>NC_142017.1:12291-703957 GCF_049901735.1 Notechis scutatus | reverse complement strand
CTGTGCTTGGCATGAGAGAGTCGGTCGGGAGACTGGCAGCTGGATCCTGCCCGCCCCTATAACCACTTTCATGGCCACACTTGGAGGTGGGGGAAGAGAAGGAGGAATGGCAACGCAGAGGTAAATGAGGGAGCTGTAACATCTCTTCCAAATAAATGTGTTCGTTAAATGACTGAGTCAATAACAGATCTGTACTTGCACAGATAAATCAACGTTGGCAATATAATTTCCGTGCAGTCCTACTTGTAGTATTTCTTCACTTCCTAAAGGGAGTAAGGGGCTTCTTAGCGTTCCCACCCGAGGGCTGCGCTGGGACGGGGGAATGAACTGGGATCAAGAGGTGGTCCCTGCTGCTGAGGAGAGAAGGGACAGGCCCACTGCCTTGGGGTGGGGGGTGGGGATGCCTGCCTCTGAAAGAGAAGCCATCTCCGCCCATCTGCCCAGGCTAAGGGGCTGCCCAGGTGCCAACCAATCGCCCCTTTTGGGAGAAGAAGGGGGAGTCTCAGCGGCAGGGAACGGAGCGACCCCTCCAGGCGGGGCCGGGCAAGGGCGACCCAGCAGCCTTTCTCGGCCCGCCCCTTCCAGCTGGCCTGTGCGGAAGCGGGGGGGAGGCGGCAGAGAGAAGAGCATGGCGGAGCAAGAGCCCGAGCCTCTGCGCCTGAAGCGGCTGCACGGCGGCTTCTTCGCGGTGCCGGCTGCACACCGGGTGAGCGGAGTCTCACTGCCAGGGCGCCCTTCGCGCTCCCCGGCTCAGCCCTCCTGCCCAGCGCCCGCCCGGGCTGCGCTACGTAGTCCGCGCTCACCTGCCGGGCGGCCGCTTGGTCGGTGCTGCAGCTGGGCTGGAGCGCCCCCCCTCCCGCCCCGGGGCAGCGAAAGAGGCTTCTCACCAGCTCTCCTTTCAGCTGGGAAGATGCCGGAGCGTCAAGGAGTTTGAGAAGCTCAACCGGATCGGAGAAGGCACCTATGGCATCGTGTGTGAGTCCCGCCTGGGGAATCTGCCCGCCGGGCTGGGTAGTGTTTGGGGAGGGCCCGCCCTGGGTGACCCGGCTGAGCCTGGACAGGCTTCAGAATCCACCCCCCCAAATGCCTCCAGCTCTTCCGGGCTTGGGATGTTACCTGGGAGCCCAAATCTCTGTGAAGGAGGGCAACTCCAAGTGGCAACACAACCGAGGGATGAGGCAGACAGAGCCACCTAAATAATAGGCAGCTTCAGGGGGGAGGGTGTGTGCGTGTGTGTGTGTTACAGTCGTTCCTTTGTGAAATTGCCTGGTGGGACCAGGAGGAGAGAGAGGGTTGCGGCTTTGGTTGCTCTGCTGTTTCAGATCGTGCCCGAGATACGCAGACAGGTGAGATTGTGGCTCTGAAGAAAGTACGGATGGACAAAGAAAAAGACGGTGAGAAGAGCGGGCTCCTTGCAGGCCCGGCTTGGGGAGCAGCCCGGCGGCACCCCTCTTAGCTGGGTCCTCTCCCCCCCAGGAATCCCCATCAGCAGCCTGCGAGAAATCACCCTGCTGCTGAAGCTCCAGCACCCTAACATCGTGGAGCTGAAGGAGGTGGTGGTGGGCAACCACCTGGAGAGGTAATTCCCTGGGCAGGTGGACAAGAGCCTGCCCTCTTAGCCTAGCCAGGAGAAAGCGCGCTCTGCCCTGAGCTGGGAGGGCAGCAGGTGAGGGGGGGAAAGCATTAGCAGAAAGTGGGGTGTGAAAGGGTGGGGATTCTCCTTCCCTCTCTGGGCAGAAGAAACAGAAGTGTTCAGGATTCCTTTCCTGGCTGCAGCAAGAACCAGGCCTGCCTCCGATTCCCCCCCACAGCATTTTCCTGGTGATGGGCTACTGCGAGCAGGACCTGGCCAGCCTCCTGGAGAACATGCAGGCTCCCTTCTCCGAAGCCCAGGTGTGTCTGCAGGGCAGGTACAGCGGTTGCGCTTTGCTTGTGGTGGTCTCCATGCCACCCTGGAGGAGAGGCCAGAGGGTCTGGGGGAAGAACTTTCACCCCAAATAACTATCCCAAAACCGGGGCTAAAGGGCAAGGAGGTGTGTGCTCCAGCATAAGCAAGGTACACTGGCAAGGGCCTGAGCTTTCAAAGGGGAGATAAAATACAAAAACAATTGGATCTGAAAAGCCCTTTTTAAAAATTCACTTGATGCCCCAAGGACTACAATGCAGGGCAGCCTCTGGGGAGGGAGGGGGGTTAAGGCCCAGCCTGGTACATTGACATGGGACTTGCTTTGTCCGAATGGGCCTAACTTGTTCACACATTCCAAAACATGGTTTGCTTTGTGCTGGACAGGGTGACTGGCACAATGTGTGTGATGTGTACACAGTTTTAAACGAAGGAACCATCATTTTAGCATCTCCTTCTGGATCTTGAGTCCAGAATTGCATCCAGCACAGGACAGGGAGGTGGGAGGCCCTCTAGTGATGCTCCCGTTTGCCCGCCTCCCTGCAGGTGAAGTGCATCGTTCTCCAGGTTCTCCATGGTCTTCAATACCTGCACAACAACTTCATCATCCATAGGTGAGAAGGGCAGGGATGGGTCAAGCAGGAGTGGGCACTGGCACTGCCCAGCCCCCCAGCCTTCTACATACCTGTTTTGTCAACTACAGGGACCTCAAGGTGTCCAACTTGCTCATGACTGACAAAGGTTGCGTGAAGACAGGTGAGTCTTTGGCTATAGCATCTCAGGTGCCACGTGCTCAACTCAGCTACTGGAGATTTAAAACAGCAAGTCACCTGACCTCTCTGGGCATCTTCTCTTGCAGCGGACTTTGGGCTGGCTCGTGCCTACAGGGTCCCCCTGAATCCCATGACTCCAAAAGTGGTGACGCTGTGGTGAGTTGGCTGGAAACGCCCCCTCCCTGGAGAGCACTGCTGACCCCCTTCCGATACAAGCCGGCTGGGCGTTGTCGGGTGACCCTGAGCACCGTCACTCTTTCCTTCCCCTTTCAGGTACCGGGCCCCCGAGCTCCTCCTAGGCACAACCACGCAGACCACGGCCATCGACATGTGGTGAGGAGAAAGGGACTCCAACCTCGAGCGCTGGGTGGGCTCCAGCTTGTGGGGTGGGGAGGTGGGCAAAGGCTTTTCTGCGGGGCTGCATTGCAAGAATCTGAAGGAGCAAAGCAGTGTGTGCCCGTGTGTGTGTTGCTGGCTGGTGGTCTCACCACTAACTCTGCGTCTGCCCTGCAGGGCGGTGGGCTGCATCTTGGCGGAATTGCTGGCCCATAAGCCTCTGCTGCCTGGGAGCTCTGAGATACAACAGGTTGACCTGATTGTGCAGCTGCTGGGCACTCCAAACGAGACCATCTGGCCCGTGAGTCCTTTCCGTCCACTGCTCCTCATCCCTTTGCTCCGCTGTGCACAATGAAAACCACAATTCCCACCTCGGCGGGTTTGGCTTTGCTTTAGCATGCTGGCTGGGGAATTCTGGGAGTGAAGCTGCAGGAGGCAGCCAAATATTTGCTTCCCCCTTTTCCAGGGTTTCTCCAAGCTGCCCCTGGTGAGCCAATACACCCTCCGCAAGCAGCCCTACAACAACCTGAAGCACAAGTTCGCCTGGCTGTCCGAGGCCGGCCTTCGCCTCCTGAACTTGCTCTTCATGTACGATCCGAATAAAAGGTAGGCGGCCTTCACCTGCCCCGGATCCTTCTGGGGGGCGCAACTCTGCCTCCTCCCTCCCAGCCCTCAGCTTCTTTCACAGGAGCAGCTGCCCCACAGGGAAGTCCTGGCTGGCTTCTCAGAACGGGGCTGCGGCTTAGGCTTGGCAAGGGGACGACAAGAAGGGACGGCTCCTTCACTGCCACGTCTCCTCCACAGAGCAACGGCCGGAGACTGCTTGGAGAGCTCTTACTTCAAGGAAAAGCCATGGCGTAAGTGCCCCCCGGGCCCCTTTCCTGCAGGCGGGACCACCTCCCCCTCCTCCTCCTCCTGGGCCTGATCCCTTTTCCCTCCTTCCTTCCAGCCTGCGAACCGGAGCTGATGCCAACTTTCCCCCATCATCGCAACAAGAGGGCCGCCCCGAGCACGGGAGGAGAGTGCCTGGGCAAACGTAGCCGGCCCTGAGGTGGCAGCTTCTCAGGGCACCCCAAAGGTAGGGCAGGCTCATGAAAAACGGGCGCCTGGCAGGTTTCTGCACCCGTGATATTTTCAGGGATATTTGCGCCAACACAGACAGCAAAAGTAGGTCAAATCAGGTTGGTTGTTCCATTAAAAAAGCCCTAGATGAAAAAGTGCCTTTTTGTAAGCTGTTCTGTGGGTTAAATCTGCATATAATTCTGCATTTCCTTCAACGGCTCATTCTGTTTCCTCGCTTTTCAAAAGACCAAATGTGGAATGTCTTTTTGAAGAAGGGGGGGGGGAATATGTGTCATCTCCCCCACCACAACCAGTCCTCCCTTTTCCTGTCTCTGCCTCCTTTCACCCCTGCCAGCTTTCTGCCAAGTGCTTCTCCTGAGGCGGCGCAGGGGCTGGAGGGAAACGGCTGCATGTCCAGGACCCTCTTGCTCCCCAGGGAGACTCACGTGGGGAGCAAAGCACCACCCGCCTCCGCCTCCTCTCTGCACTGGAGAGGATCCTCGGTCCTTGCCTGGACCTCCCAGAACCAGCCCGCCCGGATTCTGCTGCCAGCCTGGGCTTTTCCGCTCTCCTCAGCTCTGTCCAAAGCAAGCAGGTGCTCCGGATGCTGGAAGAACAAGCAGAGCTTTCCTGCTGGAGCAGCCAAGAAAGGAGCAAACTTCAGGGCCTGCAACACTTTCAAAACAGCCGCAACTTAAAGGCAGGTGGGAAGCACCCGCCGCCCCCCGTCCCCCGGCAGAGGCCTCTGAGGCTTGGAGCCTTCCAAGGAGCTGCTTCTCCCCCGGCTGTTATGTGGCACGAGCTGGGCAGCTGACCGCTTTGGAAGGAGGGGCTGGGTTTCAATAAAGACTTTTCTTCCAGCCTGAGGATTGCTGGGCACCTTGTCAGTAGTGGGATAAGCGATGCCCAGGCCCCAAGTGGCACCTGTGGGAGATGGGGGCGTTTGATGCTGCTTTGCCCTCACCACCCTCTGTACTCCCGCTGCGTAGGGTGCAGCTCCAGCTGCCTGTCTGCTCCTAGGCTGTAAATACATTATTTGGGGGTGGAAGAGATTCCCTGTTCCAGCTATGCTCCTCCTGCGCAAAGACACATGTACATGCACCACCCACTGCCTCAAGGCCTTTCTGCTTCCGAGGATGAAACTCTGGCAGCTGCGCGACTTACAAGCGGAAGCCCCCACCTCCCATGCCCACAGGTAGGAGCAAGGAGCTCTCCCTCCCTGAGCCCGTCTGCCAGAGGGCATTGCTTGCCACGGCCACCAAAAGTGGCACCCGAGCTCATTCTGGAAACGGGAGGTGACCCTGCAGCTGCCACCAGAGAACCTGGGCAGCCGTTCCTGCTCTAGGCAGCTCCAAGTGAGCCTCCTTCAGCCCTTTAATGGGAGGTGCTGAGAGCCAAGAAGGGCAGACAGTGGGAGGGTGTCCAGAGACCCAGAAAACCAGGTAGCTTTCAGGTATGTTTATTACAACTGCATCTTTCATGAGAAACATCAGCAAAGTGACTGCTATCACGGGGTCCCTTCCGGCTTTGTAAATGCTGCCCGCGGTTCCTCCCCGACTGGTGGCTTGAGCAGGAGGCTCTTCTCTGGCCCTGCTAGAGCAGCCTCGGGACAGGCAAAGGAGGCCTTCCCTGACGAGACGGGCACCCAGAAACCCACAATCCCAACCCTAGAAATCAGGGTTCCTGGCAGGTCTGCTCCCCACCTGCCACCCCCAGACTTCACGGGCGTTGGACTCGGCCCTTCATTGAAGCCGGGCAAAGCCACCCCCATCTCCTTCCCTCCAGTCCTCTGTCCAGCTCCGTTCTGTTAGAAGGGGGTGGGGGGCTTGGCCGCTTTGGACTCTGCCCCCCCCCGGCCAGAGGGGGAAGCAGGTTTGGTGACCTCGCAGGGCGTCCCATCCTATTGCCAGGGCCCTCCCCCCTCCTGCAGCAGCCTGTCCACCTCTGTTCGTTGCAGCCACAGGCGCTGCTGCTTCTCGCTCTGCAGCTCTTCCACGAGGTGGT
Source organism: Notechis scutatus (assembly GCF_049901735.1). Lineage (NCBI taxonomy): Eukaryota > Metazoa > Chordata > Lepidosauria > Squamata > Elapidae > Notechis > Notechis scutatus. Next base: position 697,879 of record NC_142017.1, on the reverse strand, counting down.
GGCGGTTCCGGCAGACTTGGGCCCCATCGCAGCTGCTGACATGCAGCAGCCGGCAGGTGTTGCAGCAGGAGCCGGGCAGGGCCCCCGGGAGCAGGCAGGAGTGCATCTGGTAGTGGGCTGGCTCGGGGCTCAGTCCCTGAGTGCTGCTGTGCAGGCTGGCCGGGCTGAGGTGGAGGCTCCTGGGGTGCCTGGACAGAGGAGAGGCCGGGCTGCTCGTCGCCTGCGAGGGGGGGTCGGAACTCTCATAGCCCCCCAGACCAGAGAAGAGGAACGGACTCCCCAGCTGAGCAGGAAAGTCCGTCTCAGAAGTCCTGCTGAGCTCCCGCCTCAAGGAGATGAAGGAGAAGGAGGTGGCCAGGTCGGGCGCGTCTGAGCCCAGGAGTCCATTGCCACAGGAAGACTCCCGGCTCCAGGGGGGCTCGCTCCGGCACTCTGCCAGTGGCTGGGGGCTCCGCCTTAGGAGCCGGGGGCTGCCGCACTCGCTGAGGGAGGAGGTTTCCTGGCCCCAGAGCCGACTGCCCGCAGGCTCCCTGTAGAAGCCGTGCCCCTCGGTGCTCTCCCGGTAGAGATCGAGCCCGCCGGCCAGGTCTGAGCGAACCTCGCGGCTCCGTGGCCACCGTGTCAGGCTCTGCAGCTTGGCCACGCACCGCTCCAGGCTGCCCCTGGCCTCCTTCCGGGCCCTCAGCAGCTCATCGGGCGGCACCACCCGTGGCTCCAATTCCTCCACAATTTTCGCCAGGATCTGGCACTCCACCCTGGCCGCAAAGAAGCAGCAGGCTGCACAGAGCAGGTTGGCGCTCGGCGGCAGTCGAGAATTCACCAGGTGGAGGCGGTCTTGCTGTACGTAGCCCAGTCGGCGGAAACTCCGGGCAAGGTCGGCCTCTGGCAGGACCCCCTGAAGGACGTGGACGTAGACCCCGGAGAAGGTCTGCAAAGAAAGCCGCCCGTCAGCTCCCGAGGCTTCCCGGGCCCCCCTTCCCCCCCCAGCCTCAACCAGGGCTCACCTTGATGGTGGCAAACTCTTTGCGCCAGGGGAAGAAGTACAGGTTGACGGCCGCCAGCTCCAGCACTTCGAAGGCCCTGGCCAGGTCTCGCAGGGCCCCTTTGGCGTCCAGGTGTCCCCGCAGGGCGGTGGCCAGCGTGCCCAGGGTGTCCTCCCCGTCCAGGCGGCAGTGCAGCTCCGGGTCCTCCAGCAGGTGATGCCACAGCAGCTCCTTCAGGGAGGCGTCGCTGCAGGGCCCCACGTGGCCCCTGCGGAAGTCCCTCTCCAGGCACCGGCGGTACTCCTCCTGCAGGCCCGGCCCGGCCTCCATCCTGCCGCCGGGAAGAGGCAGCCGCTGCAACTCCAGGCCGGGAGACCCGCCGGGCGCCCAAGGGGCCGGAGCCGGGGGAGCGCCGCTGTCCCGGCAGCCGCCGCCGCCTCGTCCCCGCTCGGCCTCGCTGGGGGCGCCGGGGAGCCTGGGCCGGGCCGGGGGCCGTCGGGCGCAACTGGGCCGCTTCGGGCGCGGAGGGGCCGCCGAGCAGGCCAGAGGCGAAGCAGCCCCCGCAACAAAGGGGGTTGCCGGGGCCGCTGCCAGGCGCCGACGGGCGGTGGGACCCGGCGGCTCGTTGGAGGGCAGCCCCCGCCCGGCACGAGACCCCGCCAGCCCCGCCGCGACCCCGAGGCGGCCTGGAGCCCTGCGGGAGGGGCGGGGCTCGGGTTGGGGGAAGCGCCGCCGCGGCGGGTCCGCCGGTTGGGATTCGAACTCGCGCCCCGCCGCTCACCTGCCGGCGCCCTCGGCGCTCCGCCGCTCCCGCTCCGGCGCCCCGCCGCTTCCGGCCCCGCCCACGCGGGAGGGGCGTCACAGGGAGGGGCGGGGACTCCGCTGCTGCCGGGGCGGGGCTGGCGGCGCGAGCGCCTCGGGGTGGCTTCGCTCGGAGACCCCCCCGCCCCGCCGGCCGAGGAGCAACAGCGGAGGGTCCCTAAGCGGCGAAAGGGGCCTCCCGTCGGAAGTGAGGGCCCCCCACCTTTCGGAAGACGCGTGTCGGCTCCTTCACACGCTGCCGCCGAGCTCCTCTCCCTGCCGGGGTCGCCCTGCGTCGTGGTCCGCCCGGAGCCTCGTGCCTGGTTGCAAAGGGGGCACCGCTTCTCCTCCGCCCCCGAACGCCGCCCCCCCTTCAGCCCTCGTCTCTGCGGGAGCCTGCGAGCTTCCGGGCGGCCTCCACATCCAGAAGAGCCCCGCAGGGAAGCCTCCTCCAGGGCTGGCTGGGCTACTGGCGCAGTGGGGGGCCCAGCCGTCCAAACGACCCCCCCGCCCCTCCCAAAGTAACCCTGGCTGGCTGCATGCGACCCCCCCGACCCCCCAAATAAGCACAACCGGCTGAGCGGGCAGAAGGAGCTTTATTCCAAAGAGCTGCCAGGAGGGAAGCTGGAAGTCCGTGGAAGGTCAGGCAGGGACGCGAAGGGGCCCCACCCAGGAGGAGACGGACGCTGGGGGGCCTGAATTTCAAGGGAGTCCCTACTTCCTATGACGCCTCCCAGGACCCCCAGAAGCCCACCCCCACCCCCACCCGCCCAGCTGCCCAGCTGCCCTCTTCCTTTGCCCCACAGCTCAAGAGGCTTGTGCAGATTCTGCCAACCCCTCCCTCCCTCCTCTGCATCAATAGAGGATGCGCACAATCCGGCTTCCCCTTCCTGAAGACCCAACTAATGCAAGGAAGAACCAGCCAGGCCCACCCCTCTCCTCCCCTTTACCCAATGAAAGCCCCGGCGGAGGCAAGGGCACCATGGCCCCAGGGTGGGCCACAGCCACAGGTTGAGCAGCGGCTGCCAGAGAGGAGGGGGCCATGCAGGGCAGGGGGAGAGCGCATGGCGGGCCAGCAGGCTCCCATCCCTGCCTCTGGCCACCCCGGCCAAGGAAGAGGCTGCCAGGGTCCAGGATGGCTGGCTTGTCTTGCAGCTGAGAGAAGGGGGTGGGGGGGCTACTGCAACTCTTAGTGTTAATGTTCCCTCTTTTTCCATGCTCAAGGCAGAGAAGCAAAGCCAGGCTCAGCCATTAGGATGTGGGGACAGCTAGACACCTTGCAACACACCAGGACAGAAGCCAGAGGGCCAGAAGGCCTTCAGGGCGGGGGGGGGGGCAGAGGCTGGTCAATGCTGGGTTAACACCAAAGTTTGCCTGCACACACACACACACACACCACACACACGCCAAGTATTGTGCAATAGTAGCCCTGGGAGGGGCGCCTGGTGCGGCTGCTCGGTTTCCCTTTGGCAGTCCTCCAGAAAGCATCCCTGGGGAGCAGCCAGCCGGGAGGGATCCTAAGTGAGGCGGGGGGGGGGTCAGCCCCCCCCCAGCAGCTCTGCTACTTCCGGAACACGGGGGCCCCCTGCAGGCTCTGGACGTAGGAGAGGGCGCTCTGCAGGGAGGTCAGGCAGTAGCCCTCTTCCCCAATCAGGGACCTGGGAGAAAGGAGGGATCCGGTCAGCCCGAAGGGAGGGAAGCAATGTTGCCCCTCCCCTCCCCTGGAAAGCCCCTCCCACCCCATCCTCTCTCGCATGCAGAGGAGCAGCAACAACAACGGCCACTTGGGGGCGGAGTCGGGTGCCTGGCAAGGGGGCAGCCCCACTGAAATGCGAGCAGGCGGAGGGCACAGCCAGCGCACACACACACACCCCCGCCGCCCTGGGGACTGAGCGCTTGCCATGCCTACCCTTCATGGATGAACTCTTCCAGGGCGGCACACTCGGAGACCAGCTGAGGCGAGCGGCTCTGGAGGACCACGAAGGACAGGATGGGCAAGAGGTCGTCGGCCCCGCTGCAAGGGGAGGGGAGGGGGAGCGGGTCAAGCCTGGCTCCTCAGCTCAGCAGCCGGCAGTGCTGGGAGAGGCCGGAGCCTTCGGGCAGGGCCTGCCCGGAGCGCCCCAGGAAGTGGCAGAGGGGGCTTCAGAGCCAGGCATCCCGTCGGGATAGGCGCTGTGGTCAAGTACTCACATAGCGGCGGATGCCGGTTGGAGTCGGCTCCCACAGTATTCCTCCGCACATTCACAGATGACGCGCAAGGTCCTCACTGGGGGAGGGGGAAGACAGGCACTCAGGGCCACAAATTCCAGGGCCCTTGCAACCCCCGCTAAGCTGGGACCTCTGGCCCCTCCCTCCCTCCCAATCAGGAGGAAGTCGAGGGATCCCTCCCCCAAGCGCTGCCCGGAGCCAAGTGTGGCGTTTCTAAAGCTCCCCCCTGCCCTCCCAGTGCGGCCTCCTTGGGCTGCAGCTGCCAGCCAGGCCTCACCGATGCACTCCAGCTTCTTCTGCGGGCAGCTGCTGAGAGGGAGGAGGAGCAGCTCCTGCACGGCCGCGGCGTAGGGGGCAGCCCCTCCTGCCTTGGGCAGCAGCTTGGAAGGGATGCCCATCTCCGTGGGAGAGGCCTTCTGGCGCAGCTCCATGCTCCTGGACAGAGCCTCTTCCTGGGCCCGGTAGACAGTCCTGGAGGGAAGGCAGGCAGGCAGGCGAGGGGGCTCAGCAGGCTCCCCCCCTTCCCACAGCCCCCTCCCATCCAGAGGGCAGGGATCGCCTGTGTGTGTCCCCAGTCTCACCTGTAGACCGTCAAGAGGGGCCCCCAGAGTGGGCCAAAGAAGGCTTCCTCCAGCTGCGCCAGGCACTGATCCTTGGCAGCCACCGTGTTGAGGCCTTCGAAAGCCAGCAGCGCCAGGGACAGCAGTCGGTCTGCGGAAGGGAAGCAGCCCAGCTCCATCAACGCAAAAGCCTAGGGAGGAGAAGCGCGGCCCTCCCCCACTCCCACGGATTGGCCTGCAGCAGCCACAAGCCCGATTCCTGCCCCCTGCCCGCCCGCCAGCAGGGCAGCCCCGGTGGGAGCCCACCGATGGCGTTGTGGATGTCCTTCACGACTGCCTTGAGGGCCTCCTGCCGGGAGCCCTTCTTCCCAGCCAGGGGGCTTCGCAGGGGCCCTTCTGGCCAGGCCTCAGCAGCTGACAGAAACTGCTCCAGGTCCTCGAAGGAGCTCTCCCGGTCAGCCAGCGGGAGGGACCCACATCCTTCTGGGGGGGGAGGCGACAGGCTCTGGTCCTCGATGAAGGGAGTGCCAGAGATGCTGTGACGGAGGTTCAGCTTATTGTGTTCCTGGACAGAAAACATGGAGTGCAGGCTTTGGGACGAGCGCAGCCTCCGTCCCTCGGGGGCTGATGGCAGGAAGGCCTCGGCGTCCAGCGAGGAGGAGAGGGACCAACCGCGCGAGGCGCCTGTCCTGCTTTGGCTGAGGAGAGGATAAAGGCGGTTGTAGGCCGAGCACTGCAGCTTCTTCAGCAACTGACAGATGGGGTGATCCGCAAAGCTGGAATCAAGGAAGGGGCCGTCACCGAACCTGCCTGGGCTCCGCTCCCACGGGAAACTGGGCAGCAGGAACCCCCCCAGCCCTCCCCCCGCCTCCCGGCTCCCTCTGCAGGGACTGGTCCGCCCCTCCAGGCCAACTCAAGTCCGCTAAGGGAGAAGGGACCCCCTGGGGTTCTTGACCTGATGGCTGCCCCCACCCCGGTTTCATCCCCACTGGGCGACTGCGCCTTTTGCCTGAAGGCCCCTTGCAGATGAAAGCAAAGCCCTCCACACTCCCCACCTCCCTACCTGAGCAGGTGCGAGAGAAGCTTTGGCACCAAGGACAGATCGCCAGGGTGCTCTTTCAGCTGGGCCTTCCACAACCTGGGCCAGTCCTAGCGGAGGGGAGAGCAGAGAATACTGAGCTACAGTGTGTCCCCCCCTCCTTCGTCTCTCTCATTCCCTCCCTGCCTGCTTCTTGGGGACTTTTGCACGCTCCATCTTTGACGTGGTCAAGCCCGGAGCCTGCTTACATACGTGGTCCTGCTCATACTCCAGGATGGCCGCGTAGATGGCGCGCTGCTCCTGCTCTTCCGGGGTCAGCACCGCATTGCTGGAGAACCTCCTAGGAGGTGGAGGAACACGGGCTCAGAGGAGCCGCTGGGCCCCCTCCCTCCCCACCCATGGATGGAGAAAAGCGGGGCGGCAAAGCATCCCAGACCCAGCTGACTTGCCTGTTGGCAGCTTCCTGCAGCCGCAGCCGATGCTCCTCCATCTTTCTCTGGAGCTGGAGGGGGCCAGAGTCAAGGTCCCCCCCAGCAAGGCTTCAAATTCCCCCAGACAGCCCCCACCCTGGCTCCTCTGGCCAGACAGCAAAGAAACAGGGGCCGAAGTGACAAAGGACCAGCTGGCTGCAGGGACAGCCAAAGAGAAATTGGGGGTGGAGTCCCGCCCCCCCCCAGGGTGAAGCAGGATGGGGATCTGGGACGGGAGACCACCAGGGAATCCCAGGACTGAACTCCTGTGGGTTTGCCAGCAGAAGAGCCAGAAAGGATACGGCCTCTTCCCGGGCTTTTGCAATCACCAAATTCTCCATCATCTGACGCTGCAGAGAAAGTGTCTGTGGAGGCAAAATTAGCAGTAAAGCCCAGTAAACCCCAGGACTGGACGGAGGACGAGGGAAAGGGCCACCCACCCACCCACCCACCCAATCTTTCTTTGAAAGGGGAAGCACAGCTTCACCTCAGCTCTTGGGCAAAGAGGGCTCCCGTCCCTCGTCCCCTCAAATGTGTGGGCCATATTGCCTGGCTCACGTGGGAGCCCAGGGGCCCGTCCTCTTCCCAGTCAGCCCCACTTGCCAGAGAGGTCTTCTGCACCGCCTGGCTGGGGTTCAGCCGGGCCAGCCGGGCCTCGTAGGTAGCTCTCAGCTTCTGGTTTTGCAGGGACGCCTCTTCCAGGGGGCTCAGCTCTCTGCTGCAGAAGAAGAAGCAGAAGCAGCAGCAGCTCCTTGGAGGGCTGTGTCACCTGGACCAGCTCCAGGCAGCAGGCTCGGGGGTCCAGCCCCCCAGCGCCCAAAGGCCCCCTGCAGCTCCCTCTTACTTCCTGGGGCTCTGCACTTGGGTGATCTGCAGCTTTTGGAACATCTCAGGAGGCAGGAAAGGGGACAGCTTCCTGCCTTCATCGGAGGAGACTCTGCGGTGCCGAGAAACCGGAGCAGGGCCCACCTTCTTCCCCACCAGCTTGGCCTTGGCCTTGGCCTTTCCTGGAATTGCGGGACGAAGAACAACACAGACGAAGCCCCGTTACAGTCAAAGCGAACATCTCCAGACTCACAGAGAGGCAAAACGGGCCAAAGTTGTGGGCCAGAGAGCAGAGTCCAAGGACGAGGACTGTGAACCAGGCAGCCAGGAAGACAAACATCACGGCCAGTGGCCAAACCGAGCTCCCAACCTTGGCGTGAAAGCCCAGAGCACATTCCACTGATGAGGCAGCACATGGGCTTCAGCCTCACACGCATCAGGCACCTGCCTATCAACGCTGGGTGCCTTCCAAGCCAGTTGGGGCCAGTCTTGGGAAGCTGAGTAGGGTCAGACCTGGTTAGCAATTAGACAGGAGATCAAGAGGACACTCAAAGGACATAAGGCTAGTCTGGAAAATGGAAAAACCTCCCTGGAGGAAAGCAATCAAACACCATTGCCAAGAAAATGACAGGAAGGGCTCAGGGGAGGCACCAGGAGGGCATATGGTGACTTAAAGCAACGGTCTCCAAACTTGGCAAATTTCAGACGTGGAAACTTCAATTCCAGAATTCCACATCTTAAAGTTGCCAGGTTTGGAGACCCCTGACCTAACAGAAAGTTCAGTCTAAAATCACCACTTAGAGAGGAAGCCCCTTCTAAGCTGTGAGGCCAATGGTCACTTTTCTGCCTGGACTCAACTTTTGACGGGGTCCCATTGAAACGAGGAAGACCTCCTCCTTTTATTCTGCTTGGTGAAGGGGGTGGGGGTGGGGGCGCCGCTTATAAAAACAGTCCTCACCTATTTTAGAAACGCTGCTCTTGGCTCTCTCCAGGCACTGTTCTGCTACCTTGAGCATCTTGGGAGTGTCGGGCGCCAGGTCATTTTCATCCCCTTCAGGACAAGGAATGTGTGATTGTGTCTGTCCAATTACAAGGGGATGCAAAGCCCACCTCAAAAAGACTTCCACGAGAGCTCGGTGCCAACCACTTTTCCCCTCCATCTGTCAGGATTTAGCCCCTCTAGGTCCCTTCCCCCGGTGGGATCACCCAGCTCCAGGAAAAGCGGTTTTTGCCCATCATTCCTTCCCCAAGAACAGCAGACGCAGCATTTCTCAACTTGAAGGACTTTAAGACATGTAGACTTCATCTGCCAGGATTCCCCGCTCTGGATGGACGGGGAATTCTGGGAATTGAAGTCCAATATCTTTAAGCTGCCAAGGGTGAGAAAGACAGGGTCTAATGGGCTGTCCTGTCATCCTGACCTGCACAACATCCTTTCTTGGAGCAGCTTCATCGCCTAGGAGAGCGTGGGTGGGTGGGTGTGGGTGGGTGTCAGAGAGAGAGAGAGAGAGACTTGAGAAGGGACGGGCCAGGCACTGCAGCTCCAAAGGAAATGATTTGGGCATTATTTCACCTCGTCAGAACGCCCCACTCAGAAGGGCGGTTTACATGCCTTTGTTGTATTACTCCAAAGACACCAAAGCTTCTCTTCCCCAAAGGAAACTCTGCTGCAAAGGAGCCCGTCTCTTCCTGGGCAGGGGGGGGGGGGGGGAATCAGGGGTTACCAGTCGTGGCTGCCGCCTCTTCCAGCAGAACCTGGGCGATGTGGCTGATGCTCCTCAGGTATTCCACGTAGGCTTCCTGCCAAGAGACCAGTTCAGCCAGGTGAAAAGGCAGCGCCTCCTTCGGACCAGGCCAGCTCCTGGCTGCAGGAGGCTCGCTCCGGTGCCCTCCCCCCAACCCGGACCGGCCAGCGCAGGGAACCGGGCCCTTCCTGGGAGGGCAGCCCAAGCCAGCAGGCTCTGCGGGCAAGGGGGGTTGCCCGGCTCTTCGGCTGTCCCGCGACCTTCCAGATCGGATGCACCCGGGAAGCGGGGCGGGGGCTTCGGAATCTCAATGCGGACCTGCCGGCTCTCCAGGCAACGCGGCCAAAACACCGGCGGCACCTGAGATGGCCGGGGGAGGGCAGCGGCAGAGGGGCTGGAAGACCCCCTGGCCTCCCCGCCGCCTCCCGGGAAAGGAGGGGAGCGGGAGTCGCCCCACGGGCCCCAGCGCAGACCAGCCCGCTCCGGCGCGCGTCCCCGCGGCGCTCCCAGAAGGAAGGGCGGGGCCCTCGGCGCCCCTCACCCGCGGCCGGTCTCCGGCGTCCAGCTCCAGGGCGGCCTTGGCCAGCTTCATGGCGCCCTGCAGCGGCTTCGCCGGCGGCTCTGCGGCGGCGGAGGGCGCGGCCGCCATGGCTGGGCCGGAACTTCGCCGCCGAGAAGCGGCGGCCGCTCGGACGGGGCCGGACGGACCGGCGCAGGTGAGGTCAGAAGGGGCGCGGCTCCCGCCGGTCCGGCTCCGTCATTGCTCCGCAAGCGCCCGGAGGCAGGCCGCCCGGGGAGGAGCCCCCTCGCTCGTGACCGGCCGCGGCTCGGCGGCCCCGTCTCTGAGCGGGGCGGGGTCGCTCCGCGCATGGCAGGAAAGGCCGCCTGGGCTCCGCGGCGCCCCCAGCTCGGCGCCTGCAGAGGGTGGCGCCCCGAGGCCCGGCCCCGCGACCCCCGCCCCGCCCTCCAGCTCGGCCGTTTGTGCGCACTGACCGGCCGGCTGGTCCCCAAACCCCGCCTGCCCAAACACGCGGGATGGGCTCCGGCCAGGAGTCCCAGGTCCAGCAGCCCGGAGGCCCCCGGGACACCCACCCAGGCTTCCCCACTTGGGGCGGGGAGGGGCAGCCGGGCGGGGAGCCCAGTCTCCGGGCCCGCGGGGGCCGCTCTAGGACGGGAGGAGTCGGAGCGGGCCGCTCTTCCAGGCACCGCCTTGGGGGAGCGGCCGGACTGCCCGGCGGGGCTCGGGGACGCGGCTCAGGGTGGAGGCCGCGGGCGGCGCCGTTGCTGGCGCGGGCGGGCGGCCGGGCTCCTCCGTCCGCCAGGGGCGCTGCGGGCCGGGCCAGCCACGGGGGAGGGGGACCGGCGCCGGAGCTCCGAGCAGCGGCCGGTGCGGCCTCCGTCTGCGCGGCCATGAAGCGGGATCGGCGGGGCCGGTTCTTGCCCGCAGCGTTGGCGGCCAGGATCGGGTCGGAGTCGCCGCCGCCGCCGCCGGCCGAGATCAGCAGGCCAGTCTCGGCGAGCCGGACGCGCCGCGGACGCGCCGCCGCCGCCGCCCGGGAGGAGAAGAGCGCGCCGGAGCCCAAGAGCTGGGCCTCGCCGCCCTCGGAAGCCGCAGCCGCGCCGGGTGAGCAGAGCCCGGGCCTTCGCCTGCGGAAGGCGGCCCCGAGCAGCGCCGGGGCTGGGGAGGCCACCGGGGAGACCCGCCTGCTTCCGGCTTCGGCGGCGGGGCGGCGGGCGCTGGAAGGGCGCTGTCCTCGGCCGGTCACTCCCGAGCGCCGTCCCGAAGCCTCCCTGCCTGCCGCTCGGTTGGGGGCGGACGGTGCCCGGCAGGCCCGGGCGCGGCGGGCGGAGCGCCTCGGCGGCGCGCTGGAGTTACGAACCGGCCGGGGATTTGGGCGGCCTTTCCGTGGCCGGGATGCCTGCAGGATCCCTAAGGCGCTTCTGGACGCGGGGCCCGCGGGTGGGTGCCGCCCGCTTCCCCCGCCGAGCTGGGCAAGGCCGAGAGGCCGCTGCTGCTCGGATGAAAGTCCGGAAATGAAAGGCGGCGGGCCCGGTTCTGCCCCAGAGGCCGCGGGGGCGCTTTGGGATCGGGCGAGCTCCGATTTCGGCTTCTGGCCAAACCGGTTCCCGCTTGGGGTGGCGGCAGGGCGAGCGGTGGGGAAACGGCCGTCCGGGGACTCAAGCCGGCAACTCCTCCTTCCCTTCGCCCGCTGAGCGCCGGACCTTTGTTCCCCGCGAAAGGGGCCTTTTGCGTGCGGGAAATGGGGGGAGGGGGTCGGCAACGTGGAAAGGCCCGGGCGGAGGGGAGGTCCCCGGTGCAGGGAGCCCAGACCAACTCCTCCTCGCAACCCCCTGCAGGACTGCCCCGGGGCTTGAGCACGGGCTTCTGCCGGCTGTGCCACGGGAAGTTCTCCTCGCGGAGCCTGCGAAACGCCTTCGCGAAGGTGCCCGTGCTGAGCGAGGACGCGGAGAAGCAGCGGCGCTTGGACCAAGTCTTCTTCACAGACTTCCAGCGGCTGGTGGGGGTGGCCGTCCAGCAAGACCCGTCTCTTCCCCCGTTTGTTTGCAAGAAGTGCCACGCCCAGTTCTACAAGTGCCGCAGCATCCTGAAGGCCTTCATCCAGAAGGTGAACGTCTCGCCCGCAGGACACCCCAAGCCGCGAGGAAAGTAGGTTGAGCTGCCTTCCCTTCCCTTCCGGGTCTCCGTGTTGCCCGGCTCTGCCTGAGGAGGGCACCTTTGATCCAGCGCTTCCTGCTCTGATGTGTCTCTTCTCTGTGCAGGAACAGTCTTGCCCAGCCTTCACTGCCCGTGGCTTCAGCTGGAGAAGGAGAGGCGCCTTGCCTGGGTAGGTGAGAGGCTGAATTCCTGTGGATGCTTTTGCCTGCTGCTTCTCCTTGGCAGGCCCTTGTGGCTGGATGGTCAGCAGCACCGGCCTTGTGCCCCAGGCGGACGCCAACGCTGAATCTGCATGGCCGTCCTTTGTCTAGCGAGGACACCCTTCTGATCGGAGGATCTTTTCTCCACAATTCGAGCCTTAAGGCAGCTAATAACCCCCCTGGGGATTTTCCTTGGTGGGCTACCTTACAGGCATCTGCACTGGCCTTTAGGATTTCCCAAATGACGCCTTTTGGACCGGCTTTCAAAGATGTTGTTCATAGGAGACATTTTGAAGGGACTGAGGAGGAAAGTCAGAAATGGAACTCATCATAAATTCTTACCTGGCGCCCTTCACGTCAGATGTGGCTAACTCTAGAAAACGCCCCTTCCATTAAAAGGAGGCACAAGGGGCATGAATGACAGTGCAGGGATTTCAGCCCCCCTGCCTGCCCCAAGGCGGATTCTTGCAGGACTCTAACCATCAGACTGCAAACTTCCACCCCCTGGTCTGATGCAGCCTTCTGCCTCTTTTAAATTAAAGGTGAGCCTCCCACCACACCTGCGAAATATGCAGGTGTGAAATAGACCGTGCTCAGCTGCTTCCTCCTGGAAAACCCACAGGCGCCATTTTCGGTGTTATTTGAGCAGAAGTGTGGCTGAGAGTTCTGGAAGAGATCCAGCGCCTTCCTAGCAGGGACTGCACATCCCTGGGGAGGAAGCGGTTGGCCGGTCCTCCGGCTGCAGCAGTCCCAGTCCAAACATGGCAGGTTATCCTTAAGCTTAGATGGGAAGCCGGACCACCCCATGAGCTCTTGCAGCCGTAACTGGAACGGGCTGGTCTTGACCGGAGGCTGTTTTTCTCCCTGCAGACCTGATCACCTCCAGCCCACAGTGCCTTCACCAGCTGGTAAGGTGGAGCCATGGCCACGCAGGGAACTGCCCGATGGCACCAAGTCTGCAGAGTGTCTTGTCCTCCAAGTACTGTGGGATCATCAGAGCCGTGTGGGGCTGCACAGAGGGCCACAATTACATCATGAGCACTGACTCGGACTGCAGCACCTTGCTGGTAGACAGTGCCCTGGCTGTCCAGTGCGAACTGAAGGACGCCCCCCAGCATGTCATTGGCAACGGGGTGGCATCCGACAACTCCGGGACGGCCATTCCGTCGCTGCAGCCCCAGCACAGCACCGCTAGAGCAGTGGCCAGCCAGCAGCCTGCAGACAGCGGGACCGCTTTGCCGGCATCCAGTGCAGAAAACCTGGTTCCTGAGAGCCAAGGTTTGCCTTCCTTGCAAGACCCCTTGCAGGAGCACCTGCTCCAAGCGACCTGTCCCCAGTCGGGTAGCCCAGGTAAGAGGGTCGCTCCTGGCAGCGATGGAGTCTCCCACCTGGGGTGCCGGTGCTGAGGCTGCCTCTCTGGGGCTCTTGTCCTTTCTGGGTTCCCCTGCTGGCAACGGATTCTTCTGAGTCTGGTGGGGAGGAGGCGGTAGCCGTTTAAACCCTAGGAGACAAATGCTGCCGTCTCCGCTTTATGGAGCACTCTCCTTGCGTGCTTTTGTTTCGCATTGTTTTTAATTTCTGCCCTGTTAATTGGTTCTCCACCCCTTTTGGTCCAGAGACCCCCCTCCCTTCTCAGAAGGAAGCAGGTTGTGGGCAGAGAAGGCTCAGGCCTTGATGGCTGAGGACCTCTGCATGGGTCTCTCCTCCACCCTTCTGGGTAACCCATGTCTTTTCTGTTCCTTCCCTAGGGCGGCCGAGTGAGAAGCTGGCTCTCTCTGCAGCATCAGATGAGCGGGTAAAAGACGCGTTCAGTGACCTTTCTGAGGGGTGAGAGAAGAGGGGCTTTGAAACGTCATCTTTGTGCGCATGAAAGCGATGGTGTTGCAGGGAGACATTTGTCATGCCCCACTGAAAGGATTTGGTTGCTGGAGGCTGTTTGCAGGGAGGGAAGGTGGCAATTGGCAGTGACCAAAGAACAGCGTTGGTTATAAGCTTCTGTTGCCTTCTTTGGATAGTTTGACACCCTCAACACACTTTGAGCAAGTTCCACCTTAAATCCGGCCTATTGTTTATAGGAGTGAGAAAAGACAGCTTCCTTTTGGAGGAGGAGTTTCCAAGCCCAAGTTGAAGCTTTAAAAAAACTACCTCGGGGGCTGAGCCCTCACTGAAGTCCCACATCTGACCACGTTGGTTGGCTGCTGGACGCTGTTGCGTCTGAGATCCTAGAAAATTTTTGGGAGTTGCTGAGACCGGGATTCTGCATGTTGCTCCTGAATCTTCCTTGGCTCAATGGGGGTGAGCCTCCCCATTCCCCAGGGTCCTTTTCAGGAGAGCCTGCAGCCCCACCAGCCTTTAAAAGTCACCCTTTGTTCAGCTCCCATCTTCTGGACAGAGTTGCCTCCAGTTCCGGAGCACTGATGATCCCAGAGAAGTCAGGATGGAATTGGGTGACTTACTACAAACTCTATTACGTGGGGATCCCTTGGTGAATACTCCACTCAAGCCAGGTGCTGTCATGGGCATAATCGCTGTTCTTCAAAGAGCAGCTGCTCCTTCTGTGGCTTTCAGAAAAGCCTCGTCTGGGAGTGCAGAACAAAATGGTTGAGCAACTGGCTTACAAGGCCCGGTTTGGCAATCGACTCTCAGCTCTCCAGCTCAGAAGGACCGGCCAGCTGGGGATGGGGAAGTTAGAGCTGCTAAGCCTGGGATAAGTGGCTGGCCGGTGGTTGCATTCGAAGCTGGGAAGCCCCTAAGAATACTTAGAGGTTGGGGGGAGTTAATCGATTATAGATTGGGACAAAACTGAGCAACCATTGCTGGTGGCTCTACCCATGAAAGTGTCGTCTTGAGATACAGCTAATTGCAGGAAGTGACTGGCATCTAGAAGCCTTTCTTCTCGGTCCCAGAATTCTCTCAGGAACGCCTCCAGGCATTTAGAAGGCTGAATCCTTTCCTTTCCATGAAAGTTCTGGATGCCAGCATCTGGCTACACGAGAGACCAAGTTCTCGCAGCTGCTTTTGGGCAGCTGTTTTTCTTCCTTGCTCTTTGGTGGCCTGGTGGCCTTTGCAGCAGCCCTTCATCAACCGGTTCTAAGCCACCTCCTTTCAGAGACATGAGATTTGTTGATTGGGAGCTGCTGGCTAAGGAAAGGTCACTTGGCTACCAGAAGTATGGAGATTCCCCGTCATCCAGGTGCTTTTTTCAAGAGGCCATTGGACTTTCTGTTTTTTCTTTGAAGATGTTTCGCTTCTAACCCAAGGAGCTGATTCTTCAGCTCTGACTGGATGGTGGGGAATGGATTTATATTCCTTGCAGACAGCTGGTCATTTGCATCCTTTCAGAGGGTCATTGAGGCCACTTGGAGGTTTGTCTGTGTTGTCTGGGTCACCTGAGTAGTGCCAATGGGTCTGGAGCCTTCTTGGAACGGCTGAAAGGACAGTGTTGTGGACTGGAGATAGTTGATGTTGTATCCCTCCTCCTCCTCTGCTAAGAAAGGGTTCTGTTTTGACATAGATGGTCTCTGTTTTGGCTACCAAATTGTATTTTTATTTTATGTGTTAAATTTTTGTTTTGCGTGTTCACTGGCAACTGTCTGAAGTACATTGCAATTAAGTAGTGTTCCGTTCTATTTTAACCCGCGAAATGTTTAAAAGCTTCTCTCCTTTCTCAGAGAGTCTTCAAATGAGGATGAGAACCACAAGGCAGCCCAGTCTTCGGATGACTCCTTTGAGCCTTATCCAGAGAAGAGGTAGGTCTCCGCTCCAGACCGCTGCACCTCCTGGGGGGTGGAGACGCCTCCACGAACCTCTCCCTTCTCCCTACTCCCAAATCCAGAAGGGCAGCAGGTCTGGCGGCCCTGGGAGCCTCCCTGGTAAGAGGACGCCAGCCACCTTCTCCTGCTTTCCTCCTCTCCTCCCAGGGTGTCCAACAACAGAAAAGCTGAAAGCAAAGACACAAACGTGGAGGAGCAGAAAACAAGGAAGAAGCCAGGACCCAAACCTGGCTGGAAGAAGAAGATCAAGTGCGAAAGGTACTGGAGGCTGCCCTGGTTAAGGGCCTCGAGGGGAGCCGGCCGGAGCTCTGACCCAGCTGCCCTCCTTTGCTTCTCCAGGGAGGAGCTGCCAAACATTTACAAGTGTCCTTATCAGGGCTGCACAGCCGTGTACAGAGGGGCGGATGGCATGAAGGTAAGCCAGGTCACCCTGCAAGAGAAGCCAGGTCACGGCCCGGGTGTGTGTGTGTGTGTGTGTGTGTGTGTCCCGGGAGAGGACAGAGTGTGTGTGTGTGGGGGGGGAATTCCTTCCAGTGGCCTTTGCCAGGGCAAGAAGAGATCTAGAGCAAGAAACCCAGTTCCTGCGGGGGGTTGCGGTCTCGTCGTTAGCTATGCTGGGGAGGGGGAGCCCTTTTCAGGCCCTGGAGAGAGAAACCTCTGGCCGTATGATCAAAGCAGCGCATTCTGCACAGCCCGGGTTTGGCTGCACGCTGGACTGAGAGCAGGGAGCTGGTGGGTCAGAAGGCACGATGGCTCCTGCCCACTCAAAAGGCCACGGCATTGAAAGGGGGGGGGTGATGCTGGCAGTGAAGTGGGCCAGAGGAGAGCCCACCCAAAGCCCCCTCTCCGCTTGGGTCTAGAAGCACATCAAAGAGCATCACGAAGAAGTCCGGGAGAGGCCCTGTCCCCACCCAGGCTGCAACAAGGTCTTCATGATCGACCGCTACCTTCAGCGCCACGTGAAGCTCATTCATACCGGTAGGCCTGGGACGTCAGCCATCGCTTGGCAGGCCACTCTGGCCACCCTGGGTGGGGGGGGGTCCACGGTTGGGGTTTAGCCTGGCAAAGCTTCAAAGGGAGGCAGCCTCGTTGCCCCCCTCCCCACGCAGGGCCAAGGACTGTCCTTTCCCTGCAAGGATCCCTGTAAGATGAGCAGAGAAGAGACCACCACTCCTAAGGAGGCAGCCCCCCTCCCCTCCTCTGGCTCCTCATCTCACAAGTCTCAATAGATCGGGACCTCCCTAACCAAGCTCCCCCCCCGCCCCCGCCCCCCGGTTTACCTGGTCTCACAGGTGAGGGCACCTGCCCGCAGCCAGTTCTAGAATACAGCCCAGAAAATATGGAGAGTTCACATACAAGGCTCAGAGACGGAATAACGGTTTGCTTTCTTCTCCAACCAGAGGTACGCAACTATATCTGTGATGAATGTGGCCAGACATTCAAGCAGCGCAAACACCTGTCTGTCCACCAGATGCGCCACTCCGGAGCAAAGCCACTTCAGTAAGTGCTGGTGCTGGTCCAGGAGTCTGCCTGTGGCTGCGTTTGGGGGCTTTCAGGCACAGGGCGACCTTTGGCTGCGCGCACCCTGTCAGACGAGAGCTCTCCCTCCCTCTCCCGCTCCTCCTCTCTCTCAGCCCTAAGAAGATTGTTCTCATGCTTTGCACGTCCCCTAGTAGGAATATGCTGCTTCTAGGGATGAGGTTTCCAACTAACTTGGCCAGAAGGGCCTCCTGTCTGCCAAAGAAAAGCAGCTGCCAGGTTTCCCTTAGCGCAAGTAGGACTGTCCCACAGGTGATCTCTGCCCCCAAAGGAGCTTTTTGAATGTTTGATATGGCTCCATTTATGGCTCCAAGACCAGCTAGAATGTAAAGATCTGAGGCCATTTCTGCTCACCTCTGCAAAGCTGCCTAAAAGCCGCCCCGCCCCGTCCTTCCGCTCTGCTTCCCTTCTCCAGGTGTGAGATCTGTGGCTTCCAGTGCCGACAGCGAGCCTCCCTCAAGTACCACATGACCAAACACAAAGCAGAGGCGGAGCTGGAGTTTGCCTGTGACCAATGTGGGAAGCGCTTCGAGAAGGCCCACAACCTCAATGTCCACATGTCCATGGTGCACCCCCTGACCCAGACGCAGGAGAAAGCCAAGGGGGCGGAGCCGGAGCCCAGGGCGCTGCTGGACACCGTGGAAGGCCAGCCTATCAAGGTAGAGCGGAGTGCGCAGCAGGAACCCACCTGAAAACGCCCCGACATGGCTTGGCCTCAGTCACGCAGGGCAGGAGGTGGTGTCTGTTTTGGCGGGTCCTTCTCAGAAAAGGCCCTGGGAAATAACGCCTGCTTGCTTGCGAAGAGCTTCCCCTTGCGGTGACCGTCACTCTTTCTGTGCTTATGCCAACGACGGCTGCGGCATCCTACGGAGAAGCCCCTCCCTGGCCAAAAGGCAGGTCCACCCGGCCCCTCCCGCTGACGAAGATGAAAGGGCATCACGGTGCCTGTTGTGAAGGTGCGCATCGCTCACAAGACACCCACAAATTCCCTGTGACGGATCTCGAGAATGATGGAGACTTGAATCCAGATGTTTTACCTTCAATTCCAAAGCCAAGCTCAAAACGAAGAACAGGACATTTGTAAGCTGATTTTTATTGTTCAGAGTCACAATTATGCTTGTAATAAATTATTTACACAGTACGCTGGAGAGGTATCCAGATTCCAAGCACATCCTTCATTTGTCCATCTTTGGCTGGGGTGGGGTGGGGGTGGGGGCGTTGGAGAAACTCGCCTGGGGGGTGGGGGCTTCGGCCTTCAGCAAAGCAGGAGTCCTTCCTCTAGCGAATCCCCGCCCCCCGTGCTGCTGAGGGCTGCCTGGAGCTCTGGGTCCAGGTCCCCACAGAGGTCCAGCACCTGGGAAGGGAAAGAGGCACTGAGGGTGCGCCAGAATGGCAAAACGGACCATCTTCCCCCAGTGGGGCGGATGAAAAGCCCGGGGAAAAGAAGCTACAGGTCCAGCTAGCCCTTAGGGTCCCTCCTGACGGACGGGCGGGCGGGCGGCAGCTCTGCAACCGGCTTCCTTCTAACTAGAGAAGGCCAAGAGTAAACTGAGACCGCCACATGCAGAGTGGAAGCTGCGCCCTCCCTCAACCGACGCCTCTCCCCCCCCCCCCACCCCCCCACCCCCCCGAGAGGATGAGCAGAGCGAGGGAGGAAGAGGCGAGAGGTCAGCAGGACGTGCAAAAGAGGTGGGGGGGCGTTCAGGTGGGATTCCCGTCTCCTGGGTTGGAAAGAGCTGAGAGGACGGGAAGTCCTTCCTGGTCCTTCGGTGTGCTGGAGCCGACTGAGGCCTGCTGTCTCCTCCATGTTTCAGTGAAGGCCGGTTTGAAATCCGTGCAGCCCCAGGGAAACGTAGGAGGAGAACCCTGTAAATGTGTGTGGTCAAGTCGGAGGTGCTGCGCTTTGCACTCAGAAAGGCTGAGCGGAACCAGGAGCAGCTTCTAGGCCGCTGTGTGTTTCGGGTGTTTGGAGCAGGCACTCACCTCTCGGAGGCTGGAGAAGCTCCCTGGAGGGCACCGGGGGATGGCCCCGAGGAGGAGTTGCCGCGCTTGCTGGATCAGCATTAATGAATCTCCCTGGAGAAGACAAACCAAGTTCAAACCAGCTTTGTAAGAGATTCAGGGTAAGAACTGGAGGGGGTGGCAGCTGGGTAATGGGTTCCTTCCCTGGCCTCTCGAGTCCCTCCCTCAGGGAGGGGGAGCAATTGCATCCCAGGTTTAAAGGGACCGGATGATATTATTCTTGTTCAGGGCATCACTTTGGCTGGCTTCCTGCAGTTGCTTTTTTCATCCGCCTGCGTGTTTGCACTGCCCTCCCCAGAATTCTCAGCCTGTGGCCACACCGGATAGGAATTCTGGGAGTAGCAATTCCAGCCCATCCTTCCCGTGAGGGAGGGGTGCTTTCTACGTTTTACACTTTCTATGTTTTAGTTAACACAGAAATGCAACATTATTTGCAGCCGCTGCATTCCCTTGGGACGCAGCAGCCCCCTCTCCTCTCGTGATGTGTGCAAATGCGCAGCAGCACCACTCAAGCCCAGTTTGGGCTGCTGCCTGGGTGAGCCAGGTGCTTCCCAGTTAGCGGATCATGGCAACCCACCCGTGCAACAGACCAGCCACGGGTGCCAAGGAAAAGGAAGGGCCTGGGGTGGGGGGATGCTGGAGGGCAGACCCAGCCACTCAAAGAACCGGTGTGCTCACGAGGTTGCAGGTGTGCAGGCTTTGCTCGCTCCGGCTTGGTCCAACCACCGTGGCCCCTTCCGTGAAGAGCTGGAGCAGCTGTGCGTACATGTTGACAGCCACAGGCAGGAAGGTCGGCTCTCTGGTAAGCTCTTCCACATCGAAGGCGAAGAGCAGGCTGGGGGGATATAGTGGCAGACACTGAGCAGGCAGAGAAAAGATGCGGGCAGAGATCCAGCTGGCCTGGGGACGATGGAACCCTTGGGAGGAGCAAAAGAGCCCCCCCCCCCGGGGCCCAGAATCTTGGGGGAACATTTGAGCCGCTGCCGTAGCACCTCAGCCAAGGGAAGCTGGCTAGTCCCAAAGGTTAAGTTGCTGTCAAAGGAAAAGTGAGCGAGGCAAAGGCTTCAGCCGCCCCCAGAAAGCCCCCCTCTGCCAGCCTCAGGGAGGCAATCCCCCCCCCCCGGTCAGAGGGAGGGGCGCTTTTGTGAGCGAGGCCCATGGTTTTGAAGCAAATCGCCTTGCCCGGCTCCTCCTGCCCCACTGTCCCCCGAAGTTCGCCTTCCTGTATGCAAAGAGCCCTCCTGGGGTTTACCTGTAGAAGGCAACCGGCAGCATCTTCAAGTGCTGATCGGACACGGCCCCACGCAGGGTCTCGTAAAGCTCGCGGCCTGCAAACCAAACGGGACAGGAGCGCCAGGGCTCGTTCTTCAGAGCAACCTTATCAGTCCCGCTCTGACGCTGCAGCGGAGGACGGTTTCCGCACCTTTTCCTGCCGGACAGAAGACAGCCAGCCAGCCAGGCCCTTCTTCCATCAAGCGCTGAAGCACGCGGGAACTCCATTCCAGAACTCTGGGGGCATCTGTTCCTTCCTGGGGGGGAAAGGGGACGTCGTTTCTATTTCTTGCCAGAGTTTCCCCACCTACAAAAACCCTCTTCACAAGTGACCCCCTGCACTCTGCGGCCCCCTCCCACGAGTGGCCTCCAGGCAGTGTTCACAGATGCTGCCTGTTGAAAGGGGTCTGTGCGGGGCCTGAGATGCAAGTCCAGGGGAGCCTTCGGAGCATGAACCTGCAGCCCTTAAAGGCAGGTCAGCCGATGTCACCGGCTTCCCTGTCCCTTGGCCCGCCTTCATTTCCCCATGTGTGGAAACAGAACTCGCCTGTGGTGCCACTTTTGCCGAGATGAAATCCATGATGGAAAAGAAGAGGACGTACACCAGCAACTGCCAGTTTGAGAACCGCAAATAAAAACAGCCACAACAGTTACCGACCAGACACAAAGTCATGGCTCCCCTTCTCCCTCCCACGGGCAGCACTTGGATCACTTCTGCATCTGGCCAGAACTCTCCCATGCCTCCTGGAAGTGGAAGCGGAAGGAACTCACCCGCTCTGCTTTGGGCCCCAACCTTCTCAGCACTTCTCCCTTTTCTTCACGCTCCGCTTGCCGCTGGACGGTGAAGTGGAGGAAAGCAGCAGGGAGCCAGGCGGTGTTGGAGGGCAGGGAGGTTGCTTCCGACGCGAGGCAGCTAGGAGGCGAAGGCAGAGAGTCAGTGGGGGATTCTGCAGGGTTTCTGCTCTCCAAATGCCACAGGAAGGAACCTCTCGGGGGGCACCTGGGAGAGAAAGCATCCTGGCCACCAGAGCAGGCAGGGAGGAGAAGGCCACTGCTGGAACAATCGCTTGCTTCTGCTGCTGCTGCAGCCCTGACACCTGCACCCCCACCAAAGGGGAGCCCCTTGAGGAGGCCCATTGGAATAAGGGCCTGTGGGAGGCCAGGGCCCCACGAGGGCAGGGGGGGCTCATTGGATCAAGGGAAGAGCCAACAGGAGCCGGAATATAACACACACGTGCACACACACCCCGCATCTACTCTGCGCTGCAATCTCCCCAGGTCTTTGCTGGGACAGCCGACTGAGCCGCTCAGAGAAGCCCCCCCGCTGCACCGACACGGCTCCTTGGACTCACCTCTGCAGAGAAGACTGTAAATCCTTGAGGCTTTGCAGCCCCTGAGCCAAAGGAGCACCGAAGAGTCTCTTCCACTGTGAGCAGAGGACACACTCCAGCCTCGGCCACCATCGCTGGAGGAAGGCAAACGGCAGGCAGTCACCGAATACAGAAACGCGCCACTTCGTGCTGGAGCTTCCTGGAGGCCCCCTGTCCAGGGACTCAACGGATCCTCACCCTCCCTCTCCTCACGATGCAGGGCAACCGTGGCCCCCCCCTCTCCCAGCCTCACAACCAGCCCCTTTTCAAGCCTTCTGGGGCAGCCGCTGTTCGTGCAGCCAAAGGGGAGGCTGGGAAAGAAAGCCAAACATTGCTGGAGTGTTTTATGTGCCTGTTTATTAAAACAGGCTCTGCATCAATGAAGCATCTTTGAGAAAAAATAGAACAATGCATTCATCGTTCTCTTCAAGCAACAGAGAAGGTGAGTATTGGGGTTCGTCCCCCCAGGGCTGCCCCTTCTTTTTCTGAAAAGTCGCCCTCCAAATCCACAAACGGAGCCTGGCTTACGAATTCCTCTGAAGGGGAAAGGCCTCTTACCGCAGCAGAGCAGAGGAGGAGGGGACACCTGGCCTGGCAGGAGGAGAGCACGGCTGTCACCGCTTGGGCAGGACGGCTGCACTCCAAACTGGTGCTCAGGAGGCCCTGGAGAACAGCAGAGCCCTCAGCAGGCAGGGACCCCACGGAGCCCCCTGACACGAAGGGGCCCCAGGGAAGCATCCTCACCCCCACCATCTCAAAGAAGTCGCTGCCCGACTCCCAAGGACTTTAAAGCACATCCAACCCACAGGCCAGCCCCCAGCCCCCCCCCCCTTGCTGGAGCCACGGGGAAAGGGAGCAGGGGAGCCAGGCGGCCTTGGGAGCGGCCTCCAGCCCCTTCCCTTCCTTCGGGCGGTTTCCCATTCGGACAGGTCCAGGAGAGCCTCAGCCCCCACCGCTCACTTCCGGCGACTCCTCTTCCATCACCTCATGGCAAGTTTCCACAGAGCAGGACAACAAGGCTCAACTTTCTTTTCTTTTCTTTTTTTTTTGGGGGGGGGGAGGGTTGCAGGCCAAGGACCCCTCCATGGCTGGGCAGTCCCTCTCACGGACCCCCATGGGGTGAAATATCCAGCCCTCTTTGGTCTCCTTTACCCTGAAGAAGTGTGCGGTGATGTCGTAAGGCAGAGCGCATCCTCCGGAGCAGCCGTTCCTCTGTAACAGCACCAGGTGGAGGCAATGAGGGGTGAGGAAAGCATCCCCAAGAAAGCGACTTCCTACCTGGGCCGGTATAAAGGGGCCCTCAGCCAGTCAAAGTCACGATGGACAAAGTCACCTGTGACTTGTCCTCAAAGTTGGCTGCCACACAGACCCCCTGCGGTCATGGGATCGCATCTCCAGCACCTGGCAACCGCCAAAGCTCTGGGCACAAGTTGAAGAGCCCTTCAGCTGCCTCTGCTCCTTAATGAAGGAGGGAGCAGTTGATGGGCCAGCCTGCGCTGCATTTTGCTCCTCCAGACAAAGCGAGCCAGAAGAGAAATCCCTAATAACGCCCCCCCCGCCAGGCCTGCAGTGCCAGTTTGTCCCCCTTTTTAGCAGGCGCCGTGTGTCCGGAGGGAGCAGCCCAGGGGGCCTGAAACTCCCTCCCAGACTGCCTGGGGCACCGCCAAGAACCCTGCTGGGGCCCAGGAAGCGATACCCACCAGCTCCGTGTTTACAAAGGAGAAAAAGCCCTCACAGGCCACCACGGTTTCCCCTCCTTCCTTCTGCGTCACCACAAGCACAGACGGAGGCAGGCTCAAGAGGATCCTGAGGGGGGGACAGCAGGGTGCCGTGAGGCGGAGCCAGCCCAACTCCCCGCCCCCATCCGCCCCCGGAGAGAGTTGCGGGGTGGGGGGCGGCAGGTGTGTCCTCCTCCTCCCCCCTCTGTGTTCACCTGGTTTGGGAGAGCAGCTCCTGCTGCCGGAGCAGCCGGTCCCCCAAAGCAGCCCCGGTCCCCAGAGCCCCCAGCCTCTCCCGGAACACCTGGAAGAGGAAGGGCTCTTTCGTGCCGCAGCCGCCCGGCAGGCCTCTCCTGCGCTCCAGCTCCAGCTCCAGCACCAGCTCCTGAAACCAAGGCCAGCCTCTGAAGCCAGTCCCTGCCCACAGCACATCCAGGCGCCTCCTGGACCAGCCTAGTGGGCTGAAGGACCATCACCCAGAAAACAAGGCCGGGAAAAGAAGAACACCCTGACAGCCACTGCTATGCAGGGGGCTCTGCTCCCTCTGGAAGAGGAACAGGTGGGTAGAGGAGGAGGAGGAGGAGGAGGAGGAGGAGGAGGAAGGAGGCCTGTGGAGCCGCTTGGCAGCCAGATGGGAGTCCCAGCATTGGGCCAGCCTGACGGGAGTTGGACATCCCCACGTCTGGAGGGCCCTGCCTGGAAGAGGCTGTTCCAGTCAGTCAGCCCCGCCGTGGAGTGTTTCTTCACCCTTCCAACGTTATTCCATGGGACAGGTGTTGCCCTCCCATCGCCCAGCCGCTGCCCGTTTCAATGCAGTGGCGCACCTGGGCATCTTTCTCATGCACTCTTAGCAAAACGGTGGCCACAGCCAGGTCGGACGAGCAGCCACGGCCCACCTGCCACGTAACTGGGCCACGATGCTTGTGTGCTAGGAAGCCCCTCGGCCACAGCATTTGCTGAGGAGACCCACCCAAAGCTCATGGAAAACAACCGCAGGGAAAGGACATGAGACGAAAGGTAGCAATCACAGCTACCCCACCTGAAATCTGCAGTAGAGCTCAGGGTTTCCCCTCGCAGGGCTCAGGGCAGAGTTCCTCTGGAGACTGCAGGCCTCCGAGTCAGTCCTAAAAGTCAGAGCAATAGAAAGACAACTGGAAATGCATAAGACAAATCAGAACATTTCCTAGAAAAAAAAGTAAAGAATGGGGTGTATACATTTTAATATGCATTGGGCTGGATCTAGATAAAGTCAGACAACGATGCCTTCCTTCCGGACCACTCACTGAATCCAATCCAGGAAAAATGTATTAGTAATGAACTAAACCACTGGAGTTGAGTAAAAGATCAACCAGAAAGAAGATTTGCATCAGATCTGGCTTAGATACGGCATCATTTTTGTCTCAGAGAACTAATCGTAGGCGGTTGCAGAAGGAGCCCTTATGTCAGAAGCCCCCCCCTGCCCGAGCAAGCAGGTGCCGCAGAAAAGCCGCTCACCTGGGAAGGAAGTCCAGCACGGCGTGGGTAAAAAGAGCCCCCATCTCTCTCAGGTTCCCACCGCAGCCTCCAGCTGCCACAGACCTCGGCAGGTAGTGCTGATGCAAAGACCAGGAGTGGAACTCCTGCCTGCCGAGAGACCAAAAGCCCAGTTGGGGGGGGGGAGAGCGGGGGCACGGAGTGAAAGAAACCAAGGGAGGAGATCAGGAGAACAGAAGCGCGACCACGTTTGCTGCTCTCTCCAGCCATAGCAGAGGCTACACTGAGACCAGAGTAGCGACTCTTAAGCTGTTTGGCACAAAGAAGCCGGCCTTGAGTAAGGTCACCATGTTCCCCTCCCCAAATAAAACACACACTGTTCTTTCACACAGCCGTCTCAGGGGTGGCAAACTAGGCCCCTGACTCACAAACCAGCACTGATGAATGGCCCAAATTATCTCCTTGGTGCATTAAGGCTGCTTGTTCTCACCTCTCGCTGGCAGAAAGCAGGTCTTGGTCAGGGAGGACCTGCAGCTCCATCTTCAGCCACTCGCGGAGGGTCAGCTGGGAGAAGGACAGAAATACTCAGGGCCCCCTTCCAAGGGCAGCAGGGAGGGGGCATCAGACTCAGCCCAAGAGCCCTGCAAAGCCGCCCCCCGCCCCCAGTTGACGCTCAAGGCTGCGGTGCCCTTTACCTGGAAGGCTTCCTCCCGCAGGAGGCCCTGGAAACGGGCCTGCTTCCACAGGCTGAGGGCCGCCTTCTGGTGGCAGACGGGGGGGCAGGACAACTCTTCCCAAGGAAACGCAGCCGACTCCCCTTCGTGGCCAGTTTCTCGCGCTTCCAAGCAAAGCCGTGGCACGACATACTGGAGCTGCGAAGCAGAAGAGGTCGCTCGCGGTGTTGCCCGGACATTCCACAGGGCTGAGTTAAAATGAAGACGCCTCCCTGAATTCTGCCGCCTTGAAGGGTGTTGCTGAGAAAACCCTCAGGCACAAATGGAACTGGATGCTGCCACCTCCAGGACCCTCCCCCGCCACACACAGAGCCATAGGCTTCCTTTGCCCCCAGTTTCTCTTCTCCAGCCAGTCAGGCTGGTACAGAAACCGCCTTGGTTACCTATTCATGCCTCGCTTAGTTATTAGGCCAGACAAGCACCTGTGAGACGCTGGGATACAAAAACTCCTTGAATGAGGAACAAGCAGCGCGACTTCGGGGAGGCTGAGCTAATAAGGCTGCAGCCACCACCAAATTCTGAGCTGTTGTCAGTCAGGCAGAACTGTGGACAATCCGGGCAGGTCCCTGCCCAGGAATCTCAGCAGGGGGAAATGGAGATGGGCGGGACTGAATTTAGGATGGGGGAGAGTTACCTTTTTCACGAACCCTGGGTGAAGTACAGAACAAAGGCGCTCGT
The DNA here is from genome assembly GCF_049901735.1 of Notechis scutatus. Classification (NCBI taxonomy): domain Eukaryota; kingdom Metazoa; phylum Chordata; class Lepidosauria; order Squamata; family Elapidae; genus Notechis; species Notechis scutatus. Next base: position 671,792 of record NC_142017.1, on the reverse strand, counting down.
GGGAAAGGGAAGGGAACTTGCACAGAAAGTATGAAACTGCTGCAGTGCAGAACCTGCAGAAAAAGGGGTGGGGGAAGAACCGCTTGTGGGAGCAGCTTTTCAGACGTTCACCCCCCTCTTCATTTGAGGAACAATATTTAGGCAGCTAGATTTGATCCAGCGATGCTGAGAAAGAGGCCAGCTCAAGAAACGCACCAGGGAGAGTCCGCTATTCCATTCGGGCCCTCCATTTTCATAACATGCACTTGAGCCTCTCTGACGGCCGGCCAGGGGCTTGGCCCCAAAGGGTGGCACCATCTCCCGCTATGAAAGGGAAGATTTGTGGCCCAGAGGGAGAGAGGGCCTTACTTACCGCAAGCAGAAGAGGGCCGAGTCTCCAGACCTGGGTGCCAAGAAATAGTCCCACAGTCCAGCAAGGGGAAGGTCCGTGTGAAGAGCCACACGAGGAACTGAGGGGAAGCAGAGGTCCACGGGGGGAAGCAAGGACTCGGCCTCCGTGAAATGGACCACGAAGGCAGCCAGGCCCAGGACGTGAGCGTCACTCAGAGACGGTCCCTGCAGTCAGCAAAGGGGGAGACGGCCAGGTCAAGGCCTGCAAGCACACCAGGTCGAGTGCAACGGCGCCAAGAAACCTCTGGAGAGGGGAAGGCCGCGAGATCTTCTCTGATCCACCAACCTGGTGGTAGAGGAGTTGACAGAGCCGGCTCAGCAAGGAGGACAAGAGCGAGCGGTGCCCACAGACCATTTTCACGAAGAGGGAAGGCCAGGGCCCTTGCCTGCGGGGGACAGAAAGAGCGCCCTGTGGCGTCACTGTGAGGATGAAGGTGGGGGTGCTGCATAAACGTTTCAGCGTAGGCGCTGCAAATAAGCCAGAATCTGTCTCACCTATCAGGAGGCAGGAAGAAAGAGGCAGCCAGGACATCCTGACAGAAGGACGCCAGCAGAAGGTCAACAGCCTGGAACAGAGACCCAGCCGGCTCACTTCCACCCCTTCCGGCTGATGGACTTCCGGGCCCAGCTAAGCTACAGCTCCGAAGGAGAGAGAGGGAGCAGCCCTTCCGGCCCCCCAGCTCCCCTGCCCACCCCAGCCACGCGCTCCCCTCCGCACCCCTTGATCCGCTGCACCAACTTCAGGAGCCGAAAGGTCCAGCCTGACCCTCAAGGTCAGGGAAGCTGCTTCATCGTCATCTGTCAGGGGTCCCAAAACCTCCAGCAGCCTCCCAGAGACGAGTGCCACCTGGGCTGGAATGGCTGCAACACACGGGGGTGTCCTGTGAGCCACCCAGGAGCAGCAGGAGAAAAGGCTGTTTCTGCTGAGCTGCTGAGCTCCTTCCGTGACCAACACGGCCTCCTGTCGGGGAGCAGCAGCCACAGGCTTTGGACGGGCGGGGCTCAAGGGACGCCTTCCGAAACCCAAGTGCTGCTTGAGGGGCCTCAATGGATCTGGGCTAGACCTCCCTTCAATCAATATACCAGAAATGGAGCAGAGGTTTCCGCTGAGACCAGCCGAGCTGCCCCAGGGGATTTCTGAGAGCCGCGTCTCGCAGGGTCCTCCAAGGACGCTCAGGGACCTTAGAGCCACTTCAAGATGGCCGGACTTCAGCCCTCAGAATTCCCCAGCCAGCCTGAGAGGCTGCCCTTGTCCTTTCCCAGGGATCCAGCCCCCTTGACCTACCACCGTGCTTGTTGGCGTCTGGGACGAGCAGCCTCAGCGCTTCGAGTTCAGCCTTCAGTCGCTCCAGGGGTCCCTTAGGGCTCCCCGCCTCTCGTTCAGCTGATCCCCCTGAGGGGCAGAGAAAGAAGCCCCTCAGACATGGGCAGGGGAGGGGGAGGGAGGGAGGTTGGAAGAAGCTGGCAGCCATGGCCACCTGAAGCCGCCTCGTGCAGAAAGGAAGGGGCCTCACACCCCGTCCTGGAAGTTCAAGGCTCACAATCGGAGGTTTCCGTCGTTGGACCAAGTAACCTCAATCCAGCCAAGGCTACTATGGGGTGCTGGACTGACCTATGGGACCTGTTGCTGCCTGTCAGTCTCTCTCTCCCTGGCTACGGCTGCTCATCCTAAATACCTGCTAATCACAGTTTGTGTGCCTGACAATCGCATCCCTTGTCAGGTAACCAAACTGAAGTATTTCAGTTCCTTGCAAATTGCCTGAAGAATTCAAGGGTTCCGGGCTTTAATCCTACCTGGCAACTACAGTGCCAGCAGCTGTTGGAGTTTAACTGGCAATGCCATTCTATCTGCATCAATCTGGTAGGGTGAAGGGACACAAGGCAGCCAAACTGGCTGGTCCAGTGGTACCTCCAGAAGCCAGGAGATGCCTCCTGCAGCCACTAGAGGTCGCCTCCCACCAAACCAGCTTCCAGAGATCTCCAGCCATGGTTGAGCCCCTGCAAATCTTTCCTGGACCAATTCCTGACTGACTGCAGCATCTCAGCTTCTGCAACTCTTAAGAATGGCATCTCCTTGTGCTGCATTTGTCCCAGTAACTGCAGAGAAGCTCTGCAGCTCACCCAACTCACAGCCCCAGAATTCTCCCTGCCCTGAAGGTCTTTGGTGACTCAGTGCCAGATGCCCAATGAGGCTACGGATTCCCCTGGCAGGCCTTGCCCTGCTTTTCTGCAAAAAAAAAAAAAAAAATGCATGCCAGGGCCTCAACTCCCCCAACTATTCCCCTTTCTTGTCACCGAAGCAGGCCAGCCTGCGCAGCAGAACAAAAAGGGGTTTTCATGCACACAGAACCGAGGAACCGCGTTCGGGAGGCTCACCTCGCAAGGGCTCCCTTTTAGCAGCTTCGCATTCTTCCAAGTAAGTGGCGAATGCGTTCGGAGGGATTTTTTCAGCCCTAGTTTAGGAGACACAATTGTTTTTCTTCGGTGAGCCCCCACCCCAAAAGCTTTTAATTAGCATTAGAAAGGGCTCCTCTTGAAAGAAATTTACTCCTATGATGCTGGGTTATATGGCCAAGGGAAAGGAAAATTGCTAACTAATGTATTGCTAAAAGAAAGTAGTAATCTCTTTTTAGCTATTTTGTGAAAAAGCAACGCCCACGGTTTTTCTAACTAGGGAAGTAACAAAATCACAATAACCACGGGCAGAATATTTATATCATATGCTCTATTAGCAGAACCCCTTGCTGACTGCAATGAATGGCAGTCGCTCTAAGTAAAAATCAGACTGAAATCCAGAATAATATTACTAGAATTGATTAGACATCCGTATGCACTTCACAAAGCAGAACAGATCACAGTACAAGCAAGCCAAAGTTAGGTCCAATGACACAATGCTCCCCATTAAAGAGCTGGGGGAAGCGGCCTTTTATCTCAAATGTTGCCTTCCTACCTCTTGAGGGCTTCTATCAAAACCATGCGGGTGTCAGGGGTTTCAGGAAGCTACAGAGGTAATCATAAAAGAAGTCAGCATGAATCTCCCATTGCAAAGTTAACATGTAGGCATTTCTATCCTGCAGATTATTTGAGAGAGTTTTCTGTTAACAGAGCATCATTCTGAACAAAAGATCAAAACCAAAATATTTAAAGATTCCACTGGACACGAACAATGGAAAAAAGAAAACTCACCACTCGTGGTACAAGCAAAGCAGGAAGAAAACGGGAGACGTAATAGGACCGCCTGAAAATACTGAGACAGAAGCAGGCAGATGAACCACAGAAAGCCGCCCCGTCACCCATGATTAAGAACAAACACATTTAGAAGTAAAATGCAAATGATAAGTGTAAACATGACACTCTGAGTTCCTTCGATTAAACAGGGTCTTCCAGCAGGACCCTGTAAGTGAGCCTCCCCTGTAAAAGAGCTTGCCCCCTGGGTTGAGATGCCCCCACCCCAAGATCTGCCGCTCCCCACCCTGCAGCTGGGAAGACCTGGCCCTTCTAGAAGGAGACCCCCCTTTTTTTCATTCCACCCAGCCGGTTGCGCTGGCCATGTTTTCAAATCTTTATTCATTTGGTTGTAATTTGATTGTTGTCAGTCACTCAGAGGAGTTGGGCAGCATAGGAGCTTAATAAATTATTATCTATAAATATGCGAAGTGGAAATTGTTGGCCTTGCAAATTTGCTCTTGAAAGTATATCTTTTTACGTGAGAACCTGACATTTTTGTATTTGGGTTTTTCCCCCCCTCCCTTGAGGTCTCTCTGCAAACAGCTGCCCCTCCCTTTGCAGTGGTCTTTTCTCCCACCCTCAAAAGGGGAGACCCTACCTGGCTTCCATCACGCTTGCTGGGATCTTGCCAGTATTCCGGAATATCTGGACAGCCTTTTCAACATCCTGAAGAGCTTGACAGCATGCCTACATCACACACACACACGCACACACAAAGAAGAAGAACATCTGTTGCGCACCACTGTCCAGGCCAAGGAAGACTGTCTCACGATGGCAGAGAAGAGTTTGGGTGCAGGGCAAGCGAGGACACCAAAACCACAGAAGAGACTAAGACGGCCAAAGCACCAAGGAGAGGAGACGCTGCTAAGCACGAAGGGAAACCAGGCGGCTTCTGGCCTCCAGGCTCCAGCAGAGTTTCGGGGAGGGCAACTGGAGTGCTCAGAATGGCCATGAGCTGCCCTCACATGCCACAGCTCGGAAGACAAGAAGCGTCTCTCATCAGACGGCCCTTCAACGGCCAGCTGCACATTCCAAGATTGGAAGCTTTGGGGAAGAGCTGGAACCACAAATCCTCCAGCTGTTCTAAGCCCCAAGCCTCACTCAGGGCGCACGTCATCTCAGCCGCCTGCATTATCTGAGCACATCACAGCTGGCTAAACAGTTTGCGGTGGAATTCATAACCTCCCATGGGCGGTTTGGAGGTAGGGAGGCGAAATCTACCATTACAAGTGGCAGCGTTTATTGAGCCGGGATCGGAGCCCGTACCTGGGAGGCTTCCTTGCTGGAAGAGAGGTTCTCATAGAGGCCCATGTCTTCTAGCGACGCCTGGGGAGACAGGCAGAAAGAGCTGGAGGGGCAGCACAGGCGGCCATGGGCACACGGAAGGGGGCCCCTTCTACCACCCTCCTCCATTTGTCCCCCAGCGAGCGGGGGTACCTTGAGATCTGCCAGGCGAGTTTTGGCCAGCGTGATGTATTCCAGCAGGAGGGTCCGGTACTTGCTGGGCACAAATGGGGGGTGCAGGAGGTGGACCTGGAGAGTTGCCAACAAGGTGAGGCACAAAGCAGAAATGCTCCCCCCCCCCTCACAATTCCAGGTGCATCGTTGAAGGAGCAGGTCTCTGAGCTGCGCATCCGAGACTCCAGGGAAATTGGTGGGGGGTCATTTCTTTCCCCCCACCCCACCCCCCCAGGGGCCAGGAGTCGCTGAGGATGGGAAGTGAGGCCGCACACTCAATATACTCTTTTGCACCCTCACCCTCTGCAAAGCCTCTTGGACAGAAATGGGTTTGCGTTGCTTCGACAGCACCCTCCAAGGTAGCCCCTGCTTGGTTTCAATTCCCATAATCCCCAGCCAGCCTGAGCTCTGGGCAACAGTGCGATATGCCGGGAGGTAGCCAGCCCTAGCGAACCTCGAAGCCCACCCACCCAGGAGCAAAGGCAGCACCCACCTTCAGGTACTGGGGAGCTTCGAAGGGCACCAGCTGCGACAGGAACTTAAAGAGGAAGAGGAGGGCCTTCTTGCTGCTGCCCTGGAGGCTGGTGCTGCTGCTCCCGAAAGTGAGCTGGAAGCAGAGAGCGTTGCCTGGAGCCCTCTTGGCCAGCACCCCACCCTCCCTGGCCCTGATGTCCGGCACAGCCCCGTGACCCAAGCAGCCTTGATCAGCTGGGTACGTGGCACGTGGCCTTTCCACCCACCTCCCACCGGGTGTACCTGGGCCGAGGCCTCAGGGTGCCTGGAGGCAGGCAGGGCCACGAGGCTGCAGCTCAGCTCCCCTTGGGCAGCCTTCTTCCGCTTGCCTCCTCCAAAGCCTGCAGGCCAGGACACTCCTCCCCAGGAATCCCCCGCCCCCGTCCTTGGAAGGGACTCCCCTCGCGGCTCTCACCTTAAACCACTCCGCGTAAGGGGGGAAGAAGGCAGGGCCTTCCAAGGCTGCTTGGCGGACGAGTAAGAACGCTGTGATCAAGCTCTCCAAGTCGTAATTCGCAAAGGCCTTTCTCAAGAGGCCATCCAGGAGGCCTAGGGGAGACACAGGACAGTCTCGAACTCGCTCCCCAGCTGCCGTTAGAGGCCCGGAGTTCGAGGCCAAATCACCCCCCCAGCAGAGTCTTCGGGGTCTCCCAATTCCCAGCCGCTGCCGGTACCTTTAATCAGCCGCTCTGCTTGGGAGTGACAGACTAGAAGGGTCGAGACGCACGAGAGGACGTGACGCCAGTTCACTTCGCTCGTCTCCAGGACCTGCTGCAAGCGCCCGGTCAGCTCCTCTGGTTGGAACACCACGAAGACCTGGCACGGGGTGGAAGGGCTTTTGGAACCGTGGGAGCCGCTTTCCGAATGCTGAGCCCTTCTGCTCAGGGGTCCAGCAGTCAGGGGCTCTTGAGACCACGGATATCGGCCGTCTTTCATATTCCCCAAGGGAAACTCCGGCTCTTCCTCCCTCCCTGCCCTGCCTCGAATTGAAGAGAGGAAACACCCTTCCTGTCCCTTCCCCCTTCCACTGTGGAGAGCCTCCATCTGCTCTGCCAGCTCCCTGGCACTTCCTGGCTTTCCTGCCCTTCTGGGCCAGAGAACCAGTTCCATAATAACTGAGTGTGCCAGTGCTGCCTGGGTCACGTGGCGGCCACCGTAAAATGAAAACTGGTAAAGCACAGCCTGACTTATTAAGCAGCGTTCACTGGAAAGGAGCACCTACTTTGCGGTACAAGGTAGCAAGCAGCGAGCTGGTCCTGGCAAAGCTCCATTCCCTCTGCAGATGGATGGCATCCGAGACTGCTCAGAGAGAGGGAGGGAGGGAGGGAGGGAGGGAGGGGAGGAAATGCTGGTTTCGCAGAACAATAAGAGCCAGACTGCAGGAGGAGCCTCTTCACGGGCTTGGGCCTGGCAAAATAGGCAGGCCGTCCTTCCTTCCTTCCTTCCGAGGCTCTTCCGAACAGCCACCCCACATCCCTTGTCCTTCCCTCCCTCCTCCCACTGATCCCTGCAGAAGCCAGAACCCCACAGACTGAGAGCAGCCAGAAGAGCAAAATGCCGGAGCAATGGAAAAGGAGATCTCGGATCAGATCTACCCATTCTTTAAGTTTTCAGTTGGTTGCTCGAGTCCCATCACCAAATTCCAGGGGAGCCTGGAGTCGTATCCTGCCCTGCCTCACTCCACCCCAATAGCTGCTGAATGGAGAGACATTTCCATAGCTGGAGAGTCGCATGAACTATGAACCACTCAGGAGAAAAACGTGCATTCTGGCTTTGTCCTCGAAGAATTTATTTGACCAAGCACTGAATTTATCCCTCAAAATAAATGGCAGTTAAAAGGAGAAACGAGAGTCCGCAGGCAGCCGTGTTCAAACCACACAGTTGGATCCTGTCGACTCACCAGCTCAGCCTTCAAAGGCACCCCAGGCAGAGGTGCTGGCAGCAGCCTGGGGTCTTATGGGGAGCTGGTCCAGAGCCTGCTGGGCGATTTCCAGGAGTGGCAGAGGGCCCTGCAGAAGACCTCCCTCGTCCCTCCCTCCGCAGTTCTGAGCACACCTGGCCCCCTTCTAGGGATCCTACCTGTCAGATGGGGATTGTAGGTAAGCACACGGGTGAAGATGTGCCCAAAGAGCAGCTGCGGAGTCTCGGGGGGAGCCGTGCCTTGGAAAACCATCAAGCTGTATACATGGAGCCTGTGCACAAAAGGGGGAAATGTCTCAATAGACAAGAACAATGAGTCAGCAGGCTTGAGAATTACTGCTAATTGCTCCCATTTTTTCAGTAAGTGGGCATTTACTAGGAGGCCTGTAAATAAATGATAAATATTTATTTTCTGATTATTGCCCAAGTGCTTGGCAAAAAACACAAAAGCATGCTATTATTAGTAAATAAAACAAGACAATTCAGTGGGCCAAACTTTGGCCCGACAGAGAAGTGCCGCTGGAAAGGGGGGTTTCCATTTTAAGCAGAGAGCACCCCTGCTGTGTATTCAGGGAAGGAAGCCCCTTGGGAAACACACAACAAGGGATCCCTTGCAGGGCTCAGAAACGCTGCTCCCCCAGTCGGCGGCTCTCCCAGCCCCAACCTCGGGGAGAAGTCGATCCTTACCAGCACCTCACCGCCTTCCCTGTGGGGGAGGCTCTGCCCTGCTTCTCCATAACTACAGCATCCAGCACCCCTAAAGGAAAGACAAGGGAGAGCCTTCACTAGGGGAAGCAAGCAGAGGGCAGAACTAGCAGAGAGCCACGTCCGGAGAAGAGGGCAAGGGAAGAGCCACGAGGAACGGATCTCTCAAGGGAGGAACCTCGGGCTTAATCATGACAGAGGCCTGGGAGGGTTTTCCCTTCTTTCTGAAAACTTGTCCTGTCATTGCAACATATCTACTACACACGTGTCCCTGGAGGGAACAAGAGCATAGATGGGAATGAAAAAGAAACAAATCTGAAGGAACAAAAAATCTGTATTTTGGAACAAAGCGATCTGGAGACCAAAGATCTTCAAAGCCCAAGTTGGGATTGCCGTCCTTCCCTGGGAGAATTAACCCCCAACGTTCTCAGTGATGCAGTGCAAAGTGTGTGTGGGGGGAGGGGGGATGCACAATTCACAGCTGGACAGTCTGAACATTTCAGGGTGGTTTGACACGCACACCTAAAAAGATGCCCGAAGAGTTCAAGCTATTTGTGTGGTAGCAATGTCCTGTTGAGTGATTCTCAAAAGCCTCCCTCTAAAGTGGGATGACACTCCTGATCCCATGTGATCCACTCCTACAGCCATCACTTACATGCCAACATTCTCTCCAGCACAGCACAACAAATCTGCAAAAAAAAAAAAGTGGGGGGGGGGCAAAGTCAACAACTTTTCTGGAGACATTTTTAGCCATTGTATTTCATTTATGTTTTCCCTCCTCTGAGATTTCAAAGCAGCAGACAAGAGCTTTTCCTCCCCTGGATTTTCTTTTTAATTGACACACACACACACACACACAAGCTGGAGAGGAAGTCAGAATGAACTTCCATGGCTGAGGAGATCCGAATTTGGACTGCACTCATCTTAACCTCCCCCTCAACATCCCACAGGCTTCTCCCAACAACCAAGGGGGCCTTGGCTGCTCCAGCCGGCTGCATGAGCTCAGCCCAACCACGGCCCATTAAGGGGGGCTGCTGCAAGGCACAAACCCAGTTGCTCAGGGACAGGAGAGAAAGAACCACCCAGGATGTTAGGCGCGGGGGTGGTGGTGGTGGAGTTTCCCAGCCCCAACCCCCCCAAGATGGTGGTGAATGGAACGCTAGGGAGCAAGTCTGCTCCAGCCTTACTTCGCACACTTTCTTCCTTTCCAGCTTCTTTTCGGACTCAGATGTTTTTGGAAATCCATTTTGAAGGAGCACCAGAGCCAAGTCTAGGGAGGGAGAAGGTCAGGGTCAAGGATCTCCTACGCCAGCTGAACGAGGCCAAAAAAGACGCAGAAAATACGGAAAAGGGACTCTAGCAAAAACCGGTGAAATACTCTTTGGAGGGGCCCCCTTTGCCCTTCATAAGTCTTAACCGGTGAAGCCCAATGAAAGGGCGCAGCAGCCACAGACACGAAAACTCCCGCCTGTCTTCTTCAGCAATTGAACATTTCTCATCTTTTCCTGCCCTGGTTTGTACTTGGCTTTTGCTATCATTATTCTAAACATAAAGCATTCTATTTTATTTGTATCCTTTTAATTAAGAAAAAAGAGAGAAAAGGAGCAAAACACAAATAGGGGACTCGGTTTATACAGAATCTAGTAGGCTAAAAAAGTTGTATAAATGTATTAGAAATGAAAGATACATTTGAATATTTGCGTTAGATAAGTAAACATACAACTGTAACTGTATTGTTACAATATTTCATGTTTGTTTTTCCTTTGCCATATTTCTCTCATCCTTTTGCTAGAACACTTTTCATGTGTGTGCTTTTTTCCCCTTTTCTTTGAAAACTCTTACGTCTTTTCAGCATATTCTAAAGTCTGCCAGAAGCCAAAATATGTGAAAACTGCACGGCGTAATGGTTGTGTGTCTGGCTGTTTGTTAAACAAGATTAAGTCACCCCCGTATTTAATAGTACAAACTGAGGTAACATGAAACCAGGCCTCATGTTACAGAAGAGGCCTTCAGGTCAACTAGCCGCCTCCTCCTTCGAGGGGACAGAGAGAGCAGGGCCAGAGCCAACAATTCACAGGCCTGGACCTTTTCCTAGCCACCCGCCCCCACATCCCAGGCTTTGGCCCTGCCTTGCCTGTGAGAATGTTCTGGCCAACCTCAGTGTCCATTTCTTCCACCTGGTGACACAGGAGGCAAAGGCTACCGGACAACCAATCCACAACTGCAGGTACCTCCGGATTCCTGAGAAGAGAGAAGAGCCGGCATCATTTACCTTTTACAAAGAGAGTTTCTCCCCTCCAAACCGTCCACTAAAACAGGAGTCTCCAACCTGTGGACTTCAGCTCCCAGAAAGCCTCAGCCAGCACACATCTTCAGTTCTGGCAGTTGAAGTCCACAGGTCTTAAAGTTGCCAAATTTGGAGAGCCCTGCACTAAAAGGACAACATGCCCCATTTACTCCCAAGTTTGAAATAGTTAACTTCAGAACAGAGAAAGTTACTTTGCATCAGGCCTCCACTTGGCTTAGGGTGGCCTGTCAACGCAGCTATGGTCTGCACCAGGATGTGGAAGCTCATCTAAACCAACTGGCAGCTGTTCCCCACAAACCAACACAAATCTTGCTCAGTGCACATCTCTCCTCAAGGGGAGGATCCGGGCTTCCACAAACAAGTCTAAATGCCGACAGAGCCAAAGCCACAGGCAAACGTTCACGCTCTACCTACTTCTCCAGTAATCCTTCCAGACGAACAATGTTCTCTCTGTGCAAGTGCCATGCGACTTCCAAAATAGGGGGGCGCTGGGGGAAATAGCGCTAAGGTCAGGTCATTTGGAACGCAGAGATGCCAGCAGCCCAACAACTTGCCTCCACCCAAAAACCACCCCCAAGTAACTGACTCTGAAACTAGGAGCAGGTTTCTAAGGCTGCCTTTCCCTTCCATCCATGGGGGAACACTCCCTCCTTCCTCATCCTTAAGAGGAGAGCAACTCAAACTGTAAGGCCCCCAGAATGGCCTTAGGGCAGCAGTCATTTAAGCATGCAGATTCACTGCTTCCATCTCCCCCTCAGCTCCAATGACCTTACCTGCATTTTCCACATCTCTTGAGCAAAAACAGAATGACAGAAAGCATTATAAGTTAATAATTCCTTCAAGGACTGGAACAAACAAAACAACTTCTCCTGCAAATAGAAAAAATAAAATACAATGGAGTGACTTGAACAGATTTTTAATCAGTTGCCGACCACAATAAACCTGTCTATAGGTAAGTCTTAGTAACATTTTTTAAATTTGTTGAACAAGACATAGGGGTCTACTTTACAGTGTAGGCAATGTATATGGCTTGGCATTATTTTTGAACAACTAATGAGCCAATTTTTTGTATATTCTTCAAATCCTGAATGACAATGCTATTTTGGAAAATTAACTATCCTTTTAAAACAGGTACTTAAAATACTTTTTAGGTTGCCTTTCTGTAAAACTATTTTCATCATATAAATCAACCTTCTTTTAATAGCCTGCAATTCTCAGAATTCCCTGTGGGTGTTTCAGGACCATTAACCATTTCCTCTTTAGCAAGGCCTGAACAACTTGAACATGCTTCCTGCCATACATGAAACAGGCATATCTCTCCTTACTCTGTGTTCTGCATTCAGTAGTGTAGTCTGATCAGATTCCATAGAGATCTTCTCAATGAGGTTGGCTGCCATTCTGGCTGATAAGATTCCTGCTGGCATGCCCAGCAATGAGGCCTCATCCTTCAAGGCTGTGACTACAACAGAAGAGAAGAAACTCCACCCGGACCTTAAATATACCACCCCAAATTGCAATTGGAAATAGCACAACATGATGGGGCTGAAAAGGTAACGAAGAAAAACCCAATTGTTGGTAAACACATGGAAAAGGCTCAGTCGCAGGCAAGGAATGGTAAATCCCGGAAAGCTACACCTGCCAATAACTACTGACAATCCTGAATCAGACAGCCTCAATATTCTTATTTTACTGAACATTTAGTCACTCCCTCCAGCAAAATAAATTCTATTTCACCCACCTATAAATTGTTCTGGAATTGACATTTTACTTCCACCACTGCCCAAGTTACTGGAAAGTATGGACTTGCCACGTTCTGAACTTCCATTCTGTTAAAAGAAAGAAAGAGAAAAGGGCAACTGTCTTGACTGTAGGGAGTATCAAATCCTTTGGTCTTTAATGGCCTTTTCCAGACACAACACTCATTAGTAACTCATCAAATATGTCACAGTCCCTCAAGGAACCCAGCATTTTCTGAAATGGAGACAGCCTCCCAGTATGCTTAAAAGGAACAGGGCGATATCTCATAGACAGAAAATACACATTTTTTAAAATGTGCAGCCATGTATATTAGCATTCTGCAGCTTCATAAATAAGATCACCACGAAAGCTAAAGATGGCTAAAATATCTGGTGGTCAGTCTAGATTTCTTCCTTGCCAAAGGACCTCTTCAGCAGAATAATCATTTAAAAATCACAAAGCACTATTAATCCACTATGAAATCAAGGTTACCATCCTAAAAAGAGCAGTAAGCACTACTGAAATGTAACCCAATATTGTCTTGGCTACATTTTTATCCAAACCCTGCAGCGTTGTATTTTTAACTGTTTTACAGTTTCAAATATTCTACCCAGCGTTGTCCTTATTATCAATACCACCGCTGCTAAAAAGCTTCAAATGACGGCCAGTTACTGCCCCCACCCCACTTTTTTAACCATGAACAAGCCCATCTCAGTCTCAGAGCCTCTTGGACCGGGGTCTCCCACCTTGGCAACTTTGAGGCTTGTGGACCTTAAAGCTTTGCTGGCTGAGGAACTCTGGGAGCGGAAGCCCACCAGTCTTGAAAGTTGCCAAGCTTGGAGGCCCCTGTTTCAGACGCCGGGCTTCCACTCCCGGAGCTGCCAATCCACACGGCTGGCTGGGGAACCCCGGGAGAGGGAGAAAACGCGCCAGGCGCTGCTGCTCACCTCCAGCAAGAGCTGGTCCAGCCTCTGGTGCCGACTCCAGATGTGCAGGGCCGCTTCCCGCAGCTCCTGCTGGGTTTTGGGTTCCCGCTTTTGCTCCTGGCATCTTCCCGCTGAGGACACAGAGAGGGTCCGTTAGAATTCTCCCCCCCCACCTTCTTCTTTTGTGTTTCCAATTGAGGGAGCCCTGCCTGGAGACGCCCAGAGAGCAGCAGTTCCCTCCCTATTTCATAACCCTCACAGCGATGCTGGCCCCTTGAGCATATGCAGAGTGCAATTCCCACCCTCGGGGCAGCCCAAGGCTATCGCGGAGAGTCTCTGGGCATGTACAGAGCGCTTGTCGCTCCCCCCGCCCCCCGTACCCAGAAGGGCGGAAAGTGCTCGACCGGCCATTCTCCCAGAGCGGCGCCTCCCACCAGCCAACTAGCGCGCCTAAAGTTCTGATTGGCCGCCGTTTGAACGCCTCCTCCAATAGGAAGGTGACAAAAGAGTTTTTCTATTTGCTAATGCGGCCATTTGAGGAGTGGAGGGAGGGGGGAAGGGAGGGAGCCGAGCGCCATTTTTGGTGTGGCGAGAAAATCGGCGCTCGTGTGTATTTCTGGGAATCTAGTTCGGGGAGATCATTGCACAGACGGGCTACTTTCCCGGCTAATTGGCAACCATTCGCCCGCGCAATAAGCTGGCGAGCGGAATCTCCGGCTTCCCTTCCAGCCGTTGCCTCCAACCCGAGATTGGCGGGGAGCAGAAAGAGGCTGCTTTGCCCACCGGAAAATACTGCACGAATCTTCAAATAATCCAAGCAAAGCAAGCGGCATTTTTAAAGGCGGGATTGGTCTGTTCATAGGCACAGAAACAAATGGCGTGTCTGTTTGGTATATATGTGTGATGCTCAGCAAGTGATGGAAACATAAAAGACGTCGATTACATGTGAAACTTGAAGAAAAGGAAACGCTGATTCTGAACCACGTTCCGCAAGTGGCAAATGTATGCGTTGCATGGTCTTTCCCAGTTGGGTGTGTACGTATCTTGAAGGCTGCAAGCCCTATTCAAGGACATTCAGAATGCAGTATTCCTGAATAGTGCTGAGAAGACAAGTTCTCATATTTTAAGAGAACTTGTTAAAAGTGCTAATATCACCTTTTAAATGCTACTGATGAAGCTTAAAATGAAGTCTGACTGCCACATGTATGTGCAGGGTGGAACTTCTGCCTTTTTGTACATTATAGGGTGCTATCTAGGGCAGGTGGTTGGGGCGGGTTGCTAATGGGGCAAATCTGTTTCTTGCCATCTCAGGTTAACAGCGAGAGGAGCAAAAACAAAAAAGGAAATGGCCTTGCAAGGGAGTGCCCCTTGGTTGCTACAGCAATACTATCAAGAGGAGGAGATAAGGATATTTGGCTACTGTAAATAATGATGGAGCAGGGAAAGAATACCTCAGCTGGGCAAATAATAGGCCAGGAGACAAGGCTGCCTCACTAGGGGAAGGTAAGCTGGACTAGGTTAGGTTGACCCAATTCACACAAAGGAGGAAAGAGCTGCTCCAGGTAATCCCCATTCTCTCTCTCTCTCTCTCTCTCTCACACACACACACACTTCTGGCCACAGGATTTGGCTCATAACAAGAGGCCCTGGCAGTGTGAGAAGTGAGCATCCTGCAGCCAAGGGGTCATTGCTCTGACTTGGCCTACAGGATACGTCCAAGCCTGGTCTATAGCAGAAACCTTGACCTGGGGTGGGAACAGGGTGGCTGCCTGCAGGAGGAGAGGACTCGTAAGGAAAACTAGCAATAGTGCATTGGTCTTCTGAGAGAGATTTGGGGAATTTATTCAGACGTATCAAGCCATTATTCCTTTAACCATAATTTATTTAATAAACTGCAATTGGCTGGCTTCCCAGAACACCTTACAAGGAAGGAAAACACACAATGGCTTGGCATTACTCAAACTCATTCTTACCCAGGGAACTCAGCCATTTCTACACTTACTCTGAGATAAGGCAGTGAAGCCCACAACCCATCTGCTGACTTTAACAGACCGTCCTGGGAACATCTCTGCTCCCCAAGCAGCAGCTGGTAACCACCCTTAACTGGTAACCACCAGGAATTGCTGGCTCTAGCTTGGAAGACTGTGTGAGGCCAGCAGAACACATCAAAGTCTGTGCTAAAAATAATCCCTTAGTGGATTTGCTGTGATACCACCTTGGAGACCCAGGCCTACATGTGGCACTTGCTGCTTGTTTTAATTGTCAAAAAGCCTAAGCATTCTGTTTCTCCAGATGCTGATAAAAACACCAAAGCATTACTTCCCCCTCCAGTGCTGTGGTTAAAGGCAGAATAAACACAGACCTCAAAAGATGTTTTCCTCTTGTGCATTTTTAGAAAATATGGCACTAACAGGTCATTCAATTATTGCAGTTCTCAGTTTTCTGCCAATCTAAGACTCCAAGCTGCTTACAACAACATCCAAACCCCCCTCCTGTAAAATACAAAACAGGATGGCAACATTAAAACATCTAAATATATTCTATGTGTGCAGTATGCAACATTTAATATTGTAAGCCACCCAGAGTTATGGATAGCCAATGCATTTAATAAATTAAAGAAATAGATAAATTATTCAAGCTTTCTCTATCCTAGAAGCCTTTCTTTTCTGGGAGCAATGCATTTGTAGCTCAACAATTGTGGGGTGTCCCATTGCTACCAGTAACAGAGGCAAAGAACTGGGGGGGGGGGGTGAGTCCTCCATGGACCACCTGATTTTGCCTCTATACCAACTGACGGAGGGGCTCCCAGGATAACTAAGGATGAAGGCTGAGTGTTCCTACTTCCCCTCCTCCCATGCAGCCGACATCACTTGCCTGTTTCTTTAACGTTGTGATTACGCCCCCATTTTCCACCTCTCCCACTAATCCATAGGAGGACTTTGTTTATTAACATCCTCCTCCTCCTCACTTAAGAAAAACTCTTAGTAAAAGCAGCTGAGGACCCTTGGGTTGGCCTTTGTGGGAAAGACTTGATGGAACCATGTTTAGGTATGTGGTGTTGAGAGTTTGGTTCTGGGATCTTGAAAACCAGCCTTTTTTTAAAGTTTGCACTGAAAAAGATGTCTGTAATTTTCAAATATCTTGAGCACATAACTAGAAGAAGTGTGTAGTAGAGAAGCTGGGGGGATTTGAAAGGCTACCTCAATTCTTCTGGCCTTGAGTTTAAAAATAATCTCTTAACTGGTGTGGCTGCTGTGTTTGTGTGTACACACTACCGTTGCTGTTAACAGACGTTGCACCTTCCTAGCAACAAAATGTAAATTTTGGAAAAGCAAGAGAGTGAAAATGGGAGGGGACAACTCTGAACAAATTATTTGTTTTTTTATAAGGGGGACAAACTCATTTATGACTCCTCTTCTTGTTATTACTGGGAGCAGCCAGGCGGGAGTTGAGTTTCTGAAGTGTTAGTCCATTTCCTTGCGGGTGTAGAAAAGGTGGTTTAAAGTGAGTTTTTCCTGGAATGTGTTTTAAGGGATTAATTGGATTGGTCCAAGATAGCTGCTCCTTCCCTCCCTGGACTCTGTATGAAAACAGCCCCCCTCCAATTATTTGAGAAGGAAGGGGGGGCAGGTCTTGGTTGCTGGGGAAAACAGGGGCCCAAGGCAGTAAATCCCTGGGCCTCCCTGCAGGCTTTCAAATATTGTGTCTACCTTCCCTCCAGGCTCCCAGGTGGAGTTTGAAATCTAACCTGATGAGCCCCACCCTGGAAGAAGAGTTCTTCTCCCTCCTAGTCTGAGCTGGAAGGCACCGCGGTTTGGCCCCAGAACCTGTTTTACAAGCAGGCTGGGGCTGCGGAGCGCATACAGACCGCTTTCCCCCTTCTAACCTTTCCAGGCCAACATGTTTTATTAAAAGGCTTCGCCTTTCGTGAACTGGAGCTGCACTTCACAAAAATTTCTTCCTTTTAATAGAACGTGACAGTCTGCAAAGGTGGCACCAGAGATTAAAGCAGCTCCCTCTTTCTACTAAGCCCCGGTAGCTTGTTCAGTTTTGGTTTAGGGTCCAGTGCAAATCCTTCCAAGGGGAACTGTGTGTGAATCTGGCCAGTTGTCTCCTAGTGGGTAAAAGGGTGGAAGCAAAGGGGCAACTCAGCTGCAGCCAGCCATGGCCCCCCAAGACCAAGAGTTAGACTTCCCTCCCCTCCCCCCTTAGATATTGCTGTGCTGTTGGGGGTGTGGCAATGCTGGTGATTTCACTCCCCGGGCTATGAATGCTTTCCAGTTGCTTCCCACTCCAAAACCAGGCTTACTCAGGAGCAGGTGCTTACCCATGATGCTTACTCCAGAGTAAGTCCGGATGGGAGTGCCAGGGGCAGGCTGCTTGGTGAGCGGCTAGCAGGGGCAGCGCCGCTTCTGTCCCGGAGGCTCTACCCGGCAGGGACCGCCCAGTTTCTTTCGCCATCCGCCCGGGGTGCGGGGCCGTCCGGAAACGGCCGGCGCGCTCCCCGAGGCCGGGTCTCGCTCCCTCCGGCGGGCGGTGCGAGAGGCGGCTGGCTCAGCCCTCCTCTCCTCCCCTCCCCAGGTCGTCCGCCGACGACGGCAGCAGGAGCAGCGAGGCCGCCGCCGCCGCCACCGCCGCGATGGAGCCCGGCGCCGGGAGCCGCTGATGGAGCCGGGGCCATGGCGCGCGCCGGAGCAGCAGGGACCGGGCCGGGGGCCGCGGCGGGCGGGGGCGGGGGCGGCGCGGCGGGGGAGCTGTCCCTGGAGGAGGTGCTGAAGGCCTACGAGCAGCCCGTCAACGAGGAGCAGGCGTGGGCCGTCTGCTTCCAGTGCTGCCGCGGGCTGCTCCAGCCCGACCCGCCGGCCGCCGAGGAAGGGCGGCGGCGCGGCTGGGGACCGGCCGGACGCCTCCGCGACACCGCCGATCTCCGCCTGCACAAGGACGGCGCCGTCTCCGCCCGCGGCGAGTTCGGCGAGGCCGGTGAGTGGGGAGGGGGCGCGCGGGCAAGGGGGCCCGGCATCGAGAGAGAGCCCGGGGAGCCGGCGGTCGGGGAAAGTCCGGCCTCGTCCGCGGAAGGACGCCGACGGGGCCGGCGCCGGGGCATCGCTCCTTGGGCTGAGCGGGTTCAGCCCCTCCCCCAGCGGGGTCCCCCACGCGGCCCCAAGCCAGAGGGTGGCCTGAATGCAGGGACCCCGAAATCCTGCTCCGACCGCAGGATGGTCTGGAGCACCTACGACGCTTTGCTCCTCTTTAGTGCTCCCCCACCCGCAGAATTCTCAACACGGGGCAGGAAATCGTCCCGGTCCGGGTCCTTCAGGCGCTCCAAAGCAATTCCAGGAGCAACTGCAGGGAGGCCGAAAGTCCCCAGCTAGGAAAGGACTACCAGGGGGGCTGATAGTTTCCCAGCAGGCGGGAAGCAGCCCGCGGATCTCTGGGTGGTGTGACATCCCAGCGGTGCAGATCAAGGAGCCCTTCCTTAATCCGTGTCTCGGATCTCTCGGGGAGCTTCCGGTTTTCCGGAAAGCCACCTTTTTCTTTCTCCTCAGCAATAGGTACATTTATCTGCCCCTTTGCCCCACTAAAGTGGGTGGGGTTTAGTTTGCCGTGAGTCATTTATATATTGTGTGAGAGCACAGAGGTCAGAAGAGGCTCTTTCATCTCCTTGCCACGTGTGTCTGATGTGTGTAATTACACCAACTGCCCGTGCCAAAGCAGAAGGTTCTTGGTGGCTGTCTGGGGGGCTGAAGCACCTGCAGTCTAGTAGGGCCTCAACCCTGAGGGCTTGCAAGAGACAAGAGGGGCCTTGAGGGGGGGGGTCTGCTCCAGAGGAGTAAAGCGCTATAATCCCAGAGGAAGAAGTGTGGACAGGTGGCAAGCCTGGGTCTTGGGTGGCATCCCAGAGGAGGAGGTGACCAAGCTTGGATACCCACAGCTGCATGGTCGGGCAGACAGTAGGTGAGGAGAGCCTGTGCCAAAGCCACATCCATGGTGGGGTCTTCCCAGCCTCCCTGAAAGGCAGCAGGGAAGCATCCTCAACAGCCATGGTCGTGCCTGGGGATCACCATCTTCTCTTAGGGCTTGGGACAGGAAGGAAGAACTGCTGAGAACATCCCACGGTGATTGATGAGGCCATAACATTACAGAGTGTTTTAATTGCAAAACTGTTCGGAGCACTTTTTAGAGGGGCAGGGGAGGGAGAAAAGCTGTACAGAAATGTGAAATGCCCAGGCAATCTACTTCGAGAAAGGGCCACCCGAGGGGTTGTGCCATCAATCAGCAGGACCCCTGCAGGCAGGCCGCCACATTCCATTGTCAGAAGAACAAGCACAGGTGGACATATGTCCTCCTCTTGATGGCATCAACTCAATGGGAGAGTTATGACTCTTGCCTGAACAGGCCTGGCTTTTCATAGAAGAGACTTCTGGGGCTGGAAGGGACCGTGGCGGCCTTCTAGTCCAACTCCCACCTCAGGCAGGAGGAGTCCAGAGTTTTCCGTTCATGCAGTCAAGGAACAAGTGTCTCTTCCTTCACTCGTGTATCCTCTTTCCTCTTCCACGACTGCTACCTGCTTTTCTTCCTGTCACTGAATTGGGTTTTGCTGCTTGCTTGCCTCCCTGATTCCTTCCTCTGGGGCTTAGTCCTAGTTTAGCCAGTCTAGTCCTGCCTCTGCCTCTCAGGGCCTCCCTGCTTTCATTCCCTGATTTCATTTCAGTTGAAGTTAAAAAGCAGCGAGATCCAGGAGAGTTCATGGCGGCTTGTCCCTGTTCTAAATTGCTTATGAACAGCTCAGAGTCAAAGGGAGTTGCAGGGACAGGCCCACAGCTGGGGTGGCAGAGAGGCCAGCAGCCTTGCTCCTTGGGCAGCTCTTCGCTTCTGCCCTGGCCCTGGCAGCTTTTGTTGTTGGGGAAGCTGCAGCTGCTTCTGATAATATTGACTTAGAAGCGCAGCCCGGCCTGCCATCAGAACTGGTCCGGCCAGTTCTCCACTCTACCAAAGCCCAGCTGATGAGTTATGGCCATGGCTGGTGTTGAGGGTCACTGACCTGGTGGCTTCCTGGCTGCACATTTGACTCATCCCAGCCCAGAACTCCCTGCCTGCAGGCAGCCTGGAGGGGAGGAGCCCAACGGCCTCAGTCTGAGGTTCCCCCAGCAGCAGCGAGGGGGGATTTTTGGCCTGTTCCAGGCAAGGCTGCTCCTGGATCCCCAGCCCGATATCAGGTGTATTCACGGATCAAAACACAGACGGCACATCAGCAGCGGTGGGCAAAGGCACTCAAGGGTTTTGCAAATACTGCTTCGTTGCTTGAGGCTTTTTTCTTAAATCTGCACAAAAATGTATCAATTTTCTCCAAAGATGTGTGCTTCTCTTTCAGTTTTGCTTAATGCATCCTTTTTGAAAAGCAAATTCTCCCAATTTAAGGCACATGTGCAGTTTGCACAGCTTTCCTCTTCAGATACTTTTTAGGTAAAGTGAATGGTAAGATTCCAGGAACCAGCCATGAAGAGGAAGTCCAGGGTGCAAAAGCCCCCTCCTGTCCCTGTGAAGGGCATTTCTCCCGGGTTCTCCCGAGCTGTGCAAGATCTTGCTGATGCCAGCTGCTTCCCATCTGAGGGCTGGGGAAACAAACCGAAAGGGGACTGCGCTGGAAGTGCCAAGTGTGCCACAACAGTTCAGCAGAGTCACCTTCCAGCGTGGGCAGCTTTAGGGTAGGGAGTCCCACTGCTTCCCATTGGCCTCCATGGCAGGAAGGAAGGAACCAGGACAGAGGCTGCCGCAGAAGAGTGGCCCACAAAGCTGCAAGAACTGCACTGCCCCCCCGCAGCCTTGGCTCTGTGTGATGCCAGGCAGTGGAAGGGGAGGTCTTGGCTCTGCTTACGGTGCTGCTGCATTAAGTGGTTCTCTGCTTTCTCCTAATGGCCTAATTCTCATTTTTCCTTTTCTTTCTTTTGCCAAACTTCATTTTATTGATCCCAGTTCGTGTAATTCTCTCTGGAGAAGGGTGACCCCTAGAATCTTCTTCCGTCTCCCAGCCCCAGAAACGAGACAGCAGTTAGAGAGAAGAGCTGGCTGGTTTCTTTGGAGAGAGAGGCGGCAAGAGAGGCCTCCATAGGCACAAACACATCTGTCCATTTTGCACTTTTGTGTCCCCAAAGAGAAAGCACAGCTGTGCAATGGGGCCATTGGGCGTCTTGTCATCTCCCTAGAGACGTTTGGGACTTTAAATGGATGATTGATTGGGAAATGGCAGGAAATGGGGGTTCGCACTGGCCGTGTGTACATGCGTGTCCTAAGATGGCTTCCAGGCTCGCCTTAAATGCGCCAGGAAAGTTGCTTTTACAAGTTCTGTTTTTAGAAATCCTTTAAGACAAGGAGATTTTCTTTTTTAGTATTTGCCACAATCTGACTGTTCTTTTCTTCTTCCATTTGTAAATTCTGGCCGTCTGCATTTTTCCATTCCGCTCTGAGCTCCCATCGCCCCCACCCCCAATATTTTACACTTGTGGACAAACCACCCAAAGTAGACTCTACCCACTTGGCATCTCTGCCCTCTTGTCAAAAGAAGAGACATCAGTGTGGAACCTGCTTGGTTCTGGCTGGGCTCTCAGGTATAGGATGGGCTCAGACGTGTAGGTGGGTACATAAATCTGCCCGGAGTTGGCAGAGCCTGGAGCTCTCGGTCTCTCTGGGACTGGCATCTTCTAACAGTGTCACCTTCCCTTTGCAGAGCTTCCACTGACCTTGGCCCCTGCAGCAGAAGCCCAGGTAGGTGGCCGATGGAAAGCTCACCTTCTCTTCTTGCAGGCGTTGGGAACTGGGCAAATCTGCTCACTGCTCAACAGTCTCTTAAAAAGCTAATTATTGAACCTTCCTCGTGTCACTTTCACTAGCAAAGCATTGGCAAGTATGGGAAACTTCAGCTTGCGCAGGTCAGGTGGCCTATTTTGCCACCTTCCCAAAGCTGCCAAGGTCTGAGCACCCTGGCACCTCCTGGCTTCAGCGCAGCTACTTGGCATTGCTGGTGTGCCCACCCATCCTCCGAAGACACCACACTGGCAGTTCCTCCCTGGCACTGATCTCTGGGAAGAGGGTCTAAGTTTGCCCTGGGCAGATGTAGATGGGAGAGTTGTTTCATCAGCACGCAAAAAACAAAAACACCAGGGTATCAACCAAGCCGTGTCTTTCACTCTTCTGCCACTCTGCCGCTTCTCTTTCCTCCCCTGCAGATGGTGCAGTCCCTGGGCTTTGTCATCTACCGAGCCCTCGACTGGGGCCTGGAGGAGAACGAGGAACGTGAGCTCAGCCCTGAACTGGAGCGGCTGATCGACCTGATGACCAACGGCGACTCTGAGGACGGCGGCAATGGCGGCAGCAGCACCGCAGACGAAGGCTACAGTGGGCAGGAGGAAGAGGAGGAGGCGGTGGCCAAGGGGACCCTGAGCGCCGTCCGCACGTTCAGCCAAGTGATGCGGCTCTGTGCTGCCCGCCTCTCCCAGCCACAGGAGGCTCACGCCCACTACCAGGCGGTGTGCCGGGCACTGTTCCTCGAGACGGTGGAGCTGAAGGCTTTTCTGGCCAAGATCCGAGACACCAAGGAAGTGAGTGGGGCTTCCTGGGTTGTGAGCCTTCTGCAGATGCCAATCCTGAAATGCTGCCCTCGGGGGGGGTGGGCAAGTGGGCATTAGGATCCCTGAGCCTCTGTTGGCGGCTGCCTCCCAGGCCATCTGGGAAGACGCCCTTTGGAGGCGGGGAGGATGGTCCAACCTTGCGTCTCTCGGTGGCTGCCCAGAAGCTACCCAATTCCCCTGGAAAGGGAGACCCTCGGCACCCCTACAGCAGCTGCCCAGCTGTCAGAAAGGCTCTTTTGTGTCCCAGATAGTTGCTTGGGTGAGGCCCATGTGCCAGGCTACTCGGCTTCTGGAGATAACTGCAAATTGGAGTCATCTTATTTAGCGGCACTTACTTAGCCCTCCCGGTCCCACAGGACTCTGGACGGAGTAGCCAGGAAGGGATATAAAATAACCCAGAGGGCTAAAAGAGTTGGCCGAGGACTGGGGGGAGGAATGCTGTCTTTCGCTGGGTACCAACGAGCAGAGGGAAGAGGCTGCCCATGCCTCTTGGGGGACAGCATTTCAGAAAAAGGGGGTGTCACAGAGGAGGCCCATCTCGGCTCCTTCCTCTTGCTGGGAAGAATTCTCCATCACACACACACACACACACACACACACACACGGAATTAGATCCAGATGGGCAGATCCAGTCCCTTGGATTCTTTGGCCTGGGGGGTCTGCTGCCAGCGCCAGGGAGGTGGGCAGCTCTTGACCTGCCTTCTCTGCTGGCTGCTGCCCAGCTGAGCCATGGCAATGTGCCATTCAGGATCTGTGGGTGCTGCAGGAACTCCACCTTCCTGTGGCAACTGAGCAGCAACATGCCCCGTCCTGGTGAGCCCCCGGCCCTCTTGTTCCTGCCCTCTCACCTGTAACGCAGCTGGGGAGGGGTTTGCTGTCTCCCTGCAGTTCTCGCCTCTAGAACCGTGCCCCCCCCCATCAGGGTCCTCCCCTGCACAGCTGGTGCAACTAAGAGCCAGGAGTGGGGAGGGGAGGCACCAGCCCATTTCTTTGCCAGGATGTCTCCGTGGCTCAGAGGAGGCTCAGAGGAGGCCCTTCCTATTCTTTCAGAGAGAGACCTCTTGGGATGGAGGTGGGCTGGGCTGCGCCTGAGGAAGCTGCCCCCTTGGTGGGCTTGGGCTTTGCATCTCTTGGGAGGAACCCTGAGTAGCTAATGAGAGCTGATAATTAGGGACTCTCCAGCCCAGCCCTCTCCAGGGGAAAGCGCTGTTTTCCTGTGGAAAAGAGTTCAAGGAGAAGTCATTTCCACACACACCCCTCCTGAAACAGTCACTCGGGGAACAAATTCTACCCCAAAACCTCGTCGTGGAAGTGAGAAAGGCTGAGGGACAGAGAGGGAGGCAGAAATTAGAGACGGGGTGTAGCACAGGCGCCCTCAGCTTCACTTCTCTTTGCAAGGAGACCCTGAAGGGAGCTCCAGAAGGGCGTCAGCCAGACACGTCCTGGTGAGGAATGGAATCCATCCACACAGACCTTTCCTGGCTTGAACTGGAAGACCAGCAGGCAGGGATTCAAGGGTGCAGCTACACTAAGCAACTAGAAGCTGTTCAGGGAGGGAAGATGAGGGTCGGTCCACCTGCCCCCACCTTCTCGGGGCATCCTGGGGGCTGAGAGCCACACGTGTTTTGATGGCTGTGGGTGGTTCTTCAAAGAAGCTGCTCTGCTTCTCATCCCTGGGATGGAGTATTACAACTCCCAGTCAGGCTCCCACTTGGGAGGAGTTGTGCCCCGCCTCCCCCAACCGTGCCAAAGTTGGCTCTTGTCCCAGTCCCTTGTTTGCCCAGAAGATCCAGCGGCCCAGAGTAGCCTTTGGGTGCCCCGTCCCTGGCCTTGGGGGGCTGCCCTTTCAAGTCCCTCCCAGACCAATCGATAACTTAGATGACAGGCTAACCTGTCTCTGGCTCTTGGGATGTGCAGATGCTGGTCAAGCTGAAGGACGAGGAGCTGAGGGACCGATCGGCAGCAGAGCTGGACAACCTGAAGAACACGGACTGGGTACGGAGCGGGCTGGGAAAAGGAGACTTTGATGAAGTTCCCCGGAATCTCTCTGGGTGGGGCTGAGTATAAATATTCTGGATAGAGGACTACTTCCCCTCAAGAAGCAAGGAGAATGGAGGGGAATCCTCTCCCCTCGCTGCTCGAGGCGCGCCTGACGTGAACTTTACGCTCAATAACTGTATTTTCCCCCCTCAAATACACGCATGCAGTCCCAGGTTCTCCCCACACACCCGTTTGCCAAAAAGGGCCAGGCGAGGTTGAGTAATGCCACGCCCTCGTGGCTGCGGTTTGGCCTTGAAAACAGTCTCCCCGGGCCGCCCATAGCCCGACCTTCCCAGCAGGTGGGAGAAACCGTCCGCTTTGTCCCAGGGCCGAGGCACTGCTTGCCCCGGAGGAAGCTCGGAAGGGGGCTTGGCTTCTCAGAGCAGGAGCCCCCAGCACCTCTCCTGGCTCAAGCCGTTTGGGGGAAACGGGTCCCGGTGGCATTGTTGGTTTGTGGCTTGCAGGCTCGGCTCTGGGTCCAGCTCATGCGAGAACTGCGGAACGGCGTGAAGCTGAAGAAGGTCCAGCAGAAACAGTTTGACCCTTTGCCCACCGAATATCAGCTGACGCCCTTTGAGATGCTGATGCAGGACATCCGAGCCCGCAACTATAAGCTCCGCAAGGTCATGGTGAGAGGAACAGAGGCTGCCCCCTCCTGCTCTGGGGCCACCAGGCAACCTCTGTGCAGCTCGGCCACCCTCTGGGGTCGTCCTGCTTGCGTGGGCCTGGGGCCTGGGGCAGAGAGGGAGGTTTCACTGAAAGGGGGGCGCCTAGCAACTCTTCCCCCTGAACCTTATAGAAGTCGCCCCAAAGGCAGACAAGATGGACAGCAGCAGACCTTGCCCCCTGGAGGCTCCTGGAGAACAGGAGCAGCTGTGGCTAATTCTTCTGTATGGCTCCCCGCCAGGTGGACGGAGACATCCTGCCCAGGGTGAAGAAGGACGCCCACGAACTCATTTTGGATTTCATAAGATCCCGTCCGCCTCTGAGACAGGTCAGCCCAGGTTCTGCTTTGCTGGGGTGGGGGCGGAAAGGGCCTTCAGTCTCGGACTTTGGGGGCTGCACCAACAATCGCCTTCATTGCTTTTGCCACTTCTAATATTCCATCGTTGATTTGAGATGGTCACTTGCCCAATAGGAAATTATTTTGGGAGGGGAAGCTGCCGGGGCTGCTTCCTGGATTGGACGAGGGCTGTTCTAGCCAGGCAGAGCAGCGGCATTTGCAACCTCAAGGGCGGCAGCCGGCCAGGGTGCTTTGCTCTGCTTCCCAACAAGTGAACGGGATGAATGGCGCAGTCCAGTATACCTGCTGGCTTGGTTTGCCGTCGCTCGGCAACCTCTTGGAAGCGGCAGATTAGGGACCGATTTTGGAGGCCTTGAGGTGCCCTTTCAGCCCCGGAGTTGGAAGAGCAGCCGCCAGTGGAACGTGGCTCTCTGGCTTCCCCACCCTACTGCAGGCCTCAGAGCGCAGGCTGCGCCCCCCGCCCCAGCAGCTGAGGAGCCTCCATGAGAAGATCTTGGAGGAGATCAAGCAGGAACGGAGCTCCGGCCGGTGGAATTGCAGCACCAGGACCAGAGAGGTGGGTCTGTCCTTAAAAAGAAAAAAGAAAAGAAGAAGGGGGGGGGCGGGAGGTCCTGGAAGAAGATCCCTCTTCTCCCTGCTGGGATGAGGCAGCCAAGGCAGGAGGGAACCCGCTGGGTCTCGGGGGAAACGCCCCAATCTCGGTCTAGTCCCGCAGGCACCTCAAGACGCTCCAGACGGAGGGTAGAGCTGGGACTCTTGCCTATCATTCCCCCTCAGCAATGGAAAGAGGGGGAGCCTGGAGCGACTCGGGGCTCTCTTGGAGGGAAGGCAGTTCGGGTGTCCCGACCTTCAGCCCTGCAGCTTTCACCCGCGTTGACATTTGGATGGGCGCCATGAAGTCCGGTGCCAGGCTGGGGGAAGCTGGCCTATGCTAAAGGCCACTTGTTAGAAGGGAGGCCAGGCTGGCATTTCCCCCGGGCCCAGCCCAGAAGAGAGCTGCTGCCACACCGTGCCCTCTCCTCTTGTCCTGCCAGGGTTTGGTTCCTTGCCCTGCCTGGTGAATGCCTGCTCCGGCGACATGAAATCGACCTCTTGCATCAACCTCTCCGTTTCAGAGTCCGGTGCCCCACCTCCGCGCCAGAGGCCCAGGGTCCTGCTGAAGGCACCCACGCTGGCAGAGATGGAGGAGATGTTTGTTTCGGAAGTAAGAGCCGGCCCTCAGAGCTCCTCGGCCTGCAGAAATGGGCACAGGCCACAAACGGACCTGGCAGCCCAGTCCCGCGGGCCTCCTCCCCTTCTCCTTCCTTTGCCCCAAACCTCCTGCTCTGGCAACCTCTGCCACCCACTAGGGCCACTGGCACCATGCTGCGCAAGGCCCCCTGCGTGTGCGTGCCCCAGCTCCAGTGCTCCTTCTCCTGCTGTGCCTGGGGGAGCGGGGTGGGCAGTGCCGGCATTTCCGCAGCCAGGCTGAGGGTTCCCTTTCCTGCAGGAAGACGACTCTCCCTGCTCGGAGGTGGCTCAGCAGCCGGGCCCCCTGATGCCCCTGAAGCGGGACCGCTCTTTCTCCGAACAAGACTTGGCCCATTTTCGGGATGAAAGGGAGAGCAGCGAGCCTCACCTGGAGTACTTACGGTCCAACCTGTCGGACTCGAGGCCTCGCTCAGGTACCGTGCCCTCTGCAGGGGCCAGCATGGAAAACATGGGCCAAGGGAAGCCCTTTTAGGACCTAGCCCCACTTTGGGACTCCATTCGCTGTGCCTGCCCCGCTTTCCCAGCCTTGCAGCCCAACTGTCTGAGGACCACTGCGGATCCAGTGAGAAAGAGCTTCGGAAGATGGAGCAAGACGGGGGGGCAGACTTTTGACTAGCTCAGCCTGGGGGTGAGTGGGTTCCTCTCCTGCACACAGCAGCTGGGAGGGCCTCGGGGGCTGCTGGAGCTTCCGTTGGTGAACCCTGGCTGGGTGTGGCTGCTATTGATTTTCTGGTTTGCCTCTTGCTTCAGCTACACACCCCTTGCGTTTTCATGGGAAGCAGGAGGGCCTGTTCTCCCTGCTGGGCGGATACTGACTTGCCTGTTCCCTTCTGTCCTCCTTCAGGTTCGGTTCCGGCTCGCTACCACCCTCGGGTCGGTTCCTGCCCCCGTAAACAAGACATCCTCGGTTCTGTGGAGGAGAATTTGGAGGCTAGCTCTGTTCCGATCACAGACGCCAGTTTGAAGTATTTGTGGCTGGTAAGCATCTTCGGGGGTGGGGTCTTTCACACACGCTCTGCGGCACGACCTCCGGTGCGTGAGGCTGCCCCAAGTCAAGTCCTTGTCCCAGGAAGGAAGGAAGGGAGTCAGGAAATGGCCTCAACACGGAAGAACTTCAGTGGGAGGATGGCAAGGCCAATGGCTCCAACTTCACCGTCTTTCGTGTGGAACGTCTTCCTTGGGGCAATTGGACGTTTTACTATTGGGGGCCAATTCTGCGTGGCTCTCTGTGCTTTGTTTCTCCCCCAAACGGGAGCCAGCCTTTCTCCGCATCTCATGAGGTAGGGAATAGCCAGCCTTCCCTGGCAGTTGAAACCCGACCACCTAAGGAGGAGGGGGGTGTCTTGGTAAGGGCTGGTGGTTTCTCCTGGAGTCCTAACTGCAGTAGACCCTGGACTGCCCACCCTGCCTGGGCAGCTGGCCTGGCTGAGGGCCGTTCTGATTCCCACACCCTGCCCCCCACAGCAGGAGTTCAGCCACCCCGTAGAAAGCCTGGCGCTGACGGTGGAGGAAATGATCAACGTGCGCCGAGTGCTGGTGAAGGCAGAGATGGAGAAGTTTCTTCAGAGCAAGGAGCTCTACGCCAGCCTGAAGAAAGGGAAGGTGAGGCCGAGGGGCTCCGGGGGCTGCAGCGGGGAGGGGGTGCTCCCCGGGTGAGCCGTTGTTGATGGCCTCTCCTCTGGCTCAGAGCTGCTGCTGCTGCCGAACCAAGTTTGCGCTCTTCTCCTGGCCCCCAACCTGCCTCTTCTGCAAGAGGTGAGTAAGCAAGCGCCCGGCTGGGGGGGAGGCCGTGGGAGGAATGGGGCTCCCGGCTGAGCCTTTGCCTTCCTCTGTTGCTTTTAGGTCTGTCTGCGGTTCCTGCAGCCTGAAGGTAAGCGCTTTCCGAGGCCAAGTCCCTGGGGAAGCCTTCTGGGGAGCTGGGTGGAGCAGCCCAGCCCTCCGCTGAGTCCCTCCTGCTTGGCCCTTCTAGATCAAGATGCCCTCGAAGAAGCTCGCCCACATCCCTGTCTACGCCCTGGGCTTCGAGACGCTGCACGGCTCTCTGGGGGCCAAGGCCCCCCCAGCCCGCCGGCAGGAGACTTTCCAGTAGGTCCTTTGCCTTCTTCCTGTCTCCTCCTCCGCTGTTTAGGGTGTGCAGATCAGAGCAAGAGAGTCCCACAGCTGAGATTGGCAGATTGGGGCTTTTTCTGCTCCAGACAGGATGAGAGGTCAGCTAGCAGAATGTCAAACCAATCAAGTCGACTGAAGGGGAATTCTGGGGGCTGCAGTCCCAGCACAGGGTTACGGGAGGCGCTTGCAGGCACAGGGGCTCAACTCTCGGCAGTCTGAACCCCAGCCAGATAGGTCCGCAAACTACAATCCTTGCATTTGCCCAGACATATCAAGACGCTAACCAACGATAGTTTTAATGTGGCCTCAGCTGAAGATCTGCCCCCATTCTCCTTTTCATTCACGGATAAGAGATTATTTGGCTTGAGAGATGGAAGGGATCCAAAGTCCATGAACGGCCACCTGGCTCATGGGTGTAGCGCTTGCAACCCCTTCAAGTCGCTGAAGGATTGAGAGGGCCAGGGATGGTAGCTTAACAACTGTGCGACGCGTAACCCTGATCTCCTTCAAGATTCAGACCTAACAGTAAGGCAGGACATTCTAAAGCATGGCTTAAGGCTATCCCCTCATGCAAGCTATGTATCTCAGGGTGCTTGTCAGCAGGTTACCCAAGGTGCTTCCTGATACTGGAGCCACAGACCTTTGAACCAAGCCAAGCCTGTCAGCTGAGGTTGCTCTGGCCCTGGGGGCCCCAGTCAAGAACACCCCGTGTTTGCCTTCCAGCTCCCTGCAGGGCACCCACTGGCGCAGCGTGGAGGAAGAGTTCCCCTGCATCTATGCCCACGGGTCGGTGCTCAAGGACGTTTGCCGCGACTGCTCTGGCTTCGTCACAGATGTTGTCAGCTCCAGCCGCAAAAGCATGGACATTCTCAACACCAAGCCGGGCAGGAGCCGCAAAACCCAGTCCCTGTACATCTCGTCCAGCTAGAGGTGCCTGAGACGTCCCCTCAACGCTCCCCCCTCTCCAGCTCCGGCATCCAACCTTCGAAGGCCAGGCAGCCACGACTCTCTGGCAGAGGAAATGCAACCCTGGAGGGTCTGCTGGCTCCCACCTTCCTTATCCAGCCCAACCCATTTTCCAAGGACATCTGCCTGCTGCTTATGTACACACACACACACACACACACACACGCACGGCCTTGTAGATACTCTCTATTTATACAGCAGAGAAGTTGCTTTAGCTGGCCAGCATGGCAACCGCCTTCGTTGGCAAACGAGAACTTTGCTGAAACCACCCTAGCCTGCAGGTCAGCAAGAGGGAGCCTGGGCACCAGGGGTCCAGCTGCGCCGGTGGGCAGTAGGGCCGCCTGCCAGGCAAGGCCAGCTTCTTCCCTGCTGCTTTCCCCACAGGGCCTCCTTGGGAGACGCTCTGCACCCCTCGCTGATGCCGCTGAAGGAAAGGTCCGTCCAGCCTTGGGCTTTCTTGCCAAGTGGGCTCTCTCACAGCCAGGTGTGCCTGCTGCTGAACGCACCTTCCGGAGCTGCCGGCTGCTCCCTCTCTTTTCTGTGGCTCTGGCTTGCCGTCTTTCTCTAGGAACGAGGCGGGGCTCCTGCTGAGACTATGAAAAAGGGCGATATTTTCCTCTCCTCCTCCCTCTACAGATTCAGGAGTGTGACTTATTTGTACAGCCAATAATAAAATACCTAATTTTGCAATAATTTAGAGAGAGAGAGAGAGCACCTGTTCCCGGCTGCATAGGGAGGGAGGACAGCCGACTGCATGGAGGGTGCCAGGATCTTTGTGGAGGTGGCGTGGACTGTCCGGGTGTCTGTATAGGAAGAAGTCCTGGTTCCTGCATAAATGGGGCCATATTTACACATTGCACTAAGCTGTGTAAACTCTGTAAACCGCAAACTAAACTGGCCACTTGGGTAGCGGCTTAGCATGTGGTGGATACTTTACAGCTTATTTAACACCCCAACGTGGTTGTCCAGCATGAACTTGCCGAGAAGGTTGGTTTCTGCCCTCTTTCCACTGACTTGAAATAAAGACTAGAAGCCTGGAGGGGGCCCCTCTGTCAAAGACCCCTCCCCCTGGGAGTGGAGCCAGTTCCAGTTGGAGCCACCACCTCTGCCAGGCCAAATCCCAGCATCTTGGGGAAGGCTGGGCCCATGCCAGGGAGTGGGGGGTTCTGCAGCGGCTGGAGAAGGAGCAGCCACACTTAGGGCAGCTGCAGGCGGGCCTGCTTAACCTGACTTAGTGGCTCTTTCTGGAAACCTGCCAGAAGAATTTAAAGATTGGTAAGGATCCCAAACGCTGTACTGGCATGATGCAAGGGCGGGCGGGGGGAGGCATAATCCACCATTAGGGAAAAGACCCACCCTCTTCCCTCCAGGTATTTATTCCACCTCCCTCTGAATCCCTCTCTCCTGCCTCATGTGCTGCCCACTTTATCCAACCCTGCCTTCAGTATTCACGGAAGCTCACTTTGGTCCGAGAGGACAAGCGAGACTCCGCAACCTCCATCCCTCCTTTTTGCGCTTCCCAGCTGCACAAGAGTAAGATCCGAGTCCTGCTCTTCCTTCGGTGACTTATGCAATCCTGACAGGGCCTTTGCTGCAGGAAAGCCTATGCCACGGCCCCTCGGCCATGGATGGTCTTGGAGCACAACAAAGAGCGCCTCAATGTCACTCTGTTCAGGCCTTAGGCTCTTCTGCTTATTTTCTCAAAGGAGAGAGACTCGGCAGTGCCCTTTGGGTTTTGCCAGGAGCCTACAAACCTGTTTCTGCATGCCACCGTCCCCTCCCTTGCTCCCCGGTCACCTGTTTTGGAAGAAGTCTCCATCTTGTGCCCGTTTTGTGCCTAGCATCACAGGCCTCAACTAAGTTGAGAGCCACTCTGGTCTCGTTAAGGTGCTGATCTAGAATCCGGGATCTGAGTTCTTCATGCCTTAGTCATGGAAGTCAGCCCAACCCACCTCACAGGGTTGTGATGAAAAGGGGAGGTAGGAGTATTAAGTTCTGTTCGCTGCCTTGCGTTATATATAAAAAAGATGGACTAGAAATCTAGCAATTCAGCATGCCAAACTTTGCAAACCACACATGCCTATGGCTACCATGGCATGGGGTACTTCATGCCAGAAATGCACACCTGCGCACAGCTGGTGCACAAATAACTTGCATATAACCTATCAGTGGCTATATGCAGTGTACATAGACGATACTCCAGAAGTTGGTCAGAATTAAGAACGTGGTTAGAAAGCAAAGTTCAAATGTGGAAGGGAGGTTTTGGAAGAAGTTTGTAGATCAGACGTTTGTAGACCGAGAGGGAGGTTTCAAGAACAGAAGAGGAAGGTCAGGACTTTGCTGGCGTTTTAGGGGTCCCCTCTCCTCTTGTTCTCTGGGCCAATCTGCTTGCTTGACATTCATGGCCGCATTGATCCACTCACTCTTCTTTGCAGTAATTACTTGCTGTGTCAAAGCGGGCTTCCCCTCCCCTCATCAGTCCTGCGTGCACTCGTCCTCCTCTGCCAATGTTTTATATGAAGCGTGTACTTTAAAAGAAATGTAAATAAAATTTAAAGTGAAGCAGACCTAGTAATGTTCTTCTGTAAATCCTGCTCCTCCTGAGGCAGTAACAATTTCTCTGGGGAATTTGAGGCTGATGAAAATGCTTCCTAAAACTCCAAATGGAAGAGCTTGTCGGTATCTGTTTAGGGAAGAGCTCCAGTTTTTGCCCTCTGCCCACTTTTTTTACTCTCCCAGCACAGATACGATGTAGGCGGTTAATCCAAAGAGATGGTTAAAGGAGCTTTGGAAGGTGTGCTTGCTTATTCCAGGGCTCCCCAGTTTGGCATTCCAGAGATCAGGAATCACACAGAGCCTTTGATCTGTGACAGCTCTTATTCTCTTTCCAGAAGAACAATGGGCAGAAGTTTCTCAACTTGAATAGATCCACAAGGATTGTTTAATAGGACTGCAACAAAATTATTTCCTAAATTCTACTGTTATAAAGAAGGGTTGGAGATGTTTGGGAGTATTGAAGTTCTGGTTTATTAAGTTCTTAGTGGAGAGTTACACAGCAGCCTGAAATCTGCCAACTCGACTCTTGAATATAAGATTATGTAGAATATTATTTAATTCAGCCTTATTTATTCCAGTTCCACCCATCTCACATATAAGAGGCTTACCAAAAGCTACATATAACACCTAAAAATGCAATTTAAAAACAAATAAATAATATAAAACCATCATGAGAGGCCTAAAAGCCACGGCTGAGATAACCACACCCACCAAAATAGAACAGCCACTTAACGGGTCCTCCTACCGCGCGCCTGGGATCCTCAAGCCCACCGGCAAAAGCCAGCCGAGTCAGGACCGAGCTGATCCCCAGGAGGATGTTCCACGGTGGGGCTGGCCGGGCCCACTGCACGACCCCACCGCCGCCTAAGGCCTGGTGGGCGGGATCCAAGTGCTTAGGCACGAAAGCCGGCTGGGCGACTCTGGTGGGTCCCCCTCTTGCAGCCAGACCCACCTCACAGGGTTGTTGTTGGGGGCACCTTCCTCGCCTGTTAACCGACGGAGTCACTGAGAGCAGCCGGGGCGGGACCCGCTCTTCAAGGGGGGAAGAGCTGCCTTCAGGCTTACGGTCAAAGGGAAGGAAGCGCCTGCCCGCAGCCATCCCCTTCGCCCGCTCCGGACGGCCAGGCGCGGCTCCGGCGGCGACACCC
Organism: Notechis scutatus; assembly: GCF_049901735.1. Lineage (NCBI taxonomy): Eukaryota > Metazoa > Chordata > Lepidosauria > Squamata > Elapidae > Notechis > Notechis scutatus. Next base: position 637,887 of record NC_142017.1, on the reverse strand, counting down.
TCGCTCCACGAGCCACAGCCGGCCGGGCACGACGAGCCGCGCATGCGTGAGCAGCGCAGCGGAAGTGCGACGGGCCGGTGCCTAGACGGGCCCCAGCTCTCCTTCGGGTTGTCCCAACAGCTTCCGGACCGACGGCGTTCCCGGAGCGGCTGCTGCGGGGGCGATGTCTCACCGGGCTCTGCGGCGGCTGCGGGGCGAGTGGCGCGGCCAGGGGCTGCTAGGCGAGGAGCCGGAGGCGCGAGGCAGCGACGAGGACGAGGACGAGGAGGTCGCGGGGGACCAGCTGCCGCCCCTGTGCGGCGGCGGGAGGCGGCGGCGGCGGCGGGGCCCGCGGAGGGAGCCCTTGGAGCGGGTGGCGAACCCCTTTGAGCTGGTGAGGCACTGCCCCGGCCGGAGACCCTCAGCAGCCGGGCGGCGTCCCCCCGGTCTTCCCAGCAGGGCTTATACGATCCGAAGGGCGAGAACCGCCCCCGGAGAGGCTGGCTTGGCCCCGGAATCGCGCCTGTCCCCAGGCCGGGGGGGCTCTGTAGAGTGTTTGAAGCCTCCCGGTGCCTTTCAAGGGGTTGGGTAGCAGCTTCAGCCCATTGCGGGTGTCTCCCCACCTGCTGGTGGAAAAGAAACGGCGCTCTTGTGTGCTCTCTGATCCTGCTACTGGCCTCCCTTCTTAAGGGGTTCTTCTTTGTAACGTTAAGAGAGAGAAAGCAAAACCAAATGATGGTTATGCCATATACTTGCTTGTGGACTGGGAAACTTTTAACCTGTGCAGATAAACACCGAAGGACTGGATGAGGACCTGGTATCTAAAGAGGAGACTGATGACTCCCGATTGCAGGAAGGAGGCAACCCTACAACTGAAGAGGCTGAACCTGAACTGCCGGAGAGTGACAAGAGGGGGGAGGGGGGAGAGGTGGAACAGCTGGACCAAATGGCAAGTATAATGTAGAAAACAATGGTGCCCATTTTTGTTTAAAACTAATTTTATATCATCAACAAAAAACAAAGCAACGTAGAACAGGTTATGAAAACCAACTTTGGAAAACAACAGCTTCATGACAATAAAAGTAACAAACTGCAATCAGTAATTTGGCAAATGTAACACCTTTGCTTTGGGGGCCAGATTGGTAGCCAGGTGCAATTCAAGATGCTGTTTGTCACCATTAAAGTCCTTTGTGGTTTGGTTATCTGAAGGATTGTCTATTCCCAGTTGTTTATACCCATCTGGTCCAGTCTGGCAGGATGGGTAAACTCCTGGTCCTGCCGGCTAAGGAATGGTGGGGAGCAGGAGGCCTGCCTTTTCTTCCATAGTGCCTCCTGAGTTTACAATAGCCCCAACCCCAATAGCCTTTCAAAGGGTCTTGCTGTGCCCCTGGGTCTGGGGTCCTGGGTGTGTGAAGGGCTCTATTTCTGCTGTGTTGACCCTGATGGATTATAATATTGTTTGGCTACTATTTGTATTTTTATCTGCTGGCACATCTTTTGTGAGTATAGCTCCTAAAAGAAACTTAGACATTTTCTTGGGTTAGATAACTTGTTTGAGATTCATACTTTTCATGTCATGCTTCATTATATTCATCTTTCAACCTTTTATTTTTATTTTTAAAAGTCTACTGCAAACAACAAATCACGAAAGAAAAAGAAGAAAAGAAAGAATAAGAAGAATCCTTCAGGCGAGGCTCTGGTAAATCGAATTAGATTTGGGGATTAAGCACTTGTATGGAAGTGCTGAATGAATTAAACCAGTTGAGGCATGTGAAAAAAGTCATGGTTATTTCCTTTGCTGCCAGGAATTTGAGACTTCATGTGGGATTAAAACATTAAAATATGATGCTTCCCTTACAAAATTGTAACTACAGCTCTACAGAATCTTGACTAGTCACTAGAAAGAGCTTGCAGTTCAAGGAACAAAGATGGCTAAAAGCTGTGCAAGACCAGAATCCAAGGGATGAAAGGGGCCCTGGAGGCCTTCGACCCCCCTCTGGGGCAGATTCTCAGACAATCCTGGAGAAATAAATGGCCGTCCTATGTTCAGTGATGGGGCCTCTATGATTGCAGAAGGTGTTGATTGTATTAAAGGACCACTATGAGGCTGCCTGCGAGAGAGCATTAAGACTTCCCATTACATGGATTTTATCTGAGAAGGGAGAAGCCCTTTTGCTCATGTTGTTGCTTTTCAACAGTTCCTTGGAGATGATGACCAGGTGGAAAATATTGAAAGCATTTTGCTGAGCATTGAGAGTTCCAGTGGGCCCCCATGCCAGAGCCAGAGCAGGCTGGCGACCGATAATCGGCCTCTCCTTTACATCGAACACAGGTAAGAGACCAAATGTCCGTCAGTGGTGGGAGAGCCCTGTAGATAAACGATCGATTTTAGGTTATACATCAGTGCTGAGGCTCTAGACAGCTTAAATTAAGGGAGAGTTCAAGAGGAACAGCTGATAGATGATATTTTCTTATATTTGCTATCAAACCTATGAGATGCCCCTTGCACATAGGAACTTCTTAAAGTGGCTCTGTGAGAAAACATTTAAAGGAAGCTGAATTGAGCCTGAGTGGTGATAAGGAAAAGAATCAGTCCGGAATCTGTGGCCTGGTAAACTAAATTTCCTCTATTCTCCGGCTATATCTCAGAGACAGTATGGCTGGCACGCTGACCTACCAGGAAGAATGAATACTAATGCGATCCAGGCGGCTTTATCTTAACATATTCCAACATCGGGCTGTAATTTCTGCTGTGTTTACCTTTTTCCTCTGCCTTGTCTTTGCAATGTAGGGGGCCAAGGGGGTAGAAGCTCTGGTTCTGCTTTTGCTCATGGCCGTCCAGCACAGGACAAAACTTGGCTGAGAAGCCAGTAAACAATTGTTGCTTACATGCAAATAAAAGCACATTGTATCTCGATGGCTTTAAGTGAGAAAGATTTTGGACGCCACAGTGTGTTCTCTGCATCAGATAGGATGTAGGCATTAAATGACAGGCAAGATTTGTGTTCCCAACTTTCCAGGAGCCTGAATCCAGAGATGGAGCTGAAGAGATACTTCGGAGCCCGGGCGGTTCTGGGAGATCAGAGGTGAGATCCAGTGTTGTGAGATAGAAACCTCCGGTTTGTGTGGGAAAGCAAAACACCTGGCCACACCAGTCACAATCTGGGGAAACATTGTGGTGAGAAGGCCTTTCCTAGACTCTGCCTGGGGCTAGGATTCCCCCACCCTGCCTGGGAGTCTTTGCGGGCGGAAGGAAGGGAAATGGTAGATTCTAGGTCCATAAGCCTCCTCCAGGGACGGATCAGTTTGGGACCTCTCTGAGCCCTCCCAGGACCATGGTCCTTCTGGGTGGAGAGTTTTGACTGGCCCTCCAGGAGGGGCTTTGATCCATTCTTGGGCCACCCTTTACCACTGCAGGCGGCTGACTGCTTGTCCCGAGGAAGGGCCGGCACACAGCCCTGCCCCAGGAGGCAGGCGCCCCGCTATGGGTTCCCCGGGGTTTTGCTGGGGAGAAGTCAGTTGGTCCCAGTTCCTTTGATGGACCCAGACAGAGACTTGAATCTGCCTTTCTCACAGGCGTTGCGTGCATGTGAGGACAAGCACATGCCTTGACGTTAGATGTGGTTATTCCCTCTTCTGCTGCGTCTGTTTAATCTTTGCGCTCATCGGGAGGTGGGGTTGTAACGATGCTCACTTCACCACTGGAGAACAGAGGCAGTTGCATTTTCCCAGTAAGGAAGCCCACATTCTCTCATTCCGAAACAAGGCCCTGCTTATTTTAACGACCGATGATCGCCTGGAGGGGGTGGAGAGGGCAGGATACATCAATAGGGCTTTGAACACAACCGTACCACCCATGTGGGCTTTGTTGCAGCTGCTTGGCAACCAGAACATAGACAGAGGCTCCGATGTATGAATTCACGCCTTAAAGTGTGCTCCTCCTTTCCAGGCCAAGGCAGAGGCAGCGCCAGTATGTACGCAGCACATGGTTGACAGCACCCAAGGACACCTGGCCCCGTCATAGCAAAACAGGTGAGAGGCCTCCCCAAAGCCTCTCCCCCCAGAGACGCCTCGGCTGACTTTGGGACGGGGAAAAGGCTCCTGTCTATTCTGATGGCATGTTGGGCACTGAGTGGCGGAGCTGAGCAGCAGGCAAATATATTGTGGCTGCGTTACAAGCCATCAACTTCTCTTCCGATGCCAGTGAAAGGAGAGGCCTGGTAGGGCACCAGTTGTTGTCTCACAACTTCCTTACCTGCCCGCCTTCTGGGCTCTTCATACTGATCTTCTCCAACTTTGCACAGGAGAATTCCAGATTTGTTTTAAGGCTGAAGAAAGGAAGAGGGCTTGCTTTACCCTGAAACAATAGGTGGAAACGTTCACATCACCGCCCAGATTCCTCTAGCTTGGAGGTGTCCATGCCTTGCGTGATGAGAACTCCCAGGCTTGGGAACCTGGGTAAGGGCTGCAGTGGAACTTCCGGCCTGGAACTTTGTGCATTTGGAGTGAGGGGAATCAAGGCCATCCAACTCGAAGCGGGGTGAAAAAAATCCAAGCTTAGCAGAGTTTAGCTTCCCTCCAAACGATAGGCCAGCGTTTCTCAGCCGTGGCCACTTTAAGACATGTAGAGTGTCTTCTCCGTTCTGGCTGGAGAATCCTGGGACTTGAAGTCCACGTACCTTAAAGTAGCCAAGGTTGAGAAACTGAGACAGACGCTTCACTAGCTTCTGGATTATCATTCCACTGAGGCTGACCCCCCATAAATCTCTCCAGGTATATCCATGGTGCTTTTAGAAACAAGGCATGGGGAGCAACACTTTGCCTTTGAGCACAACCGGGAGTACCAGCTGGTGCAGTTCAAATTCTTGGATGCCGTGGAGTCGATGGACCCAAACAATCTTGTGGTAAGTTTTCCATCAGGGCCGCCCAAAGTCACGAATTCAGCTGCAGGAATTTGTTCCATCCCAGCTTTGACTTCTGGACTTGCCCAGGATTTTGTATTGTCCAGCCATGCCCAGCTGATGCCCCCTCCAAAGGTCCATTCCCCTTGGGCCGCCCCTCTAGGCTGTAGGTATCGACTGACCCCCTTGGGCCGCAGCTGCGTCCAGCCCACTCTGCATGGAGACCACCCGCAGAGTGCCAAAGCCCCTCAGCCACACAAAGGTCCCTTGATTCTGATTTCGAGGAGAGGCAAGAGCCAGAACGCTCTGAGCTGCGTCCTCTGAGAGAGCGTTATACTTAAGAGGGATGTGGCCTTCTGGCTAAACCTTCCTCCCGGGGCGTGCCTGTGCCTGTGATTCTAACCAGTGTGGAGTTATGTTGTGTCCTTATAAAAGGATCTTGAAGCCTGGTTCTGCCTGCTATGGTGGTTCTTTTTTTTATTGTGGGGGCTTTGGATGCCGAAACGGTTTTCCTCCTGCTGTTCCTGTCGCTTCCGAGCGCCATCTCCCCATTCGGGGCATCCCTGTGCACCCCTGTGACGGGCACCTGGCCCCTCCCTCTGAAAAGGCCGGACCTCTGCTGATGCCCAGAGCAGAGCAGAGTCACCGCTTGCGTAGGGCAGAGAAGAGGCTCCCCTGGTCCTCATGCATTTGCAGCCTCCCCCCACCCCTCCTGCCTGGGCTTCCAAGCACCGAAGAGAGACAAAGGCTGCAGACGGGGCTGAAGGGAGTCCAGCGCAGCGAGAGCTAAGCCAACACTTGGGCTATATTTAAACCTTGCCATCTTTGAGGAAAGGAGCGTCTCTCGTTGCCCCAGGGCCTCAGAGAACAGGCTCTGCTTTGAGACTTCTATGGAACCGGTCCAGCTGGGTTAACTGGTGAACAGTTTGATGGTAAATACAAAGTGTGGAAAGGCCAAACTTGTTCTTAGCCTAATATTAGCCAGATAATCAAGACATTGAGTTTGGAGTGCTCCCCGCTTCCTTCCTTCCTCCCAGCCAGGATAAATATGTCTCTTTGAAATTGGAGGGCTGGGGAGATAAAAGGCCTTTTGTCCAGGAATGACTCCTGACTCTTCCCCCCGCTTCACTTGCTCCCCAAGGGGGAATTCAAGGGGGAATTCAGCACAGTTGAGGAACCTTTGGGTTCTCTGACAAACAGGAATGTAAGTTCTTGGAAAACGGGAAGGAGCGTGGCTGCCTTTATACAACAGCTGCTTTTCAGCCACAGTCCGTTGAGGCAATGAGCTGGCTTTTCCTGGATCAACGATAGGTGACGCACAGGAAGCTGTACACAGGGTGCTTTGCATAACTGATGGCAGCAGCGAAAAACACCATCTCAGTGGCAAGTGGACACGAGGTGCCACTGAAAATCAGTCCCGTGTCTGAATGGTGAATATTTGACTTCTGAAGAATGGTTCCTATTTCATTAAATTTACTGAATGTGGACGTCGTAAATCTGAGCCTGGAGCGGAGGTTGCAGCAAGAGAAGGGAAGAGGAAGAGAGGGAAGGTGGCTCTGAAGCCCAAGGGAATAGCCCAGGTGGCCTGATGGGGGGGGGGGCAGGTAGGGGCCAGGGATGCAGGCAAGCAACCGGTTTCCCCTCCTTCTGGAGCCTGTTGAATTTGGGAGCCCTCCCCAGTGCTGCTTTGGGCTCGGTGGGTGGTGCGACGGGGCCCGTTTTTCCCCATTCCCTCCCAGCAACCCCCCCCCCGGTTAGCTTCTTTGCCCTTCTCTGCTCTTCGGCTTTGTTCTCAGCTGCTGCTCCAGATGAATCCTTACCACGTGGACTCACTCCTGCAGCTCAGCGACGTGTGCCGGATGCAGGAAGACCACGAGATGGCCAGAGACCTGATTGGTGAGAACCGGGCAAGGGTGGCCCATGGAAAGAGAGGGTTTGGGGTGCGGGGTCGGGAGGAACGGCCCTGGGCCACCGTGCCTCTTTTGCAGAGAGAGCCCTCTACACCCTGGAGTGCGCCTTCCACCCCGTCTTCAGCCTCACCAGCGGCACCTGCAGGCTGGACTACCGCCACCCGGAGAACAGGTGGGTGCCCACCCTGGGGACTTGGAGGGAGGCGTCTGCTTCTTGACCGGTGACCGCTGGGTGCCAGGGCCCCCTTGAGGCCCTGCTGGATCCCCCCTCCTGTGCCTGGAATCACGCCCCTTCCCTTCCGCCTTCCGTCGCAGAGCCTTCCAGCTGGCCCTCTTCAAGCACCTGCTCTTCCTGGAGAGGAGGGGCTGTCCCCGGACTGCCCTGGAGGTCTGCAAACTCCTCTTGAGGTGAGGGCTGCCGGGGGGGGGGGGCCCTCTTCCGGTTCCCCCAAACCAGGTGGAGAAGGGCTAGTGGCCTGCGGGGGAGGGGTTGCTGTTCCCAGGGATGCCAGCTGGTCCTCCCTCTGCCAAAGGCCAGCGAAGCTTCCCTTGGGACAGCGGACCTGAAAGTCGTGTTCCCTTTATCTGCCCCCCTCCCCCGGAAAGCCTCGATCCGGAGAATGACCCGCTCTGCATGCTGCTCCTGGTGGATTTGCTGTCGCTGCGAGCAAGGGAGTACACCTTCCTCACACGCCTGTTCCAGGAATGGGAGGTGAGCAGAGCCCTCAAAGGAGTGGGGCAGTGCCCCCCCTTGCCCCCCCTTGATCCCCTTTCGGCCATCTGATGCCCTCGGGCGCCCCTCTCTTCTTCTGCCCTGCTTCCTGTCAGTTGTCCCTTTAATTAGAGAGCTTCAAAACAATGAAGCCAGAAAAGGCTGGAACAGCTCCGGTGCCTCTCCGGTTTCTAACCCTGCCAGGTCACTTTAACGCCAGCCTGCCCTCTTTGGAAATGTTCCGGGGGGGGGAGGCAAGAAGCTCCAGCCACGTGGGGGCTCCCAGGTCTGCCTGGACAGGATCCGAGCTGCTCCCCCAGCAGCGGTGGCCCCCCTGCAGAGTCCCTGGGAGATGGGAACTGCTGCTGTCCTCCTGCTGCCCCTTCAAGACAGCCGCTGCTGCCCTCCTTCTGGGGGTTCGCCAGGCAGGCGCTTGGAGGCTTCCCCGGTGTTTGGGGGGGCTTTCCTGAAGACCCACGTCCTGCTTCCAGCCCCCCACCCACCCACCCACTTCTTCTCCGTCTCTCTTCTACAACGCTGGAGTTGCCTCTGCAAACAGGTCACACCTGTGTCTCCTCTTCCCCACCTCCCCCCCAATCTTAGGGTCATCGGAATCTGAGCCAGCTCCCCAATTTTGCCTTCTCCGTCCCTCTGGCTTATTTCCTTCTGAGCCAGCAGGACGAGCTCTCAGAAGCAGAGCAAAGCCGAGCCCGGGAGCAAGCGGACGGCCTCATCCAGCAGGCCCTGATCATGTTCCCCAGTGGTGAGTGAGACCCCGAGGCCCGGCCAGCCCAGCTCACGGGCAGTGGAGAGGAAGAGGGGCCCCTGGGGGGGGGAGGGGAGACAAGGGGGGGAGTTGCAATTAGGGAAAGCTGCCAAATGTCACATCTTAGACATGAGCAAAGGTCAATCCCTCTTTACACACAAACACACACACACCCTGAACCAAGGGACTGGGGCAGCCTCTTCCTCCCCCCAACCTTGGAGAAGGAGGCCTGAGCTCTTTTGCCCTCCAAGGAAGGCCCTGACTCTCCCCTCCCCCCCACTTCCAGCCCTGATGCCCCTCCTGGACCGGTGCAGCGTGCAGCCTGACCCCGTGGTGGCCTCCCATCCCTTCTTTGGACTGGAAGCCCAGCTGAGGTAAAGGGGAGGGTGGCCCTTTGCAGGACCACAGGGGTGTCTGTGTCGGGGGGCGATGGGGGGCAGGAGCTCCCGAGTGGGGGTGGCCACAAAGCCATTTAAGCCAGAGGTGGAGAAGGAGAGGGGGATCAATGAAATCTTGCCGGTGGGGCAGGCGGAAAGCAAAAGCGGCTCCTAATATCTGCAGCAAATTTAGGCAACTTCCTTGACGGTCGCTGAGGATGACGGTGGTGAGGTTGGGGGTTCAAGACGGTGGAACCTCCTCCTCCCAGGGGAGGGATTCAAATTTTGTAACAACCGGTTCTGTGGGCGTGGCCAGATGGGTGTGGGCGTGGCTTCTCTTTTTGCAGCAAGCCCCCCTCGTATTTTTGGGCCTCCTGGGCCTCAGGGAAGCCTCCTTGGGGGGGCGTTTTTGCTCCCAGAAGGCTTCCGTGGGGCCCTGGAAGGAAAAAAATGGAGCCTGGAGCAGACGCACGGAGCCCCCGCCTCCCCCCTTGGCCTCGAGAGGAATCTGCAAGGGAATCGCCTGAAAAGCAGAGTGGAAAGGTTCCAGGAACGGCTGCCCCAAAGCATCTCATCCCCCAGACCCCAGGATGCGACTGGCGGCTTCCTTAAAGGCCCCCTCCCCCCGCCCCAGTGTGCCTGCAGCGCTCAGCCAGCTGGTCTCCCTCTACCTGGGGAGGAGCCACGCCCTCTGGAAGGATCCCGCCGTCATGGCCTGGCTGGAGACCAACGTCCACCAGGTGCTGCGGGTGGTGGATGCCAAGGAGCCCGTCCTGGAGGAGGCAGAACAAAAGTGAGTTGGGCGATGGCCGCTGCCTCCCCCGCCCCCTGCTCAGTGCGTGCAGCGCTGCCCCTTCCCCCGCCCTCGGCTGCGTTCGTGACCCACGGCCGGCGCAGAAAAAGGGTGGAGAACTCCGGGGTGTTTTGCTTCTGTGTCCCTGGGAGAGCAAGCGGTGGGTGAGAGGAAGCCGTTGGCATCCTCCCTCCCTCCCTCTCTCTCTCTTCCGCTCTCTGTCTCTGTAGGCGAAAGGCAAGATACCAAAACGCGCCCCGGAACGTCTACCGCCACGTGATCCTCTCGGAGATCAGGGAAGCCACGGCCGCCTTGCCTCCGGTGAGGGACCCAGGGCTGCAACTGCTCCTCCTCTGGCCTGTCTCTCTCTCTTCCCTGGAAGCCGGCCACCCCGTCCGCGTGGCTGGCGTGGCTGGCTCCCCTTTGGTCTTCCCCTTCGCACCGTAAGCCCAAAGTCTCCCTCGGGGGCGGAAGAGATGCTTCATTCAGCCACTCAGCAGCCGAGGGCTGGACAATGGTGGCCACGTTGACCGCTGACCTCTTCTCTTCCTCTCTCAAGGAAGTGACCGCCCAGCCCATCATGGGGTTCGACCCTCTGCCACCCCTGGACTCGATGGCTTCCTACTCGAGGCCCGAAAGGTATTTCCCCACTCTCGGCCGTGTGGTGCGTGTGGCCGTCCCAGCCAGCCTGAGCTGAAGCCGAGAGGCTCCCCGAGGCCCCCAGGGAAGAGCCCCCCTCCTCCCCCCCCCCCAGCCACTCAGGCACCTGCACCCTCTTGTCTTCCCAGGGCGGCTCATCCAGCCAACGAAAGCACTTTATCCCTCTTCTTTCGCTCCCTGCTGCCAAACTTCAACCTGCAGGTAAGGGGCCCTGTTTGAGGCGGCGGCAGGTGTGTCCAGAGCATGGCTGCGGGGGGCGGGGGGGGGCAGGGTGTGGGGTGAAGGGCAGCAAAGGCGGGGAGGTCGGGATGGGTCTAGAGCAGCTGCGGTGCTCTGGCCGGGTATTTGGGCCAGGGGTTGGGTGAGCCATGCCGCCTGGGGGTTCCTTTCTGGGCCCAGATGGTCTGCTCTGGTTCTGCTTCTGGTCCCCCGTGGGATGAGCGGCCACGGAAGCCACTTGGATAAGCCCAAGGCAGCCATCGGGGGCGGGGAGAGGGGCTTCCGGAGGACTGACCTGCCTGGGTGTCTCCCTCTCCTCTGCCCCATCCCAGGGGGACATTCGCGCCGGAGGAGAAGCCGAGCCGGGTGCCGGGCAGAACCTCAACCAGGGAGTGAACCGGCTGATGGCGGCCATGCGGGACATGCTGGCCAACATCCAGTTCCAAGAACCCCCCCAAGATGACAACCCCGAGGGCGATGGGGGAGACTGGGACTGAATCCTGGCGCCCCTCCCTCCCCCCCCCACACACACAATAAGCAGGTAGAAGCACCTGGAGCAGCCTCTGTTCTTCACCTCTGCACGCACCTCTCCGTCTTCCCCATCAGGAAGGGGGCACTAGCACGGGACAGCATTTTGGAAGGGAAACTTCACTTTTTAATTAATAAAAGTTAGGAAAATGTTTTTTTTTTTTTAAAATACTCTTGACGCAACTATGGTTGAACCTCTCAGTCTTGATATTTGGCAGAGACCCTTTGCGAGAGGGAGGGAGGGAGGGCTGGGCTCCTCGGCATGCTGTGGTTCTGCACTGGGGGGGGGGGTGTCCTGGAAGAGCCCCTCCCCCTTTTTTTCAAATGCTTGAGATCTGTTCAGCCTCCAGTGTGGCCCCACAATATGTACGCAGGCATGTTTCCATCCTTCACACACACACACACACACACACACACACACGCATACATCAGGCGCCCATCTGCAGCGTTGTTTATAAACCGGGCAGCCCAGACAGCCTGCGACGCGGGGAAGGCAGCTGCCAGGATAGGAAGGTGGCAGCTGCTCCTGAGCTGGGCACAGGCCCATTTCCTGGAGCTCCCGGGCCAGCGCAACCCACGGACCCCGGGGGCTCTGCTTAACTTGCCTGCCCCTCTGACGGCCAAGCCAGGCCCTGTTCTGCCGCAGAGCCAGAGAAATGGAGCAGGCCAGGGAGGACGAGGCGGCCTCTGGTTGTGCTCGGAAGCCAATTTTTTGTTTTTGTTTTTTTTAAAAAAACATTTATTTAAAAAGTGGGGGGGGGGGAGCCAAATTGCCACTTCCACTGTAAAGTGACGGAGGGTTTTTCCTCTTCAGTTGCTCCAGGAAGGGTTGCCTTTGGCCCAAACGCAGCGCTTCAGAGCTCTTTTGGTGCCTTCCCTTTCGAAGGCCAGCTGCCCACTGCTGAGCTCAGGCCAAAGACCACTACCTGGAGCAACTGACCTTTAGCCTGCTGCTCCTTCCCTGCTCCGCCTGTCATATGTTAAGTGCAAGGAAGGCCACGCGTGCTCCTTGGTCCATCCATGAATCTCTCCCCGACTTTCCGTAGCCCCGGCCCAGGGATGCGGTTTTTGTGATTCTGCCGCTTCCGGATTGTGTTTCTTGGTCTCAATGAAGAGGGTGGTCTTGTTAAGCCTGACCCCTCCCCCTCCCTTCCCCCAGTGGGCTAGGCAGTCTGCCCCTGTGCAGGTGTCCCCACCAGAGGCCTCCCTTTGGACCGATCGGGGCCCTAGGGATCCAGGCCAGCTGGCATGATCTGAGATGATGGTGCCTATGTCCATGTGGGCAGTCAGAAAGATGGTCCCGATGCGTCTCTGCAGACCCCACCTCAGAAAAACATGAGCTGCCAATAGAGGGACTTGTCATAATAATAAGCTCAGCAACTTGGGCCTGGAAGTAGATTGCAGAAGAGTATGGCCGTTATTTCGGAGGGCAGAGAGCCTTGGCCACAACCACGGGAAGCTTTTAACAAAGGCCAAGCTCTCGACAGACGGTGTGTTATGTAGACAGCGCAAGAAGTTCTGCAGGAGAAGATGCTGAAGTGGTGGAGGAGGAGGAGGAGGAGGGCGCAGTCTGCTACTTAAGGGTATCCTGGCCGTAACGGGAACCTCGCTGAAAGAAATCTAGCTGAGGGTCATTCAAAGAACAGCAGGTCAGATATGGCTGGCCCTGATGCCGTAGCAGTCTGGCCAAGCTGCCCCTCTCTGCGGCCATCTGTGACCCAGGCTCCTCCGCTCCCCCTTGCAAGCCCAGGGGACCACCCTCTCCTTCCTGGTTTTCTGGAGCTTCCCCTTCGAGAACGGCTGCCCCTCATCGGTGTTTATGAAGGCCGCGGTTCATCCGGACCGTTTCATAATATCTCCCTACCGCTCAAAGGGCTCGCCCGCCTGACTTGTTATCATGTGGGTCACCCCCCACCCCCACCCTTCTGCTAAAGGAGGAGCCGTGTCTGTTCCTCTAAAAGGAGGGAAAGAAAGAGTTCTTTCTTTGCCCTTAAGTTTTGCTAATCAATTTTGGAGGCAGGGACAAATTCAGCCATTATAGCATTAGGAAGGGAAGCAGGGGGACTTTGACATGCACACAACACTTCCCAAGAAAGAAGCTGGAGGGATCCTGAGCTGCGCAGGCTGAACAACAAAGGCGACCTGCAGAAGCCAACGAGAAGAACCGCCAAGAGGCCGGTGCTTTGGGATCCCTGGAATCCAGTCGCAGCCGAGTCCTCCTGGGAGCTGGGGGAGCCTTGCTGCCTTTGCCATCTCCGCTGCTTTGTGGGAGAGCTGATCGCGCAGAGCCAAGACTTTCTGGAAGGGAAGCTGCTGACGGAGGAACCTGCGGCCACAGGTGAGTGTTTGGGGCAACCAAAGATACTGGCACTCACCCGAAAGCGCTTCTGAAGAAGAAAAGCTCTTCCAAAATTGGTGCTCCCTCCTATTTTTCACAAGCGGCCCTCCAAGCGCCCAGGATGCCTGAGGCGTCCCCCATGAGGGTGCCCCTGGATTTCCCCAACGGCACCACTGATCCTCTGGTCAACTGGACCAACGAGACCTTCTGTGCCAGCGAGCAGCAAGTGGTGATCCCCAGTGAACTCTTCCTGACTCTGGGAGCGATGAGCTTTGTGGAGAACCTGCTGGTGGTGGCTGCCATTGTCAAAAACCGGAACCTCCATTCCCCCATGTATTACTTCATCTGCTGCCTGGCCGTTTCCGACATGCTGGTGAGTGTCAGCAACCTGGTGGAGACCCTCTTCATGCTGTTGATAGAGCACGGGATGCTGGTCATCGAGGCCAGCCTGGTCAAGCAGGTGGACAACGTCATGGACATGCTGATCTGCAGCTCCTTGATGTCCTCGCTCTCCTTCCTGGGGGTCATCGCCATGGACCGCTACATCACCATCTTCTACGCCTTGCGCTACCACAGCATCATGACCATCCAGCGGGCCGCCATCCTTATGGTGGCTGTCTGGCTGGTCAGCATCGTCTCCAGCATCCTCTTCATCGCTTACGACAGCACAGCCGTCCTCATGTGCCTGGTGGCCTTCTTCCTCTCGGTGCTGACCCTCATTGCAGGGCTGTACATCCACATGTTCGTGCTGGCGCACCGGCACGCCAGGCAGATTTCGACCATGTATGGCAAGCAGCATGCGCCCCAATTTACCAGCATGAAGGGGGCCATCACCCTCACCATCTTGCTGGGGGTCTTCTTGATTTGTTGGGGACCCTTCTTCCTCCACCTCATCCTTCTCCTCATCTGCCCCAGCCGTCCTGCCTGCAAGTGCTACTTCCGCTACTTTAGCCTCTACCTCATCCTCATCATCTGCAATTCTGTGGTGGACCCCATAATTTACGCTTTCCGGAGCCAGGAGCTCAGGAAAACATTGAAAGAGGTGGCCCTGTGTCTCTGGTGACAGAGAAGGAGAGGCTGGCTCCCTAGGACCCGGTGCAAGGCAGTCACCCTCACCCCAAAGAGGGGCTCGGTGCGCTGTTGAGGGCCAGCAGGCGACTCTTCGTGACTCAGCAGCGGAAATTGTGGAGAAGAGGTTTCTGGCCGTTGGAAAAGCCCAGCACCCTGCCTCTTCTCTCCGCCTTGTAGCCAGCTGGGCACTTATTGGATGGCCACAGGCTGGAGTTGGAAAGAGTCACATTGCCGAAATCTGCCCTAAGGGGCGTCTTGTGTCAGCAGCTGCCTCCTATCGTTGTTCCCAGCAAACACTCTCTTGCGATTCCCACTGGTTCTGTTTAGTCCCAACTGGCAGAGGACAAAGGGCTACACCCCGCCCCCCATCTCCCGCTCAAATCCTGCTGTAAAACTGGTGGCTCAGAACCAGGGCTGGGGGCCAGAGAAGGCAGTCCCAGACATTTCTCACCCTGGACTGTGGGATCGTTTGCTGGAGAGCCGGATTCATGCCTGCGTCTCTTCTGCAATGTGAGGTGAGCAAGGCTGCAATAGACAACTTGGAGAACAAGAAAATTATCCAGCAGCTAAATAATTATCCAGCAGCCACTCAGTTCCACTTTTCTCTTGGGCAGAATTTATGCTTTACACTAGCAGTTTGAATGCAAACACCATTTTGTACAGGATAGTTGTTGCTTTGTACTAAAAACTAAAGTTTGACATTTTTTGACCGATCAGTGCGCTTCCTTCCTTCGGGTTTTGCAGGCGCCTCTCCTTCCTCATCTGCGGCAGCTGCCCACCCTTTAAGGATGAAAGGGGTCTGAATTAAATTGGGTGGCATGAAGGGTGTCGGGGGAGGGGAGGCCAATGCCAATGAGGCATGACGGTCACAGGAGTTTGGGATCAAAGGGAGAATTGGGACTTCTGATCTGCATCACTCTTTGCAATATTAGCCCATTTGTGCCAGTTGAGCGGGATTTCAGTGTGAGTTCCTTGCAAGCCCCTTATAGAGGTACCCATCTTCTTTTACATGATGTTTCCAAAGGTCGTATTTAAAATCCTACTTCGATCATTGACAAGGCTGGTCTTAGGGACGACGTGAATCCACTCCGGAAATTAGCTTGATAGGTCACCTGGGACTGAAGTCCCTCCTTGTGAAGGGGGGGCAAGCAGGCTGCTCTCCAAGGGACAACCAAAGAAGCAGCTGGCCTGCCTGTGGCATGCCATGGATGGACTCAACCACTGGATCCCGGCTGAAGGGGGGGAAGGAATCTAAGGGGTGGGTTTCATCTGCCATTCTGTAGAAGGAACAAGGCCATTGGCTTGGCTGGGTGGGTCAGATGGACGGATGGATCCAGGGAATGAGGTCCATCTTCTACGCGCCCATCGGGTTCTATTTCTCCTACCTGAAATATAATCCTTGCAGGTTGTTCCTGTGTAGACATAGGAGATAAAAGGGCTTGCAATTGTTGACTTAAGGGTTTTGGGTGGGATGGAATCTGCCTCCAGCCTGGGTCCAAGAAAGGGCTGCCTTGCGGTTGCATGGAGGGTTTAGGAGGAACTGGGTGGTTGCTCCAGCGGAAGACATCTGCATCAGGAGGGTGACAATAAAGAAGAACATCAAATGGCTCCACCCAGCATGGTGACAAAAATCAAGAAGGCGGCCACAAGAGAATGGCACACCTAAAGAGGCTGGAGTCCCAATGACTCCGCTGAGTCTTGACTTTTAAAACATGCCCCCTGGACACCCATTCCTTGCCATCTGATGCCAGTGGGTGTGTGCCACTCGCACTTCCAACTTTGTTCAGCATTCCCTTCTTCCAGTCCTTTCCACTCTTCTTTCTTTTCCTTCCTTCCTTCCTTTCTCTCCCCTGGGCCACCACCTTCTAAGTCACCTCTGCCTCCCATCTTACTAGGAAGCGGGGGAGGGGGAGAACGGGGGGGGGCGGGGGGACTGAAGGGGAGAGGAGATCCCACCCGCGTTTCTCCGCCAGCCAGCGAGCGCGTCCTTGTCCGGCTGGGCGGCCAGGCTGGCTCGGGAGCAGGTACAGAGCGAGCCTCGGCCCCTCCTCGCTGCCGGTCAGAGCTAATCAAGGTGCCGAGGAGGGAACCGCGGGGTTCACGCCGGGCCTCGGCGCTTGAGCGGCGGAGCTCGCCGGCGAGAGGCGTGAGAGGAGCAGCGCGGAAAGGCCGGCCTTCCCGACGCCTCCGGCTGGAATCGCGCCCGTTAGCAGCCGCGCCAGGACCGGCCGCCGGGGCAAAGGAGGGCAAGGGCGGCTCCCCCGGCCTCGCCGATCCTCCGCAGCGGCAAGGAGGAGGGGAGCGCAGCTCGCGCGGACCGCCTTCGCCCCTCCGGCCCAGCCCAAGCGCCGGCTCGGCCGCCTCCTGCGCCGGGGCCAGAGTCGGCACGCGCGGCTTTGTTCCCCTCCCGCAGGGGAGCCGCGGCGCAGACACAAAGGCGAGGGGGGACGTGTCCCCTCCCTCTGCCCCCTCCGGAAAAGCGGGCGGGGCCCGGGCTTCCTTGGGGATGCGGGCGCCGGAACAAAGGGCCTGCGAGCCGCCCAAGGTGGGCTGCGGCAGCTCGCTTCTCCTGTCCCCCCGCCTTACAGGCAAGCGGGCCTTTGTCCCCCGCCTCTCCGGACCTGCCCGCGGCGCTCCGCCTCCTCCCCTTTTAAAGGCTGCTGCTCTTAGGCCCAAAGCCCCCGTCGCCCAATCCTCCCTGGCCCGGGGCTGGGAAATGGTCGGCCGCGGCCCAAACGCGCCGCCGGGAGGCAGCCTGTCGGCTCGCGTGCAGCTCACAAAAAGTGCGTAACAAGAGCGAGTTGAGAACGAAAGAAAGCGACCCTCCCAGCCACAGGACGGGACCGACGAGCAGGACCGAAGTTCCCTTGCAATCCCGGCTTGTTCTGGCACCGGGGAGGGGGAGGGGCGGGCCGGAGAGGAGGAAGCCCTCCGCACACGCTCAGAGGCACTCTTCTCCAGCAGAGCGCCAGAGTCGGAGCCTGGAGCGAGCCTCGCTGCGTAACGCATGCAGGAGGCGATGCGCCCGATCCCAAGGGGCCAAACCCAGCGCCGCCTTCTCGCCTCGTGCAAGGGCGCCTGGTCCTGATGCTGCAGCCGGTGCAGTATTTTGCAGCGGCGCCTCCGGATTGGCCGAGCCGTCCGCCGTGACGTCAGCGCCCAGCCCGGGTGCAGCAGGCGCCCCCGATAAAACCCGCCGGCAGAGCCCGGCCGCCTCCTCCAATCGCTCCGCGCCCACCGCTCCTGCCGCTGCCTGCCGCCCTCCAGCCCTATCCGCCGCCGTCGCAGCATGAGAGAGATCGTGCACATCCAGGCGGGCCAGTGCGGCAACCAGATCGGAGCCAAGGTAAAGGGAGCGGGACGCGGGGGGGATGCTCAGCTGCGCAAGAGGCGCCTGCACCGCTCTCTGGCCCGGACCCGTTTGTGCGTGAGGGCGGCGGGTAGCCGGCTTGGCAAGACGCGGGTGCTTGTGGCCTGGCTTCCTGGGGGCGATGCCCGGGGGGGGGGCTGAAGGGTGGCCGAAGCGGGACTCCCCCTCCCCCTGCCTCTCTAAGACAAAGCGGGGAGTGGTCTCCTTCGGCAGCTGAAAGACCCCCGGATCTCCAGAACAAAGACCGTGCTGGACACCGTGACCTTGGTAAGGCCAGAAGCTGAGGGGCACCTTGGTCCATTGGCTCCCGTCTCCCTGCCATCAATTTTCCAGCAGCCTCTCTCTCTCTCTCTCTCTCTCTCTCTCTCTCTTTCGCCCCTCCGATCTTCCTCTTCGTGGAGGGGCGTCTCCCTTTCTCTCCTTCGCCAGAATGAAGGCTGTTGGCCGCTTTGTTTTGCGTCTCAGTCCCCGGAGCTGCAAAATGGGGAAGGAGGGTCCTTAAAGGATGTTCCCAGCTTGGCAGGCAGCGCTAATTGGAGGCAGGGGCTCTCTGTCCCCTGAAGCCCCTTCCCACTCCCAAGACCTCAGGGCAGCAGGTGTCTGGACGGCAGACAAAGAGCTGGGCAGACCAATGAGAACCTCCTGCTTGAAAGGACAGACTTGGGGGAGTAGGGTGGGCTGGTGGGAGGAAGGGGCTTCTTCCTCCAAGCAGAGAGTGAATGGATCCCAAGAAGGCTGTGGCAGGAAGGAGAGACTCCAGCTGCCTCCGTGACTCAGTGCCACAAAGCTGGCTAATCATCCCTCCAGTCCCCTTCTCCCGCCCCACCCCACCCGTGCCTGCTCTGAATAAAAAGGAGGCCAACTCCCTGCAGTGAGCCCTGCTCTGCCGACCCCATCCCCGGGGGTGGAGGAGCCCAGCAGCCTCCGGAGCACTTTGGCAGCTGAGCCTGGGGTCCGCCCTCCCTCCTCTGGGAAGGACAGCCTGCCTTTCTCCTGGTGGGCCCGCCCCACACAGCCCACAGCCCCCCCCCAATGAATAATGAGCTCCCCCTCCCCCCCTAGGTTTGGTTTCTGACAAAGCAGTTCAGCCCTCCAACGGGCTGTTCTGGGATATGGGGTCTTTGTCCAGGAAATGTTGCTCCACAACAAAGGAACTTTTCTTCAAAGAAGCGTTATGATACTTATGTACACCTTATTATTATTTCATATCACCAGTGAAAGAGAAATAGCTCTTGGAATACCAGCCTTCAATCTTACTGAATTCTGAATTAAGCTTCACTGCAAACAAATCACGAGGGACGCCCTTGGTTGCATAACCTTTATACCCCCCCCCCCCCGAGATGCACCAGGGAGACAACTAGCCTGCCATGAAAAGTAACACTGGGGGAGGCAGGTTTCCTCCCCACGGGCTATATAAGCAGCCTTATGCGTATGCTAGTTATGAGGAACAATCCATGGGAACCCACGGACCCTGTAACTGGATCCATGCCCAACTGAGGTTGGCCTTTCCGTGTCCGCAGTCCCCAGGGAGGAGATTTAAGAGGAGTTTTTGAGGGTCAGTTTTGGCCAGAGTCCCACATCAGTGCAGTCCCAGGTCAGGCGTTTTGTTGCATGACACAGAAGAGGATTTGATTTCCTCAACTATTTCCTTCCTATCATGCGACTGGCTCTTCATTTAACATACCTTACAACTCTGTGAACGCCACCCAGGTACGCCAGGTTGAGGTTGCCTACGAAGCTGCCATCCGTTGGCCATCTCGGCCTACGTCCTCGCTTGGGCCTCCCTCTGGGATATCTCAGCCTGTGATCCACTGGGCTGAGCCGGGTGTTCAGCTGGGCTTCCTCGGCCCAGATCAGGCCTAGGGCAGCAGGCCGGTTCCCCAAAAGACTGGTCCCCAAATCTAGCTGAAGTGCTCAGCTCCCTGGCTAAAGGCTAAAGACCGTTTAGAGTCAGTTCTGTCCCTTTTAAAAACCCCGCCAGACTCTTTGTGGACCTCCAGTCTCCCGTTCGTGTACAACACTAGGCAGGCCTGTCGTGTGGCCGCTCCCTGCACTCTGGACCTCGCCGGTGAGGAAGGGCCCTTTCACGGTGGCAGCTCCATCTGCTAGGGATGCCTTGTGTCCCTGACCTGCAAACCACTGGAAGACGGTGCCGCCGCCTCCACTTCCACCGTCCTCATTCCATGAGGAAAGAGCAGAATCTTTAAACCCATGAAAATCCCATCCAAGGAAGCTGCGCTGTCCCCTGTGGGAACGCTGCTGCTGCTGCTGCTGCGTAGTAGTAGTAGCCCTTGTTTACGAGACTGAGCGTTTGCTCCAAGCGCTAGAAAACCATATCTTGATGAGCTGTTGCCCTTCAAGGCTCTCTGGGGAGCGTGTGAGGCTCTTGCTGCAGTCCGCATCTGACTATTGATCCCAGTGCATTTGCACCCCTGCCCAGAAGTCGGGTGCTTTATCTCCCAATGGGATTAGTCTACAGAAATGGATCTGCTCTCCTGGATCAGATTTCAAGGGCAAAATGTCTTGTTCCTTTTTTGGCTTGTTCTTGTAGCCTAATTGGCTTTCGGAGTGGGGCCAGATGTGCCTTTACAGCTAAGCACACTGGGAGCTAAGAGAAGCCCTATGGAAATTAAGCTTCCTTCCCTGGGAAGGTGGCTGCAATGTGACAACAACCCTCCCCCCCCCCCCACGTATGCCATGAGCTGGGAATGCCTTCAAGGGAGGAGAAGGGGTGGTTTCAGCACCATGGTCAGGTCCCTTGACTAGCATACCTGTGGTCTCCTAGGGAAGAGGTCATTGACTTGGCTGACTGGCAAAATCTGAGGGTTTTTTTTGGGGGGGGGGGTTGTGGAGGAAAGATAGCCAGTTGAGTTTTTTGGCAAAAGGAGGGCAGAACAGAAGCAACTCGGAATTGTTTTTTTCAAAGTATAACAACAGAATAAATCTTCTAGTACTGCTCTGATTCCAATTCTTATTTGTTGAAGATATCCGAACCATGTGTCTCATTTTTTTCTAATCTCTTGTTCTTTTCTCAGTTCTGGGAGGTGATCAGTGATGAGCATGGGATAGATCCCAGTGGAAACTATGTCGGGGACTCTGATCTGCAGCTGGAAAGGATCAGTGTGTACTACAATGAAGCCTCCTGTAAGCTCTGCTCCCTACCTAACCAGTGTCTTCTGACACCAAGAATTTCCCTCCGGCCCTTTCCTGGAAATTACACAGGCCGACCATCCCATTTGACCTACAGGTCTTTCCCTCAGGCACTTTCAATGCTTCCAGTGCTACCAGGGAGAAAATGAAGTCTACACAAAGATGGCCTCACACTAATTTTTACCCAGCAGCCCACCTGGTGCTGGCATTGAGAACAAGGATGGGGCTCCTGGGTTCCCAAAGCCAGGAGGGAGGTCATTTGGCCATGCACCTTTTGAGCATAGCACTGCCAGTAGAAGGAAGCATAAAGGGGTGGTAAGGAGCATGAGATGCTTTGAGCCCTCATGTGCAGGTTTTTTGGTGTAACTCTTGGCAAAGGAACTCATGCTGGTTGTCTTCCAGCAGGAAGCACATGTGGAGGGACCAAGCTCTGTATTTTATAGATCACTCAAGGAGTGGAGGGAAGAACCGTGTTGAATAAATGCAAGGGCCCGTTTGGTCGATGAACCATCCAGGTTTGTCCATTCAAGGGGAAAACCTTCTTTGTCTTTCCAGCTCACAAATATGTCCCCAGAGCCATCCTGGTGGACCTGGAACCTGGCACCATGGACAGTGTTCGCTCAGGTGCTTTTGGACACCTCTTCAGGCCAGACAACTTCATCTTTGGTATTGTCCCTCTTTGTGCTCCTCTTGCCCAGGTCTCCCTCCCTCCCTCCCTCCCTCCCTCCCTCCCTCCCTCCTCAATGTAGCACCCAGTTCTACACCTGGAGATGGCACTGCTTCTCCTTCGGATTGGTGGAATTGCATCTGTGGGTTGGGAGGGATGGAAAGGCCCTGGTGGGGTTGGTCATTCTGACGGGGGGAACCAGCTAGGCCAAAGGCAACGAGGGGCACAGAAGCTCCTTCCAGGCCAGGATTGTTTTTCAAGGCCTTCTTGGCTTCTGAGGCAGAATCAGGTGTTTTTAGGCAAGGAAAAATGCAGGCTGGTTTACCCATCAAACAGGTGTCTCAATTCTTCCCGCACAGGTCAAAGTGGTGCAGGGAACAACTGGGCTAAGGGGCACTACACAGAAGGGGCCGAGTTGGTGGATTCTGTCCTGGACGTGGTGAGAAAGGAATGTGAAAACTGCGACTGCCTGCAAGGCTTCCAGCTCACTCACTCCCTCGGTGGGGGCACAGGATCTGGCATGGGGACCCTCCTTATTAGCAAAGTCCGTGAAGAATACCCAGACCGGATCATGAACACTTTCAGCGTGGTGCCTTCCCCCAAAGTATCTGACACTGTGGTAGAGCCTTACAACGCCACCCTCTCCATCCACCAGCTGGTGGAAAACACAGATGAGACCTACTGTATCGACAATGAAGCCCTCTACGACATCTGCTTCCGGACCCTCAAGTTGGCCACCCCGACTTATGGAGACCTCAACCACCTGGTTTCTGCCACCATGAGTGGGGTGACCACCTCTCTGAGATTCCCAGGGCAGCTCAATGCGGATCTGCGCAAACTGGCGGTCAACATGGTTCCCTTCCCTCGCCTCCACTTCTTCATGCCCGGCTTTGCTCCCCTGACAGCCCGCGGGAGCCAACAGTACCGAGCCCTAACTGTGCCTGAGCTCACACAACAGATGTTTGATGCCAAGAACATGATGGCTGCCTGCGATCCCCGCCACGGCCGCTACCTCACAGTGGCCACAGTCTTCAGGGGACGCATGTCCATGAAGGAGGTGGACGAGCAGATGCTGGCCATCCAGAGCAAGAACAGCAGCTACTTTGTGGAGTGGATTCCCAACAACGTCAAGGTGGCCGTCTGTGACATCCCGCCCCGTGGCCTGAAGATGTCTTCCACCTTCATTGGCAACAGCACCGCCATCCAGGAGCTCTTCAAGCGCATCTCAGAGCAGTTCACGGCCATGTTCCGGCGCAAAGCCTTCCTCCACTGGTACACAGGGGAGGGCATGGATGAGATGGAGTTCACAGAGGCCGAGAGCAACATGAACGACCTGGTCTCCGAGTATCAGCAGTACCAGGATGCCACTGCTGAAGAGGAAGGGGAGATGTACGAAGATGACGAGGAAGAGTCTGAAGCCCAGGGTGCCAAGTGAGGACCTGGCTGGGAGCCACACGCCGCCCTCCTCCCTGGGAAGAAGCCGCCCTTAGCACCACCCCGTGGCTCACCTTCATCTGCCAGCTCTCCCAGCTGATGAGCTCTAGACAACCAGCTTCTAGTTACTTCT
Organism: Notechis scutatus; assembly: GCF_049901735.1. Classification (NCBI taxonomy): domain Eukaryota; kingdom Metazoa; phylum Chordata; class Lepidosauria; order Squamata; family Elapidae; genus Notechis; species Notechis scutatus. Next base: position 614,879 of record NC_142017.1, on the reverse strand, counting down.
GATCCAAGCGTTCCAAAACTTAAAAATTCAGTATTTGACCATCTTTTCTTCCAGCTCCCCAATCTCCATTTTTTTTTTTTTTTTTTTGAGTTAGTGCAAATCCCTCTGTTAGTCACTTTGATAAATTCAAGGATTCTGTTCTTTACTTTTTACTGGTCTGTGTCTGTTTTTATGTTTTGGAATACTTAATAAATTTATTGCTGTCCAGCTTGTGAGCTGCCTGCTTTCTGCCACTTGGAGGTTGGGTGGCTGAGTCGGCCAAGGTGGAAGTATGTGGTGCCCATTCCTCTGGTGCCCCCTTGGGAGGCCTTTCCTTGTGGCCACGAGCAAGAAGGGGCAGGACTGTTGCAGGCCATTCCCTGCAGGGCCACCCTGGGTTTGCTGGTGGAGCTGTGACAGATCCTGGAGTCAAGCCAGAGGAATCAGGTGGCCACGGCCAGATGGATCTGCGTGAAGGGCAAAGGGATGAGAGTCTGCCTCTGCTGGGCCGGCCAAAGCACAATGGCGGGGGGGGGGGGTCAGAAGGGTCAGAAGGCAGCATCCTTGGCTGAGAGGCGTGCATGGGTGCCCCCCTCCCAGCCCCTCTTCGGAGCCTCCTTCGGGTTTGCTGCCAGGGAGAAGGCAGCTCCTCCCGGGCTCAGCTGGAGGGGGCCAAAAGCCATTCTCTGCCTCCCCTGGCCGCAGCCTGTGAGCTTGCTGGGCGCCTGCGCTGGCCCTTCCCCCCTTCCACTCTCAGAGGCAGGAGGAGGTGCCTTTCCCTGGTCCACTAAGCCCAGGAAGGTTGGCAGCCAACCAGCAGCAGCTCTTCACAGGAGCCACTCCCAGAAAGGATAAAGAGCCCCTTCTGCTCTGGCCGCAGAGGAACTATTCCTCAGGGCTGTCCTTAAAGAAAACACGGAGGCGCTTTCCGCCTTGGGCCGTGGGAGTCTCAAGACAACACGGAGAAGTTTCTGGGTTCAAGTCTTTCCTTCTGGCCTCCCTTAATTTAGGGAGGCAGGAAGGGGGCGAGTGAGCATCAGAACACCTCCGAGTGAGCACCACCGGGGCTCTGGCAAAGTGCCCAGCAGGCCCCTCCCTCCGTCCCTCTGGCCAGGTCGAGCTGATGGCCCACTTCTTCCCAGGGGACCCTAAGGCACCCCGCTAACAATGGCATCCAGCTATTTTCCTTGTGGTTCGGCCTGGTTTGGGGTGGGGGGTGGGGGCACAACTGCAGCATGAGTTCCTTGGAGTGGGGTCACAAGGGTGAAGATGGCACTTGCAAGTGATGCACATATGTAAAAAAAAGAGGTGGGGCTTAAGTTGTGTGGTCATAACTACCATCATCATTGGCCTGAATGAAAACAAAGGGAAAGTCATTTAGCTATATCAGAGGGACTCCTTGCTGAAGCCCTAACCGTAACACTGCCACACCTCCTCCCTCCCCTGGCTGGATGAGCCAACTCAGCGTTTGAACCGATAGCAAAGGGTGTGTGTGTGTGTGTGTGTGTGTGTGTGTGTGTGCGCAGAGGAGGCCCTTGTTTCTTGGCACTTGCAATGCCCACTCATGCCTGTTCTCAAAGAGGCAGCTGTACCCACCTCAAGGGTACAGGAATTACCAGGAACCATATTATATTATATGCATATTAACCAGGAACCAAGGAAATGCTTGGAAAGTCCCCGCCAAGAAGGCGATTCCACCTCATTTCGTCTTTGAGCTGCACCCCCCTAGGAGGAAGATGGTTCTCACAGTTGTGATGAAATGAACGGATGGATGATGGTCGTGCTTTAACTGGGACATTTTCCTGAGAAAACAAACTCATGGCTGCCTAAATGGAGCTTTTCCTTCATTCCAGACCACAGACTAAGCAGGGGTGGGCCGAGGAGGCTGTCAGTCCCTGGGGGACCCAACCTCATGGCAAGCAAGCACTGAAGTCTTGGCGGAGGAGTGAAAGGCGGCCACCTGCTTGGCCACCAGGACACCACAGCTACGAGATCCACACCTCAGGCGCAGCCATTGTTGGCTTACTGGGTCTGGTGTGCCATTCAGGGCCATTGCGGCACCTGGCACCTCTGGTGCAGGGAAAGTGGTGGGGTTCCCCTTCATCGGGGGTGGGGGGTCCCTTGGGGCCCTGCCTCTCTCTCAGCTGTGGGACCTGGATAAGGAACCAGGGTGGGGATTCCCTCCCAGCCCCTCCCACCAGTGAGGCATTAGAGGCCGCTGGGCTGCTGCCCACCCTCTCGAAGGGGCCCGGAGGGCGGCCAAAGCGGGCAGCAGCCGTGTATTTCCAGTAACCGTGAAGCAGACTAAACACCTGCTTCGGGCTCCAGGCCCAAAGGCGGCACCACAAAAGCTTGTCTAAGCCTGGCTTCGTTTGTACAGTGTGGACAAGGGGGGGGGACCAAGATTTGCCCGCGCTGAGGGCACCGGTGGGGGCGGGGAGGGCGGGGGCAGCGCGCTCTTCGGGGGCTCTGCCGCCCGGCTTCTCCCGTTGTTCGAAGCCGCCTCGGGCGTTCTAATAACCAGAAAGGCGGCCGGAGATGAAGCCGAGCGGGGAAGCAGAGGCGGCCGCGCTCCTCCGGCCGCGCGGGGGCAGCATCGGGCGGCGCGGGCGCTCCGGGCGCGCTGGGCTGAGCGGGCGGCGGGCTACAATGTAGCGAGCGGAGGAAGCGGCGCGTCCGGGCCAGCCGACCGGGCCGGGCCGGGCCCTCCCCTCCCTCCATGGGCGCGCAGGTAAGGGCAGCCCCGACCCTCCCCTCTGCGCGGGGCGGCGCGGGCACGGAGGCGGCGCGGGCGGCGGCGGCCCGTCCCCCGCCCGTGGCCGGCAAGGGCTGCCTTCGCGCCGGGCGGCCTCCGGGCGGGCCCAGCTCGGCGCCCCGCCGGACAACCGCCGGCCTCCGGTTGGGCGCAGTCGCTCTGGCCGCTCGGCTGCCTCCGCTCCGGCGGCTGCTCCGAGGCAGCTTCGCCCGGCGGCCTGTGGCTCGGCGGGCCCGTCCAAGTGGCGAAGCCGCCGCAAGCAACGAGGAGCGAAGCGATCCGGTGAAATGCAGGCGGGCATCGGGCGCTTCCCCGCCCTCCGTGGCCGTGCAAAGCCCCCTCGGTCCCCTTGACTCGGGCTCCCCGGCCCGTTGCCTGCTTGCGCTGCCCTCCGTGGGGTCTGGGAGCGGCCTCTTTGGGGGAGCAGAATCGGGGTCCCTTTGGGCCGTTCGGGCTGTAGCGGGAGGAGGCTGACTTATTGCCCCCCCCGGTCCACAGGCCGGGACGAGGCGGGGCTTCTCCCGGGGCGGGGCACAGACCCCCTGGCCCTGCGCTGAGCTGTGGCTGGCCGAGGTCCAACAGGTGAGCCTTTCGAGGGTCTGCTTGGCTTTGCCTTTGTGTGATCGGCGAACCCAGCGGTGGGCTTCTGGCTTATCCTGATGGCCCCTGAGACCACCAGCCACGGCTCAAAGATCCGCATTTATTCAGGAGCGATTCAGGCTTAGCCTGGTTATCTTTACTGGGTTTAAGTCCAGGGCTCCCCAAGTGGTGATTTGATACCAAATTCAAGTTTCAGCAAAACATTTTTCCATGTTTAATTCTACTTCTTCTTTATGGCCTTCTTGGAACTCAGGTTCTTGCTTCTCTGAAAAGTTATTCCACAGACACTCAGTGGAAACAGCAGGGCCTTCGGAGTGAGTGTGTGTGTGTGTGTGTGTGTGTGTGTGTGTTTCTGCCAGAGGATCCACCCAGCTGATAGGCTCAGCAAAGCAGGGATGGTGTCATTTTAAAACTTCCTTGAGGAAATGAGGCAGAACGAAAGAGTCACACACTGAGAATTAGGAAATGCGTGGTGGGCTTGGAGTCCTTTCTCAGCCCCCCTCCCCCAAGAGAGAGTGATGGGGTGAGCGCCTCAGGAGCACCGTGCCTCCCCCCTTTTCCCCTAACTCTTGTGCTGTTTAGGGATGCCAAGCGGGGGGGGGGCTTCGTGCTGCCTTGGCTTCAGGCTCATTCAGCTCCCCTCCCTTTATTGGCTGCTCTCGGCCTGGAGCTGCCTAAATCCTCCCTCAGAATTCTTTGCCTGGAGGGAGGCTGTGACTTTGCGCCGCCAGAGTTCCCAAAGTCGAAGGTCACCGCACCCTGAAACTGGGATTCGGAGACCCTGTACCCCAAACTGCCAATAGCTCTGAGCTGCAGAAGTGATCCTGGTAAATCAGGATGTGGGGGGGAGGATTTGGCAGTGTGGAGTCCTTGGGACTCTCCGCGCTTGGTGGTTTTCTGGCGGGGTTTCTTTCTGGAAGTCCTGGGTCATGACTGGCAGCAACCGTGTTGCTCCATAAAGTGCCCTCAGCTGTCCCTCCAGATGTGTCCGTGACTCTGAACAGCACACGGGGACCGTCTGAGCTGGCAGAACCGGCTTTTCTGCCTCCCAGGATGTCAACAAGGTTTGAGAGGCTGGGAGGAGCTTGAAGTTGAAACTGTGTGGGAGGCACTCCGGTAGCTTCTGGCAGGCTGGGACCCTGACCCCCGGGCGAGGCGTGCTTTGAGGGGGGCTCAGGCTCTTCCCCCTGACCTCGGCTTCCAGCAGGTTGGACGGCTATGGAATATGATGAGAAGTTGGCCCGTTTCCGGCAGGGCCACCTCAACCCGTTTGACCAGGCCCCGCGGCAGAGTCGCCAGGAGCAGAAGACAGCCGGGGCCGGAGAGGGCTTCCCCCAGAAAGGTGAGCTGTCCCCCTCCTCGCCTCCTCCCTGCGAAGGCCTCGGCAGCACTGGATCCAGACTGGATCTAGGAGGATTGTCCGTCCTTCTCCCTAAGGCTGGATCGATACCCTTTGGGAACCTGAGGGCAGGATTTCCCTGGCCAAGGGCTCCCCATCAACATCAGCCTTGGGGGTGGCTCCCGTCCCTATCCAGCTGCTGGGATGGGAGAGCGGCTCTGCCTGAAAATCCCAAAGCTGCTGTGGCAGCCTCAATTTCTGAAGCGGAGCCCCAGGTGGCTGCTCTCCTGCTTGCTCGCCGGGCGAGGCCTTGGCCGCGGGCTGAGTAGAGAAACGGGCCCTGCTGTTTCCCAACATGGCCCCTGTGGCCTCTTCTTGCCCTGGAATTGGTTCTGTCCATTGGGACTGGCCTTGGGATGGGGGAGCCGGTCAGAAGTAGATGCCGCTGGTTTTGCCAAGGCTGCGGGGCTTCAGGCTACCGAAAGAAGGAAGCGGTGACCTTCGGCTCTGGCAGACCAGGCACACGGAGATTGCGGGGCTTTCCGTTCTTCCGCCTCGTCCGAGGCAGAGTGGGCTTGTCTGATGGCGAGGCTGCTCTTCTCCCCCTCCCCCCATGTAGATGTGAATCTGGGATTGTCTCCGGAGGAGCCGGGGTTCCCTTGTTCAGAGCGCGCCATGGACCTAGGCTTGGCCGAGGACCACTTCTCGCGCCCAGTGGTAAGAAGGCAGCCTTTGGGGGTGGCAGGATATAACGGGAAACATCTGCAGGCCCGGAGCTCTAAGCTGGGCGCTGGCTCTCCTCCTGCAGGGCCTCTTCCTGGCCTCGGACGTGGAGCAGCTGCGGCAGGCCATCGAAGAGTGGAAGCAGCGGATCCTGGAGCTGCCAGAGAACTCCGAGAAGCAGAAGGATGCCGTGGTGCGGCTCATCCACCTGCGGCTGCGGCTCCAGGAGCTGAAGGTGTGGAACAGGCCGGAGAGGGTGGTCCATTGCTCCATTGGAGCTTCCGGAACACCTGGATTCTCGGGAGGCCTTGCAGCCCTCCAAGGGGAGGGGAGGGCATCCTCTCCCTCAGCTGAAGGCACCCTGCCACCATTCCGGGGGTTGGGGCGGGGGCTTTGGGCTCAGAGGGCAAAGGATTGTAAACCCCCTGCCCCCCCATGCAGGACCCCAGTGAGGATGAGCCCAATATCCGGGTGATCCTGGAGCATCGCTTCTACAAGGAGAAGAGCAAGGGAGTAAAGCAGACCTGCGACAAGTGCAGCACCATCATCTGGGGGCTGCTCCAGACCTGGTACACCTGCACAGGTGAGTTTTTTCCCCTCCCGCCTGCCCCCCCCACTACAGAGCCTGGTTCTGGCAAGGACGCGAGCCCCGGTCTTTCTGCCCACGGATGGGGCTCGGGGCTCGGGTCAGCCTGCTGCTTCCTCCTCCCTCCTCCCAGGCTGCTCCTATCGCTGCCACAGCAAGTGCCTGGACCTCATCACCAAGCCATGCGTGCGCTCCAAGGTCAGCCACCAGGCCGAGTACGAGCTGAGCATTTGCCCGGAGACGGGCCTGGACAGCCAGGACTACCGTTGTGCCGAGTGCCGGGCACCCATCTCCCTCCGTAAGCTCCAGCAGGGAGGAGCGGGGACTGAATCGGAGGCTGCCCTGGGTGCAGCTCCTCCTGCTTTCCTTGCCCGGAGGCCTCGCTTCAATCCAGGCGCTTCTGCGGCAGAAGGCAAAAGGGAAGGGCCGTTTCCGGCCATTGAGGTCTTGCCAGCGGATGTGACTTTTGGGCTCCCCTCTCTCGCTCCAGCCATCCGGAGGGCACTCATGGGGGGGGGGGGGAGAAGACCCCATAAGAAGATGGCCCTTCGTTGTCCCAGCGACTGGGACCTGGGTCTCCCTGCCTCACTGCTCTCCTGACTTCTGCTCTTCCTGCCACAGGTGGGATCCCAGGGGAGGCTCGGCAGTGTGACTACACAGGCCTCTATTACTGCAGCAGCTGCCACTGGAACGACCAAGCTGTCATCCCCGCCAGGGTCATCCACAACTGGGACTTCGAGCCACGCAAGGTCAGTGGAGCTTTTGGAGGAGGCAAGGAGAGCAGTCGCTCCCTTTAGGAAGGATCAAAGAGCTGAAGTTGAGGAGCCCTTCCACACAGCCTGGTTGCGGGAAGGAAATGTGCCCGTGCCATGGCTGTGGGCCACAAAAGAACCAGTCTGAAGGACACACTGCTGGCCTGGAGGGCACCTGGTTGGAGAAAGCGAGCTGCCTAACTGGATGCAGGAGTGATGGGACGGCTTCCTTGGACTGGAGGCTTACCCCCTGCCTCGCTGTGTCTCTATGGGGCCCCATTATCCAGGGGAGGCAGAGAGGAAGCACCTTGCCCAGATCACATCCCCCCGAGCTCTCTGTTCATCCTGGAGTGGGGCAGGGCGGATCCCTCTGATGCCCTGCGGGGCTATTTGGTCGCAGGCCTTCCCTGCAGTCGGGGCTACTCTGTGCTTCAGGAGGCCAATGCGATTTTCAGGTCTCTCGGTGTAGCATGCGCTACTTGGTGCTGATGGTGTCCCGGCCAGTCCTCAAATTGCGGGAGACCAACCCTCTTCTCTTCAATTACGTTGAGGAGCTGGTGGAGATCCGGGTGAGTGTTTGAAGGGCGGGAAGTGGCCCTAGAAGGCCTCCGTGGAGCCCAAAGCCCGGTGTGCTGACCTGGAGCCCGAGCGTGGGTCCAGCAACCCCTTCTCGGTCGGGTTCTCCCCCTTCAGAAGCTGCGTCAGGACATCCTGCTCATGAAGCCCTACTTCATCACCTGCAAGGAGGCTATGGAAGCCCGGCTGCTGCTCCAGGTCAGAGAAGGCGGCTGTCCGGCCGGGGCCGACGCACCTCTTCAGAGCAGGGGGTGGGCAGGCGGTTGGAGTGGGGGTGCTTTACGTTCCTAGGTGGGGGAGGGTGTGAAGAGACCGCCTGGCCAAGGCTGTGAACCCCTCCCCCTCCCCACCTCTTGTGCCTCCCTCCAGCTGCAGGACCGGCAGCACTTTGTGGAGAACGATGAAATGTACTCCCTGCAAGACCTGATGGATATCAACGCCGGGCGGCTCAGCTGCTCCCTGACGGAGATTCACACGCTCTTTGCCAAGCACATCAAACTGGACTGCGAGGTAAGGCTGGCTGGCTGGGGAACAGCAGCCCAAGCAGAGGCTTTGGCAGAGAGGGGCAAGGAGGCCCTTGGGGGCCTTGTCTTCGCTGCCAGGTGCTGCAGGGGTAGAGTAGAAATAAGGACAAGCCGGTCTAGAAAGGTGATCAGCAGATCTTGCCTAGCAAAAGGGTTCAAAACGTGTTTTTAAGTCTCGAACTGTAAGGTAACACCGAGAAGAAGCTCAGCTGGAGCCTCCCAGATCCAGTAGCACATAAGAAGAGGAGGTGCCATACAAAGACACTTGCAAGATTGTGGCCTTGCTGGTTTTTGGTTTTCAAGAAACGCTTAAAAATATCTCTGTCATGTTGAACTCTTACTATTTTTTTCTTTTTCCTTTTCTCTAAAATACGTTGTACTGTAAAATTCTCCCCCCACCCCACTTCTATGTCTGCCCATATGAAGGTTGCAGGTATTTGTAGCACAAGGTTGGTAATCGTGTGAAGGGCACATCCATGGAGGGGCTTGGATTGGCACAGTGGCTCACCAGCTTCCCTTTTTCCTTCTCACAGCGGTGCCAAGCAAAGGGCTTTGTGTGTGAGCTCTGCAAGGAGGGAGATGTACTCTTCCCCTTTGACAGCCACACCTCAATGTGCACGGACTGTTCAGCCGTCTTCCACAGGTGAGTGCAGGCCTTTGCAACCACCTGCTTCTTGCCACTTCTAGTGCCAAACAACAGAAGCCTGTGGAAGCCAGCTGGCTGGTGGCTCTTCCAGGAGAAGGAAGCTCACAGGCCCTTTGTCTTTCCTCTCCCAGGGACTGCTTCTACGACAACTCCACAACATGCCCCAAATGCGCTCGACTCAGTCTCAGAAAAGAGTCCTTGCTCAGGGAGCACAATATGGAGCTGCAAGCCTAAGTGTGGCTTCTCTGAAATGGAGGGGACCAGAGCAAAACCATGGAGTTCCCAGCTTGCCTGTGATTTCCTTGTCCTTCTTGAAGGGAAGCAGCTCAGACTGGTGAGGAAAGAAGCCTGCCAGAGGAGGGTGAGATGGGAATACCATGCCCAAGCTGGAGAAGGATGCTGCCCCTCCACCTATGGACGGTTGTTGAGGTTCTCCTTGAGTTTCTGAGTCTGAGGCTCTCCCTGAGGGAGTTTCATCCTGTCTGCAACTGGCGGAGCTGGAGAAGTGGCTGCCAGAGGAGTTGATGGAAAATGGTGGCCACCTCTCCTCAGTTACTGGGTAATATCAACCCTGCTTGGCTGGCACAGAGTCCAGCTATTCTGGCTTCCTTACAGACTATGATAGTTCAGCAAAGACAATGGTTGCAGCTGGGCAGGCATTTGAAAAGTTGTTCCTTTGACCTGGAGGCATTTGTCTTGGAGATGGAGAGAAGGAGGCTTGGTCTTCTTTTCCTATCCCCTTAGCCAAGATAATGACAATTGCCAGGACTGGATGAATTATATAATAGTCTCTGCCAGCCATGAAAAGAGACTATGGGACTCTTTATACCACAGTAATTTATCACAAGCACTAAAATCACTTTAAATAAAGCTAAGCATAAATATTGAAGTCTGATGTGGTTGAAGACAGTTTTTGATGTTGTTTCTCTGCTCTCCAAAAATATTTTTATATTTCATCCTCTAAAAGTAGTTAACTGGAAAAAAATCCAGTTTTGGGTACAGTCCCAACTCTTGTGTCATATAGTTACCAAGTTGACAGTCAGAAGGGAGGATGGCAGCATCTTCCATTGAAGTCTCCTGGTCTGTATGTATCCTTGGTTGTGTGCCTTCTCACTGAGGGTCTACTCCTTCAAGAAAGACATGGCTGGTGGCTGTCATGGTGTGAAGCACCTCTTCCCTTGCATAATTTGGATCGTTTGGGGTTCTGACATTGACAAGTTATAGGAAGTCATCCTGATTCAGGGCTGCATTTAGCCGTCCAGGTTTTGAAGACATTCCTGGAGACACTGGGAGGTTCAGAAGAAAGAGGAAATTTGTAGACACTTGGTCCATGATGTCTCCTGGAAAAAAAAAGAATGTATCTTGGAGACAATACGTATATTCCACTAAAAAAGAAGAAAGGTGGAGGAACAAGCTTGTCTTGATTTTGCACCCTCACCCCCAAGGAAAACGGCCCCTGGAAAAGAATGAAGCCTATGATCCTCTTTCATCCTCTCAGCAGCTGGGAGAATTCAGGGAAAGGGGAGCAGAGTTAGGTGGGGAGCAGTTGCTTAGCCGGTTAAAAGCATTTTTAAACTTGGAAAATTGAATAGTTTATTTTTTAAAATGAAATAAATAAAAGCTAACGCTCACGAAGGGCGCCAGGTTGGAGCCGCTCCAGTGCGGGAGGAAATTTAGAGGGGGAACCGAAGGCCACGAGCTCGGCTGACCCGCCGGGCTGCTTTTCCAGTGACACGGAGGCGGCTAACCTCGGTCGGGGAAGGGCTGCTCCGACGCCTGCGCGGTTCGTCCCCTCGCGGGCCGCATATCACGGCTTGGCCGCCGGCGGACGAACTGCTGTCCCGGCCGTTGCCCCGCAGGAGGACCGGCCGCAGCCGGGAGGGTGGCGGATGCTCTCAGCTGGCCGTGCCGGGCAGAATGGCGGGGGGCCGCGGGGGCCCTTTGGAGGCCGGAGCGGGTCGGTCGGTGGGATGAGGAGCGAGAGGCCGGGCGAGGGTCCCCATCAAGACCCCCTGAAGCTGAAGTGCCCCCCCGGGAGAGCCGGGGTTGCGGCCTCGGTTTCCACCTGCGTCCCTCCCTCCCTCCCCCGGGTCTCCTGCGGAGGGGCCCCTCTCTGAAACGCGGGAGGGGGCAAGACATTCCCCCCGCCCGGCAGCTGGACGTTGTGGAGGGGCGGGTGGCATCGCAAGGACTCTGGGCCCGAGGCCGCAACAGCCAGCCGGCTGGCTTCCTTCTTGCGGCTTCTCTGCGTCCTTTCCAGGCGGCCTCGGTTTTGCTCTGGCCAAACTCCAGTGTATAGCTGGCCGTTTCTATTCAGGCTCCAGATACCCCGCAGGGCTCCCCTCAGCCGGTCCCATGCAGACGTGGTACCTTGGGCCCAAACGGGGCAGCTTGTCCCCTGCCTTTTCTGTGCTGCTGCCACCTTATCACCACCCCCACCTCCCTGCTGCAGAAGGCAAGGTCTGCCTCTGCCTTCCAGTCTCTGGGAGTTCTCTTTTCAACATGCCTTGAACTGACTGTGATCTAGCCGGACTGACAAACTTTAAGCTTCCACCCCCCCCTCCGCCATGTTTTCCCACCAGGTCTGCCTGGAAAATGCAGGGATTCCCCAGCCCTGAAGCTTTCTGCCTGCAATGCCTGGGTGGGTCCGAGCTTGGAATAAAAGCAGCTGCCTTAAACCAGGATCATTTTCCTGGCTCTGTCTACTTAGAAACTAGCAGAGGTCGCATTGATCAGTAGCAGAAATTGCTTCCCTGCTATGGCTTTCTTGGTGTACGCACTGACCCACTGCCTGAAAAGAATCGGGAGGAGCAGAAACCCTACAGAGACCATTTGCAACAACTTTAATCACCAGAACATTGGAGGTAGCAGAGGGGCGCTGTACAAGTACAGACAGAATTTAATCCAAAGATGGGAGGGGAGGGTTAAAATAGGAATGCAGAGCACAGAAGGAACACAAAAAAGACGGAGGTTCCAAGTTCTGAGGACACCAGACTGGTTGGGTGGAGTATTGTGGAGATCCCAGGTGGACCTTGCTTTGCAAAAAGCAGGAGTTGTGAAGGTCTTGCGTTCTCCTGGGAGGTTAGCCAGTGTTTCCTTGATGCTGGGACACAAGAAAGTGCTCCTCGGTGCTTAGGATGCAAATAGGCACCCCTTGTGCGCTTGGGCTTGCTTCCTTGGCGCCCTACCATCAGACCAACATCAAATCTGTCTTCCATGGCACAGCTGTACGCAATCGGGAGAGGGTAGCCGTATCATCTTGTAAGGGGCTCACTGCATTGCCCCACAGGATGCCAACGCTGCCTGGTTGAGGAAAAGCCAACAACGGATAACCTCTGGGCTTGACCCCAACATGCAGCCTGGAATGTCGAGAAGACGGGTGCCCAGCCCCAGCGCAGGATGTGGCCAGGATTCAGCAGAGCCTGCAAGGCCAACCCGGAGGGGGAGGGGCGTGTTGTGCTGCTCCTCGAGGGGGGGGGGCTCCACACAGGATGCCCTTCTGGGCCATGGGGCTTCAAGGGCTGCTGATCAGACCTTGGCCGTCCCTCCGCAGATCAGCCTCTCTCCAGCAGCTGTGCCCAGAGGCCGGAGAGCAAGCAGGGAATGGGGGCTCGGGATCTCCTGTTGCCCCTCACAAAAGGAGCAGCTTGGCCCTTTTGTGCCAGGGGGATCCCTGCCTGGATGCCTATCAGGAGTCCACATAAAATCATTCCTGGGGGGGGCACCGCCCCACCCCCCTTGTGGCGTTGGCATTGAAAAAGTTCGCTTCAGTCCCTCTGGGTAGTCCTGACGGAGGTGGAGAGCTGAAGGCCACTCTTGCTAGCAGCCAGGGAGAATTTTATTTTTCTGGTTTGGAACCCCCACCCCCCCACCCCCGAACAAGTCTGAGCAGACTTCCTGGGATTTTGTCTCCATGTTGGAAATAACACAGGTGGCCTCGGGAGATGTGAGCCAGGTGGGTCCCGCCAAGCCCAAGTAACCGTGAGCCTCTCCCCTTTCTTGGCCCTGGACAGCAAGCCTTGCAGACACCTTGGCTGCCCACACCGAGGACGTCTCTTGTCTGGCAGCTTCGGATGGCCGCCTGTCCCTTGTGGCATCGAGAAGGAAGCCAGCCTGGCTCTGCTGCTTTACTCGGGGTGCCTTCTCCTGGGCTGTTATGCTGAAGAAGAGACCGTGGACCGTCTGAACGAACAAGGACTGGTCCGACAGTTGGGGGGAAGGTTGGGAGGGGGCAGCAGAGCAGCGCTGTCCACCAGCCAGGCCCCTTGCTGATGGCCCCAGGACAGTCGCCACCTCCTAACGCTGAGATCCCTGGCAGGTGGAGTTTAATAGCAGCCAAGATCAGATTGTATGGTGTTTTCTTAAAAGGTTGAAGTAAATTACGACTTGAGTTGGCAATGCAAACTGTGACACAGGTGGGCATCGGCTCCAGGGAGGGTCCCTGAGCCTGGCTGAAGTTGGGCCAGCTGCGTTGGTGCTGAGGAGCGGTGGGTGAGCGTTAAGGCCATTGGACAGGATGTGTGTGCTTCAGAGCGGAGAAAATTCCAGAATTCACGCTGTTTCAGTGCCCCAGAAATGGTGCCACGTCTACCCCTCGGTTCCTTTGGCATAATGGGCAGCTTGTCTTGGCCGAGGAGCTCCCTGGCTCAGCCCAGCAGCACTCAAGGCACACGGCTGGAGAGGGCGCCCCCCCCCGTCCTTCAGGCTTCGGCAGCCCCCCACCCCCATGAGGTTGGGGGAGCACCTGTCACTCCGTCTGCCTTCTCCAACCCAAGAGAGCATGGAAGGTTCAAAGTGCCTGCAGGAAATAGGCAGCCCAGCCGGGGGGGGGCTGGGGCCTGAAAGGAGGTTGGCAAATTAAATGGTGGGCAAGGAGGAGGGGGGCTCTTGGCACAAGGCGCAGTTTGCCAACGTCCCGTAGGAGGAATTCCAAATGACAGTGCAAGAGTGAAGGTTGGCTCCTGGGAGGGGCTCCTGCCCCCCCGCCTACTCCTCCTTTGGCTTTTCTACAGCCAGGAAAGGGTCTGCTTGGAGCTCAGGATCGCTGAGGTGCTTCTTCTCATGCCCCGGTTCAGCTTTTGTCCTCGTCCAGGAGGGCGAGCGGAGGTAGCCAGCTCTGGGGGTCGAGTGGGGATGCAGTCCTGTGCAGGAATAGGAGAGGGGGGGTCCCCTTTAGCTCTTTTCCTCTGTGGGCCAGACCCCAGCAGCTCCAGCTCCCCATTCAGCCCCGTCTTCAGAGAGAGGCTCCTGTGGGGGCTGCAGAGCTCCCCAGTTCTACTTTTGTGCTCACCGCATTTCTGAGTGTCTTCTCCACAGGAAGCTCCTCCCCCCCCCTCAAGCTTCTCCATCCTCCCTCCCTTGCTGGCTGATTCCAACTAGGGAGCTCTTCCTTACTGCTTGGCCTCTTCCCACCTCAAGGGAGGGAGACTCCCATCTCTGGCCCTGGGAAGTGGCGGCAGCAGCTGCCACCCCCCACCCCCCCCCCCACCTCCAACCCAGCATATTAGCTGCAGCATCAGCAGCACATTGCACTGCCTTGGGGGAGGTGGCAGAAGAGACAGTAAGGTGGGGCGCAGGGCCATCGAGGCAGCTGCTGAGCTCCCGCCTGCTGGCCCTGGCCCAGTCCAGTTGTTCCTTGGTCTCTTGTGGCCTGAATCAGGGGCCCCCTTGGCAAGCTGGAGTTAACGATGCAACTTGCGTGCCTGGCTGTGTCTGTGTAAGAGACACAATGTGCGCATAGCTGTGCACGCTGGATTAAGCAGGTTTCATGCAGCACTGGCTGCCATGCACACCTTGCTACCACCCCATGGCCAGGTGGCCTCTCTGAGCCAGCATCCAACCGAAGTGTGTGGAGCCTGTTGGATTATGCCCACCTGGACAGGGGAGGGTGCTCCAGATGAGCCGTGGCCGTGGCCCACTGGTGGGCCATGAGAAAATTTTGGTGGGCCGCAGAGAAATCTCACCCCCAGAGCACCCCCACAAAGCAATTAATCCAAGCTGCACAAAAACACAAGGCTGCACTGCCCACATGGCCCGCAGGAACCCTCCCTGCCCTCTCACTCCTTACCTGGCAAACATGCCTGCTAAATTGCTATTTTTCCTTTTTCCGACCATCATCTGTTCTGCTGTGCCGGGAGATTTAGATTAGCTAGGAAGCAGGAAATGGTTGAATTTCTTGCTTTCTAGCCAGTCTTTAGATCTTCGGCTCAGCACAGCCGAACCTCCCTTAGGACTGAAGGTTTGCTTGCAAGCAAATTCAGTGCAGACTCACGGCAAGCAAATTTGAGAGACTGAGCTAGCCGATGGCAGATAAATCACTGAATGATTCTGTGAGCAACTCAATCAGCCTGCTTTGCCTGATTTTGGGTAAAAGTTGCTCTTTTTAATAAAAAAATTCAATATTTACATGCATGGTGTGTTGTGAGTTAATTTTATGAGTTTGCTTGCAAGCAAATTTTATGCGACAGACTGAGCTAGCCAATGGCAGATAGATAGATTTCTAAATGAATCTGTGATTCTGTGAGCAACTCAAATCTGCCTGCTTTGCCTGATTTTGGGTAAAAGTTGCTCTTTTTAATAAAAAATTCAATATTTATATAAATACTTATATTTACATACACGCCATGTCCAGCCAGTCACATGACCACAAGCCACACCCACAAATTAGGCCAGGCCCACAGAACCGGTTAGTGGTCCCTGGGATCTAAAATTACGAGTTTGGTGGTCCCTGAGGTCCAAAAGGTTGGCGACCTCTGCTCCAGATCATGGGGCTCACCCAGCTGCCTAAACTGAGGAGAATTGCATTGGTTGCCATCTTTCAGAGGCCCTGCTTAGCTCCCCCCCAGCTGCATTCAGTGGTATGTGGGGCCCCTTGTCAGTGGTCGAAGGAAAGAGTCCTTCCAGTTTCCCCCTTTGATCCCTGGAGGATCAAGTGGGTCAGGCAGAGCCAAAGGCAGCAGGGGGCAGCCCCCCAAAGCAAGCACGGAAACCTCGGTGCCAGCAGAGCCTCAGCTGTCACTCACAGCAGAGGATGTGCTTGTCACTGAATGCCTCCTAATCAAAACACACACGCACACACACACAGAGTGGGAGGGGCGACTTACCAGCAGTGGGTTCTCTGGCTACATTCTCCTCATCGGAATCGGCAAAGACCTCTGCCAGCTCTTGGTCAGACATGTCTGTCAGCTCCGTGAGGTCCAGCAGGTCGAAATGCACCTCGAGAGACGAAACGCTGCTCAGGGGTTCTGAGAAGAGATGGGGGGGAGCTCAAGACCTTTCTCTGGAGCTTCCCTTTTGGGAGCCTCCCTCCCCCACGGCTAGCCCTCTACTTACGCCGGCGCTCGGCAACCTGCAGCAGCCCTGAGGTGGGGATTGGGGTCCCTCCTTCCTCCTCCACCGGACAGCTTTGGGGCTCTTCTGCCAGCCCATGCATGGAGAGGGTGATGGGGGTCTGCCCCTCCAGTTTGGGGGCTTCCTGGGTCAGCTCTGAAATGACAAAACGGGGCATGAGGACAGAGAGGCCCGGCCTGCTCAGCCTCGCGGCTGCCTCCTCGTTCACCAAGGAAGGATGAGACTTTGCCGGTTTCAGCCTTGGCCTCTTGCCTCTCTAGGGGGCCCACCGGGAGGGGGCTCCTGGGGTCTCCTTTGGGGGAAAGGCCCCTCCCCTCCCCGGCCTCATCAGGGCCTTCCTGATGGGCGTGGGTTGCCGAGGGGCTGCCCTCCCACTGTTCTGTTGGGCGGTTCCTGCCTGCTGGCTGCGTGTGCAGCCACAGCCCCCACCTCAGAGAGACCCCTCCAGTCCAGACGGCGTGTGCAGAGCTGATGAGCAGCAGCTGTTGGGTACCAGGAACCAAGACTCCGCTCGGGCACCCAGCCTCGCGCCTGCAGAGACAGAAGGCCGCCTTCTTTTGGAGCAGGTGGCAAGAGGACAAAGGCTGATCTGTCCTGGGGGGTGGGGAGAGGCAAATGGGGCCCGCAGAGCTGGCTGTGTGCCAGGCATGCCTCAGTTACCCTCTGCCTCTCTGCGGGGAGGGGGCAGGCTCTCCCCCCTGGAGGCGCCTGGGAACGCTGCAGCAAGCTGACTGCCCGGAGGGCGGGGGGGGGCTCTCAGCAGCCGCCTTGCCCGCCCTTGAATTTCCAGCAGGGCCTGCTCCGGTGAGCCAGCCGTGGGGCAGGAGGGAAGAAACTTAGCCAGGGGGCCGTGGTTCATGCGTCTCAGAGAAGGAAGGTCTCTGCAAGCCTGGCTCTCTTTGGGCACCCTCTTCCCTGGTGCCTGCCAGGCGGGTGAGCCAGGTTGCCCTTTTCCACCACTCTTGCCAGCTCTCAGGGAGGGGGAGGGGCAGCATCAAGGGGGAAGCAGAAAATGGGTGCCGGGAGCAGCGCCTGCTCATGTCTGAATGTGAAGGGGTGGGGTTGCCTGCACAAGCATGCGCCCCCAGCGGAAGTTCTGACCCACAGCCTGCCCCTCTCTCTGCAGGACCCCACGGCTGCTCCTGGCCCGGGTGCCCCATTAGTTTTCCTGCAGAAGCCTGAGACTGTCCCCCCAAATTGCCTGGATCTATTGTTCCCCAGAAGGTCTGGGGGGCCCGTTTGAGGGCAGCTGCGCCCTAGAAGGGGGTCAGCCAAGAGGACGGGCACCAGAGGTGGGCTGGCCTTGGGTTTCCCCTCTCACCCTCCTGTGGCTGAGGACAAGGAAGGAATCCCGGCACCTGAAGGGGCCCAGATCACAGGAGGCCGGGCTGAACACCTGCGGAAACATGTTCAGGGGGAGAATTCAAATATGGAGCCTGAGTGGAGCCACAGGCCCCGGCCAAAACCTCCCTGCCGCTCCTCGCCTTTTATAGCAGCACAGGAGACAACCAGCTCTTGCAACCCACAGCCTGACTTGGCCTCTAGGCCTAGCTGGGTGCTGGCAAAGGAGAGGATGCTAACTCCAGATTCCTGGGGAACATCGCAGCTTTATATATGGGGAGTGGGGAGCCCAGCTGAAGGGAGAAAAACAGCATTCAGCCCTCAAAGCCCTGAATTATTCATGGCCAGGTTTTTAACAAGCTGAGTGTGGGAAAATGGCAAAGGAGGCGTGAATATAACAGGACACTTCCAGCTCTCAGTAGGCTGAGGCCAGCAGGCGAAGAGAGTTGAACTTGGAAGCACCCCCCTTACGGAAGGGGCTCTTCGTCTGGCCTTCCTGCTTGCGGGGTTGAGAGCCTGTCGTCCACCTGGCTGCTTCTGGGAAGAGCCCCAGAGGGTCTCAGAGGTCGGCCAGAAGCCCCTTCCCATAAGTCGTGTGTCCACCCCCCACCCCCATGGAAAGGAGTGCTTTCAGCAGCAGCCCTGAGGTGTGGCTGGCCAGAGGGCCCCCGTAAGTGCCCTCCTTTCCCAGGGCTGCCTCTCCGCTCATCCACCTCCAGCATTTGGCCAGACACATTCAGGCAGAGCATATGGCTGCCGCCCATCCTCCCTCCCTCCCTCCCTCCCTCCCACCCAGCACAGTCTGCCATGCTGGTGTGGCTATTCCTGTTCTGCATTTCATGCACAGGACTTCTTGCTTTTTTTAAATAATATTTTTATTATGCATTTTCCTTTATAATACATCATATTTTCAATTATACATCAACAATCCATCTCTTTCCGCCTCTTTCCTTCTCCGTCTCTCTTTCCTTTCCCTCTCTTCCCCTCTACTCCCCTCTCCTTCCCTCTCTCCTTCTCCTCTCCCCTCTCTACTTCCCTCTCCTCTCTTTTCCTTTCCTCCTCTCCCTTTCTATTTTACATCCATATTATGTGTGAATAATGTTGATTCCCAGCCTCCTTATCCACTATATCTTCCCTTGCACAGGAAGGCTGTACCCGCAGAGGGTTGGGGAATCCCCCTCTGGTAAGCCCACATTCTGCTCAGCTCTTCCAGTGGGGATCACACCCATCTCTTGGGCACTCTGGGGGCAACATACTGCCTTTGGGGAGGGATGGAGCTGGGCTCAGGGGTCCTGTGGGGCAGAGGAGGCAGCTCAAGCCCTGCCATCTCCAGCAGGCCAAGCCCCCTTCTTTGCCCGTTCCAGCAGAGAGGGCTGGGTCCTCATTCCAACTGGCCCCCTAATGGATCACAGCTCTTGTTCCAACTGGCTCCCCTCAAGGACTGGACTGCCAGATTCCTCCTTGTGGATTAATTTTGTTTTTCTGTTCTGAATCTCTGGCTGGGGCTTTTCTCTAATTCCACTGATCCATTTTCACGCTTGCCCGGCTCCCTTTTCTAGCCAGAGTGTCTCTGCCTTCAGCAAGCAGTTAAGCCTGCAGGAAGAGCCAGCCACCCTTGCTTCCCATCCTAAAGGAGCAACCCTCTGCTCAGAGGGGCCACTTCTTACTGGGATGGCTGGAAAGAGTTCCCAGAATAAGGAGACGCTGAACCGACTTTCTTTGATCTCACCTGTTTCTTATGGGGGGATGTGCAGAATGGAAAGCAGAAAGGTCAGCTCTGTGGCCCGGAGAAGCCGCAGCTGCTGCCACCGACCGGAGCCCCCAAAGGATGCAGTCCAGACCTGGGTGGGAGAGCTTCTCTGGCTGGAGAGCTGCTTGCCAGAAGCCCTTTCCAATCCTCTCGGGTCCCCTTTAAGCTTCCACCTGCCTCCAGCAGCCCCCTCCCCAGACGCAGAGCAGGCTGTTCCTTTCACTCCGCCCGGCGGTGGCTGCTGGCTGCCTTCCCCCTCCACTGGGTTCCCACCCTCCCCGCCTTGCTCTGGTCCGGCAGCCGCCCTGCGGTCGAAAGGGGGCTCGGAAGAGTCGTCGGGCGCACCACTCTCACCGCTGCTGCTGACTCACGTTACAGGACCCGAGCCCAGCCTGGCTCGCGGCTGCAGGTTAGCACAGCCAGGGAAGCGGGGGGCGGACCCGCTGAGCTGCAGACCACCCCAAACGGGCAGCCCTTCCCCACAACCATCAATGGGGGGAGCGGGCACCGAAGTCTGGGGAGGGATCTTGTACATGATGGCTCCGATGCAGAAACTCCGGGAGCTCTTCCACCCCGTCAAGTCACTCCCTGCCCGCGCTGGAATTTGGAAGTTCCCAGAATGGTAAAAAAGAAGCGGCCCGCCTGGGTCAGGGCAGCCGGACATGAAGCTCTTGAAACCGAGGCTGAACCCACCCAAAGCTCCGGCAGCTTTGATGAGTGGTAGCAGTACCGACCCCAAAGGCCCGCTTTCTTCCTCGCGCGCGTTCACACGTGCTTCTTAGCCACAGGAGTCGGAGAGCATTCCAGTCACACCCCACTGCGTCCTCCAGGCCACTCACAGGAGGCCGCGGCTTGCCTTGCCTGCCGTCCCTCGGGCAACTCGCTTCCCTTTCGGCTTAAGCGGGGCCCTGAGCTCCGCCGCGTCCCCAGCGCCTCAAGACGGCAGAGCGACGGGGAGGCGAGGCGGGGCGGGGAGACTTATTTGCCGGAGCCGCTTAGCTGTCAGCGCTCCAGCCCTGCGAGGGGAAAAGTGGGAAGGGGCGAGCAAAGTTGACAGGCGGCGCCTTTCTGGAGAGAAGGCCGCTTTTCTGGTCGGGCCCGCTCCGTCCTTCCCGCTCACGGCTCCTTCCCCGAGAGCAGAAAGCCTTTGGGCCACCACACGGGCAACCCCGCAAGCGCCCGGCCCCGCCAGGCCTCCCCACCTCGCTGGCCACCAGCTGCTCCTCCGCGCCGCCAGCCGCATCCCGGAGCGCCTCGCCTGCCGCGCCGACCGAGTCACTCACCCGGGGGCGGCCCCTCCTGCCGTCTCCATCCGTCCCGGCTGCACCAGATGCCCGCTGCGCCGCTGCCGCCTCCCTCCGCGCCGCCGCGACCACTGCAGCAGCAGCAGCAGCAGCAGCAGCAGCCGCCGCCCGAGCGCACATCGCCGGCGGGGAGGAGCGGGCCCGGCGCGGGGGAGGGCGCAGGGTGGGGGCCGAGCGCGAGCGCCGTCCAGCCGCCGCCGCCGCCGCTGCATCAGAGCCCGGAGGAGGCAGGGGGCCGCCGAGCAGCGCAGGGCAAGGGGAGGAGGCGCCGGGCGGGGCCAGTGGCTTCAGCGGCCCGTGGCGAGGCGGGCATCGGAGCCGAGCAGAACCGCCTCGGGAGGGCGCTCTGAGCACAAGCGAAGCGCCTCGCTTCAGGCTGTCACCTGCGGGCGGAGGGGCGGGATGCTCGCCCGGCCTCCGGCAGGCAGCGAAACGGCCGGAGCCGGTCCTGGAGGGCGAGGTTGCTTGGCCGGGCCTGGCGCCCGCCTTCCCCTCGGTGGACGGACCCGCCGGGTGCTCTGCAGGGGCCGCGGGCGGGCCTTCGGGAGGCCGCCCGGGAGCCAGCCTGGCCCGGTTTCCCCGGCGATCCCCGCGGCTGCGCTGCAGCGGCCCGTGACTGAGTCCAGGCTCCGGAGACACCCGGCGCCTCTCGCCTGCCCGCGCAGGAGCCGCCGCCGCTGCTCACAGGGGCCCCCGAGGCTTGGCCGTTCCGCAGCCGGGTGGCCCGGGGCTCCGGGCGAGAGGGGGCGCCGGCGTTGCAGACCGGGTGGCCCTCTGTCCATGCGCAGGCGCGCCCTCTTCTGGTCAAGCGCAGTGGCGGCCGCTTCCCCTGCGCCCAACGCCCCTCCCGCCGGCCTCCGCCTCCGCCCCCTCCCAGCCCGCCAGCGACGGCGGCCCCGCCCCGTCGCCAGGGCGGTCGTCAGGGCGGCTGCGCGGCCCGCCCCTCTCGCGAGACTTGGAGGCCGGTTGCCTGGAGACGCGGCGGCCGAGCGTCTCTCTCCCGCGGCGTCATGGTGAGGCTGGCTCCGCCGGCGGGGCGCCTCGGCCGGGGACTGCGGCGGGATGCCGGGCCGCGGGGCTCCGGGCGGGGGGCTGCCGCCGTGCAGGGGGACCCACCGCGGCTCTCCTCGCCCCTCCCGTAGGCGCCCAAGAAGAAGGCGGAGAAGAAGGGCGGCGGCGGCGGCGGCGGCGGCGGCAAGAAGGGCAAAGGCGCCAAAGGGCCGGCGGTGGTGGACGCGCTGCCCCCCGACGGCATGTCCAAGGAGCAGGTGGGGCCGCCGGGGCCGGGCTGGGGGTCTTCCCGCGGGGGCCGGCGCGGCCGGGGTCCCTGCTGGGCTGAGCCTGCCGGGCCTCTTGCAGCTGGAGGAGCACATGGGCCGCATCCGGGAGGAGCTGGACCGCGAGCGGGAGGAGCGCAACTACTTCCAGCTGGAGCGCGACAAGATCCACACCTTCTGGGAAATCACCCGGCGGCAGCTGGACGAGAAGAAGGCCGAGCTGCGCAACAAGGACCGGGAGATGGAGGAGGCGGAGGAGCGGCACCAAGTGGAGATCAAGGTCGGGGTCGCCCTCCCCCCCAAACCTGGGCCTTCCCTGCGGGGTTCCTGTCCCCCGAACGTTCCCGCTGCTCCTCCCCCAGGTGTACAAGCAGAAGGTGAAGCACCTGCTCTACGAGCACCAGAACAACCTGACGGAGCTGAAGGCGGAGGGCACGGTGGCCATGAAGCTGGCGCAGAAGGACCACCGGTCTCAGGAGACGGAGCTGCGCAAAGACATGCGCACCCTGAAGGTGGAGCTGAAGGAGCAGGAGCTGGCCAACGAGATGGTGGTGAAGAACCTCCGCCTGGTAAGACCTGCTTGGCCCAAAGCCCCCACCCCACCCCCACCCCAGCAAGCAAGCCAGCCTCGCCTCAGCTGAGCAGCAGCACTGCTGTCTTAACAGAAACAGCAGGAAGACCTGACACACCTGCGGAACGACTTTGAGAGGCAAGTGAAAGGTCAGTCTCGGGACTCGGCAGGGCCGTGGCTTGGTCTCTCAGGCAAGCCTAGAAGTCCGTAAGCGCTGCTTCCTAGCAGGCAGCGGGAATGCTTGCGGCTGCAGAGTCTGGCTTTCTCCTGCGTCTCCAAAGCCAGAAAGCAGGGGCCCCTCACCCGCAGCAGTCTGCAAGGGACTTGCGTGCAGGAAAGTTACAGAGACCGCATGCTGCTTTATGGGGGGGTGAGGTTGTCCAGGGCCTTTGGGGATCTCCAGGCTCAGGGGGCACCTGCCCCCTTTCCTCTGCAGCCATCAGCTGAGGATAGACAGGATGACAGTGGAGCCTTCAGCCCAGCCTGGTTGGTGGTGCTTCTGCAGAGATTGAGGCTAAGTACGAGAAGAAGATGCGGGTGCTGCGTGACGAGCTTGACCTGCGCAGGAAGACGGAAATCCACGAGATCGAGGAGAGGAAAAACGGCCAGATCAACACGCTGATGAAGAATCACGAGAAGGCCTTCAGCGACATCAAGAACTACTACAATGATGTCACCCTCAACAACTTGGCCTTGATCAATACCCTCAAGGTAAACGGCAGAGCAGCCTTCTCTGCTGACATCGGCGGAGCCCCTGGACCCCCGTGTGGGCATGGCTTGGCTGCTCTGACTAGAGGATTCACAGGGGATGGCCCCTTGGTGGGCCAGCCCCTGCTGTAATTGGAAGCTTTGCATTCCTTTATTGGCATGGGGCAGGTGATCCTATGTTTGGAGCTGTTTTTAGAAGTTTATTGGGTATCAGTTGTGTGAAAAATAAAAGTAAGTATTGGTTCAAGAAGAAAAAATAAAAATCCACAGTAGGGCTCCATTGGGAAATGGACCAAAGAACATGCAAGAACTTCGTGTTGTCCTATCACGGTCTTTGTGTGTTCGTGTGGGATCTGAATGGAGCAGGAGCCATTGGAGGGGAAGCAGCAGCCGCTGGCCTTGAAGGTCTGAGATGCTCCCCCTCCTCCAACCCCCTGGAACACAGGAGCAGATGGAGGAGATGAAGAAGAAAGAGGATCACCTGGAGAAGGAAATGGCGGAAGTGCTGTTGCAGAACAAGAGGTTGGCGGATCCGCTGCAGCGAGCCCGGGAGGAGGTCTCCGAGCTGCAGCGGAAGCTGGCGCACTACGAGAAAGACAAGGCCATATTGGCAGTAAGTGCAGGGCCCTTGGCCTTGGGACAGGCATCCAGGCAGCTCGTAGGGCGGCGGGTCGCCGAGGGGACCTAATCATGCCAGCAACCGGAGCTGCTGTGGGCCCTCTTGAAAGTGTCTTAGGGAGAAACAAAGGAAGGGGGGCTGCTTCCTCCTCCTGCTGCTGCTGCTGCTGCTGTTTTCCTGCAGACCACCTGAATGCAGCTCCTGGGCTGTGAGCAGTCGATCGGCCCCTTGAGCTCTTCAGAGTTGGGGCTCTTCAGCGGCATGGCCCAGCAGACGTTGCTATTCACAGGATGACAGTTGAGGGGTGTAAAAAGCCCCGGAGGCCCCCTTTGCGTTCTTACCCTCCTTTTGCGTGGTCTTCATTCCCACAACCCGCAAAGGTCTGAGAGTTCTTCTAAGCCCCCTTTCCCCCCTGCCCCCCCAGAGTATTCGGGCCCGGCTGAAGGTCACAGAGAAAGACCTGAAGGATCTCCAGTGGGAGCATGAAGTGCTGCAGCAAAGATTCAGCAAGGTGAGGGCTGAGGGCCAGCCTCTTCTGCGTGGGGGTGGATCCTGGCATGGGCGGGAGGGAGGGAAAAGCCAGCCTGCTTCCATAAAGAGCCGCAGGAACTCCCCCTCCCACCCCCCACTGCGTGCTGGCACGCTTGGCATAGGTTGAGAACTGCTTGGAGGTAGGTCAACCCTCTGCATTCTCCCGCTCAGCCCCACTTGCCTTCAGGCTCGCGCTTTAGATGCTGAGGACGTTTCCTGCCGTTCTTCCTTCCGCTGATATTTCCCTACCTGCCTTCTGTCTGGGCGCTGGGCCTCCTTAATAACAGGCACACAACCTGATGCTGGAAATCGCTTAGTGCTCTCTGCTGTTGACTTCAGAGGGATGTTGCCTTGCTGACTTGTCTCCACAGGTTCAGGACGAGCGTGATGACCTGTACCAGAAGTTCACCAAAGCCATTAATGAGGTACAGCAGAAAACTGGCTTCAAGAACCTGCTGCTGGAGCGGAAGCTGATTGGCCTCGCCAGCCTCCTGGAGAAGAAGGAAGTGCAGCTGAACGAGGTGTTGGCTGCCTCCAATCTGGATCCCAGCGCTCTCACGGTGGTCACCCACAAGCTGGAGGTACGGGACCCACCCAACCTCTGGAAATCAGATGCAGCTGCCTGAAACGGTACTGCTGGCCAATTTCCAGCCTGGCCAGAAGGTGGAAATCGGTATCTCAGCCACCTGACCCTGTTTAGTGAGCCTCTTAGGCGCTCCAGGCACCGTTGTCGGCGCCAGTAACGGGAGGTGCATCCTAGCAGACCCCTCCCTGGGACCTGCCCTCCCTCCCTCCAGCAGCTGCTTTTGTGGTCAAGCCCTCTGCCTTCTTGTGCTCAGCTGCTGCTCGGCTGCTACTTTCCGGATGCCCGGACTGGATCCGGCGCTGAGCCGCTCAGACCTGCTCTGGGTTGCAGAGCTTTCCTTCCCCCATTTCTTGGGGGCAAGTCAGCCTCACTCTGGCTTCCAAAGCGGAGGGCGCAAGGTGGGGGAAGGGCACGGGAAGGAAAGGTTAGGGACACACACACACACACACACACCGGTCAGCAGCACCACAAAAGCTGCCTTGGAGCTGGTGTCCTGAGTGCGGTTTTAACAGGCCTGTGTTTCTCCTTCGCAGGACGTGCTGGATTCCAAGAACAACGCGATCAAAGACCTCCAGTACGAGCTGGCCAGAGTCTGCAAGGTAAGAGGCGCAAGTGGGAGGAGCCTCGCTGAGGGGCTTGGGGGAGGCCACCCCAGACACTCCCTGCTGCAGCACCAGAGCCAGGGGGCATCCGGAGGTCCTTGGCTGGGGAAGCCGCTTCTGCTTGTCGCATCCATTGAGCCCTGCGGTATTCGGGGTCCTGCTGCCAGGGCGTCTCCCTCTAGACCTGTTGGACTGCAGCCTTTCCAGTTTGGCGGGGAGGGGGAGACAGTGGCCCATGCTTGCAGAGCTGCCTCCTGGGGAAGCCTGGCCGGAGGGCCCCCCCAGCCCAGGCCTGCAGTTGAGAGCACGGGCTGTGCAAGGCAGGCTCCCAAGGGGGGCCCCCAGCTCCTCCTCTGGCCTCTCCCCTCGCAGGCACACAACGACTTGCTGCAAACGTACGAGGCGAAGCTCACCTCCTTCGGGATCCCCTTGGACAACCTGGGCTTCAAACCCCTGGAGACCTCCATGCTGGGACACACCCTTGGGCAGGGCCCTGCAGGATTCGTCTCCACCCCCACCTAGCAGAGCTCTTCAGAAGACGAGACGAGTCAAGCCAATGCTCCTGCAGCTTGGGGGGTCAATGGAGGAAGCCCCCCCCCCCCCAGAAAAGAGACTGGGCTCACCTGCCTGCCTTTTGTATTAAAGTCTGAAGGGCCCTTTTTGTAAATGTCAGACAAACGGCTGAAGCGCAGCAATCTTTGATTTACCCTCGTGACACCCCTTCAAGGTAGATCTTTTATTAGGCACACCCTGAGTAGCGTCACAGCTGGCCTCGGGGGCAGCCCCGTCTGGACGGCCCAGGATCCCACAGCAGCCCCGCCCTGAGGGAAGCCGCAGCTCTGGCACTAGCTCCCCCGGTAGGTTACGTAGGAGTAGGGGCTGAGCAGCAGCGGGACGTGCACCTTCCGTTCGGCCTTTGTGATGGTGAAGACAACCTGCAAAAAGAAAGGTGAAGAATTGCTGGACCTCTGGGGCTCAGCAGGGGGACCTTCCCAGCTGCGGAAGAAAGGCCCCAGGCTGGCAGGGAGGGAGAGGCTGGCCCTTTCCGTTGTTGGTCAGTGGGGGGGGGGGGAGGACAACAGGAGGACCTCCTCCTCCCTCCCTCCCTCCTCCCTCCCTCCTCCCTCCCTCTTGTGCAGCTGAAGCGAAAACTGACCTCCACGTAAGGGTAGAAGCTGCTGAGGCCCTGCTGCTGCCAGTACTCCCCCGTGGCAAAGCGCAGCTTGTAGGTGCCACTCTCCAGCTGCACGGAGGCCAGCGGGCTCTTGTCCATGCGCCCATCCGTGCTGGTCGCGCTGCAATCAGAAGGCAGCCGGGTGAGGCTGTGGGGCGCCCAGCTGGCCAAGGGAGGCGGGGGCTCCCCCATCTCCCCACCTTGTCATGAGCTCCATCCAGGCCTGATTGGAGTCTCGGAGCTGAGAGAGGTGCACGGCCAGGCCAGTGGCAGGGAGGCCAGTGAGCACATTCAGCGCATGGACGCTCAGGGAAGTGTGATGGCCCTCGCCGGAGTTGGCAACCTGGATCCAAGCAGAGAGCCCCCGCGTGAGCTCCTCCCTCCCCGGCAGAGCTTGTTCTCAACCCTCGCGGCCCCCTCCCTGCCTGGGAGGAGGCTGCTGCGGGCCTGCCGAGAGGGGCTGGGGGAATGAAGACTGGGGGTTCATTTTTATCGCTCACATTGACGGTGACGGTGGCCGTGGACGCCGAGAGAATGACCGAGAAGTCAACCTCATTTACTACGGTCACTTGGAGAATATACTGCCTTTGGGTCTCATAATCCAGTTCCTGGAAGGACAGAAGGAGGTAGAAAAGGAGGGTTGACTTGGCCTAAGTGGAACTGCCGGACACTCCAGTGGGATATGGGGCTGGGGACACGCAGGATTCTAGCCCCACACAAGAGGGGCCCACCGCTCACCTTGGCCGTGGTCAAAAGACCATTGTTGGTGTCCGGGTCTGTAGTGATCGCAAAGTTCGCCTCCTCGTCCCTTTCACGATGCTGTACTTGGCTTTCCAAGCTAAGCTATTCTCCTCATCTTTATCACTGACCTTCAGGGTGGCCACCAGGGCCCCCACCTCATTCTCTGGCACAACCGCATTGTACTGAAAGGAGACAGAGCCGTCAGAGGGGAGCAAGGGCCAGTCTCCACCGGGTGGGGGGAGGTCCGACTCAGGGAACGGAGAGCCACAAATCCCGCCCAGCGCCTCTGCAGAGGAAGTGCAGGACACGGCTGGGTGCTTCTGCATGACAGGGAGATGGCCTTCAGGCCCCAGGGCAACCCCAGCATGGCCAAGGGTGGGAGGGGCAGGCTCCCACATTACCATTAAAGGATCGAAGATTGGCGGGTTGTCATTTGCGTCGGTGATGGTGATCACAGCCTTCGCGGTGGTGCTCAAGCCTTCTCCCAGCAGGTCAGTCGCTTGCAGAACTAGCGTGTACTGGGGGATCCTCTGCAAAGAACCAAACACTGCAATTGTCTGTGCGGGTGGGTAGCCCTCACACAGTTCTGCTTCTGCCTGGGCTGCCTTGGAGAGCTAACAATCTCTCCCTTCAGGGCCAAACAAGGATTCTTCCCTGGCTCACTTGGGATTGAAGCAGTAGAAAATGGACGACAGAGATGCAGCCCACCTCCCGATTAATTCCCATCTTAGAAAAGGTTTGCTTGGGCCCCCCCCCAACCTGTCCCAACACCCGGCATTCACCTCTCGGTCCAGACCGGACACAACCACGCTGATCAGGCCTGTTTCGTTACTGATGGTGAACATCTGTTTTTCCGGCTCCGGTTCCTGGCTGAGGATGGAGTAAGTGATGACGCCATTATAGGAGTCTATGGCGTTGTCTGCATCCGTGGCCGTCACTGTCATCACCGACGTCCCTGGGGAAGGAGGGCTGCTTAAAGGGGCTCCCTTGAAACAAGCGCCGGAGTCGAGCATGAGCCCAGCTCCCTCCGCGCCTCCCGGCTGTCACAGAGACTGTCTGCTTAATCCCACAGGGGCATGGCTGGGCGGGCATTGGCCTGAGGGGGCGGTCTGGAGGGCTTCGACAGGACTGTCCTTCCCTGTCCTGGAGGGATTGTGCCTGTGGCACAGAGGGCAGCCACGCAACAGGATCCAGGGTCTTGTGTCCTCACCCAGACTCCCTACCTGGTTTAGCTCCCTCTTCCACGGACCCTTCGAAGACGCTCTGGGTGAACACTGGACGGTTGTCATTCTGGTCGCCAACATTGATGATGATCTCCATGGGGTCCTCTGCTGTCTGGCCATTGGCTAACACCGCGTGGCAAAACATCTGCAGGGGAGAAAGGCCGTTATTCACCAGGGGTGAGAAGAGAAGCCAGAGATGCAGCCAGGCAGCCTCTTTCACAGAGCTCAACAGTCCTTGGCACCCAGCGCTGCCAGCTCTGCAGAGGCTGCCCCGAAGGACAAGGGATGCCCTCGGAAGGCCTGGGACGGGGGTCCCGGGAGCCCCTCAGGCCCCTTGGGGCCACCACGACAGGAGACGGGAACTTTTCTTGGACAGGAATAAACAGAGTCGCCTGCTTCTAAACGGGGTTCCTTCGCGGGCTTTCTGGTAGGGACGAAACCCCTCTGCCACCCAAAAGGGACCCAGCTGTCCTGGCATCCTGGAGGACGCAATGACCTTTGCCCTCCCACCCAATCCCCATGGCCGATTTCCAGGCGCTCTTCCGCCACCCAGTGCAGCCACCCAAAATTGAAAGCAACATGTATAACCACAGCAGGCCATGTGGACTCACCACGTAGCGGGGAATCCTCTCCCTGTCCAGTGGGCGGGTCACCTTCAGCATGCCGGTTTCTCTCTCGATGATGAAGGTGCCGACCGGAGGGATGTCGGCCCCCTGCCCAGTGATGCTGTAGTAGACGGTGCTTTCTTTGTCTTTGCTGGACTTGATCTGATTGGGGTGGAGATCGGGTCAGGGACCGGGGTGGGCCTGCAGCCCTCCCCACCCTCTGGGGCAGCTGCGTTGCCTGGCCCGGGGCAGAAATGCAGGCCCCGAGCTCCGGCTGAAGTGAGAGCCAAGGGGTTTAGGGCAAATGTGCACCCAGCGCTGCCACAAGCTGCAATGTTTGGGGCCCTGCATTTGTGGGTCATTTGCTGCCTAACTTTAAAAGGTGCAAGAGAATCCCAGCAGAAGCAAAGTCCTTACCTGCCCCAGGTTCTTGGGGAAAGGGCCCCTCTCATTCTCAGAGCAAAGAATCGGAGGGATGACCCAGTCTCTCTTCTGCCGCCTCAGGCCAGGCCCAGATCCTTGGAAGAGCAGCACCTCCCCCTGAGCAGACGGACCCTCCTGCGAAGAAAGACGGGGCTCTCTGGTTCCCTCTTGAGTAAGGGAAAGCAGAGGAAGAGGCTGCCCCCTGGAAATGCCTGTGCCCAAGCCAGCGGAGAGACTCTGCCCCAAGGCTTCCTGCTCTGGGGCTACAGCTAAAATGGGGAGCAGCCTAAACTCCCCCCAGGCTGTCCTATGCCAACCTCCCCTCTCCTGTCCCCACAACCTTTGGGGGCCCTTTTTCTTCTTTGAAGCAGCACCGCGAAATAGAGAAACCTCCGAGGGGTGGAATGAACGGGGGCTTTCCACAAAGCGTTGGCTTCTTGCGGTCCTGCAGGGATTCCTCCAGCTGGAATTGCCCATCTGACCTCTGGGTCTCTGCCCTTCAAGTGCTGCCACAAACAGCCCTTATTCTCTTCCACTTGTGTTTACAAAGAATTGTTGCTTCTAAGCTTTAATTTCATAAAGCAAGTCATTCAGTTAATTGGGACTTTTTCCTAGGTAAGTCCGAAAAGAGCAGCATGGACTTGATTGGGGGAGGGGGGAGGCTTCCTTCTGAGAGGCAGAATGAGTAAAAGAGGAGGTGGGATTATGGAGTCCAGACTTCACCTAAGAAAGGCTCCCCTTCCCCGGGCCCGTTAAGAGGAATGGACCCTTTTGTAGCAAGGGTCACGCTTGACTCGTGGGCAACCTTTTGGCCTCAGGACTGCATCCCTGTTTCTCTCTGTTCACTCCAACGCACCACACGGCCTGCTTTCACATCAGAGAGAAGCTGTGACAAAGCTTTGTGTAACCCAAGAGTGCCCTCTAAAGCATCTGACAAATTACTAAGGGAATTCAGGCTATTTTGCCCCAGAAAGCTGCCTATTTAATTTAAGCCTATTTATATACGTAGTGGCACAATAATGAAAATTAGCTGTCATCTTTATCAGCCACTGAAAGCTTTTGGGAATGCGGGATGGTCCACTTGTGAGCTGGCTCCAGAATATCCGTGTTCCTTCTCTGGTCTTCCCAAGGATGCTGGCGATCACTCGGCCTCTCTGGTCTGTGAAACTGAATAGCCCACAGGAAAAAAGTGCAGCGTGCACTTACCTAAACAGAAGTCCGAGATAACTATTTCCAACCACCACCCCTGCAGTGAATTCTGAACTGGGCTAAAAGCAAGACCATCTTTCAGCAGATAATAATACAAAGATAACTGGCTTGGTTAGGCTGACTTGGAAGTCTGTATAGATGATTGTCGTCTTCCTCATTTTTCCTCTGTTTGTCTTTCCCAATGTAGAACTTTTTATGTTTAGAGATTTGGTTCTCTTAAAGGGGATGTGTGTGTGTGACTGTGATTGTGGAGGTAATCTTTGTGATTCAGGTTTATTGGTTTCCACCTTCCTGGACTTTGAGCAAGAAAGCAGTTTCTGTTCTTCTTTCCTGGTGGAAGGTCAAAGACACCCCAGGAAAGAGAGATCAGGAAGTTCTGCTTGACTGGGGACAATCTATCGCATGTTTTTTTCTTGCAGAAAGAACTCCTCTCCCAGCTGAAAATTACCCCCCCCCCCCATGCATAGATGAAACATCTCAGCAGGGACACACGATCCATGGATGGAGGGGGAGGAAAGCATTTCCCACCGTTGCATATCCTTCCTCTTGATTTCATTGTAGCTCTTGAAGTAGCTAGGCCAGACCACTCTTCGCACCTGAAAAGTGGAGGGACCCTGTTCCAACCCTGGTCTGGGCCACTTAACAGGTCTGTAGTGGTTTCTTCCCTGAGGCTGTGTGTTTGCAGTGCATGGAAAATATCTCCTGTGTAAAGTTTAAAGTTTCCTGCCCCTGCTTCACCCTTAGGAAACCCTCTGTTTGTTTTAAAGGAGAGAAACACATCAGGCTATGGGTGCATATTTTCAGTCCACGCCTGGCCCTGCAGTTGATGGGGCACTGGGCTGTGGGCCTTCAGGGAGGAAGGTTGAAGAATAATTCGCTTGGCAAACACAGCAGCTTAGCCCCCTCCCCCGAACCTTCTGCTGTTGCCTCGGAGGTTGCCCTGTGGAGTCCTGGCTTTCTTTCTTGGGAAGGGGGACCAGCGTTGGTCCTGCCAGCCCTTCTGGAATGATTCCGTGAAAGCTTTCTTGGTGGCGAGGCTGCTGCCCAGCAATGACCCTATGCTAGAGTTTGAATCTTAGTGCCCGGAGCTCCTCTCAAGGTTTTGTAATGAAGGAACGGGTGGTCTTTGCAGGCAGGGTCTCGATTAAACCCACCGCGTGGCTGGCCTTTTCTTTCCAAGCAGCAGAACATCAACCTCTGGGCTCCCCGGAGTTGGCGCTTGGAACCTGCTGCCTGGAGATGCAGGTCTTCCCCATCCTTATGGAGTCTCTCCTGCTCCATTTCTTTCCCCAGAGAGCCAGGTGGGGAAGATGGTGGATCTGGCCTGCTCTGCCACTACTACAGGTGAGCCAGTCTGCTGACTTTACAGCCAGACTTCCCCAAACTCTGTTGCTGGTGAGGGGGCAGTTTGGGGTGAACGGAACCGCAACTCCATGTTAGCTCATTGATGTCCCCTTCTCCAGCCCCAGCATCTTCCCTCAGTAGGGCTTCTCAGAGAGTTCCAAAGCCCATTTCTGCTTCTGATGCTCTCCTGCTGCCGCCTGTGCTGGCTGGGAGGGACCGGTGGAAACTGAAGTCCAAGATCGCCAGAGGGACGGTCAGTCCAGGAGCAAAACCCATTTCTGCACTCGGACATTCCCCAGTAGCTGCGCCATCTGTCTCCCTGCTCCCTGCCGGCATCCCACCCACCACAGCAAGCCTACCTGAAGGAGGAAGGTGAGGCCAAGCAGCAGCATGATCCCCAGGCAGCCCATCGTCCTCTTCCTCTGCCCTCGTTGTGGCCAAGTGGCTCGCAGGTGGGTATTAATTGCAGGGCAAAGTCCCTGCTTGCATGAGCAGTTTCGCTGAGAAGATAAGCCAGGGCCGAGTGCCAGTCCGCATCCTTTGGATGGGAGGAAGAGACACCCAGAGAACGCCTCTTGCCCAGGGGGGCTGTGGCCGACCTTGGGCAGAGGTTCTGGAGTGCCCTGCCGGTGGGAGGCCGCCTCCCAGGGTCAGGTGGTGGCGCTTGGACGTTAACGAAGGCAGGCGCCCCATTGCCAGTTTCAAAGGCAGGCTGCTGTGGGATCCTGTCAGGTGGTCTCTTTCCGCTTCTCCCAAAGGCGCTTTTTCTAGAAGGCAACCGGAGTTTCTTGGGGTTTTTTTTCCCTTTGAAAACATTTCGCTTCTAGTCCAAGAAGCTTCTTCCATTCCGTTCATTTTTTATTTTTTATTTTTTTGGAAAAAGCACCTCTGGGACAACCATGCCTGGATGAAGGAGACTTTCTGACCCCTTGTTTGCCTGCTCTAGAGATAGAGAGGCCTCCCCCTCCCCCTCCCCTCCCTTGTTGGGCCGGCAGAATAGAAATCTGGGCCTGGTGGAACAGCAGCTACAAATAAGGGAGATGCCACCAGAGGGCGCTCTCAGAGCATCCTGCCTGCTTCCCCTCCGGAAGGCCCACTTGAGGTTTTTAATTGAAGGAAACCCCAAAATGAGGGGTTTCTACTCCCACCGAGAGGAAGGTTGGATAGCAGCCAAAGAAGGAGAACTATTGACATACCTGCTAACTTGGGGGATTCAAAGGCACAAGACCTAGGGCCTACAAGTGTGTGTGTGTGTGTGTGTGTAGCATGCAGGACAATTGCCTTTTAGCTGATTGGCTTTTAAGAGCAGCTTTACTCCTGATCAATACATGGACTAAGTCAAGGTCAGGAGGCTGCTGACTGCAGATCTCCCAGAGGCCCAGAGGCCATGCGCGGGCGGGGGGGGCGCTTTCTGTTCTGGCGTCCCTCTGGGCCTTGACCGGGTCCCCTTCTGTGTTGCTAAGGCAGCAGGCGAGAGGCCCAGTGGGGGAGGAAGGCTCTGAGACAGAAGTTGCAGAAGGCTGTTGTTGCAGCATGTCAGAGTGTGTGTACACCCAGTGCCTCATCAAAGGAGAGAGGGGACAAGCCTGGATCTGCTAGCTTACTTTGGGAAGGCTTTGGGAGTGCTGCACCTCAGCACCCCCCCCACCCCATGGAGGCTCTCCTCACGGTCTCTGCCTGGCTGAATAAGACTGTGTGTGTGTGTGTGTGTGTGTGTGTGGCTTGTGGGATCCTGCCAGCTCAGAGCTCGCTGAGCCAGAATTTGCCCGAGGAAGCCTGCAGACTTTTTTCCTTGGAAGGGCTGCAGCTTCTATTGCCCAAACTTTCCTTTCCTTTAGACTTAGTGACCCTGCCCCGCCCCCCATCCCACCTGACTGGCCTTTGCGAATGTAATCTGGATCCTCTTCGCTCCTTTCCAGGGCCTCTAGGGAGCCGCAGCTTTGCACACACCATTATGCAATTCAGGCCTCTTTCCCACAACAGCCCCCTTCCCCAAGTGCCTCTGAAGAGTCAGGCTCCACCCTGAGGGGATTTCAAGCAGCACCTGAGAAAATGCCTTGTGGTAGGTCCCTGGGAAGTCCGATTTGGGGCTCCCAGAGAAGCTTGGGGGTGCTGGGCTGAGGGAGGAGTGGGGGGGGGGACGACCCAGAAGGGCAAGGGGAAGACTTGCTTGTGTCTGTGCACCCACAAGCACACTTTTTTTTTGGTCCGGACTGTAAATCCTTTTGTACAAACAAGGCAGGCAGGATATACATTCACTCATAGACTTCAAATGCATTGCAAATAACATAAAACAGTGTTTTTCACTCTCCAGGATTGTTTTAGCTCCGTGACTGAAAAGTTTAATATGTTTTATACATTAATATATCAAAATGGCATTTAACATATCTCTGACGTTCCCATTTTTAAAATACTAATTGTAGTTTTTAGTTGTTTAGGTCCTGCCTCCTGCCCATTACCTAATGGGGTGCAAAAAAGTCACACCTTCACCCCCACCAGATTCCCTGAAAGAACCTCAGCTGCCCCCACACCTGCCCCGCTTGATGGGGCAGCGGCTCCTGTTTCAGGGTTGGTGGAAACCCACCAAGGGAGCCACTTCGGCACAAGGGGCAGAAGTGGGCGCCGCCCGCTTCCTTGGTGGCCAGAACCGGACTGGTTGTGGGGGAACCAGCTGGGCAGGCTGTGAAATGGGGAGGACCTTCGGCAAGGCATGCGACGCTCCGCGGCTCCCCGCCTCTCGGGGGTCTCGCCGTTGCCCTGCCTGCTGCCCCCTCCGCTCCCTGCCCTTCGTCTCCTCGCCGCGCCGCCGAGGTTGCGGGAAGAGGCCGGCTGGGGGCCAAAAGGCGGAGCGGCCCTGGGGTGCCGAAAAGGGGACCCCACCCGATCTACGACCACAGCTGCGGGCTTGGCCGCTCTTGCCTCCTTTCGGTCGGGGACCGGCTTTGCCGCGAGCGGCTGATGGGCCCCGAGACCGCGGGAATCGCCTCCGTCGGGCTCGACCAAAGGAGCGGAGGGGCTCTCGGAGCTCAGCTTCAGCGGGCGGACCCCTCCGGCGAGCGCTTCGCCTGGCAGGCCCGGCCGATCCCTGCGCCCTGGCGGAAGGGGAGAGGGGAGGGGGCGGCGGCGGGGGGCGGGCCAGCTGGAGCCCCGCCCGCAGAGCCTCACCTGGCGCGGCGCCTTTAAAGGCCTGGCAGGGCAGGCGGAGCCCATTCCGCGAGCGGGGGCGCGAGAGGGGCTGCTGCTGCTGCTGCCCCCGGGCGTCCCTCTCCTCGACGGCGGCGATGGGCTGGCGGCGGGCTGCGCGCCTCCTGCCCCTGGCCTTCCTCGTCCTCCTCCAGGTGAGCGCCTCCCCGGACCCTCCTTCCCGCCGCCGCCGCCTTGTCGGTTCGACGCCGCCCGGCTCTCGCGGGGCTCAGTGGCACCCGGGGAGGAGGGGGCGCAGGCCTGAGGCCGCCCATTCTCTCCCGCGCAGGTGGACCGCCGCCTGGCCGCCTGGTTGCCCCCGTGTCGCTCCGGCTTCGTCTCGCAGCGCTCCGGCTTCGCGGTGCCCGACGGGCGGCTGACGGCGGGCCAGGTCTTGAGCGAAGGTAAGCCCGAGGCGCATCCTCTTCGTCCTGGCTGCCCCTCCCCGGGAGCCGAGCCCCTCCGGAGGCCCCTTCGTCCCACCTTCGGCTCCTTCTCTCCCGCGGGGCCTCGGCTGGCTTGAGGCGGGAAGCGCTGCCGCTCTCGTGGGCCAGGTACGTGACCCGGGCGGGCAGCGGTTGGGCGGGAGTCCCTGGGGGCTTTTCCTCCCCCTCCCGCCTTCGCCCGCTGCTCTCCCCTTCCTTCGCTGGACGCCCGTCGAGCGGGGAGGCGGCCCGAGTTCAATTCCAGGCCGAGCCTGCCCTTGGAGGGGTTGTGGCTGCGGCTCCTTTTCCGAACTTTTCATCCACTTTGCGCCCAAAGCTCCGCCGCGAATCGAGCCGTCTCGAGGGGTCGCAGGAGATCCCGAATCCTTCAGGGCTAAACGCCGATGAACTTCGAGAGTGAAGGATTTACATTCGGGATCCCTCGGGATCTCTCAATCCATCGGTTGCTCGATCGCGATTGTTCCATGGAAAGTTCTCCCGGGATCTAGCGTGGGGGGAGGGGGGAGGGGGCTGGCGCAGAGGGAGGGGCCTCCTCCGCTTTGCCTTTTGCTGGTCCTAACTTGTTTAAGTCACACAGCGCCCCCCCCCCTTGAAGGGGGTGCAGTTAAAAGCAAGAGACATAATTGCTCCTGCTGCAACAATAAGGGAGACAGCAGGGATGGAAGCGCGGCTCCCACCCCCATTTGAATCGGCGGCCTGTGAGTGGGGAGAAGCTGGGGGCTTGCAGAACCGAGGCCTTTGCCCCAGCGTCAATCCCACCCAATGCCTCCTCAGCCCCTTTCCTCCTGGCCCAGGGGAGGGTATTGTCTGAGAGCCGCCCCCCCGCAGCTCCCGGAAGGGGCCGTTGTTGTGCAAAACGGGCCCATTGTGCCCCAAACAGAGGCTGGTCTGTCTCTGCTTCAGCACTGGGTCCTGCCAGGCATCCCGGAACTCCCTCTGCACCAGCCCCTTCCGTCCTGCAGCCCAGAGCCGCCCTGATCTCCCCAAGGCCTGGCAGGAGGACTTTGGTGGTGGGGGGGAGGGGGAACTTCTGCCTCACCCAAGATTTGGAAGCAGCCTGGGCTTCCCCCCACTCCCGCGTTGCCTGTGAAGCCCAGTGTGCCTGCTCCACAAAGCTAGTGGCTCCTTATGGTCAGATCCTGGCCCTTTGGAAGGGAAGGAGGAAGAGGTTCCTGCCCCCCAGTTATTCCCCCCGTAATTGCACTCTCCCCAGTGAGGGACTCTGGTTGTCCCTGCAGACTGAAGGCTCTCTCCCTCTCAGGCTGGGTGCTCTCCCGTTGCTGCCCACGCGGACGAGGACACGGCTCTGGGCATCCATGCCCCCCGCCCCTTGTTTCTGTTCTGCTCTCTGCTGCTTTGGGGAAGAAGAGACGGGTGCAATTCCCGGAGTTCTGCCCTCTTAGGCAGGCAGCTGCTTTCAACGCTGAGGCAAAACTGGGGGGGCTGGATTCAGAGGTCGGGGACTGGCATGGGGAGTGTGGTCTTTCTCCGCTGAGGATTAGCCCTGGGGGTGGCCCTCGCAGAGGGTGGGGGGCTCTTCCAGACGCTCCTTCCAGCAGTTGAGAGCGATTATGGGGCACCAAGTCCTCGTGAACTGTTGATGGCCACTAGATACCCAGGTAGTTCAGTCCCTGAGCCACCCTGAGTTGTGAGTGTGGTGCATTTTTTCACTGCGACTTTTGCTCCCAAATGTCCTTGCAGTCTGTCAAGGTGTTTGTGCTCTCTGTCGGGCCAGAGGTCAGTGGGCCATTCCTGCACCCCCTCCCCACTAAATAAGCCTGGTGTTTACTGAAACATTTAGAGACAATCCCCCCCCCAGTGGGTGTGTTTTCCTCACCTTTTGGGCAGCTTGGCCCTGTGAGGGAGGGGCCTTGAGATGCAATAAGAGCTGTTGCCTTGCAGGGACACTGCAGCCCCCCCCCCCGCCAAGCTTAGGGGGAGGGGGAGCGCACCGTTTCCCTCCACCCCCCACCAATAGGAGGTGTCCTTGGCCAGGAGGGGAGCAGCCGCCCTTTGATGGGGGAGGGAAGAGGCCGCTCTGAATGGCGACCAGGGCACGCCAGGGAAGTGAGTGGCCAGCCGGCTTCTCCTTGAGCTGGGAGCAGCCGGCAGTGAAGTGCGACCCTGGCTGTGTGCGCACACTCTGCAGGCCAAGAGGCCAGGCCTGGGCTGGTCTCTGCTCCTGGGAAGGAAGGCCTCCACTAATGGTCCTGGGACGCTGCTCATGGATGCCAAATGGGCCCGATCCCTCGAAGTGGGGAGGGGCGCTCTGAGCTCCTCCTGCTTCATGGGCCGAGGGCCAGTTCTCCCCAGTGGAGCCTGCTGGCCAGAGGGGCCTTCCTGCATGGCTGCAAACTGGAGTGGTGTGTGTGTGGGGGTGCTTCCGGTGTCCTGAGGGGGCCTTGGCTATTCAGGACCATCAGCCGCCTTGCGGATTGTCTCTTGGGGCAACCTCGCAACGTCCCAAGACAGGCAGAGGGTGTGCTGTGGCCTCACACGGGGTGGGGTGGGGGGTTGTTCCCTGGAGCCAGTCATGCTGGGGGGAGGGGGAGGTTTCCAAAGTCAGCTGTGCTCTCGGGACCTCGAATTGGAAGGTTTCCTTTAGATCTTGCTCTGGACAGGAGTCTGGAGAAATGGAGAGGATGGAGCCTCTCAGGGAGGCCTCCGTTGGAGGGAGACCCTCATTTCACTGGGGGGCGGGAGCAACGCAGCACCTGCTCAGCATCTTTTCTAAAGCCCCCGAAGGCCAGACAAGGAAGGATGGAGGGGAACCGGACAAGGAGGGATTCAACCTGGAACTAAGGAGAAACTTTCTGACAGGGAGAACAATCAACCCATGGAAGAGAAGTTGCCTTCAGAGGTGGTGGGGTTTCATCCCTTGAGACTTTCAAGAAGAGGCTGGACTGGCATCTGTCAGAAATGGTGTAGGGTCTCCTGCTTGGGGGGTTGGACTAGATGACCTACAAGGTCCCTTCCCACTCTGCCATCTTTGTGGCTGAGGCAAGCAGAGGGCGGCTTTCTCAGCATTTCACATACCATGGTGGGGGGTCTTCTTTCTTCAAGCCCCCCAGAGAAGCCCCCATTGCTGCTGCTGCTGCTCTCAACCCGCCAGCTGCTCACGGCGGGGGCCAGTCGGGGCTGCGTCTTTGGTGTGCTGGGCTCTGTTGCTGGTCGGGGGAGCTGCTTAAGGGTGGGGCGGCCTGGGTTGCTTGGACTGCTCTGCCCCGAGTCCTGAACGAGGCTGGGAGGGGGGTTCTGCTGAAGGCAGTGCTTCCTTTCTCTCTCTTGGACCCTGTGAAGTCTCTGGGGAAGGGCCCTGTAGCAGGCAAGGCTAGAAGTGCCTTTCTCCTGCCAGCTAAGGGGGCGGTAGCTTTCCTTGGGGGGGACGCTGAGGCCAGGCTGGAGCAAGCTGCTCCTGGGTGGTTTCCTTTTAGGGGGGAGCAAAACCCAGGAAACGACGGGTGCTGCTCTGGGGCAGCTGCCTCGCGGAGGGCTCACCCTGACAACGAGGCCCTGCGTGAGCCAAGCCTGGGCAGTTGAAGAGGAGAGGCCGGAGCCTCAAGGCCAGAGAAGGGCCTTATCTGGACCCCCTCCCCCTCCGCTCCGTCCCTCTGGGTAAGCAGTCCAAGGACTGGAAGTGCCAATCCATTAAAGGGCAAACAAGATCCCAGACCCAGATGGGGGGGGGGGCTGCCCCAGAAGGCTTCTCGACTCTCCCCCAACCCTCAGTTGGGCAACCACCTGCAGAGGGAGGGGAGGGGCTCCTGCTGGCCGGAGAGCCTCCCTCTGCTGGTGCCATTTACAGTGGGGAAGGGGATGTTTGGACAGGTTTTCCTAATCTGCTGGCTTTCCTCTCCCCTCCAGTCAGCTCCATCAGTTGCCCGGGAGGGGAGCCAGTTCTGGGCAGCCCCAACCTCCAAGTGCTGGCGGATGGAGAGTTGGTGGCGGTGCGGCAAGCGCGGGAGAGGCCTTTCAGGGTGCATGCCGGAGATTCCAGGGGGATCCCGTCATCGGCCTCCGTTGTCCTGCAGAACAAAGGCCCCCCTTCTTCGCAGGTGAGCCGCTTCTGCCCTCAGGGGAGCACAGGTGGCAGGGGCGCCATGGCAACCTCCCTGCCTCCCTGGCGGTTGCAGTGGAAACTCTGCTAATGGAGCACTGGGGCTCTGCGCAGGCAGGTGGAATGTGGGGAGGGGGGTGTCACTCCCCTGCAAGGAGGGAGGCTTTCACCCGACCTAGGGGAGAGGACTGCAGGTGCGCTGGGCCCAAGGAGTCGATCCAAATGGTACATCCGCATTGAAGCTTCCAGTATTGTGTAGCCCTCTGGCTGTTGTTGGACTACAATTCTCAGCATCCCCAGCCAGCAGAGCTAATTATAAGGCAGGCTGGTGTGGGGAGTGTGTGAATTCAGTAGCATCTGTAGGGCAACAGTAGCAACACTATTATAGCATGTGGATTTTGAGCAAAGTCACATGAAAGAAAAATCCTCCTAAGTTCCTGGACTTCATCCAAGGCTTCATTTCTCAAACGAATCACAACAATGGATGACCAAATAAATGTTCCTAAAGTGGAGGGATTGTTCAATGAAACTCTCTTTTTTGCATCTTCAACTGCAAAGAAATTCACATTTTTCACAGAATAACAATAATTGTTAGATTCATCCCGGCTTCCTGTCTCCGCTTTTTGAAAACCCCTTTAAAAAGGAAATGGTTCTAAATATGCTATTAAAATGGCTTTATATGCTGTCCCTCAGTCCAAGGTGAATTCTTAGCTTGAAGTCATTCTAAAAAGTGCACGGAAGGCGGGAATTCCCAGCTCAAGGAGAACGTTTAACGTTCATACTTTCATCCTTGGCTTTTGGCATTTTCTTGTCCACCCCCTTCTTCTGGTGTAGCTCAAGTTGGGGCGCCTGGCCAGCTGAGCTCAGAGAGGCCACGGGCTACCCGGTCAGCCTCTGCAAGCCACGGCTGGAGACCCATAGTCCTTGGGCAGAGGGGCGATGCTGGCCTTCTGGGCCAGGGGGCTTCTGGTTGGGTCTTGTCTGCTGCATCCTCAGAACGGCCCTCCCTCCCATGGGACACCCCCCCCCGCATAACCCGCCGGAGCTGTTCTTTCAGGAGGAACCGGCGCCGGCCAAGCCGGTGGGATGGCCGGAGTTCCCATCGACCCTGAAGAGGCGGAAGAGAGATTGGGTCATCCCCCCGATCAGAATGCCGGAGAACGAGAGAGGCCCCTTCCCCAAAAAGTTGGTCCAGGTGGGTGGAGTCCAGGAGGGAGGGTCTGGCCTGCCCACCAAGGGGGGATGGCTGGAGCTGGCTTTTCTGGGTCCAAAGCCCAGTTGCCCACATCTGCATCGCAGCCCAGCAGTTGAGACAGTGCCAGCTGGGCAGGGCCATTCTCGGGGGGTGTCACTGCCCTGAAGGAGGAAGCTCCCTTTTGGGGGGGGGGCAAGGAGCCTAAGATGCCCCTTCCTTTCCTTGCCCCAGATCAAATCCAACCGGGATAAGGAGACCAAGATCTTCTACAGCATTACTGGGCAGGGGGCCGACACCCCCAGAAGGCGTCTTCATCATCGAGAAGGAGACGGGGTGGATGAAGGTGACGCGGCCTCTGGACAGAGAGAGCATCGAAAAGTACCACGTAGGTGGTCCTGGCTGAAGCTGCGATGGCGGGGGGAATTGGGGCTTCCGGCATTCCAGGCGGTTTCCCTCTTTCTGCAGCTTTTGTCCCACGCGGTCTCTGAGAATGGCAAACCTGTGGAGGAACCCATGGACATCATCGTCACGGTCACCGATCAGAATGACCACAAGCCCGAGTTCACCCAGGAGGTTTTCCGGGGTCTGTCATAGAAGGCGCAACCCTGGTAAAGAGGGGGAGATCTTTTGGGGGGATGGAGGGATTTGGCCCCAGCAGCCGGGAGGGGGAGGGGCGTCCTTAGGATTGTGAAGGTGAATTCGGAAGGGAGTGCGCTGCGTTGCACAAAACGGGGGAGGGAGGGGAGTTATTCCCGGTTGAGCCTGGAGTTGCCTTAAGGGGTCCCGGACTCCCCTGGTCTTTTCTCCTCTACCCTTCAGCCTCCCCAGCCCAGAAGGAAGCCGGGGGAGCCTTTGGTGGGGCTCCTCCCTGTCCCAGGGGGCCGTCTCTGAGGGGAGGTGACTTCAAGCGCTGGGGCAGAGCCCAGGGGGGCATCCAGGCTGACCTCGGGCGGCTTCACCTGGGCGCCTGCCCCCCTTCCCCAGGGACGTCTGTGATGCAGGTGGCGGCCACTGATGCAGACGATGCCATCGAGACCTACAATGGGGTCGTTGCCTACTCCATCCTGAGCCAAGCGCCCCAGGAGCCCCATCCGCAGATGTTTGCCATCAACCGAGCCACGGG
Organism: Notechis scutatus; assembly: GCF_049901735.1. Taxonomy (NCBI): domain Eukaryota; kingdom Metazoa; phylum Chordata; class Lepidosauria; order Squamata; family Elapidae; genus Notechis; species Notechis scutatus. Next base: position 573,037 of record NC_142017.1, on the reverse strand, counting down.
GACCATCAGCGTGATTGCCAGCGGCCTGGACCGAGAGGTAAGGGGGGCTGGGGAGGAGAGACCCACCTGCTGCTGCTCCCTGAACTCTTCTCGGGGGCAGCTGGTTGCGGAGGGTCCTTCCTGGGAGAAGGCTGGGCAGCCCAAGCACTAACCGGGGCCTTTCCTCTTCCCAGCGGGTGGGGGGATACACCCTGATCCTGCAGGCGGCAGACTTGGACGGGCTGGGCCTGGCCACCACGGCATCGGCAGTGATAGAAATTACAGATGCCAACGACAACATGCCGGAGTTCACCAAGTCCACGGTAGCTTATGCTGCAGAGGCCGGGAACGGGAGGGCCTTCCTGGGAGCAGAGCGGGGGGCACAGCACAGGCGCTCGGCTCCCTTCCGCTGGCTCACAGCACCAGCTGCAACTGGCAGTTGTGTGAAGCTGCAACTGTGGTCATGACCTGGGAGTGGAGGCCAAGCAAGCCAAGTCGTAGCTTCATATGAGGCTTGAATCTAGATTACGGTTTGCTGCGATAGGTGTGCAGACTTCATAGGGTGCCTGCATAGCTGAGGGGTTTCCACCTGCCCTTGACTGTCCCTCCCTCCCTGCCGACTTGGCTAGATTGAGGCTCTCCCTCTTACACAGCCGGGAGGGCCGATGGCTCCCATATGGGGTGGGTGGGTGGGCAGCAGCAGTGCCTCCCCTCAAGCCCCCTGAGCTGCCAAAGAACCAGGAGGGGGTCCATTATCCTTCAGGCTCTCAATTGGCTGCTTGCCCCTTCCTCAGTATTCAGCAGAGGTGGCGGAGAACAAGGAAGGTGTGGAGGTGGTGAGGCTGGCTGTGACCGACAAGGACGAGCGCCACTCCCCTGCCTGGCGCGCCGTGTACAGCATCGTTCAGGGCAACAGCGGGCAGCTCTTTTCCATCTCGACGGATCCAACGACCAACGAAGGAATCGTGAGAACAGCGAAAGTAGGCACAACCACCAGCTCCCCCCATGCCCAAGCTTGTGCATTTGTGTGTGTGTATGTGTGCGCCAAGAGACTGGAGGGGTGCTGGCTAGGGAATTCTGGGAGTTGAAGTCCATGCAACTCAAAGTTGCCACGGTTGAGAAAGGCCGCTTTCGCCATTGCTGAGGTGGCCGGGTGAGGCTCGTTCCCTCCCTCCCTCCCTCCCCCTCCGTCTGCTGGGCAGCTGTACCTTCTGACTCCTCGGTCTCCTCATGCAGGCTCTGGACTTTGAGGCGAGGAAGCAGTTTGCTCTGCAGGTGGCCGTGGCCAACGAGGTGCCCGTTGCGGTGAAGCTGCCCACCTCCACAGCCACGGTGACCATCAACGTGCAGGATGAGAACGAGGCCCCCGTCTTTGCCCCGCCGGTCCTGAAGGTGACGGTCTCGGAGGGCAGCCCCGTGGGGCAGGAAGTTGGCGCCTACACAGCGCACGACCCAGACACGATGCAGCCCCAGAAAATCAGGTGAGCTGCCTTGCCGAACAGCCGAGGAGGGTTCCCCGCACTGGCCTCAAGAGGAGATGCTTCTGAGGGCCCCTCAGGGCAGAGGGACCCACAGCACCTGCAGCTTCTGGGAAGAGGCTACCTGGGCAGGTGGTGGTGGTGCCATCCCCCAGCAGCACCTCTGGGGCACCAAGGCTCCCATTCGTGGAAAGGAAGGTTGGGGCAGGGAAGAGGAAGGGCCGAATGGAACCCCCCAGGGAAGGGGGGGCAGATTTGAAGAAGGGTCTGTACGGGGGAATTGAAGGAGGCAACAGCAGGCAAGTAGGTTCCTGACCCCCCTGAGGTTGGTCCACAGAAGAACCTCCAGGCTGTTTGCCTGAAGAAGGGCTGCTCCACTGCCCCTTTGCCTTCTCCAGCTCCGCCTTTCTCCCCTGGTCCCAAAAGCCCCACCTCAGAGCCGCCCCCCTTCCTCAGCCCCCATCTGCTTTCCCTTCAGGTACTTGCTGGGGGATGACCCTGCCCAGTGGCTGAATGTCCACCCGGAAACCGGCATCCTCACCGCCAAGGCGCCCCTGGACCGGGAGTCCCCCCTCGTCCAGAACAACACCTACGTGGCCATGGTGCTGGCGGTGGATGATGGTAAACACTGCTGGGAGGATGAGGGAGCCCCCCCCCCACTCATGGCTGGGGAATGAAGGGCTCCTTTGTGGAGCTGCGTGGCGGTGGCTGCTTGAGGGCTGCCCACGTGAGGGACACAGGGTGCCTGGCTGCGGAGGCTGCCTGGTCATGGGAACCAGCCTGCCGGAGGGCGGGGGCAGGTGGTCCCTGCTCCCCAAGAGCCGCTTCCACTGATTCAGACTAAGTTGTGATGCCCGACTGCGCCCCATTCCGTCTGCTGTTTGCCATGGCCAAGGTGGGGGGGGGGACTTGCTGGGCAGACAGAGCAGCCTCCGGAGCCACAGTGGACCGGATGCCTGCGGGAGCCTTGGGGGAGAAATGGGGCAAGACGTGGCAGAGATTGCAGGGTGGGAAGAGGGCAGAAGTGGGGCCTTTGTTCCCCTTCCTTGAGGAAGAGAAACAGCCCCTGTGCCTCTCCGTCATCCGGCTTTTGAGGCTGTTCTGTTTTAAACATGGCTCCCCCCAGGAATCCCCACAGCGACAGGGACAGGGACGCTGCTGCTGACCCTGCTGGACGTGAATGACCACGGCCCCGAGCCCGACCGGCGGAAGTTCACCGTGTGCAACTACGACCCAGCCCCACAACTGCTGCACATCTCGGACAAGGACCTCCCCCCCCATACCTCCCCTTTCCAGGCGGAGCTCCTCCACAACTCGGAGGAGAACTGGGCGGTTGAGATGGACAGCGAAGGTGGGCAGCCTCGGCGTCCTGGGAAATGGGCACTGACCCAACTTCCAGGAAGCTCGACCTCGGCACCCTCCAGCCCTCAGCCCCCCCGCAATCCGCTAGGCGGGTTGGCTGCCAGCAGGAGGGAGGAGAAGGCCTGGGCTGGCCTTGGGTCCCACCGTTTCCTGACTCCTCCAGGGGAGACGGCCGTCCTGAAGCTGCTGAAGCCCTTGAAGCAAGAGGTCTACGACGTCTACCTGCGGCTCCTGGACCAGCAGGGCAAGTCGCACCTGACCATCCTCAGGGCGACCATCTGCGAGTGCCAGGGAGAGGTGGATGCGTGTCCGGAGGGGCAGATGGCTATCGTTGGGGCACCCATCATCCTTGCCATCTTGGGGGCCGTTTTGGCCCTTCTGAGTGAGTGTGCAAAGGCTGCCCGTGGGGGGATGGGGATCCAGGGGTGGGTTCCCCCCAACTGCTAGAGCTGCACATCCACCTGGACGCTCTCTTGTGAGTGGCCACAGCTGGGAGGCAGGCAAGGCCAACAGGTGCAGAGCATGGCCTTCCCTGGCCATGGGAAGGAGCCTTTGGACGATCTTTTCATACCATCCGCATAATACTGAGGACTAGACCCATGGGTTCTTGGGAGAATGGTGGTCGGGTCTTGGGACGGTGGCCTTGTGGGGCCTCCCTGAGCTCTGCTCCCTCCCTCGGCTGCGCCTTCAGCGAGGCGCCCACTGACCTTGGCTGGCTCTGTGTTCCAGTCCTGCTGCTGCTGCTGTTGCTCTTTGCGAGGAGGAGGAAGGTGACGAAGGAGCCGCTGCTGTTGCCGGAGGACGACACCCGGGACAACATCTTCTACTATGGCGAAGAAGGAGGGGGCGAGGAGGACCAGGTGGACCCCCTGGGAAGGGCCGAGCTCCCCTTATGACTGGGCCTGGGGGTCTGCTTTGGGGGAAGGAGCGGGGGGAGCTTCTGGGTGCCCCCTCCGCCTTGGCCAACCGGCTCCTCCTTCCCTGCCTCGAAAGGACTATGACCTCAGCCAGCTGCACAGGGGCCTCGACCCCCGGCCAGAAGTCCTCCTGCGGAACGACGTGGTGCCGACCCCTCAGCCAGCCCCGCAGTATCGCTCCCGCCCTGCAAACCCCGATGAGATCGGCAACTTCATCTGTGAGGTAAGGGAGGCTGGGTGGGCACCTCCTGCCTTGCGGTTGCTGGTCCCTGGGTGGGTTGCCCAGCTGGATCTTCTGCCCCCTGTAAGCAGGCCGAGCCACCCCAGGCCCAGGGTCACCTCTGTGTGTGTGTGTGTGTGTTACGTTTAATAAAGTGAGGGGGACAAGGACTCTAGCATCATCGGCTGAGCCCTGTTTTAAGGCTGGTACTGTAGCTTCTGGGTTCCCAGTAGGGCCCGCCCCCTACGGCACCAAATTTGCAGTGGGGCTCGGGGCTGCCTTCGCCGCTGGCCGGCCCCGTCCAGGTCAGTCGGGATGAGAAGCACCTGAAGTTCCGTCTGTCCCACATGCTTCCTCCTTTCCCTCCCAGAACCTGAAGGCTGCTGACCTGGACCCCACCGCGCCCCCCTACGACTCCCTGCTGGTCTTTGACTACGAGGGTGGGGGCTCAGAGGGGGGCTCCCTCAGCTCCCTCAACTCCTCGGCCTCCGGACAGGACCAGGACTACGACTACCTGCACGAGTGGGGCAGCCGCTTCCAGAAGCTGGCAGACCTCTACGGGGGAGGCGTGGCCGACTAGAGGGCTTCGCCCTGCAGCCAAGCTGGGCTGGCGGGCGGTGCATGGTCACCCTGACCCGCAGGCCACGTGGGAAGCAGAAGGCGCTGCTGTGGACTCTGGGGGGCTCCAGGAGACGGACCTTCGGCCATCTTCACAGCAGGGCAGCTACGTCCTGGGCAGAGGTGTCTCCGGAGGGGCTCCGTCCTGCCAGAGGGGGCCTGGCTGCAGGTCGCGAACTCTCCGCCCTGCGCCTCCATCTGGGGCTGTCCTGCTGCAGGTGCTGCCCAAGATGGGCCTGGCGGGGGGGGGGGCCTGCCGGATGATGGACCCCTCAGCCTTTTTCACCTTCTCTGCTCTTTTGTATTGTAGCTCAGTTAGGGCCTGAGATTTCTTTTTATAGCATGTGGGAAACAACTTGATGACCTCTAGTGGGCTGGACAATCCGGGTGTAAAGTTTTAATAAAAGCTTTTTAAAAAAAATGCACCACCAACCTGCCTCATGTTTGTTGAGGGAACCAAGGCTGCCCTGGGCCTGAACAGCCGCTCCGTTTAGCTGTTGCCAGCCTTCCCAACACAACCCAGCAACCTGGGTGGGGCAGAGGCTTCCGGCTCCTCCGCTCCCCAAACACCACCTGCCTCCCTCACGTGTCTCCCATTCCCACCGGAAGGCTGCAGCCCTCCCAGCTTCCCCCCTTTCCCGCAGCCTCTCTGGGCTCTGGCCTCCGCATGTTCAGTCCTGCTCTGGGGAGGAAAAGAGGAGCCGGAGCTGCAGCTGTTCTGCCTGCCTGCAGCCAACCGTTCCACTCTCCCCTGGGCCGGGGTCTTTCGCCTGCATCCCAGGCAGCGACTCTTGGGCCTTCCGGGCGCCCTGGCACCCGGGCTCCCACCGCACAGCAGGTGGCAGGGCAGCGCCTGGAAGCTGGAAGCGGCCCTCGCCCTCCCCGGGCTCCTGCGGGCTCTGAGGGCCTTTGGCTGGCCGCCAGCTCCGCACTCGCCCGACCGGTTTTTCCTGCCGCTGCGAGAGGCCCGGGCCGCGGATGGGGCGGCAGCTGCCCGGGGCGAGAGGAGGCTGCAAAGGGGAGGGCAGCTGCCCCACCGCCCTGCCCGGGAATGGATGCCTCGCAACTCCAGACCAAAGAACCGGACAGCTCCGGGGTCGCCTGGGTCGGGCGCCACGCAGATCTGGCCGCTCGGAGGCCATTGCCGCGCAGCCCAGCAGAGGGCCGGGCGGTCAAGCGCTCCCCCGACGGCCCCGGCGCCGCTGCCCCTCGCCCCCCCCCCCTTCCCCGGGCGGCAGCGCAGCTCATCCCAGGCAACCCTCGCCCGGGAGCCCCGGAAGGCGCCCCCTCCCCGAGCGCTCCGGCTCCCCAAGGGCGCCCCTCGAGCCGGCGGCTTCTGCCCCGGGACGCGGGCCAGGCGGCGGGCGCTGAAGCCGCAGGTGGCGCAGCCTTTGTGGGCCAAGCGCTCGGCCGGGACCGGCAGGTAGACGGCTCGCTCGCGAGGGCTGCTCCGGCCCGCCCCGTCCGGCCGCACCTGCCGATCCCGCGGCGCAAGAGCGGGGAGGGCGAGGCCGCCGGGCGCCGCCCCCTCTTCCCTGGGGCGGGGCTTCCAGCGCGGGCGGAGCCTCACCTGCCACAACCGGAGCGGCAGCCTGGCCGAGGCAAAGTTTGCGGGCTTGGCAACCGCGCGCACCTCCTCTCGCTGCGATGGGGACCCAGGCGGGGCTCGGCCTGCTGCTGCTGCTGCTGCTGCTCCAGGTAAGACGGGGCCCCCGGGCGCTGGAGCCCCTCTCTCCTTCGGGTTAGCCGTGCTGGGAGCCCTCCGAGGCAGCGGCTGGTGGGTCTCTTTCCCGCCTTGAGTTCCGGGAGCCCCTCGGCTCCTCTTCCCCGCCCACCCAGTGCTGGGGCCCGAGGGCGCCTCTCTCCCCCTTCCAGGGAGGCTCCCCCTCGGACTTTGGGACCCCAGTGGGGGCTCCGGGGCTTGGCAGGGGGCTTCCTCCGGATGAGCGGGTCATGGGAACTCCGCTATTGGGTTGGGCACCCCCCCCCCAACTCCCCTCACTCCTGTCTTTGGCTTCCAGGGTGAAAAGGGGCTCAGCCAGGATGGGGCAGCGGCCTCTTGCCGGCCAGGATTCAGCTTGGAGGCCTACCTGTTCCGGGTGCCCAGGCGAGACTTGGAGAGGGGCCGGATGTTGGGCAGAGGTGAGAGAGCCCCTGAGTGCTGCTGGCTGCCCAGTCTTGGGTGGGGGCCTGAGGGGGCTGAGGGAGAGAGTGAATGGTGCTGCCCCCTTCCAGGTGGAGGAAGGAGAGGAGATTCGGGTTGCATTCAGATCCCTTCTCCATTTCCTGCTTTCTGAAAGGGAAAGTGGTAGCTCTTTGGGGAATCTGTAAAATGGGTGTGTCAACCTTCCGCCTCTCTTAAGAGGGAGAACCACTCAGGCAAGCATTAAAAGGGGGAGTTTCTGTCCAGAAGGATGAATTTCAGTCCTCAAAAAGCTCCTTCGGCTCCATTAGGCCGAGCACTTCACGCATGAGGGTTGACTATACTGCTTACTAATTTATTTGTTTTAGTTTTTATTGATTTTTCTGGTAACGTTTTTCAATGATGTTGCCATCCATCCAGAATTCAGTGCATTGGGGCAGCTTGGAAGTATTTCCAAGAATAATTTCCACCCGCAGAGTCGCTGTCTTTTTATTAGTGGCTTCAATACATCGGTTCTGGTTTAGACCTTGTAGGCTGCCCAGATTTCTTGGAAACTTAGAAATGTACATGGCAAATAAATAAAAATATAGTAACGCTAAGAAGTTCCGAGAGAGAGAGAGAGAGAGAGAGAGAGAGAGAGAGAGAGAGAGAGAGACTCAGGTACTTTCCACCTGGCCTTTTCCTCCTTTGGCAAAGCAAGGTGGAGCTTGGCAGGAGGGGGAGGCCTGCTTCTCCTTGCAGCTGTGCAGGGTTGGGCCTGCACAGGCTCTGTGTGTGTCTGTGTGCGCGCGCACACACACAGGCACACAAGCAGTGTTTGAACGGTGATGGTTGCTTCTGGCTTCCTGCTGGCACTTCAGCCGTTGGGGTGAGCCTGAGAGGAGGTGGCTGCTGCCCCTTGAGTTGTGTCAACAGCCTCTGGTGAATCATTTACTTGGCTGAGCCGCTCTGCAGGCCTGATTTCTCAGCCCTGCTTCAAAAAGTCCCTCCGAGCTGACCTTGCCTCCCAGCGCAAACTGAGCAGGGATCCAAGCTGCTTTCTCGACCCCTGGCCTGGCCCTCCCCCTGAAACACTGGGCTGGCCCTGGTTTTGTGATCTGGGCACTTCCACTGTTCACATCCGGTGCTCGAGGCAGCAGCCAAACCAGGGTGCTCTTTTGCAAAACTGGGGAGTTAACTCCAGCCCCAGCCTCTCCGGGGCTCTCAGTGCATCACGTTAGGATGATTTCATTCCGTGTGTTCTCGTGTATTTCCGTGTACTTATGCCAGCTTCTTTAACTTCAGCTCCCAGAAAAGTTTTTCTGTGTGTGCTTTGCTAGTTAGGAAGACCAGAGTGTGGCTGGTGTGGGAGGATCAGTTCAGGAGGACCTCCAGGTGGCTACTGATAAGTGTGACAGGAAGAGCCTGCCCCAAAGAGGGACCGGCAGGGTTTTCGGTCTCGGTGGTGGAGACAGGTGGAGGATGCAGAAGGCTGCGCAGGTGCCGCAAAAGGAAAGGAACCCAGAGTTTCTACTCTTTGTGGGTCTGAGAGGAGGGAACCCCTCCAGCAAAAAGTGAATATTGTTTCATTACAGCACCTGTGTCTCAGTTTTAAAATGTTACAGCTTCTTTACACACAAGAAGCACCCAAACCCCTTCTGCATAAAATAAGACTACCAAAGCATCACATACTTTGGTAGGTTGTCCTTCGTTCATTTCTTTCTGGGAAGCTTTGGTTATTCAGTGGCTTCCGTGAAACAAAATGAGAGGCCAAACCAAGTTAAACTACCACGGATTGTCCACGAAAGCTCCTTACACTCCCACTTGGGTGCCGACAAATGTCCTCTCTGTGCCTAGGAATTTTAAATATTTTCTTGGCTGCCTACAGAGCAAAAAAAGCATGAAACATTTTCCAGCGTTCTAAGGTTTCCATGGATAATTCTGGGGGCCTTGAAGCCCTTGGGATCATCTGCAGAAGCAGGATTGTCAAAGCCCCCCAGTAGAGCAAAACTCGTCTAGTGGGTTTGCCTGGTTCACCCGATGTTCTACCAGCTCCTCTACCCAGGTGCCCTCCAGAAGGATATATCCTCTTCCCAGAAGGGCTGGGAAGCCAGGGGAACCAAGTGGGGAAGAGGCTGATCTGAAATGGGGCATCTCCCCATCTTCAAGCCTTGTGTTTGTGAGAGGACGTCTCTCTCGGCTGGCATCGTGTTGGCCTGCGAGCTCTGGCCTGTGCAGTGCTTGGGAGCTTCCTTAGAACCGGGCCTTGGGGCGCTTGGGACTCCCCTGAATGAGTCTTTGAGGTCACTTGCATCCACAGGGCCTTTATTGGGATAAATCGCCCGTTCCATAGTCACCTTGCTTCCTTTTCCAGTCTGAACTGGAGCTGACACTGATTGCTGCTGTGACTAATAAAAGGACTTGAACCTTTATTCTTCGTAGTTTTTTAAGGTGTGGCATCAAACTTTCAAACTTTGAAAGGCGGCTAAAGGAGGCCACCGCCCTGAACTGAGTTCTTTGTCATGTGATGGCTCTTCCGAATCCCCTGGAGCCAGGAAAGAAAAGAAAAGGGGCCGCTCTGGGTGTCCCTGGTCTGCTTCCGGAGGGGTCTCTCCTTCCTGGGATTGTGGGTCACCTTTGCCTCAGTTTCCTCTGCGATTTTCCAGGTCCAGCTAGCGTGGTCTGCGTGCGAAAGAGGCTCCCCTTTGCCAGATGGGGCTAGTTGGGGACTAGGTGGCCATTGGTGGGGCATGTTTGAGGTTCAGTCCTTGTGTTGGGCTGAGACTAGGAGTTGATGACCTCAAGGGCCCCTTCGAATTGAGTGTTTCGTGACATAGCATGTGAATGTGTATGACACACATGCAATACTTTATTATTCGCACATTGCAACATTTGAAGGAAGCTGAGTCAAGTTCCAGTGCATCTCTGGCGTGACTCCTTCTCCTTCCTGTGGTTTTTCCTGAGATTTTGGTGCCGTCGGCTCCGGTTGTTTTGCAAGAGGTTCGGTCAGATGAGGCAGAGCCTTGATTCACGCCTCTGCCCTGGATGGACTTGGTGGCCTTAAATCCACCAGACCCTAAAATCGGCCTCCTTTGTCCAGAGGTCTGCCCTCTTGGGGGACTCATGTTCTGCTCGGCCTCTGGAGGCTGCTGATGAGATGGTTTGTTTCAAAATCTTGGCTTAGAGATTCTCGGCATATCTCAGAAATCATACATACATCCACAAGAAGCTACCTAAGACAATCCGAGCTGCACTGAGGGCGTTGCGTGAGAGATGGAGCACCTGGTCTTCCCCTGGCCTGATTACGCACCTTATGCAAATGAGGCCCGAGGGTGGATGGTCAAGAGACGCCCGTCTGGCACTCGGAGCCCAGGGGCCACATCTCTGCCAATGAAAGAGGAAAGCCAGCCGGCTCCAGGCTGGCACACCCGGCGGTTTGGGAATGGGTATAATCAGGCAGCCGGTGGGCCCCAAGGGGGGGGGGGCACCCCTAGCCAGTGCTCAGGCCGCCCTCAGGCCTGGCAGGGAGTGGGCCTGGGTCCCACTTGAAAGGTCCCGCTGCCCCTCAGAGCCCTGCAGGGCCCTGCAGGGCCCAGGGTTTCAAGCCCAACTACGGCAGCTCGCCTCGCTGGTTCCATGGCTCAGCCTAGTTGGCGATGCCAGCTGGGTCTCCCTGAGCCTTGCGCTCAAGGTGGGCCTAAGGAAGGAGGTGCCATTTCAGGGAGGCAGGTTGTGGGCAGACAGAAGCTGCCGCTTCGCACGGGCAGCCCTTGGGGGCTCCTCATGCAGGCAAGGCTTCCTCCTGGAGCCCCAGAGGGGTCTTCCTCGGTCCTTTGCTGCACCTCCAGGATTTGCCTGCCCCTCCCCCACAAGTGACCCGGTTCACCCGATTAAGGGAGACTTTTCAGGGCCGGGAAACTCCCGCCAGGCGGGCCAAGGCTTCCGTCCTCTGAATCAGCTTTCAGGTGAAACTCTTGTTCTGCCACTTGGAAAGTCATGGCGAAACTCCAGGATGAGGTCACTGCTCGAGAGTCTGGCTCCTGCCCCGGGAGGGGGGGGAATTGTCCCCCTCTGACACATCCAAGGCACCGGCTGACCTTCCCTCTCGGGCTGTGGGAGTGACGTCATGGCCCTTGGTGGCCTTTGGCTCCCTGGACTCCCTTCCTGGCTCTGCTCCTTGTGCCTGGATCTGGCTTCCTTTCATGGCCAGCCGGGCATCGGGCAGCCCAGAGCCTTGAAGCACCACTGGAAGCAGCGATTCCGCTGCTAGGCAGGCAAGTGAGTCGTCCGACTTTACGGCCTTCTTTGCCGCCTGTTATTAAGCGAGTCACTGAAGCTGTTAAGTGAACCAAGTGGTCATTTAGCGAATCCAGCTTCCCCCATTGGCTGGGAAGGTTGCAAATGGTGATCATGTGACCCCAGGCCCTGCAGCTGTCCCAAAAACATGGCCGTAGCCAAGTACCCAAATTGTGACGGTCGTAAGTAGCAGGAGGGCCGCCTGTCAGCTGGTTTCTTCAGAGCTAGACAAGGACTCCCTGGAGCTCTGGAGCAGCAGCAGCAGCAGCAGAGGGGGGCGGCTCTTCTTCCTCCTGGCCAGAATTGGACGGGAGAGACTTTCGCATGCTCTGCTTTCTTGAAGGTGCCTTGAGTTCCGCAGGTCCTTGGAGTGTGCTGCTGTCCGTCGGGACTTTCCCTTTGGGAAGGGGCTCCTCCTGACCTTCGGGGGAGGGGAGAGCCTGTGTCCCCCCGTGTGATTCTTTTCTGCTTATCCCGGCTGGATGAGGAAGTGGGGCCTTTTTTGTGGTTTTGATGTGCCCCTCCCTGAGCTGGAATGTGGGAAGATGACGAGGGTTGTTTGCTTCCCCTGATAAAGGCTCCGAGGAAGCTCTGCCCATATTTGGCCTTGCATGGAGGGACTGAAATGGGGAAGGGGGAGATCCCCGCCAGCCCTTGTTCACCTCTGTTCCCAGGCAGTGCCCTTCGTCTCTGCTTTTTCCCCTTGGAGGGCCAGGGAACTTCGCTCCTCCTCCTGAGTGGAGAGAAGAGCCTGCTTTGAGGGGCAGGGGCCCTTCGGCCCAGTGGCCCCTTGCCAGGATCTCCTCACAGGGAAGGCGGCCTCTGGGCTCAGAGCCGGTTCTCACGGCTTCCCCCTTGGACTGCAAAGGATTGGGGCCCCTCCCAGGCGCCCTGGAGGGTTTGGGTCTCGCAGAGGAGCCCAGAGTTGCGGTCAGTCCTGTGGCTGCAGAGACCTGGCTGGACGTTGCTGTGTCCAGGCGCTGCTCTTCTCTGAAACACAGAAAAGGGGCTTTTGAGCCCACCTTCCCAGGACTGGAGACCTTTTAAAGAAGAAAAGCGAGGTCCCACGATGGCTGTGACACCAATAAAATCACAAGATTTACTACATTAAAAACAACAACAGCCAACCGCTTTTCTTTTTTGAGGAATCCAGGGAATTAAGGTCTGGGCTGGAATGAAAACGTGGCCATACATTGCAAGGCCGAAAAACACCCCAAAAGCCTTCAGCGTGCAGGGGTTTCATAGGTTTACCCAAAACTCTTCTCGTCTGCCTGGAAAGACAGAGGCTTCTGCAGGTTAAATGCCTTTCTGGGCAAGTCTGGGGCCAAGGAGGACCATTGTTTGCTCCCTTCACCCAACCCCCCCCCCCAGAAGGGAAGGAGACACCAGAGGTTGCCAGCCTCTCCCCCCCCCACACACACTCAGGTCTGCACTGCTGCAGGAGAGATGGGAGATGGGGGGGAGGGGTCATGCCCTGAAGCGAGGCTTTCCACCCCCACCCCTGCACCTTCTGGAGGGGACATTCCTATGCAGGAGAGCTTGGGATTGGGGTCCAGTGGGAGGGGATTTCCCCTGGGGCCCCCCTTTCCCACCCTTGGCCTCTTCCAGTGGTGGGGGTGTGGCCTGCGATGAGAACACACACACACACACACACACACACACACACACACACACACACGCCAGTGGACCCTCCCCTGCGGAGCCTGCCTGGACTTGCACAGATGGGGGGAGGGGACAGGCGCTCCTCCCAGGGCAAGACAAACCCTCTCCTGCCCCGGCACAGGAATTGAGCGCCGCTCCTCCCAAAGTAGGCTGGCTGGAGGAACCAGCTTGAGTCCCTCCACGCCCTCTGCCTTCCCTGCCCCCCGCCCCAGCCCAGGCATGCTGGCAGGACTGCTGTGTGCCCAGGTGGCTTCTGGGCCTCAGAGTCCAGGGCTGAGCCTCCCTGGGGCCCCAGGGCCAGAGGAGGGAGGGGGCAGTCCAGCCTCTCACTCAGGTGGCCCCTCCCAGCCGCTTCTTGTGGAAAGAGAATGGGCCCCGGAGCGGATGAGAGAGAGAAGGAGGACTCCCAAAAGTGAGGTTGCCTCTGGAGAAACCAAGAGGGGCTGGGAGAGCTTGCGGGGGGAGGGAGATCTTTGGAAAGGTGCTTCCCTGCCCCACGTCTGCAGGGAAAGACCCCCCTCATGTTCTCTGAAGGAGCCCTGGGGATTCCCAGCACAAGACCGGTCCTGAGCCTGCCTTTCCAGCTTCTCCCCTTCTCAGCAAGGAGGTTGGGGGAACAGGCCAACCACTGACCCTCCTGGACCTGGACATCCTCCCGCACGCTGGCCGCATCAGCCTGTCCGGTGGGACTTTGGGAGCCAAAAGCTTGGAGGGGAGTTCCCTGGACCGAAGGGCCTCTCTCTGGCCAGGCTGCAGCCTTCGTCCGGAGGGGGGAGAGGAGGCCGCCTTTTCCTGAGGAGAAGTCAAAGGGCAGCACCTGGTCTGGTTTCCTTAAAGAGACCCAGAGCTTCAAGCGTATTTCCCACCAGCCAGCGGCTCACTTCTGCTTGGGGTTTTGCACCAGCAACCTCCTTTTTGTGTTTGGTCTCACAGCTGTATTAATCCCAACCTCCCTGGGTATCCCTCAGTCTGGGGGAGGGGGGTCTTGCCCTTGGTGGGTATTCCTGGGCGGGGCTGCCCCTGCCCCACATTGCAATAGCACTTAGATTTCTATACCGCTTTCCAGCCCTCTCTAAGCAGTTGGCAGAGTCAGCCTCTTGCCCCCAACAATCTGGGTCCTCATTTGACCCACCTCGGAAGGATGGAAGGATGAGTCAACCTGGAGCCTGGTGACATTCGAACTGCTAAATTGCAGGCAGACGGCAGTCTTCAGAAGTAGCCTGCAGTACTGCACTCTGACCACTGTGCCACATGGCACATTGATTCAGCTCCAGCAGCTCCGCCGAGTCAGTCTCCCTTTCATGAAATTGACCTTCTGGGGACCCCAGTCAGTGTCCATTGACTTGGTCGGGGTGTGTGTGTGTGTGTGTGTCTGTGGAGTCTCTCCCTTGTCCAACACTCCCTGCTCTTTGGACTCCGGCTTCTGCCGGCCATCCCAGAGAGGGAGGCTCTTCTCTGGGCTGGGCTGGGAAAGCAGATGTTCCCCGGAGGGGTCACCTAGCAAGTCTCACACACCCGATTCAGCCTCCCGGGCAGCAACCGGCTTGGCAGAGATCCTTAAGCTGCACAGTCAGCATGATAAACCTCCATCGTTTGTGGTGGCCATAGAAACCAGGCGCCTTTGGGTCCAATGTGCTGTGGGAGCCCAGCCTGGCTGGTCACTTTGGAGTTTGACCGGTGGGGAGTGAATGGCATGAACCATGTTTGCCATCCAGGGGCTGCGTATTTTGAAGCATCAGGTCCCGGGAAGTGGGGAGCAGCCATTGGCAGAATCTGCCTGGTTAGGGGCTTGGATCTCTTTCTCTGGAGCGGGGTCTGCTCATCCTCCTTGGGGGGAGGGAGGCCTTGGAGAGAAGCCCTCACCCTCATCACCAGGGCATGAAGAGAACGAGCCCGGTGGCGACTGGCACATCCCCTTGGGCTCAACATCCCGCCAGGCTTAGCAGGCCTCAGGCTGGGAGGGAGGCAGTGCCTATGGCAGGCCACGAAGTCCGTTTTTCTCCTGCAGCGATGCGGGAGGTGAGCTGAGGTGGCTGGAGAGAAGCAGCCCCTGTGCCAGGATGCCCTGCGGCTGCCTCCTCCCCTCCCGCCTGGTGAGTCTTGCAGGCTCCCAGCCAGGCTGAGCTGGAGGCTGGGAGGGGCGGCCAAACCACTGTGTTTGTGTTTGAAAAGCGGCCTCTGCTTGTAGCGGTGCCACACTGGCGCCCCCTGGTGAGCAGAGTTGGCCAAGGCAGCTTGGCAAGAGCAGGCTGGTGATCCTTATTTTTGTATTTGTTTGATGAACATGTATTAGGTAACAAATATAAGTATAAACATGATTATTGGACAGGGATGATAGGCACGTTGGTGCGCTTATGCACACCCCTTACAGATCTCTTAGGAAAAGGGTGAGGTCAACAGTAGGTTGAAGTTTTGGGGGCTTGGGGAAGAAACCACAGAGTCAGGTGGAGTATTCCAGGCATCGAGCACTCTGTTCCTGCCTGCCTGGGCTCCTGGGTCACGGTCTCCGGCTGTCTTTCTCGCCCTTCCAGTGGACTTTGAGGGTTGCGCAGGGAGGAGCCCAGGAGCCTTCCTTTCCCAGGACACGCGCTTCAAGTTGCATCCAGATGGCACAGTTGTGGTGAAACGGGCCCTGCACCTCCACAACCAGGAACTGAGCTTCCTTGTCCACACGTGGGACCTGGAAGGCAGGAAACATTCGGCCAGAGTGACCCTGCAGCTCCAGCACCAAGGCCATCACCGGCTGCTTCCTCATGGGGTATGCACCCCCTTTCCCTGCTTCCTTGGGGGGAGAAGTTGCTGGTCTTTGGAGCCTGCTCTTTCCTTGCTTGCTTGCAGAACCAGAGAGCCCTGTCTTTCTTCACAGGAGACCGGTCCGTCTGCTCACGGGGAGGTGCTGTATTTTCCAAAGTCTTCATCTGGCCTGAGGCGGCAGAAGAGAGACTGGGTCATCCCTCCGATTCTTTGCTCTGAGAATGAGAGGGGCCCTTTCCCCAAAAAACTGGTGCAGGTAAGGACTTTGCTTCTGCTGGGATTCTCTTGCACCTTTTAAAGTTAGGCAGCAAATGACCCACAAATGCAGGGCCCCAAACATTGCAGCTTGTGGCAGCGCTGGGTGCACATTTGCCCTAAACCCCTTGGCTCTCACTTCAGCCGAGCTCGGGGCCTGCATTTCTGCCCCGGGCCAGGCAACGCAGCTGCCCCAGAGGGTGGGGAGGGCTGCAGGCCCACCCCGGTCCCTGACCCGATCTCCACCCCAATCAGATCAAGTCCAGCAAAGACAAAGAAAGCATCGTCTACTACAGCATCACTGGGCAGGGGGCCGACATCCCTCCGGTCGGCACCTTCATCATCGAGAGAGAAACCGGCACGCTGAAGGTGACCCGCCCACTGGACAGGGAGAAGATTCCCCGCTACGTGGTGAGTCCACATGGCCTGCTGTGGTTATACATGTTGCTTTCAATTTTGGGTGGCTGCACTGGGTGGCGGAAGAGCGCCTGGAAATCGGCCATGGGGATTGGGTGGGAGGGCAAAGGTCATTGCGTCCTCCAGGATGCCAGGACAGCTGGGTCCCTTTTGGGTGGCAGAGGGGTTTCGTCCCTACCAGAAAGCCCACGAAGGAACCCCGTTTAGAAGCAGGCGACTCTGGAGGGAAGCCACCACTTTCCTAAAGTGCCTGTTTATTCCTGTCCAAAATGCTGGAAATGTAAAAGCATAGAAGGAACCTTTTTTCACATGTGGTGGTCTTGCAAGGAAACCCAGAAATATTGGCAAAAAATCAGAAAATGGTTGGAGGAGATAACCAAAGAACAAATCGAATACAAACCAGAGTTCTTCCTACTAGGGATCTCTGACAAACATTTATCCAAAAAGATGAAATATGTAACAATTCATATTTTAACTGCGGCCAGATTAGCGTTTGTTCAGTGTTGGAAATCACCTTATACACCTACAGAACAAATGGTTATCCAGAAAATATGTGATTGTGCAGAAATGGACAAATTAACTATAGCACTTAAAAATAAAGAGCCTTTCAACATTTTACGATAATTGGAACTCTTGGTATAATTGGTTAATCCAGAGATAAACTGCTTAAAAGACAATGGGTAATTTAAGCATAGAAATCGATAAGATGTGCGTATTCAAATTAAGTTAGGAGAATTGGATCTTGCAGACTGTCAAAAAGGATATTGTCTGTTTTTAAATGTATTCTTTTCATTTCTTTTTCTCTTTCTTTGTTTCTTCCTTTCTTTTATATCTCTCCTTCTCTTATCTTTCCGGTTCGTAAGGCCGAGTTTTTCCCCCCTTTTTTGTGTATGTAATGTCGATATGTTTTTAATTGTAAGTTTAATAAAATTTATTTTTTAAAAAAAGAAGAAGCAGGCGACTCTGGAGGGAAGCCACCACTTTCCTAAAGTGCCTGTTTATTCCTGTCCAAGAAAAGTTCCCGTCTCCTGTCGTGGTGGCCCCAAGGGGCCTGAGGGGCTCCCGGGACCCCCGTCCCAGGCCTTCCGAGGGCATCCCTTGTCCTTCGGGGCAGCCTCTGCAGAGCTGGCAGCGCTGGGTGCCAAGGACTGTTGAGCTCTGTGAAAGAGGCTGCCTGGCTGCATCTCTGGCTTCTCTTCTCACCCCTGGTGAATAACGGCCTTTCTCCCCTGCAGATGCTTTGCCACGCGGTGTTAGCCAATGGCCAGACAGCAGAGGACCCCATGGAGATCATCATCAATGTTGGCGACCAGAATGACAACCGTCCAGTGTTCACCCAGAGCGTCTTCGAAGGGTCCGTGGAAGAGGGAGCTAAACCAGGTAGGGGAGTCTGGGTGAGGACACAAGACCCTGGATCCTGTTGCGTGGCTGCCCTCTGTGCCACAGGCACAATCCCTCCAGGACAGGGAAGGACAGTCCTGTCGAAGCCCTCCAGACCGCCCCCTCAGGCCAATGCCCGCCCAGCCATGCCCCTGTGGGATTAAGCAGACAGTCTCTGTGACAGCTGGGAGGCGCGGAGGGAGCTGGGCTCATGCTCGACTCCGGCGCTTGTTTCAAGGGAGCCCCTTTAAGCAGCCCTCCTTCCCCAGGAACGTCGGTGATGACAGTGACGGCCACGGATGCAGACGACGCCATAGACTCCTATAATGGCGTCATCACTTACTCCATCCTCAGCCAGGAACCGGAGCCGGAAAAACAGATGTTCACCATCAGTAACGAAACAGGCCTGATCAGCGTGGTTGTGTCCGGTCTGGACCGAGAGGTGAATGCCGGGTGTTGGGACAGGTTGGGGGGGGGAGGGGCCCAAGCAAACCTTTTCTAAGATGGGAATTAATCGGGGAGGTGGGCTGCATCTCTGTCGTCCATTTTCTACTGCTTCAATCCCAAGTGAGCCAGGGAAGAATCCTTGTTTGGCCCTGAAGGGAGAGATTGTTAGCTCTCCAAGGCAGCCCAGGCAGAAGCAGAACTGTGTGAGGGCTACCCACCCGCACAGACAATTGCAGTGTTTGGTTCTTTGCAGAGGATCCCCCAGTACACGCTAGTTCTGCAAGCGACTGACCTGCTGGGAGAAGGCTTGAGCACCACCGCGAAGGCTGTGATCACCATCACCGACGCAAATGACAACCCGCCAATCTTCGATCCTTTAATGGTAATGTGGGAGCCTGCCCCCTCCCACCCTTGGCCATGCTGGGGTTGCCCTGGGGCCTGAAGGCCATCTCCCTGTCACGCAGAAGCACCCAGCCGTGTCCTGCACTTCCTCTGCAGAGGCGCTGGGCGGGATTTGTGGCTCTCCGTTCCCTGGAGTCGGACCTCCCCCCACCCCGGTGGAGACTGGCCCTTGCTCCCCTCTGACGGCTCTGTCTCCTTTCAGTACAATGTGGTTGTGCCAGAGAATGAGGTGGGGGCCCTGGTGGCCACCCTGAAGGTCAGTGATAAAGATGAGGAGAATAGCTTAGCTTGGAAAGCCAAGTACAGCATCGTGAAAGGGGACGAGGAGGCGAACTTTGCGATCACTACAGACCCGGACACCAACAATGGTCTTTTGACCACGGCCAAGGTGAGCGGTGGGCCCCTCTTTGTGGGGGCTAGAATCCTGCGTGTCCCCAGCCCCATATCCCACTGGAGTGTCCGGCAGTTCCACTTAGGCCAAGTCAACCCTCCTTTTCTACCTCCTTCTGTCCTTCCAGGAACTGGATTATGAGACCCAAAGGCAGTATATTCTCCAAGTGACCGTAGTAAATGAGGTTGACTTCTCGGTCATTCTCTCGACGTCCACGGCCACCGTCACCGTCAATGTGAGCGATAAAAATGAACCCCCAGTCTTCATTCCCCCCGAACTGAAGGTGTCAAAGCCCGAAGATCTTTCTGTTGGCGAAACCGTAGCTCAGTACACAGCCCAGGACCCTGACAGGTTCCTGCAGCAGACACTCAGGTAGGGGGCTGTGTGGAGATGCTTGTGGCAAGGTCCATCATTTGAACGGGGAAACCCGGAAGGTCTGCAGGCCGCTTGTCCCAAAGACGCTGGCTGAGCCCGGGGCCCTTTCCCTTGCAGATACTCAGTGAGGAGTGACCCTGCTGGCTGGCTGAAAATTGACCCCGAAACTGGCATGATTAAGTCAAAAGCCCCCCTAGACCGAGAGTCAGCTTTTGTGAAGGATGATATCTACAAAGCCATCATTGTGGCAAGCGACAATGGTAAGCTTCCCCCTCCCCCAAACTCTGCATTTTGTCTTGCACCCAAACCCCAAAAAACCCCTGGGGAACTGGGAAGGGGGGGGGAATTGAGCAATGGTGCCACCCAAGTATACGCATTTGTGGAACTGACCCGCCCTCCCCTCTCTGTCCAGCGAACAAGCCGGCCACCGGCACAGGGACTCTCCTTTTGCATCTGGAGGACGTGAACGACAACTGGCCAGAACCGGATCCCCGAATGTTTGACATCTGCAGCCGCAGTCCAGAGCCCCAGGTGTTAAGCATTGTGGACAAGGATATGCCACCCAACACCAGCCCCTTCCTCGCCATGCTGGAATTTGACTCTGGTGCCAATTGGACAGTCAAGACCAACCAAGGTAGGCAGAGGCAGTAGCTGCGCTCCACAAAACAAGGGAAGCGCCTGGACACACGGCATCAAAACTTCCTGCTTTCCTCTGAATTCTTTCCTCCTTCTCCTCTCCAAAATGTGCATTCAAGTATTAGAGGGAGACTCATTAATGACTTCATTAGGTTTTTTAATTAGTGTTTTAGAGCACGGCTCTATGCAGCTCTGACTCACATTCCGAGTGTGTGTCCTTTGCAGATAGTCTGACCCTTAACCTGGTCAAGCAGCTGGAGCCTGGGGAATACAACATCGCCCTCAAGCTGACCGATGGCCAGGGGCTCTCTCACGTCACCACGGTCAAAGCCATGGTCTGCAACTGTGAGGGGTCTGCCAAAACCTGCGACCGAAAGGCGTTTCTGCCAGCGGCAATAGAGACCTCTGCCATTCTGGGCATCCTCGGGGGCATCCTCGCCCTTCTGAGTGAGTACGGCACTTCCTTTCTCCCCGTCCCCCCTGGGGAAGCTGGGCGGCTCCTCTTATGGCCCCCACTTCGGCCGGACGAGGGCTCCCTGCTTGTGGCTGACAGGGCCTCCCGAACTGCCTTGCAGTCCTGCTGCTGCTGCTGCTGCTGTTCGTGAGGAGGAGAAGGCAGGTGAAGGAGCCGCTGCTCCTCCCCGAGGACGACACGAGGGACAATGTCTACTACTACGACGAAGAAGGCGGAGGGGAAGAGGACCAGGTGGGCCTCTGGCTTTGGGCTCCTCGGTACCCCCCCACCCCGGTCCCTGGGCCTGAGCTGGGCTCCTGCTCCCCATGGCCTTTTCTTCCTGCTCCTGCAGCAGCTGGGAGGGCCGGTCACCCAGCATGGTGGTCCCACTTGACACCCACACACCCACACCCAGGGCTGGCATGGAGCTTCTGAGAGGGCCGGGCATTTGCTTGGTTTACCTCGGCCATCCCGCTTGCACATTCCTCCGCAGCTCTGATAAAAACGACTTATCTAAGCTGCGTTTTAGAAAGGGATCCCTGGAAAGTGAGGGCTACGGTGGAAGGAAGAGTGACCAAACAAAACCATTTTGTTCTTCCAAGGGAAGGAAGAAAGGTCCTCTGTTCACTGTCTGTGCTGGAGGAAGGGTGTCTTCCTGCCTGTCTGCCAGAATCACCCCTGATTCTGCTCAGCTCAGTCCTGGAGTTTCCTTCCTCTGCTCAAGAGCCTGAGGCCGTCTTCTCCTCCTAGGATTTCGATCTGAGCCAGTTGCATCGAGGCCTGGATGCCCGCCCTGAAATCACCCGGAATGACGTTGTTCCAACCCTCATGCCGGCCCCGCAGTACCGTCCACGCCCTGCCAATCCCGACGAGATAGGAAATTTCATCGACGAGGTGAGTGGCACCGGGAGCCCAGTTCCCAGGCATTTCAGGGGCGCAAGCCTTCCGTGAGAAGCAGAACGTGGGCACGGAAGCTAAATCCTAGTGGCTGAATAGATGCAGCCTGCATAGAGACGCCCTGCTCTCTTGAGCTTCTCCAAAGATTTGGTGAGCCCTTTGTCGTTGTTCCTCAACTTGAGCAGCTTTAAGACATGCGGCTGGGGAACTCTGGGAGTTGAAGTACACGTGTCTTAAAGTTGTCCCGGTTGAGAAAGTCTGTTGTAGAGAGATGCTTATGCGCTCATCAGCTCCCTCCGCTGTTCAACCAATGGAAGTTTTGTCCGTTTCCCTTCCTGCAGAACCTGAAGGCGGCGGACATGGACCCCACGGCTCCCCCTTATGACTCTCTGCTGGTGTTTGATTATGAAGGCAATGGCTCCGAGGCCACCTCGCTCAGTTCCCTCAACTCCTCCCATGGAGACCAGGACCAAGATTATGATTACTTGAATGACTGGGGAAACCGCTTCAAGAAGCTGGCTGACATGTATGGGGGGGGCGAGGAAGAGGACTAGGGGTGACTGGAGAGGGGCCTAGGTGTGGGGGCAGAAGGCTAGAAGGGAGAGAGAATAGAGCTGACTCTTGGTAACTCTTGCCAACTTTTCCACAATTTACCAAAACGTACACAAGAGATTCCCCCTTGAAGAAGATTCCGACAATCTCGCCTGTGTGGGATAATTATAATCAGGGTGGCCTTACTGAGGCTGATTCAATGCAATACGGAGTTTCTTTCTCAAAGGCTGGACACCCTCGGGGGGAAAAGGCCTCCCCAGGAAAGAGAAAAGTGTCTGAAATCTGTAAAGGGCAGATTTCGGTCTTGTATTCAAAAAGTTTCACCCGAGTGTCTCTACTGTCTTAATCTATCCTCTTGTTTACTTAAGAAGAGCATTGGGCTTCTTGGGGCAAAATTGTAATGCATCTTGGAGAATATGAGGAAAAATATGCAAGGAAACTATTTTTGTGAGGGAGAGGATAAAACACAGCAGCTAACATTATGGTCACGGAACAGAACAGAGGTTCCTATTAATGGCCCCATTGAGGGGTGAGAGCTTCTGCCTGCACAGATTGAAATCCCACAGTCTGGTTACGGTGGCTAATCATTGGAGCTTCCTCCAGGAAGAGCCCTCCAAGCATGCTGTTTCCAGAGCCCTAACCAAAAACACTTCTGGGGATTCTGCTCCTAAGTAACCTTTGGTTTCCAACCCTTGGACCTTTACTATTCAAAGGCAGCCTTGTGGGAGTGATGGGGCGTGTCTCGGAAGAGAGGCAGGATTTCTGATTTTTTTGCCACTGTTAACCAACATGGCTCTCCTCCTGGACGAATCCCCTTAGGATCCCTGAATCAACTTGTCCCAAGTGCCTTTGCTTTCAGATATTGCTTCTGCCAGACCTTTGCCTCTCCGAGGCCCGGAGTCCAATCTCTGTCGGGGGAGGCATCTGAAAAACCATCCGGCGTGATCCCTCTTACTGTGGCTTGGAAGTCAGGGTCTGTGCACTGCCTTTGAGAGCTTAATTAGTAAACCCGGTTTTAGCAGAGATGTTACTCGCCCCCCACGGTGCCTTCTCATAAAGTGCCTGAAAGGTGGGAGCAGTCCCCTTCCCTGGCCAACTCCTCCCGGCCCCTTTCGGCTTTAGGCTACCCCTTGGGCCAGAGGGGCCAGAGAGGAGCTCAGCGGTGGCTCAAAGACTGGCCCGAGTTCTTCCGCCTTGGGCCTTTGTCTGGGGACCAGGCCACACACACTCCTCTGCGGGGTCCTATAAAATACAGCTGGACAAGACGGTGTTTGTCCTCCAAGTAATCTATTTTAATTCGAACCGTTTCTTCTGCCAAGATGCCACTCGTTTCCTGTGATGTGTTTCCTACTCCTCAGCCCTGATGGTATAATTATTGCCCAATTGATGGGCGCCATTTGGAAAATAGCTTTCTAATTTTAGATCCGTATGTTAAGCTATCCTTTTGAATATATATTGTGGAAAGAATACAGAGATGCACATTTTTTAAAGTTATTTTATTGCACAGATGCTTTTAAAAAATAATAAACTATTGTTTAAAAAGTACTTCTTTTCTTGAATCTCTGTGATATTTCTTAGTCATTCTCCTGAGATGGCATGCTTTTTCTAACCTAAATGTTCTACTGACTTCAGACAGTTTTATTTTCAAAAGTCGTGGGGATGAATAACCAGATATATCCAGGGTAAAAGTACATCTTCTTTCCCAACTTGCTGTCGAATTTGTACTGTGATTTCCAACCATTCCAAAAAGCCATGCTCATTTCTAGACTTTTAACTGCAGTGGGTGTGCATGCGTGTACAATTCCGAAAGTCTTCACACAGTCAGCAAAGGACACTTGTTAGTATGAATCACAGGATCATAGTTGGAAGTGAACATAAAGGCTGCCGCGTTTGAAGGCCTTGCTCGCCTAGAGCACTTGGCTGCCTTGTTGCCCTTGAGGGTAGAAATGCAGATCTGAAGCCGGCAGCTGTCCAAGGGAGGGAAGGCGGAGGCAGCCAAGGGATTCAAGCCCTACAGATGCATCTTTGGGGCCGATAGCTCTGCTCCGCTCAAAGCATTTCCTTTTCACAGCAGAATTCTCTCTATTCCCAAGCCCTCTTCGCCTTCTGCTTCATTCCTCCACTTAGCACGAGGAACAAAAGCCTTTAAACCGGTTTTTAGCTTCGGAATGCCCTATTTTGGAACGGACTTATTACTGAAGTTCTTTCCATTTGGCAGTTTGCTTTAAGGTCCCGCAGCTAATTTTGAATAGTTTGGCCTCAGATTTACGGAAATAGTTTGATACTTTTAATGAACAAAGCCTGTTTTGCCCCTTTTGTAAGGGAGGCCCCGCACCGAGCCTGTCAACCATCATCACCCACCCAAGTTCCAAGGCTTCATCTCAAGTGAATTCAACACGCTGAGCTGCGCATGCGCCAGAAGGTCTTGCGCCGAGGACTCCCAGAATCCCTCCGGGCTGCTTCCCTTCGCCTTTCCCCGCCCCTCTCGACCTTCCCCAATGGGCAGCCGGCGGGAACTTCCGCCCTCCTCCTTCCGCCCCTCCCAAGGTGGCGGCGTCGCCGTCGCGCAGGCCCACCGGACCTTCCCAAGATGGCTGCGCCCAGGAGCGCCGAGGGCCGGGACGAGGAGGAGGAGGACGGGGCGGCGGGGCTGCAGCGGGCGGTGGGCGGCCTGCAGCTCTTGCTGGGCCGGAGCGCAGGCACCGGTGAGAGGGGCGGCGGGCTGCTTCTCTCGCCTCCCGCGCCGCAGGTCCGGGGCGCCGCGCGTGCCCTGCCCGCCGCTCCGACCGGCGCTTCCCTTCTCCCCGCAGGCCCGTCGCCGGAGTCGCTGCGCCTCGGGCTGACCGCGCTGGAGGAGAGGCTGGCCCGGGACCCCCAGTGGGCTTCCCTGCGCTGGGCGAGGACCGAGGTGGCCCAACGGGCCCCGGGGCTGAGTCCCGGCCCCGACCCGCCCTGGGCCGCGGCCTGCCAGGCGCTTCTGCTGCTGCTCTGCCTCAAGCGCTGCCTGGTCCGCCTGGCAACCGCGACCCCCGCAGCCAGCCCGGGCGAGGCCGGGGTCCCGCCTCCGCTGCGCCCGGACGCCCTGAGCATCGCCCAGGAGGGGACCGTGCAGGCGGCAGCGCAGCTGGCGGTGGCCTTGGGCCTCCGCCCTTACCTGCTGCCCGGGGTGGCGCCCCCGCCGCGGGACAAGGCCGGCCTGCTCGCCGCCCAGCCCGAAGCCCCGCGGAGGCTCCTCGCCGCCTGCAGTGCCCTGGTGGAAGTGGCCGAGCACCCTGAGCTGGGCAGGCTAATCCTGGTGCGCCACCTGGGCGACCTGCTGGCTGGGCTGGCCCAGCTAGGCTTCTGCCCCGCAAGGAAGGCCCGGGTAGGTGCCGAGATGCAGGTGAGGGTGAAGGAGCAGCCCTGGGGGTCCTGCGCGGCCGTGCCCCGTTCCCTGCCAGAAGCAGCCCGGCCGGGCTTTCCCATGAAGTGAAGCAAGTGCCTCCCTGTTTCCTCTGGGCGGTATGGAATGGGAGCGGGGACTAGCAAGCCACCCTTGGGCCCTACAGGTGAAAAGTTCTGCCGGGCAGGGAGGTGCCCGTGGGGCCCTTGCCACTGCCTTAGTTGGTTGAGCCTCTAGTTAGGGCTACTGAAGGGATATTTGGAATGAGTGCCTCTTTGCATTTCCGAGGATTCCTTCGCGTGTTTTATTTTTCTAACTCTCTGGGATTTTTTTCCAGGACCTGACCGAAGGGGAACGGAGCAGCTGCAAAGAAGCCTTGCAAGGCCTTTTGGACAAAGTGTACCAGCCCCTGGTGGTCCGGGAACTGCTGCTGCTTCAAGGGGGGGCTAAGCTGGTATGACTGTGAGCCATGGAGAAACTAGATTTGCATCCTTCCAGCTCAGCGCTGCCTCTGTGTTAGTTTAGCCGTGGCTCTGCAGAACGGGTCTTTCTCGGTCCTGCTCCTTGACGGCTTGTCCCTAGAGATCCTGTCACAGAAGTTCAACTTGGGCCTTCCTGCCTTCCTAGCACGTGGAGAGTAAACAGCCCCCAGGTCTAAATTGGGATGCGATACAATTGGACTGAGCTCCAGGGCCAACCCAGTCTTGTTAGGTGCCATCCTGGGAATCTGCTGCTAGGTGAATGGTCAGTTAACTTGAGTCCATTCTGTCTGGGGAAGGGCAAGGGATGCCCCTGTTGCCTGGTGTCAAGGCCCATCGGGGCAAGGCAGAAGAAGGGCTGCTGCACAGCAGGGCTGATCATGGTCCAGCATGCACATGTTTCTTTTTCAGGCCTCCTGTCCCAGCCAGCAGAAGAAGGAGCCTTGTATGGCATCAGCACCAGCCTGGCTTCAGCGCCTTTGTGGGCATCTGCTATCCGGGAGGCTGTTAAGACCTGGTGGAGTTCAGGCTGTGATCCGTGGCATCCTGGAGGGAGCCGGAGGTGAATGAGGCTGGACAAATCAGCCATGCAAAGGCTGGGACAACAGATAAGAGTCCTTTGTTCCAGTGTTTCTAAACTTGGCCCAGCCAAGTTTACTTATAATAGTTCCTGTCTTAATAAATAAGGATCTGCAGGAAACAGAAATATTTTGAAACTGGACAAATAACTCTGTGCCAGTGTTTTCTGGATCAGTCCAGTTTGCCAGAACCAAACCTGGACTTCTACATGGGGCAAATAAGGCAACCTGGTGCATGATCCTCCCAGGCCTTCCCCACTCACTCCAGTCAGCTGCTGCTGGCCCCTCTTCTCTGCACGGCATTCCCCACGAGCCAGCTCTTCTAGGCAGAGAGCAATTAAGTCCCCCTCTTAAAAACCAGCAAGAGCAGACAGGTTGAGGAAGATCCAAGGTGACCTGGCAAGATACTGAGCAAGGCGGTTACTGCCGTGGCCTGGGTGAAGCTCCTCCTCCTCCTCCTCGTGGAGGGAATTGCAAGTCTCTCTGGCCACAGGATGGGCGGCTCTCTGTGTGCTCGTCTAACGGAGAGCCTCCTGCTTTCCAGCTGGGGCTGTAGCGGGCAGCAGTGCAGAAGCGGCAGCAGCCGACTGGCAGAAGTGCGAGGCTGTAGCCAAGATCCTGTGCTCGTGTCCTCAGCAGTCTCTGTCCCTGGAGGATTATTGTCAACAGATTTGCCCACAGGTACATCTTCTGCCCCTTCCCTTTACCCAGCGACTGGCGTTCTGGTGCAACTCGGGTGGCACAAGGACCATTTGTGAGTCAGAGCTCCCAGAGTGGCTCCTGCTCGGTGGATGCAGAGTTTCCCCTCCATCTAGTCCTTGCAAATCGACTCTTCCTGGGTTGGCCCTCAGGGCCTGCAGTTTCTGCTGAGTCTTGGAGGCCTGTGGCCCTGTTCCCCCTCTCCTCCTCCTGGCAATTTGTGATAGTGTGGGCTATAAAACGTAATTTTAGAAATAGTGCTGGTGTGCATGACAAACTTTGAGCATAAACTCTGCTTTTATCTTTTTCTTTTAAAGATTCTGCAGCTGTTTCTCATCCAGGATAAGCTGATGATGCACCAGTTCCATCGAGTGGCAACCACAACTGTCCTCGCCATGGCCAGGCAACATCCACAGCAGGCAGAGAAGCACCTGCTGCGTCCCCTGCTGGAGCCTCTCTTGCGCTGCCTGGGGGAGCCAGGTAATGGCCTCCCGCCCCCCTGAACGCTTGGCCAGGCTGGGGAGCCGGAAGATGCCTTAGCTTTTTCCTGTTTTTAGAATTCTGGAATTGTAAGCCTCCTAGAGTCACTTGGTTGAATTGGCCAGCTGTGGAGGTTGGTTAGTGGGTTGAATGACCAAACAAAGAAATTTCTGTCACCTTGGAAGGTGGGAACCTCCTTGTTTTTTCAGGGGCTTCTGTACCCAGAATTGGTGCACCTGGGATTCTTAGGCTTGGGTCTGCAGGACTGAAATGTATCCTTCCTATCCTTAGTTCTCCCATGAACTCTGGCAGCTCACCACAGTCCAGTATTAGCCGTTGAAACAGTGCTGGGCAAGACGAGCTTGGTAGTAGGCTAAGATACACTCATTGGAATCCAAGTGAGGAGGTTGGGCTGAGCAAGGGCCTGGCCCAGAGCTCCCCATCCCGTAGTTTCTAGCCTGGCCGCTGGGTGGCTGGAATTGATGGGCTGTTTTCTTCCCATTGGCCACTCATATCATGGAATATCCTTAGCTGCTCCCACATTCACGGTCCTTTTTTTGTCTTCAGAAGGTTCCCTGGGAGACATGCCAGCTGGGGCGGTGCTGGTGGGAGAGGAGTTGCTCTCGGGGTGCGTGGAAACGGTGCATAAGGTGCGGCGCCAGCACACGTGTCGGTATGCAGCGTTGGGAGGGAGCGGAAGCCACGGAAGGACCTGCAGCTGCTTTCAGACCAAACATTCCCGTGACAGAGTCGGGTTGCGTCGTCTTCCGCAGCTGTGTCCTCCCTCCTCCCTGGGCTGAAATAGGCAAAATGGTCTTCCCTGCAATGCCAGGCGGAGCCGCCGCTCCCACATGGCTTTCATGCTCAGCTCGATCCGCCTTTGCTAGCCCAGCGCTGTGGTCAGCTTGCTCTCAGTCAGCTGCCGGGCGCCAGAAATCAGCACTGCCCGGCAGCACAGCCAGCCCACCTCTGCTGAAGACGCAGGCCCTCCGAGGGTCAGCCTGATCCCAGAAGGAATAGATCCCGCTACAAACGGGGGCGGGGGGCTGAGCCATTAGCAGGCTCGGGGGTCTCGGGAGGCCTGTGCAAGGTTGGGGGGCTGTAAATTGAAGGGCTGGTCTTTGGCAGACACCTCGATAGCTTCAGCATTTAAGCACTGTTTACGCTCGAGAGCATCTCGGGCACTAATGAGCTGTTTCGGACAGCTGGCACACAGAAAGGGGTCCAGAAGGCCCTAAAATAGCCAGAGGTTCTTCTGCCTTTGGAATGTATATTTGCAACGTGCAGGGATCCTGGGCTGTGTGCGTGCTTGGGCAGAGTCTTCCTCCTCTCTCCCTCACAGGTCTGTGTGGTCGGGAATGAGCCCTCGCCTTGCCTCCTGGGTGCCCTGCAGCCTGCGCTGGGGGCCGTCTTCTCCCTCTGGTGCTTCACCAAGCAGAACGTGTCCTTCCTCCGGTGAGGCCCCTGGTCTGGTGGGGGAATATTCCTCCAGAGCTCTTCCGTGGCCTTGGGGGGGACAAACCTCCCTGGATGGAGGCATCTCTGGTTCCTGCCAACAGAGACCCCACCCCGCTGAAGGCCAGGCTCGTGTGCCCAGGAGCCGTGGGCAGTGCTGGCCTTGGCGTTTCTGCCGGGGGGATTGGCAGCTCTTCCGAAAAGAAGACCCTGATCCAAAGATCGCAACAAAGGGAAAGAGGAGAGTGGCTGGGTACGGAAGGGCAGCCAGGGGCCCGCCGGCTTTTGGGTTCCCATCGCCCAGGAGACAGACCTCCACCTCGAGCCTCTCTTCTGGGGGAGGCAGCTTGGCTTGCGGGCGTCCTGGGCTGCCTCTCCCCAAAGCCACCTTGCCCTGGACTGGGCTTAATGCCCCCCGGTTGTTTTCAGCACCCCTGCCAGGAGATCTTGCTATGGTTCCTGGAGAAGAGCGAGCGACGGGCCTCTCTGGCGGCCCTGGAAGGCCTGGCAGAGCTCAGAGGGAGCCCCGCCTGCCCCACCCCCACTGCCACTTCCGGGTGGGTGGAGGAGGGGCGTGGTGGCCACCCTCCAGGAGGCTGTGAGGTGAGAGCCTGCTGGGCCTTTAAGGGGGGGCGACTCTGACCCAGGTGGTTGCGGGGGGGTTGGGCTGCCAGGAAACCTGCCCCAGCCTCTCCTGCCTCAGGAGGGGGCAGAGGGTCTCTGCGTGGTCAGTCGTGGGCAAAGGACTCTCCCTGCTCCAAGAAGGCTGGGAGAGACGGTCCAGCCCAGAGCCTCCGGGCCCCTCCCCTTCTGGGTCCCCTGGTGGAGGAAAGTTTGCTCTTTCCCTGCACAGGGACGAAGACGAGGCCCTCTACCGGAAGCTTTCGTCAGAGCAGTGGCAGCTGGAGCAGCTGGTGGACTTGCTGTCTCGCTGCCGGAGGGGCAGCCTAGCGGGAGACTTCTTCCTGGGCTGCTTAAAGGTAGGCCGGGAGCATCTCCGGGGGTCTCAGTGCAGGGTGTGTGCGCACGCGCCTTCCACAAGAGGAGGCCAGCCGTTGCCCTTCAAGGCCTCCCCCCTTCAGCCGCCAAGGGCTAATCCAGGCAGGGGAACCGCCGTTCTCTGGCCTTGGATGGGGCTGTGATTGGAGGAGGGCTCGGGTGGGTCTCATCTGGATTCCTGCTGACCTGGGTGTGTGTCGGTGTCGGTGTGTGTATCCAGTGAACCACCATTCTTCCCATCTGTGTTTTTCTGCCGTGGAGCAGGATCATATCCTGCCGGTTGTTTAGCCTCTCTCCTTCCAATGTGTGCCCCTCCCCCTTGGTGGCAGGAGCTGACCCAGGTGGCCTCTGAGGAGGACCCTGCGCCCCCTTCGCCAGCCTCCCCGCTGGATCTGGAGCAGCTCTGCCACCCAACCCTCCCCCAGCAGATGAGGCAGCTGCAGGTGCTTCGGGTGGTGGCCCTGCTGACCGAGGCCCTTTCGGACTCTTTGCTCGCAGATGTCAGGCAGGTCCGTCCCCTCCAGCCACCTGGGGTGGCCTGGCTGCTGGGCCTGAGGTTGGGCTGGGCAGGCTGCACCCGTCCTGGGGGCTGTTGAGAAATCACACTCTCCCTCCTTACCGGGGGTTGGCCTTCATTTCATCCTGAGGCCCCTGGTCGGCTGCAGAAGCGAACTGTTTTGGGGGTGTTCCTTCCACAGGTGGTGGACTTCGTGGCAGCCACTCTGCAGCGGGCCTGTGCAGGTCTCTCCAGGGGCTCAGTGGGCCCCGTGGAGTCCCAGACGCTCAGCATGGCCATGGGGCTGGGGGCGGCCATGCTGGGGGGGGTCCTGGAGGTGAGTAGCCGGAGGGCCATCGGCTCAGGCATTGGGGCCTTCGTAGTTCCGGCAGGTGTTTCCCTTCCTGATTCTGAGCCTCTGGGCTCTGCTCATCCGCCCTTCCCCCTCCTGTCCCATTCTGGTCCCTAAGGCAAAGACCCCCCCCCACAATACCTGCAGGGTCTTTGCTGGGGGAGGGCCATGGCGGGGGGGAGGCAGGCGAGGGGCTGCCAGGTCAAGCTGGCTCCCGCTGACCTGCAGGGAAGCCTCTGCCCAGCTCAGGAACGGGGTGGGGGGGCCTTTCGGTTTCCCTGGGTGGGGAGGTTGGAGGGAGGAGGCGCCTTGGTCTCTGACCAGCGTTGAGGCAGGAAGCGGGGAGGGGGGATCTTGCTGAGACAGGCTGAAGCTTGGAAGCTTCCTTCGTCAAGCCCAGGCTTGCTGGGCCACGGGGGCCGGTCCCAGGCATGGTGCCTCCCTCCCCCTCCTCAGTCCCAGCTTTCAGGCCGGAGCTTGTTCCTCCTTCGCTGAAGCCGGCTGTGGTTGTGTTTCTGGTGGGTGCCAGGCGGGGAAACGCATCCCTCCCCACCCCAGGCGAGACCTCTTGAGAAATGAGGGGGAGGAGGGTTCTTGGCCATGCCCAGCAGCCCAGTAGGAATAGTGAGGGAGGGGCGAGGCCTCGGGGGTGCATCCTGGACCCTCTGCTGCCTGCCGGAGGGGGGTTCCTAGCCGGCACCCGCAAAGCTGGAGGCCTCCAGCAGCCTCAGAGGCATCCACCAAGTACCTGTGACGGGGGGTCCTTGCCTTTTCCTGGCTCCCCCACCCGGGCTGAGCTGGAGTGCTGGCTGGGCCTTTCCTGCTGCTGGGGAAAGCGCGGTAGCTCCCTTCCCACCCCGTTGCCTGGGTGCACCTGCCAGCTTGGGGCCTGATTTTATCTGCCCTGCCAGAACCTGTGCGCACGCCCATAACGGTAACCACAGCAAAGGCTCTGGGTGCAGTGCCCCCTCCTGGCGCTCCCTGCCGGCAGCCCAGGGCCCAGTTCTCGGGATTGGCCCTGGTTCCTCCCTTGGGCAGCAGCCGGCTGACGGGCTCCCCGCTGTCTCCCCAGCTGCAGTCCGAGGACTTTGCCAGCCTGAAGCGGCTGGTGCCCCTGCTGGAGGAACTCTCCCGCCTCCACCCGGAGCCCGGCATCCAGGAGCTGGCGGCCGACTTGAGCATCTCCATCTGCACCCACCGCGCCTTTTCCAGCGAGGCCCTCTGCACCGCTGCTGGCAGGGCCCTGGGCAGGAGGGAGGGTGGGCCGGCCGGCCAAGGGAGTGCAGCTGCCAGCACAGGTGCCCCGGATGGGACCCCCAGAGCCGGGCCAGCCCTGCCCCAGGAGCCGCCCAGGAGCCGCCCAGGGGAGCCTCCGGGGATGGACAAGGACCCCCAGGACCCCCTGCAGGAGCTTCTCTCGGGGGCTTACAGCCCTGACATCCCCACGCGAGCTGCTGCCCTGCGCTGCCTCTCCCGGATGATCGAGCAGAGGGATCCCACGGCCCTGAAGACTCGGGAGAGGTTGCTGAAGGTGGGCGGCCGGAGCCCTTGGTGGGGGAATCCCTCTTTGGCCTGCCTGGGGGGGGGGGCCTTCCTGCAGAGAAGGTGGAGGGTGTCCCCTGACCTTCGTCCGGTGAAGATCCAACCGGTGCCGGTGTTTTTATCCAGCCATAATAGGTTTGAGGCAGATAGAATTAGGTTTTCAGCCACCAGGTTTCTGTTTCCTGGTGTCTCCCCCTCCCTCCCCCCACTTCAGGCCTCTTGCCACCCTGCTGAGCCCCCAACCTTGAGTGAAGAGGAAGAGTTAATTCTGCTTCCAAGCAGCCAGAATGTTGTGCCCCTGGGGGAGAGCAGCTGCCCTGGTTCCCAGGCCCGCCCAGGGCTGCTGGAGCCCAGCTGCAGAGACCCCTTCCGGTCCCCCATTTAGAAACTAGGGGCTTCTCATTCCTGAGCAGAGCCACAACGGTGCTTCCGGGGGCAACTCCGTGCCTGGACGGAAGGCTGCAGGCAACCTTACGCCCTGCCAAGGCGGCCTCCGCCACGAGAGGCCCAGTCGGCTGCAGCTGGGCAGGCAAAGAGATTCTTGGTTTTAATTTTCAGGTTTTTGTGGAAAACTTGGAACACGAAGACTCCTTTGTTTACCTTTCTGCTATCCAAGGTAAGCAGACCCAATCTTGCTCCTTCCTGTCCGGACCCCTCTTGGTGAATGGGGGCGGGGGGCAAATACTCCAGGAAGGAGCCCAGGCCAGGGGCAGGAAGCCCTTGGGGCAGGTGTGCAAGTGGGCTTGGGGAATGGGAGAAAACGCGGAGCCTCCCCCGTCCCCCATCTCCGCTCCTCCTCCTCCTCTCTGCTGCTCTCCAAAGAGACCTGTTCACACACACACACACACACACACACACACACACACACACCGGTTTGCTCATGACGCAAGCTGGACTTCAGCAAACAGCCCTCCTGCTTCTCCGTGGCCCCCAGCCTGGGCAGGAGACTTTCCTAGGAGAGGGGGGGGCCCTAAGGACGGGCGAGGTCCGTGGATGCCACCCCCCTGGCCGGGCTGCTGTCTTTCAGCGGGTCGACTGAACCTGTTCCAGCCGGCCCCTTCCTTGCACCTGCCTTCCTGTCTCCAGGCAGCGTCGCCTTTCTGGAGAAGCCGCCAACTCAAGGAAGCCATATCTCCCCGGCTTCCTTGGGAGGAAATGGAGGCGTTTCACAAGATCACCGGGGGTGGGGTGGCTGTGCAGGTGCCGCCCTTGCAGCCGGGCCCTTGGTGTCGACTCTGGGAGCGGCCAGGAGCGCCCTTCCTCCTCCTCTGGACTGCGCTGTGTGTCAGTAGAGCGGGGGCTCTTTGGGAGGCTCTGGGCCTGGCCAGCCCTTGGCATCCCCCCCCCTCGCCCCAACACACACAGGGTTCAGAACAGGCCCCGGAAGGCTGGTGGCACAACTTCTAGCCTTCTGGCCCTCTCCAGACGCCTCTGGGCCTGGGAGGGAAATCAGACCTGTTGGGAAGAGGCTGACAGGGAGGCGACAGGTGGCTCAGCTCCACACGCTGCTGCTCCAAGGCTCAGCACTCTGAGCGTTGCTGCTGCTGCTGCAGCCCTTCTTGAGGATCTCTTGGGGTCCCGTTTCTGTCGGGAGGGGGGGAGAAGGGCCTCCAGCCTCTGCCTGAAGCCCTAGACCAGGCCAGGTGAGCCTCCCCCACCTTCTTCCTTGCTGAGCTTCAGCAGGTGAAGGCTCCTGCCTGTGTGACTCTGGCGCTGCCAGCCTGGGGCACAAGAGCGGCTCCTTCCGCGTTGAGCAACGTGGCGGCCTTGCAACAGCCGATGAATATCCGTTGACTCAAGAGTGTTGGGAAGGGCCTCTGGGGATGGGCGGGGGGCTAAGGTGGGAGCAGGGTCTGGTCCGGTGGGCACCCAGAAGCAGCGGCTGAGGGGAATGTCAGTCCCGCTGGGGCCGCCCTGCCGCTTGCTTGCCCCCCCAGCCCCCCACTCGTGTCGATCATTCCACTGCCTCAAAGGCCGGGAAGAGTCAGAGGCAGTGGGGGGCTTCTGCTGGCCTGGGCTTATTCTCGGGGGCCCCTGGGAGCGGAGACCTCGGGCGTCATCCCAGGCGCTCTTGCGGGGGGCTTCAGGGGAGGCGTGGAAAAGCTGCCCAGGGGACGGGCCCCCTTCCGCTCTGCCCCCTCGGCTCAGCCTGGGCTCCTGCTTCTGGCCCCTTCCAGGTGTGTCCCAGCTGTCGGAGGCCTCCCCACGAGGCGCCCTGCCCTTCCTGCTGGCCCAGTACGCGGGCGCCCCACGGCGGAGAGCAGGATGAAGGTGGGGAGGCGCTGATGCGCACGACGAGAGCCCTGGGTGAGCCGGCCTGCGGGGCTGGGGGCGAGGGGCTCCTGGGGGCCTGGTAGCCAGCGCAGGAGGGGGCTTTTGTCCTACGGTCTCTGGCCTCGTGGCCTCCAGTAGCACCCTCTGCATTTTGAGGGAAGGCTAGGGAGCGTTTGGAGGACCTTTGGAGTGCCTGAGGGAGGCGAGGTTTCTCCTCCTGCCAGAGCAGCTGCCCACCTTGGTCCTTGGCCTGGGGACGGTGCCTGTGCCCAAGTGCGTCTCCCAGCTTTCTGCCTGGCGATGGGGGGAGATGGGGGCAAGAGCTCTCGGCAGCCCCGTAAGGGAGACGGCTGCCTCCTTGGGTCCCGGGAGCGGATCTGGCATCCAGCTTTGCCAGAGAAACATTAGGTGCATTTGGCCAAAGCACCACAGAAATCCAGAGCTGAGAGGGCTCTGTGAGGCCATAGAGTCTGACCCTCCCGCCATGCTCAGCCTAAGCGTCTCCATTAGCGCCTCATCCCGGTCTCTGGTCTCATGGGTGAGTCACTTCCTTTCTCGGCTTTGGGGCCTTTGATTTCCCGATCAGGGAGAGCCGGGAATTCCCTGCCTGCTTCCTGGGTGTTGCCCTCGGCCGCCTTTCCCGCGTGGCTGCTTCCTCCGAGACTGAAGCTGAGGGCCTGGCCTGGCCTTGAGCCCCCTCCTCCCCTTCCGTGACCGGCTGCCCCCAGGCCCAGCAGGGCTGCTCTCCAGCTGGCACCGCCTGGGTGGGTCCCCTCCTGCCCCTCCCGCCGCCAGAGCCTGTGGGGCCCAGGCCCCTCTCACCGCTGCCCCTCCCTCCCTCCCCTCCCTCGCCCAGCCTGGTTACCTTCTGTTGAGCCTAACCCTCATTAAGCTCCCATCTGGCCCAGATGTTTCCCCACCTGCCCCTCCCCCCCCCACCTGCCTGCTCTACTGGTGGCCCCGGGAGCAGGCTGGGCTCCTTGCAGGGGCCCAGCAGCAGCAGCAGCAGCAGTGGGTGGCTGGGTGTCTCCTGGCTCTGGGGCTGCTTGTCTGAGGGGAGGGGTGCACCCCTTAGAGACCCCCTTCACCTAGGAAACGCCCAGTGCATCCCGTGGGCCTTTCCCTCTCTCGACCCCCCGCAGCCCCCCGAGGAGGCTCCCTTGGTGGGTGCTGCTCTTTGGGTCCCAGGGCTGCATTGTGGCTCTCCCTGCTCCTGGCCATTGGCAGCCTTTGGAAGCAGCAGGGGGCTCTTGGCCTCCCCTCCCCTTCGGCCTCCCTTCCTCGTCCCAAAATGTCTTGTTTCCATCCCTGGAGACAGGAGGGCAACTAATGGCCTACGTGTGTACACCCCCCTCTGCACGCAGGGAGCCAGGGCCTTGCCCTTTCCTTCCTTCCTTCCTTCCTTCCTTCCTTCCTTCCTTCCTTCCTTCCCTTCCTTTCCTTCCTTCCTTCCTTCCTTCCTTCCTTCCTTCCTTCCTTCCTTCCTTCCTTCCTTCCTTCCTTCCTTCCTTCCTTCCTTCCTTCCTTCCTTCCTTCCCTTTCCTTCCTTCCCTTACCTTCCTTCCCTTTCCTTCCTTCCTTCCCTTTCCTTCCTTCCCTTTCCTTCCTTCCTTCCTTCCTTCCTTCCTTCCTTCCTTCCTTCCTTCCGCAGAGGAGCCAGGACTTATGGCGAGGCAGAGCAGCTGCTGGGCGCCCATGGGACCCTGTTCCTGGTGCCTTTTCTGCCCCTTGCAAGGGAGCTGCCAAGGCCTCCGTGGGCCAGATGCCTCTGGCACATTTGCGCTGATGGTGCAAAGATAGCAAGAAGACTCTAAAAGTTGCTCCTGCCGACCTCGGCCCTGCCACCCGCGGGGGTGGGGGGTGGGGGGCTTCTCGCTGCTGCTCCTTTGCAGCCCAGGGCAGCTGAAGGGCGAGGCGCTCCCTCGGAGTGGGAGGTTTGCCCGTTAAGCCTCCCTGTTTGGGGACGCCCGGCTCTGGGTTCCGGGGAGGCCAGAGCCATAATTCCTGGTGCCTGCCTGCCAGCACGGAGAGGAGCCTGGCGCCTGGCCTCGCTTAGGGCTGTCCTGGGGGTGGGGTGGGGGGTTTGTGTGTGTGCAGGATTTTGCTCCGCTTAGGAGGGGGCCTTGAGCCGCTTTGAGCCTCCCTGCCGCTTGGATGGTTTCTTCATGCCAGCCCTTTTCCTGCCCTGCTGGCTCAGGGGTGGGGTCCCCGTGAGCAGCTCCTCCATCACCGTTTTCCTGCCCCCACTGAGGATTGAGGGCCCCCCTGCATAAGGGGGCGGAGGCCAGAGAGGAGGGAGGAGAGCCTCGCCTTTGCCTGCCAGCCCAGGGAAGGGTGAGCCCCATGGGAGGTGGGCAGGGCTGCTGCTCGCGGGCGACAGGCTGGCTCCCTCCTGGCTCACCTCCTGTCGTCGCTCCCGGTGGTCCCTCCGGCCAGGCCCACTGTTGCCCCTCCAAGCAGCAGCTGCAGACCTTCCCAGGCCCCACCTGGCAGCCGAGAGCCAGGGCTTCTCCCTCCCCTCAGCTGGCCTTCCTTTCTCCCCCTCTGGCAGGAGACCGGGTCTTCCCGCACACACACTCCCTGATCCATGCCTTCCTGCGAGGAGCCCGAGATCCTGACTGCTCCCTCAGAGCCAGCAGCCTGTCCAACCTGGGAGAGTTGTGCCAGATCCTCGGGTTTCAGCTGGGGTCGGTGGTCCACGAGGTACCTGCCCCCGTCCCCCTCCCACTGGGGCTGCTGCTCCTGCTGGAGCCCCCTTGCTGGAAAGGACCCCTCCGAGGTCCTCCGCTGCCTGTTGAGGAGCCAGCAAAGGTTCAGAATCACCCGTCTAAGCTATAAGCCAAAAGGGGAATAGGGGAGAGCTGCGCGTTACACATGGGTGTGGGTGTGCGAGCCAGCCCTGGCCGTGGTGCTCCACTTTCCCCAAAGCCACTCTGATATTGGGGTGGGGGCCGCCACCCTTGGGCAGAGACCCCCTCCTGGGGTTCCCACGGCTCTGGCTGCTGCAAGAGAAGGGCTGTGGGGGGAGGGGGAGTTGACATGCACAGCTGGACTCCTTCAAGTGCAGCTGGTGGGCGATGTGGCAGCCTGGGTGCTGCGGGGGTAGCCAAGCCATGCAGGGGCGTGGTGGTGCAGCTGGGCCTTTTGCCAAGGTTGCCCTGGGCCTCCAGTACGTGGACAGGAGGCGCAACGGTGCAGTCACGTCTGTGCGGCTGAGAGCCGTTTCTGGCGCTGCAGCAGGCCAAGTGCCAGCTGACTCAGCGGAAGCTGCTGCTGCTGCTGCTGCTGCTGCTGCTGCAGGGCGTGGAGGAGGCAGGCTGTCCTTGAGCCCAGGAAAAGAAAGATGCAGCTGGGGCTGCGTGGGAGCCAGGCCCTGGCTCCCTGCGTGCAGATCTAGCCCTGGGACTGAAGCCCCTGGGCCCAGGAGGGGCGTGGGGTCAGCAAAAGTCTTCTGCAGGTGCTGGGACCCAGAGGGGGGATGTGGGGGCGCAGGGTCCCGGTCTCTGCTGGGGGAGTAAGTCAGCCTCGGGGCTGTCAAGGGGCCCAGAGGTCAATGCCTGCGTCCTTGGCGCAAAGGGAGACCTGCTTTCATCTCTGCCCTGGCCTGCTCTGAGGGGCCCTGCCTTTCTCCCTGGCAGCTGGCGTCCTGCTTGGCAGCCGTGGTCAAAACCGACCGGGAAGCTGAGGTCCGTAGAGCTGCGGTCCACGTGGTGGTGCTTCTCCTGCGGGGGCTGAGCACGAAGGCGGTGGAGGTGAGTCTCTCCTGCTGCCCCACCAGCTGCTTCCTTGCCGGGGCTTCTGTGTGGAGGGAGAGGAGGAGGCTGGGCACGTCCTCTTGTGGCCAGGCTGGCAGGAAAGGAGGCCCCGCTGGACCTGCCCGAATGCCTGCAGGAAAGGCGAGTGGAGAGCCTGCCTTTCCACACCAGGTGAAGGAGTGTGGAGAGCTGCTCAGTTCAAAGGAGTCTCAGGAGAGCTGCTCAGTTCAAAGCGGCCTCCTCAAAGGGCCCTGCTCCCTTGCGCCGCCTTGCCTCCATGCCTGCCACCAGGAAATGCCACAGAAGAGGTGGGTTCGCCCAGCCTGGCATTTACGGGCAAGAGATCATCCCTGCTTTCTTGGAACTGGCCCAGGGTAGTTTGTCTATACCTTTCCTCCAGAAAGGTGTGTAAGATTAATTAGTGCAATAATTAAATGCTGGCCTTGGAAAATTCAGGAGAAGGTGAGTTCTGGTCCCGCCTTAGGCGTGAAAGCCGGCTGAGCGACTTTGGGCTAGTCGCCCTTTCAACCCAACCCCCTCCCAGAGTTGCTGTTGTGGGGGAAACTGGAGGAGGAATAAAGTAATTTCACCTCTATATATTTTAGAAAGGGAATAAAAATGGGGGCTGCCAAGCAGTGACCCCAGAAGTCCTGAGCTCCCCTGGAGGGTGTCAGGAAAAGGTGGGGCCGCCACTGGTCCGGCACGGCATAAGGTCCCCTGTTTAAACAGCGGGTTGGATGAAAGGCGGTTTTTCTGAAAGTCCTGTAACTTCGGCTCCCCTTTCCAGGTTCTCCGCGATGTCCTGCTGGATCTTTACCGCCTGCTGAAGTTCGTGGGGCGCTGCGAGCACGATGAGGTGACGGTGCTGCATGCTCATCTGGCCTTGGAAGAGCTGGACAGCCTCCTCAGGCCGCTCCTCTTCCCCCCACAGACGCTGGAGAAGAAGATGGAGATCCTGCCCTACTAGGCTGCTGCTCCGGAGGGCCACGGAGCCCTGTCCCTGCAGAGCCCTCGGGCGTGGCCTCCCTGGCAGCTTCTGTGGGAACTCGGCCCTGTGGCGCAGACTCTGGACAGACTTAGCTTGGTTGTGTGGGGCTCCATCCCCACTGAGAAGCATTGGGCGGGGCGGGACAGGTCATCCCAGGAGTGGCGTATTTGGAAAGGAGGCTGCCGGGGGGCGCTGCCAGGGTCAAATTGGAAGAGGGTTGATGAGGCACCGTGGCTCTGAGGGGCCTTGTGTGGCCCCCAGCACTCCTGGCTCAGCCCATCCCAGTGGCTTTTCCGGTGCTGCGTGGCCAACGAGGCCAGAGTTCCCCCTGGGAGGGGTGTGGCCCAGAGTGGGAGTTGGGGCCCCAGAATCCCCGTCCCAGGGAGGAACCCCGGTTTCCCCTGCTGGGTCTCTTCCGCCCCCCTTGGCTTTGCAGGTGTGTGTGTGTGTGCCGCCTGATGCCGCAGCCCCTCAGTGGAAAGAGCGGCTGGGGGGAAACCTCGTCCCCCAAGAACATCGGGAGGATCTGCCCCCCACCCCCACCCCATAAGGCAGACCCCTCCACCGGCCTTGCGTCTTTGGGAAACCTCGAAGGGGGGCAGCAAAGAGGTGGGGGTGGAAGCTGGGAGCTCTGGGGACACCACCACCAGCCTGGCAGCTTTTGCGCCCGTTGTCTTTCAAACCAGCCTCCTCGCAGGGTTGTAATTGGGAACAATGGCAGCGGGGGAGGCGAGGGTTGCCTTGCAGTGGCCGGCAGGTGGAAGGAGTGGGCATCCCTGCGGGATGCTTGGAGGGGCCTAGCAGCCCCGCCCCTCCCCCGAAAAACCAGGACGGCAGAGGGAGCGGCGCAGGAGCTGATGCTGCCGGCAGAGAGCTGTCGTTGTGTGGCTGGGGACGGCCTGCCTGCCGGCCGGTCCGCTCACACCCGGGAAAGGAGGCGGTGCCTGGCCCCGCGGCGGAGGGTCCCCGCCGGGGCTGGCGGCATAGCGGACACTTCCCTCCTTTCCCGCTGGCGGGGCTCGAGAGGGGGCAGCCGCTCCGGCCGGGCCTCTGCGGAGGGAGCGTCCCCCTTTCCCGGCCGGGCGCGGAGCCTCTGGAGTGTGGAAGGTAAGGCGCGCCGGCTGCACAATGGAGCCGCGGGGGAAGCGGCACCTGCCGCCCTTCCCGCCCGCCTTCCAGAGCGAAGGGGGGAAGCTCTAAAGTGGCGCTGGCCTTGACGGGTTGGGCGAGACCGCGGCCGGCTGCCCTCGCCCAGCCCGCCAAAGCCCAAGCGGAGGCGCTCTTTCCATGCAGCCCGGCGGGCGGGGGGCAGATGTCTGGGTCCTGCGCGGCTTCGCAGCCGAAGAGCGCGCGCCAGGAAAGCCCCGGACTTGCACGGAGCGCTCGTTGCACTCCAGAGGTTGGAATTAGTCCGGGTTTGGGGAGGGGGAGAGCGGAGAAAGGTGAGGCTGGGCTGCTCCAGGAGGAGAAGGCGGAAGGCGCCCTGCAGCTGCAGTCGCCCCGGAACGCCCCAATAAGCGTGAATCGGGCTGGTTTAGTTTGGCTTCGCGCCTGAGATGAACTTGGCCGTTGGGTTGCAACTCTGGTTTAGGGTTTCGTGAATTTGTGAGCCCAGCCAGTGATGTCATTGGTAAACCGTGGTCTGGAGGAGGGAGCTGGTCGCATGGAAGGGGGAGACTGGGAAAGTAACAGGTGGAGTTGAGAAAGTGCCCCGGAAAGGGGGGGGGGGTGAGGAGCAGAGACACGGGAGATAGTGCCGTTGACACCCGTGTCACTCCTGTCTGCGTGCCTTGTGCCTTTGATTTCACGGGCTTCCTATTTTGCCCACTAATGCGCGTTTCTCTTCAGTTCGGGGGGGAGGGGAGGGGGGGCATAAGCGGCCTGTGTCCACAGAGGTGAAGGGCGGAAAGTGAGACCGTGAAGGACACGCTCGTGTTTCGAGCCCCGGGTATCTTTCCGCTAGCAGCAGCTCTTGCGTGCATCGGAGTGACCCCACGGTCCTCCATGAATGGAGAAGAGGCTTTAAAGAAAAATCTCTGGAGGTCCAATCGCCCAGGTAGAGCAGCCTCACTTCCTGATCTCACCTGTCTGCAGCCCACTCCTGCCCCCTCCCCCCGCAAGCGGAGGAGGGCTTGGGTGCTGTGCCAGCTGAGCAAGTCTCCCCCCACCCCCTCTGCCAAGGAGGCTCAGCAGGTGGCAGGTGGCCTGTTGGGGGAGGGGGAAGGATGGGTGGGTTGTGCGCCTTTAACTGGAGCAGAGTGTGAGAATGTATTTCAAACACTTGGATTGTAAAAAGATAACATTAACTTTCTGGAGCCATTGTAGAAAACGAAAATAGACTTGGGATGAAGCAGGCTTGAATCAGATAATTCA
Source organism: Notechis scutatus (assembly GCF_049901735.1). Lineage (NCBI taxonomy): Eukaryota > Metazoa > Chordata > Lepidosauria > Squamata > Elapidae > Notechis > Notechis scutatus. Next base: position 531,571 of record NC_142017.1, on the reverse strand, counting down.
TGGAATTAAAAAATGTATACTCTGGTGATTTGTAGGGTGGGGAAAGAGTCTTCTTGTAGGAAAGTGACGTTGAGCAGTGGGGACAATGGGGAATCCAGAAGGGCCTTTTTGAAGCAGGTTGGAGCCCTGTCCCCACCAGGGACTGGGCGAGAGAGAAGAAGAAGCCCTGCCCCATGGCCTGGCTTTGAACACCGTCCAGGGCTTGTCTGGCAGAACAGAGCTGGAATCTTATTTATGCTCACCCTAAATTACTTCAACTGTGGTTTATGGAACAAACCATACGAGGCAGGTTTCCCCAACACACAAACTCCAAACCAAGAATTGGAATTGCATCCATACCAGGAAATGTGAATCGGGCCTCAGAGTCTTTTGGCAACAAGAGGGGGAGGCTCCGAATTTCTGAGGTGTGATTGTTAGGAAAGGGAGAGAAGTTCCAGCACACACACACACACACACCTTGTGCAAGGCCCAGAAGTACTGGAGGCTCTGTTGGGAAGAACATTGAGCTCATCAACTTAATTCCAGTAATTATCTGCAGGGTTCTTATGCTTAAGAAAGGAAGGGCATTAAATCTCCAGATTCTGTGGGAAACATTGTGGGTTCTTCATCTCACATTCTGTTGTCTGAGGCCCCTCAAGGCTGGACGGTGCCTCTTCTCTCCATAAACGTGCATCTAAAAAGGGACTTATAACCAATAAGGAGCAGCCATCGCCTAGTGAGACCTAATTCCGGCTATTGGTGCCAAACCAAGTAACCAACCCCTCCTCTGCATTCTTGTACTGTTTCCTTCAGGGTTAAACTTTCTGCATTTCCTCCTCTGGCATCAATCTGCTTGTTTCTCTTCTTTGCTGGCACCTCATTAAACGCAGCAGCGCCTTGCAGCTGAGGGGTGTCAGGGTTTCTCCAGTTTGTTTGGTCTCAGAAGGAGACCCTGCCACCTTATTGGAAGGCTGCTCTGCTGTGCAGGCAAGAGATGCTCTCTGGCCCAAGGGAAGCCAAGGGGGACCAGCCAAACTGAATCTGGGCAAACCGTTCTCTTCCTTACAAGGAATCTCATTCTGCAAGAGGAGCAATTTGTGCACGGTTTGTGTGAGATTAGGACACAGGAGGAATTTGAACCCAGGGCTTGATTATAAAGTGAGCAGGACTTGACCTCCCCCCACCACCACTTACCTTCCAGGTGTGCAAGCTTACCATTTGGGGAGAAAGAAGGATGTCTAAAAGAGCCCCAGGTTGGAGGATCTGGTAAATCCTCTCAGGAGAAGCTTATCTACCTCGGCCAAGGAGTCTTTGGGCCAATTCTTTGCCTTGAGCAGATCAAAGCAAGGAATTGGCTTAAATTCATTTTTGTGCAAAGAGCAAAAGGAAGACAGGGAGAAGGAAACACAATATAACAATAAATTTGCCCGACTGGATTTTGAACTCTATTCTTGATGCAGATCTTTCAACGGTAATTTTACGGGCATTGTGATTTCCTGGGAAACTTCTGCAGTTGGTAGACCTTTGTGCTAAATTTATCATATGAAATTAATCTCCACGGTTATTTCTGCTACATCTGAAGGCAAGGGGTGTGAACGGGATGTGTGTGTTTGTGCGTGCAGGTGACAGGCAAGCAAGAACAAGATCCAGTTAAGAAACAGCCTTGTGTGCAATTAACTGTTCCTGCTTTGTGGGATAAATGCTGCTTTGTCCAAAAGTGCTTCTTTTAACCCAGCAGGGCCCATCTGAGCCCAAAGCCTCAGGAACGAGGCTGCATGGACTGCAGGTCCCACTCAAAAAGCAGCACCTTGAAGAGGAATCGCCCAATTGGGAACGGGCCTCTTGGCATCTTCCTGGACTTTAGCTCTGTCCCAGCCCTGGTGGAAAGCTGTGGGGGGAGGGGCGGAGAGAAAGAGATGTATGCGGTCTGTGGAGTTTGGTGTGAACCCGTAAGGGCAGCTGGTTGGTCTAAGTCTGAAGGGGCCAAATATGGCCAGCGGTGCCAAGTGCACCTTCAAACCAGCACAGCAGGACCACCCGAGAGATTCGGCAGCCTTGGGTCCCCACCCCCTGCCATCACTGGAAACCGAGTGCCGGTCACGGCTTTCTCGCCCTTTGCTGGAGAATTGCGCGTCCTTGGTGGCGCCTCTCATCCGTATCTCGAGCGGGGGTCTCTCTGGGTCAACAGATCGCTCAGTTGGGATTTGCCCAAGAGCCGCTCTAAGTCTGGCGGGGAGAGGCCTTCGGAGCCGATCTGCGGGGACCGGTTTCTTCCCCCTGCCCAGTGCTCTCCTTCTCGGGCAGCGCCGGCGGCAATTCCGCTGCCACCGCCGCTGCCACCGCCCTTCCTTAGTCCTGGCTGCCGGGACCGTCCTCTCGCCCCGCATCTCCGCAGTTGCGTCCCTCTTGCGCTGCCCAAATCTTTTTCCCACGGAAAGCGCGCCCGTGGCAGCCCCTGCTGGACCCGCGGGAGGGGCGGGACGGTGGGCGAGAGCACCTGCAGAGAGAGGCAGGTCACGCTGTCGCCCCTCCCCTTGGCCTGGGAGGGGGCTTCCCCCCGGGCGGGGCGGGGCGGGGCGGGGCTCGAGCCTCCCAGGTCGGGCGCTTTAAAACGCTGCGTTGCTCGGAGTCCGAGAGAGAACGCCACGGCACGGTGGGTCGCCCGACCAGAAGGGCGGGGGGATCCCCAGCCCGGACCCTGCTTGCACTTTGGGCGGGAGGGGGGAGCGCGCGCTCTGCACATGCTCCACGGTGGCCTGCTGCTCCTTGGCACGTCGGACGGCGACGCATCTCTTTCCTCGAGCGATTCCGGGCAAGGTTTAGGAAGAGGCGACTGGCACCGTATCCGGGCTGCATGGCGGGATAGGCGACGAGGAAAGACCTGTCGCTGCTGCTGGAGGCGGCGGCGGCGGGAGGGAAGGGCAGCGCGGACCGGAGAAAAGCGAGCGGGCAGACGTGTTGAAACCGCCCGGCCGTCCCCATTTGCACCGGGTCGCCTCAGCGGCTGCTCCGTCGGGCTCCCTGGGAGCGGAGTAGAGTAGGAAAGGGCAGTGGCCGCCGCCCTGCCTCCTTGCCCTGTCCGGGCCTGAGGCAGCTCGGAGCGGGCAGCGCTGACTTGTCCTGCTCTCCTCCCCGTCTCTGGGCTGAACGGGTTTGTGCGCGGCGCCGCTGCTCCAGGTGTCCGGGGCCCCGACGGGTCTCGGGAGCAGCACTGGGCAGGCGCCCCTCTCTCCCCCTGCCCGCCACCCAGAGGAAGGGCCAGTCTGGGAGGAAGGCAAAACCAGCTCCAGGCCTCCTGGGGGGCTGGGAAGGAGCAGCGGTGCCGGTGCGCGTTCTTGCCTGAAGCGAGGTGCGCGGGTGGGGCTTGGGCTAGAGGTACTACCAGCTCTGTAAGCGGGCCTCTCCCCCTCCTTCCGCAGATGCCCGTGAGCCTCCCCACAGCCCTGCGTGTTTCAGGGACCACCCTCTTCGCTGTGACGGTGCTCGGGGGCATCCTGGCTGCTTATGTCACAGGCTACCAGTTCATCCACACGGAGCAGCACTATCTGTCCTTCGGGCTCTACGGGGCCATCCTGGGCCTCCACCTCTTCATGCAGAGTTTCTTTGCCTTCCTGGAGCACCGGCAGATGCGCCTGGAGGGGCGACCCCTGAAGCTGCAAGCCTCGGTGGCCCTCTGCATCGCTGCCTACCAGGAGGACCCCGACTACCTGCGCCAATGCCTGCACTCCATCCAGCGCATCTCCTTCCCTGGCCTCAAGGTGGTGATGGTGGTGGATGGCAATGGAGAGGAGGACACCTACATGCTGGACATCTTCCAGGAGGTGATGGGCTCGGAGCAGACCAGTTGCTACGTCTGGAGCAGCAACTTCCACGCTCAAGCGCTGGATGAGACGGAGGGGGCCCATCGGAAGGCTGCGCAGCACGTCCAGAGCCTGGTCCGCAGCCACACCCACTCCTGTATCATGCAGAAGTGGGGTGGAAAGCGGGAGGTCATGTACACCGCCTTCCGGGCCCTGGGGGACTCGGTGGACTACGTGCAGGTGGGTGCCAGCATGCAAGGCCTCCCTGTTCTTTCTCTTCCCTGTCCTTCTGCCACCCTGGCACCTAACCATTGAGGAAGAAGCCAGGGCTCTTGTGAATGTGGTTATAAAGCGAAGTCTCCTTGGCCCCATTGGAGCTGGCCAAGGGGCACTTTCCCCATTTCTCAGGTGGAAGGGACTCCTTGCCAGGGACTGCCAGCAGGGGGCGCCCTTCCTGCCCCTATGGGGCTGGGCTCATATCTAGGAAGGGGCATTTCTTTTCCACTCACATGTCCTGCCCCAGGTGAGGCGGATTTGCCAGTCGAACCATGCTCCCTTCTTCTATGGGACAGGCACCATCCATGCCTTTTGCTGCCTCTCCTTGCTGCACTGTCTCCTGGGGGCTTTTCGAGCCTTGCTAAAGGGGAAGAGTTCCTTGGGTGTCAATCTTCTCTTGGGCCATGGTGGCTATTTCTCCTGGGCAGGTGTGTGACTCGGACACCGTTCTGGATCCTGCCTGCACGGTGGAGATGCTCCGGATCCTGGAGGAGGACTCCCATGTTGGTGGTGTTGGTGGAGATGTCCAGGTAGGACAGGAGAGCTCAGGGAGCACAAGGGGGGGCGGGGGGGGGTGTTCCCAGGAGAGGAAGCTGCTCTTTCTGCCCAGCCCTGATTTCTGGGTTGTTTTAGAATCTGGCCCTTCCATTTAATCCTGGACATTTTGCAACTCTGCAACAGGTTTATTCATGCTTTACTCTGCCATTGCAAACTAAAGTTGTGGCTTGGTGCTATGAGCAACTCTATCTAATTTCTGTAATAAACAATTATTAAACAAACTAGGAATAAGTGCAAAGTTTGAGTGGTCATCTCATGGAAAACTGAGTTTGGAGAAAGGACGGGGCAGAGCAGGGCAGCCCCAACCCGTCTCCTTCTGTCCTAGATCCTGAACAAGTACGATTCGTGGATCTCCTTCCTAAGCAGCGTGCGGTACTGGATGGCGTTCAATGTGGAGCGGGCCTGCCAGTCCTACTTTGGGTGCGTGCAGTGCATCAGTGGGCCGCTGGGGATGTACCGCAACTCCCTGCTGCAGCAGTTCCTGGAAGAGTGGTACAATCAGACCTTCCTGGGAAGCAAGTGCAGCTTTGGGGACGACCGGCACCTCACCAACCGTGTCCTCAGCCTGGGCTACCACACAAAGTACACGGCGCGCTCCAAGTGCCTGACGGAAACCCCCACTCGCTACCTGCGCTGGCTCAACCAGCAAACCCGCTGGAGCAAGTCCTACTTCCGGGAGTGGCTCTACAACGCGCTCTGGTTCCACAAGCACCACCTCTGGATGACCTACGAGTCGGTGGTGACCGGTTTCTTCCCGTTCTTTCTGATTGCCACCGTCATCCAGCTGTTCTACCGCGGCCGTGTCTGGAATATCCTCCTTTTCCTCCTGACGGTGCAGCTGGTGGGCATCGTCAAGGCCATCTACGCCTGCTTCCTGCGGGGCAATGCAGAGATGATCTTCATGTCCCTCTACTCCTTGCTCTACATGTCCAGCCTCTTGCCAGCCAAGATGTTTGCCATCGCCACCATCAACAAGTCCAGCTGGGGCACCTCTGGCAGGAAGAGGATTGTGGTCAACTTCATGGGTCTCATCCCGGTCTCGGTCTGGGTGGCAGTGCTGCTGGGCGGGCTGGCGTACACAGCCTACCGGCAGGACCTCTTCACAGACACTGAGCTGGTCTTCCTCATCTCAGGGGCCATCTTGTACGCCTGCTATTGGGTGGCCCTGCTCACCCTCTACCTGGCCATCGTGGCCAGGCGCTGCAGCAAGCCGCAGGAGCAGTACAGCCTGGCCTTCGCAGAGGTGTGATGCTGCCGGAAGACAACGGAGGGAGCTGGAGCAAGAAGCTCCATGGAGCAGCCCTTTCCCTGTGTGGCTGAGGCATGGGAAGGGCTGGCCCCACCCTGCTTGAGGCAGCATTTCATGGGGCTCCTCTGAAAGCAGCTGGCAAACTCAGCAAGCCAGAACACTTTGCTGGGGGGTGGGAGGCTCCAGAACCTCCCCAGGGCCTGGCGGAAAGACCCACCTGGACTCCCGCAGCAGCTCACCTGCCCTCCTATGCAAACAAGGCTTTCCAGAGTAGCTCAAGGTGACTTTCTCCTGAGTGGGTGAAGAGGGTGCCTCTCAGAGGCCATACTTTGGGGGAATCACCATCGGGAGACATTGCTGAGTCCTTTTTTTTGGGGGGGGGCTCTACCCAGATCCTCTTTGGCGATTCTGTCTGTAGGGAAAGTGACACGGTGTCTTCCGGTTGTTTAATTGCAGGAATAAAGGGAGGGGCTTGGGGGGGGGTGTGTGAAGGCAAGAAAGCTCCTTTTGGGGAAAGTGCTGCTCACCGGAAAGGGAGCTTTCCCAGCCTCCCAGAATGCAGAAAGGGAGAGGCCTCAGCTGGAGGAGCCGGTTGCCTTAAAGCCACTCCTGGTTTTCCACCAACATTTACATGCTATCAAGCACATGGATGGCGCCTAATTGAAGGAAGTTTAGCTGGGCCAGGGTTGGTTCCTGCCTGCAACCGTGTGGTTGTAATATTGTGGGTACTCCTAGGACGTTCTACCTCTGTCCACGCCTCTCGTCCTCCTCGTAAGTCTTCAGGTTCCCCCACGGTGCTACTTCCAACCGGGAGAACAAGGGGGATGCAGGGGGGGTGGGGCAGCAGTGGTGCTTCACGGGCTCCCATCCTGGTCTCTGCTTAAAGCACTCCGCCCCTTAGTACCCCTTGCCTCCCTCCTCCAGCAAGAAGGGGCTCACGGGGCTTCTAGTTCTGGAGCAGGTGGGAGCTCTTACTGCAAACTGTCATTCCACTGAGAGGGGACATGATGCCTCCCCCTCCCCACTTTGCCAACCCTAACCTGTGGGCACAGGTTTGAATCTGAACCTGTGGACACAGGTTTGCTCAGGCGCTCCCTTGCACAGATCCTGCCTGCCCCCTGCTGGAGTTTAGAGGAAAGGCAGCTTTTCCCAGTTTCAGTCCTGAAGTGAAGAGGATTCCTGAAACTGAGAATTCTTGCATGTTTACACCTTTTTTTGGAAAAGCAAGTTTCTACATTTCGAGCAATATTTTAAACCATCTCAGAAAAATTTGGAGACTTTTCTGGGTTTCCCACCTTGTACATCTGTTGCCAGATTGTGCTCCGCTTTTTACCTCCCCCAACCCCCAGCCTGCCTTCAGAGGTTGTGGGTGCTTGTCACGGGAAGCTTTTAAGAGACCAAACAGCCATTAGGGTCTCCTGCTTGGGTTGGCCTAGAAGACCTCCAAGGTCCCTTCCAACTCTGACAATGTTTTGTTCTAAACTTTTAGCTTATCAGAAATATGGATAAGCTGTAAATAAGGCCTGCACATTTAAAAGAATGCAAGTTAAGTTTCATGTCCTGAGAAAACGTGTTATAATGACAAAATGTTTTGTCATTTTGGTGTTGAATGCACTAATATGACTTTTACTGATCTGCTGCCATTTAGATGTATGGACTGGGTTCTGTGCATCTTCCTTGCTAATGGGATTCCTGATCCCAGCCAATATCCAGACCCCTCAGCCCCCTTCACATGGGGGTGGGGGGCAGGTGCTCCACAGGACTCTTGTGCTTCTGCCCCATTATATGGCTCATCCTCACAACTCTTTCTCAGAGGCAGCTGAGACTGGTGAGCGGGTATCACAGCAGCTCTCATATAGTCTACTACGGGCATTAATTTCTGAACCAAAAAAGTATTTATATACACCCTTCTCCAATTAGGTATATTCCTGCCTTGTAAAGAACATTTTATGTTGAGAAAATCATTCTGTAACCAGCGGTTACTATCCTGTAACTAGATACTTTTCAAAACAGGTTTGATTTGCATATTTTGCTTCTGATATATAATTTGAGGGTTTTGCACGAAACAAGCAAACAGCCTTTTTTTGTGTGTGTGGTTGGCTTGAAATACTGAAGTTGCCAGGCCAGGTCCTTCCTTGGTACAAATCCCAAGAGCCTTTGGGATCTCACGGGGTTTTTCTGTCATTCCACAAAGCAACAGCTCTGCAGCCAAGTTGAGCTTGTCTTTGCCCAGGCCATTCCTTGCTTTGCCAGTGTGCCGACCGGTAATTTTGGGAATGGAAGGGCAGAGGAAGGGCAGTCACTGGTCCCCAAAGGTGGCCAGGGAGTTTCTTCGGATGCTGCCTTTTTGCACAGGCCTCAAGGCCACAGTGGGAGGAAAAGCTAGGCCCAGAGGCTGCTACCCTCTCTCCCCAAGCTGGCTAAGGGCAAAGCATGTTGGGGCGGACCTCTTTTGGCTGGGCTTCCTTCTTCTGGACTGGCTGCCTCTTCTCCTTGCTTCTCCACGCTCCTCCATGGTGGCTCAGTGATTAGAAGGCAGTTCCGCAGGCTAAGTCACTGCCCACTGCCAGAAGTTTGTCCTGACGGTTCAAGGTTGATTTGGCCCAAAGGGGGACCCAGATTGTATGGGGGGAGGGGGGAGGCTGACCCTGTAAACTGCTTGGAGGGCTGTAAAGTGGTATATAAATCTAAGCATTATTGCTATTCTCCAGTCCTGCTGAGCTTCAGCTGCCTCCCTTTTGCAGGCGGATTCTTTTGGGTTCCTGAGGAGTTTCAGAAGTTTTTGTACTTTTGTTAATAACACCAGATGAACACTTAACCGTTATTTGTAAACTTATTTATTTTTACTTACATTTTCATTTTTTTAAAAAACAGGTTTGCATTTTTTATTACATTTGTTATTTGTAACTATAATAAAGCTTTGTAAACGGAGAAGCCCGTTCCGTTCTTTCCCGCTAAGGAAACGGGGGCCCCAACAAGAGCGAGGAAGCTCCGGAGGGAGGCAGGCAGGCAGGGAGGCCGAAGAGCAGCGCGGCGCGGCCCTCAGGCCTTCTTGGGCGCGCTGGGGACGATGGGCTTGGGGCGCGTCTTGAAGAGCAGCTTGGTGCGGACCAGCGCGGCGACCTCGTAGGCGGCGGGGCCGCGGGGATCCTCGGCGGCGGCGGCGGCGGCGGCTCCCCTGCGCAGGACGGCCACGGCCTTCTCCAGCCGCACCGCCTTCCCGTAGAGCACGTGGTGGCCCACGACCAGCACCGGCGCTCCCTGAGGGGCGGAGAGCGGGACGGCCGGGGGTCAGCGGACGACCCCCGGGCCCCCTCCCCGCCGACCCCCTCCCCGCGGGCCCCGCGCTGACCTCCTGGGTGAAGTGCAGGTCGCCCAGCAGCCGCCCGGCCAGGCCGCCTCCGCCGCGCGCCTCCAGCTGCCCCTGCAGCTCCAGCAGCAGCCACTCCGCCTCCCCTCCGGCCGCCCTGCAAGACGGAGCCGGTCAGGACGGGGCGCCGCCCCCCCCCCCGGCCGTCCCCCGCCGTCCCCGGGACTCACCGGCGCACGGCCAGCTGCACCATCGCCCCGCCCACAGCGCCCCGCCCCGCCCCCTCTCCGCGGCTTCCGCTTCCGGGGCAGCGCCGCACGTGGAGCCCGGCCGGCCATGGGCGAGTTCCAGGTGCACCGAGCGCGGCTCTTCGCCTTCGTGCCGTCCGGCGTCCGCTGCCTGGCCGTCCCCGGCGCCCGCCCGTCCCACCGCCGCCTGGCCGCCGCCCGCCTCGACGGCGCCGTGGAGCTCTACGACCTGCAGGCCAACGGCGCCCAGGAGAAGGTAGGCGGGCGGGCGGAGGGAGGGAGGGGGCGCGGGGGCGCTGCCCGGCCGGCCCCCTGACGCGGCCGGTGTCTCCCGCAGGTGATCCCGGGCCACGAGGCGCGCGCCCCGGAGGCGCTGTGCTGGGCGGCGGGCGAGCGGCTCTTCGGCGCCGGGCTCGACGGGGCGGTGCTGGAGTACGACCTGCAGAGGCTGCGCGTGAAGGGCTCGCTCGACGCCTTCGGGGGCCCCTCTGGAGCATGGCGGCCGACCCCTCCGGCGCCCGGCTGGCGGTGCGTGAGTCGGGGGCTCTCGGGGCGGGGGAGGCGCGCGGGGGCCCCACGAGGGCCCCGACTGACGCTCGGCTGGTCTCGGCAGGTGGGCTGCGAGGACGGCTCCGTCAAGCTCTTCCGAGTCGGGGCGGATGGAATCCAATTTGAAAGGCAGCTGGACCGGCAGAAAGGTTGGGGGTCGCGGGGCCAGAAGGGGCGGGCGGGGGCCTTTGGGGACCCCCTTAGGGGCGGGGTTGGGGTGGGGTGGGCTTTGCTTTCAGTGCAAGGAGCTGAAGGTAGAGAGCTGCCCTTTTTAGTTTCTGCGTTTTTAGTTTCAACCTCTAGGTTGACAGTTAACAGAGTTGAAATAGGCTCTGTGTTGCTTTAATTCTGTAACACTTTGCCTAACGTTGTGGTTAGATTCCGAAAGTCAAAAATCGACCTGTTTCCACCGTGCAGAGCGGGAAGTTGGATTCCGTTTGGGGGTCGGGTAGCAGCATTGCCTGGATGGTTCCAGCCCCTGGGGCTGAAACCCTCCCCCCCTCTCTCACAGAGCGCATCCTCTCTCTATCCTGGCATCCTTCTGGGACCAAGATCGCAGCTGGCTCCATCGACTGCATTTACATCTTTGACCTCGAATCTGGTAAGTTGTGCAGCTGGTCTGGACCAAGAGCAAAAAAACAGCATCTGAGAGGGACCTGCCTGGGCTGCCAAAGGACTCTTTGAGCCACTCTGGCGGTGAGGGCTGGTGCTCCTGATTGCTTCATTACACCCGGCAGAGGCAGTGGCAGTGCCTTAGTCATTGGAGCCTGTTCTGGTCTCGGGGTGCAAAAGGCCCTGGGTTCAATTTCTATAGGTGTTCTAAAAGAAGATGACGGAGTCCGTCAGGGACCCCAGGTAAGCAAAGAGGCTAGTATGGTAGAGGAGTTTTCTGTGGCTTTCTTTGAGCAACGGTTTCTCCCCACCGCACTTGAACACCCCACGTGCACGTTTCTTAGGGCACACCAGCCAGCGGATCCTGGTAGAAAGGCGTCTGCAAGGCCCCTCCAGCCAGAAATGCCTGGTGTGGGGCCTGGCCTTCCTTTCTGATGGCACCGTGGTCAGCGTGGATTCGGCTGGAAAAGTGCAGTTCTGGGATTCGGCGATGGGCACTCTGCTCTCCAAGCACCCCGTCAGCAAAGCTGCGGTGCTTTCTGTGGCCGTGGCTGAGGTGGGTGAGAGTTGCAAGAGGTGGGCAGTTTTGTAAATCCTGTTAAAAAGGATTGGAAGGAGCATTTTTATCAGAGACTTGAATATTTATCCACATTCTTTCCTTATGCAGTTGGCCAAACCAGCTGCCAAAACCCAGATTCCTCAAGCCTCACTGTGTGGAGCTGGCGGGGTCAGCTTCCCACCCAACCAGACTAGCGCTCCCTGTGGGTCGCTCCTTTCTGGGAAGGAATTCATGGGCATTTCGTGTACAAGGAGCAGGAGGAATCCAAGGGCTAGCTGGGGTTGAGCCACCGCCTCCTTCAGCAGGAGGCATCTGACGGGGGGAATAAGAGGGAACAGAGCCTCACGGCATCCGGTTCTCACCCCCTGGTATTGATCGGTTTTCTCCAGGCAGAAGACAGTATGGTGGTTGGCACGTCAGAGGGGACGGTGTATCAGTTCCAACTGCTACCAGTGAAGCTGGGCAGCTCTGAGTGCGAGTGGGTGCGGACCAGACCCTTTCGGCATCACACTCACGATGTGCGGACGGTGGCTCACACCGCCACAGCCTTCATCTCTGGAGGTACAGTAGGGCGCCCAACTTCTAGGTTGTAACTCATCAGAAGATAGGCACGGGTATGCTCCCCCCCTCCCCCCCCGATCCCCAAGGGAGACAGCCAGGTAGGTGAGACCCGTTGCGTTCCTGGCTCTTTCCCCTGGTCCGGTGGCATTTGGGCGGCTGGGAGGACTTTGCCCATTGCACTGAGCCGTGATTTGTTCAAGAAGCCTGCGCATCTTGGCTGAGATAATGATAAGCCAGAGGCCAGAAAGTGCTTTGGGGAAATGCCCTCGCTAGCCAGGTTGCATGAGCCAGGTGCCGTCCTCCTCTGGCAGGGCTGGATGGGCAACTTGTGATCCGACCCCTGATGGAGAAGGTGGACTCCAAGTCCTATGATGCTGCCCTCCGAACAATCACCTTCCCCCACGTGAGTATAGGGGCTGCTCCCTCCGGCTGGGCCGGGCTGCTCCTGAAGAGGACGGAGGGATCCTGCAGTGGTGTGGCCAGCTGTCTCTCTCACTGGTGCTTCAGGTGGCTTTTCTCTTCCCGCAGAGGCGCCTCGTCTCCTGTGCCAGGACAGCCCGGCTCCTCCTCTTCCAGTACCCCCAGCACCTGGAGCTCTGGCGACTTGGCACCACCAACGTCTTCGGTGAGGATGCGCACGGCTTCAACGTGCAGAGGATGGGCAGGGCAATAGCGCAGCCTGCCTTCCCAGCTGCCCTCTTTGGCAGTCGCAGCAGGTCTGCGTTGCCATGTCACCTTGTTTCTTGTTGCAGGAAGGCCTGGTGAGGTCCTGCCAGTGTCCTGCCCCCCCCAGAACCTGCTCCAGCTGAAGGCCAAGGTGAGAAGCCGTGACTTCCTACCCCTGCGACTGGGGCAGATCTGTCCAGCCCCCGCTTGGCATTTCCATCCTTCTCCGCTGAGAGAAAGAAGGGGAACGGGTGCCTTAGAAATGGCCCTTGACAGACCTGTGTGGCACCTTGACTTGGCTGGGTCTGGAGAATCCCACCCGTTGCTGAGTCAGCTGCACTATGATTGGTCCTCTTGCTTCATTGAAGGGCCCCGAGCACATCCGCTCCAGCTGCCTCTCCCCGTGTGGCGGCTGGATTGCCTACTCCACAACTAGCAGGTTCTTCCTGCATCGGGTTCAGCTCGCCGGTGACCACGTTTCCATCAACCGAGTGAGTGAGATCTCCATGGCGTGAAATGTTCCGGGCTCTCTGGAGCGCCCAGCCGGTTGCATCAATCCTGGTTTGCTTTCCCCAAGGTTCGCAAGACCCCCAGGCTGAACGGCTCAGCCCACAGCCTCCTTTTTTCTGGCGACGCCACCAGGCTCTTCCTGGCATCGGATCGGGGCTGCGTGCATGTGCTTTCGCTCTCGCAGTCAGGGATCTGCAGGCATCTATACACGCTTCGTCCAAATTCAGGTAACAGCGGTTTGCTTTAGATTAGGCATATTGAAAATCCTTGCAGGAATCACCAAATGTTTTCTGCAAATGCTCCCAGATTAGAAAGGCAGGCAGCGGTTAGCTGGCCTCTGCAGCTGGAGGACATCTGAAAAACTGCTCCGCGTCTGTGTCTTCCTGCAGAGAGGTTGGAAGCAGTGCATCAGCTGGCAGTGAGTGCGGATGGCAGGTGGTTGTGTGCAGCAGGTGGAGACCGGGAAATCTGCATCTATAACTTGGAAAACACCAAGGTGAGCCCAGCTGCGAACGTGGCAGCCAGAGATCAGAGCTGCTGCTTCCTCCATCTCTTTCCTGGTCTGGTTCTTGCGGCCAGCGGTGGGCACTTGGTTTGCTCTGCCAAAGTCCTCGGGTTGGCTTTGCGGGGCAGAGAATTGGCTCAGCCCCCGATGAGTCCAGGAGCCTCTGATGGAGAAGCCAGTTCTACAAGCGGGGAAGGCCGAGGCAGGCTCACTCTCTTATGCCGCTGCAACTTCCTCCCCCAGCTTCACTGCTCTGTGCCAGCCTACGAGTGCCCAGTGACCGCAATGGCAATCCATCCGCTGACCAATAACCTCATCGTGGCGCATTCGGATCAGCAGGTAAGGGCTGCCCTTCCCTAGATTGGCAAAGCAGAGTTGCCACGCACAAAGGTCTGCCTCCAAGAACTGCCCCAGGCCTGGCCAGTTGAGGACGGTCTTGGCTTTGCACACCCGTCCTTCGTGCAGACTTCGGCTGTAACTGCTGCTCTTGGAGCCAGGAAGGAGGGGGGGGGGTCCCTTGGGGAGTCAGCAGGCCAGTCACCATCATCGATCCTAGTTAGAGACGAACGCCTTGTTCCCGCTGGAATTAGCTGCCGTTATGAGACCTGCCCTGCAAACCGCCTCTTTTGCCAGAGGAAATTCGGTTGCCGTGATTGCAGCACCAGGGAGGGAGGCGGTTTTCGTGCTGGGATGGGAGCGATCTGGCTTCAGAACGGGAGGGGGGTCGGTCACGCCCACCCTGCTGGCTTTCCTGCTTCCAGCTGTTTGAGTTCAGCATCCAGGAGGGAGGCTACACGCCCTGGAGCCGGAAGCTGCAACAGCTGGGCCTGCACAAGGATTGGCTGGAGCGAGACACACCCATCACCCACATTACCTTCCGCCCCGGGCACTCCTCGCATGTCTTGCTGCACGACACGTACATGTTCTGCATCCTGGACATGTCGCTGGTGAGTGGACGGAGGGAGGGATCACAAGTGGCCCACACCACTTGCCCTCCCCCCACCGGCTGGGTCAGGTGGGAAAGCACCGCTTGTGCCCAGTCCTCCTGCCTCCTGGGCTGCTGGTCCCTGTCCAGGCCAGCTGGGTGTGGGGGGCACCTGGCAGTTCAGCCAGGCCAGTCTGGTTAGGGCTCAGCACAAAGGGTGAACCAGGCCACTGAGACCCATCCAGCAAAACCTGCCTTTAGCTCGGACAGTGACAGCCCCTCCTGATGGCTGCATTTGCTCCTCCAGCCACTGCATGAGGATGCTGCGGCCTCAAAGAAGCTGGAGCCACACGTGAAAACGATCCAGCGTGGTCGTGGCCGTGCCTTCAAGGTCTGCAAGAAGTTCCAGGTGGGTCTTGGGGCAATGAGCTCTCTTAAGGCAGGAAGGAAGGCCTTTCATGTGGGGCTGGGCAAGCAGCCCCTGCTGGGCAGGAGTTGGGCCCTTGGATTAACCAAGATCGGTGGGTCCAGTAAGTGTTTGCAAGAAATTGGTTTGCCAAAGAGGCTCCAGGGACAGCAACGGTTTAGGAGTATTTTGGACAGTCTGGGCGAGGGGCGTTATGCCAACTGCTGAAGCCCCAGCTGAGGAGCCCTTGGCCCATTAGTCGAGCAGGAGGGAGGCTGCCCTCCTGTGCCTGAGCCAAGGAGTCACGTCTTATGGAAAAGCCTGAACATAGCAGAGTTTCCTTCAGCAGTAGACCAGGCCGCTGCAAGGGACGGGGCCTGTGTCACACGGAGGTGTTCTGGTAACTCAAGTGGGGAGGGACCCATAATTCCCCTCCCGCCCTGGCCTGAGAGGGGGAAGCAAAGGGCCGCTGCTCTTGGGCAGCTGCAGGCTGGATGGTGAGCTTTTCTTTGGCTTGGCTCCCGTGGGAAGCAGAGAGCTGGTGGCTCCTGGGTTGCTGTGCGTGCGTGTCCCAAGGTGGCACGGTGCTCTGAAATGGGAGCAAGTACCCTTGTGGCTGCCACCCCGGGGAATTCAACACGGTAGCATTCTTGTCCCTACCAGGCTTGCATGGTAAAGGGCCAAGTTAGGTGCCCTTCAGGAAGTCACCTGTGCCAGCAAAGCCCCTACTAACTTGACTGCTTGTTTCTCTCCCCTGCCCTCTCCCCCCCCCCCAAAACAGCCTCTGCTCTTTGTGGATTTCCTGGATGACAACTCTTTGGTGGTGATGGAGCGGCCGCTGATGGACATCAAAGCCCAGTTGCCACCACCCGTCTATCAGAAGAAGTTTGGGACCTAACGTGCTGCCCTGCAGGGACCTCCGAGGATCTTTGCAGAGGCCGTGCTTCATTGAGGGGCTCCCGGTGCCCCTCCCGTCAGAAGCTGGGAAAGAGAGGCACCCCTCGTAGTAGTTAACCTCTTGTGCCTGGGAGCCAGGACCGCCATGGGCCTCCTCACTCGGGACTTGGTCCAGCCTTGGCTGCTGCTTTTCTCTGAACCTTCCTGGTGAAGAATTGCAAAGAGTTACTTCCTGTTTTCTGCACGGTGTGTCGGGGCTCATCCCTTGGCCAGAAAGGAGCAGCCGCATCGTCTCTGGGAGAAGCCTGTGGCCGGCAGCCAAGGGGCCAGCAGACTTCCTTCAGGGCCGCCCTGGGACCCCTTGGCTCTGCCTGCCCAGGCAGGCAGACCAGGAACCCTGATTTCCGCCCCATCAAACCAGAAGAGCAAAGTCAGCAGCTGCCTTGACCTGCTTTGTTTTGTGTTTCTCCAGGAAGACTTTGTGTGTGTGTGTGTGTCCCTGCATTTGCAGAGGGAGAGAAGGAAGTGAACAGCCTGTTCGCTGTTGCTGTTCAGTGGAGCCTGAAGGTCGTGTGTCCCTCTTGGCCTGCTGGCCAGTGTTGGCAGCCCCTCCCTCCCGGTCTCCTCCCTCCCGCAGGCCCATGTTGGGCGGGCAAAGCACAGGGTGGCTCCCGCTTTGGGTAGGAAAGGCTGCTGTGCCCAGTGCAGCCAAAGGAAACTCCCTCTCTGGGGCAGGAAAGGTTTGCTCATGTTTCAATAAAGACCCTTCCAGCAGCTCAAGGCTCGCTTGCGCACTTAATCGAGGGGGTCCTTTTGGGGGTTAACAGCTGGAATCCTGGTATGTTTGCAAAACGTTTCCAAGTTGCTGGTGCGCCTGAGGGGGGGGCGGCGGCGGGCCCACGTGACACGCTGCCCTCGGCACGAACCGGCGGGCGGGGCCAGCCCCCTCTTCCTCCCCCCGCGCCTGCAAGAGGCCCCGCCCGGCCGCCCACTGGCGGCGTCTGGGCGGCGGGCATGGCGGTGTGGACGCGCGCCCGCAAGGCCGGGCTGGTGGAGGTGCTGCTGCGGGAGCGCTGGGTGCGGGCGCTGGCCGAGCTGAGCGGGGAGGCGCTGGCGCTGAGCTCCGAGCCGGAGCCGCGCAACGGGCTGCCCAACGGCGCCGCCTCGCCCGCCGCCTCCCCGAGCGGGCCGCCGGAGCCCCCTCGCCGCCCTCCCCGCCGCGGGGCTCGGCGCCGGGCCCCCCGGCCGGGGTGCGGCGCGTGCGGGTGGTGAAGGCGGAGGCGGGCGGGCTGGGCATCAGCATCAAGGGCGGGCGCGAGAACCGCATGCCGGTGCTCATCTCGCGCATCTTCCCGGGCCTGGCGGCCGAGCGCTGCGGGGCGCTGCACCTGGGCGACGCCATCCTGGCCGTCAACGGCCTGGACCTCCGCGACGCCACCCACGACCAGGCCGTGCAGGCGCTCAAGCGGGCCGGCCGGGAGGTCCTGCTGGAAGGTAAGCGCGGTTGGGCGGCGGCGGCGGCGGCGGCTCCTCCGGCGACGCCCCCCGGGAGCAGCCGGGGGGGTCTTGGGGGAGCCGGCGGGGGCAGCGCCTCCCGAGCGCCTCTGGCCGGCCTTCCGGCCCCCGAAGAAACCCGAGGAGCTCGCCCGGCCGGGGCTGCGGAGCCGGGGACCTGATGAAGGTCAGCGGGCGCATCGGGCAGCCCTGGCCCGGGGGCTCGGCTCCGGCGGGGCAGGAGGCAGCCAGGGGGCCCCGCTGCTTTGTCCGGTGGGGAGGGCGGCCGAGGGCGGGGGGCTGGCGGGTCACCTGGGCACGGGGTTGGTGGGGCTGCTGCCCGGCACACCTGCCGCTTCCCGGCTCTTCTTCGTTCTTTGGCCGGGGGAGGCAATGCTGGCGCGGGGCCTCGCTCTCCTCTTGGCCTCGATGGGCCTTTTGTGGGCCCCGTGAGCGGAGCTGCAGGGGAGGCTGGGCTTCCTGCTGTAACTCGCAACCCAGGACCAGGCAAAGGCAAGCTTGGGTGTCCAGGGGGACCCTGGTCGGAAGTGACCCCAGCAGCGTTTCCCTGGGCTGCTGCTCCTCCTGTTGGAACCCAGCCTGCCTTTCCCCCCCTCCTTTGCATAAGAAGTGCCCCCCCCCCGCCCCCATCAGGGCAGCAGAGAAAGGAAAGGGAGGCTGATCTTGGGGGCCCGATGCCAATCGCCCCTTGCAGTGGTTGTAGTTGAGGGGACCTTAAAGGGCAGCCCCAACTCTTGAGGGGGACTGACCTTCACTGCCCTGACCGGAGGTAGAAGGCTGCCCTTTGCTGACCTTTGAGGGGGCCCTCCTGCACACTGGCCCCTCAGTTGGCCAGGCTTCCCCAAGTCTCCCCACTTGGTGCACTCACGGCTGGGGGACTCTGCTCAGGATGCCCCCAAGGGCCACTTTGGCTCACCTTTTTGTTCTCCTAGTTCTTATGCACTGTAAATGTCTCTGGGTAGGAAAACGTATGGAAACGCGGCACCCCCTTAAGGGAGGGTGGTGAGAAGAGCGATGGGGGGGGGGCCTTGTGGTGGCTGCTCCTGCCTCCCTCCCTCCCTCCGGCTTCCCTCCTTTGCCCTCTGGGGGCTGCAGGGTCTCCTGCCCTGGTGCTCTTTGCAGCTGAAAGGCAGCTGTGGACTGGGAGCAGGGCGTGTTTCTTCAGGTGGGGGGGGCACTGTGCATTTCCTCTCCTCCCCTATGCAAAATGCAAAGGGTTGTGAAAACTTCCCTTTCTCTGAGCAGCGGCTCTTCCTCGGCTGCAGCCCCTCTGGAGAATAATGGGGGCTGCGGCCAGCTGGGCTCAGTCTTCATGGGGCGAATAGAGTGACCTCTTGAGGCCGCCTTGGCCTCTTGCAGAAGCGTTCCTGTTGTATCAAGTGAAGGTCTTTCTCAAAAGTCCAACACTTTGGGTGGCATTCGGAGGCTTTGCAGCTGAAAAGGTTACTGTAAGGGCGGTGAAGCTGCCCGAGGCCCCCAGACCACCCTCTGGGCCTTTTCCAATGGCGTCTCTGTCCGGTTGAGCTTGCCTTGGCTCCTCGTGGGCAGCCAACCTGGCCCCCACATGAGATTTCTTGAGAGGCCTAAACGTTTCCGTTCTTCCACAGGATTCTTTCAGCCCCTCCTGACTCCTTTGCCTTTCAGCCCAAGGTGGTTGTTTTTTGGTGGGGGACGGGTGCTGAATAAAACACTTTTGCACTTGGCAAAGGCGGCCACCGGCTCCGATTTATTCTTCCCAGCACTTGAGTCCTCGGCTGGCTGCTGCTCCTTGGAGCTGGCTGGAGAGGAGCGAAGGCTGTTGGGCATAGGAGGGTAGGGGAGCTTTATGGGCGGGGATACTGGAGAGTGCACATCTGGTAGCCAGCTGTGGAGCTCTTTCTACTGAGCCAGCCTCCTAGGAGGGGCCTTTTCCACTGGTCGCCGCAGAAGGAATGCTGCTCCCTTTGCCCCCCTTCCCCCTGGGCCCTCTTGGAGCCCCGGGGTCTGCAGAGAGGCTGGACTGAGTCTGACCCGGGAAGGCGGTGCTCTTCCCTCCCCAAAGGGCCCAGCTGCTTGGCTGGAAGGCTCCCTCTGGACCACTGAGGCAGCTGTGTGTGAAGCTCTGACCCCCCCAGCCCCGCTCTGCACAGGCCAGGAGCCCCACTGGACAGGCTGGGCGCGAGGCCAGCAAGGATGCGCAGGTGGCCCCCCTCTGCCACCGGCCCTGTTAAGGGTGCGCCCTGCGGACCAGGCTCAGGCAGCTAATAGCCTGCTGCCATTCCTGCAGCTGTCCCGGTTGGGAAACAGCTGTAAACACCTGCCCTGTTCTTGCCTCATTGGTGACTTGGGGGGGGGCGGTCTTAATGTAGGGTGAGCCTTTTGGTCCTTCCAGAGAGAAACAGGCTCCTATATTTTCTATGTTCCCTTCTCTTTGGAACCTGCCACTGCCTCAGAGCCCCCTCTGAGGCCCCTGTGCCTGGCAGGGCTGCTCAGGAGAGTTAAGGTTGGCTCCCTGCCTTTTAGGGCTGCACTATGTCTGGGTATCGACTGCCAGCCCAGGACGGCAAGCGGATCCGAGGAATGGAGCCAGGGATTTGCATGGGGAAACGGAGACGGCATTTCCCCTGGCCCTGCTTCAACCGGAGGTGCCTGAGAAAGCAAGTGGCTGGCACCGGATGCCCTTTCCTGGTGCCCCCATGCCAGCTGCTTCCTCTCTGCTGCACATAACTTGGCTCGGTGCTCATCAGGAGACCCCAAGGAGCGTTCTGGGAAGAGCAGCCCAGCAGAAGAAGGATTTGCTTAGGTCAGTCATTAAGACTTTATTTTCTGCTGAAAAGTGGAGCTGGCTCGTGTTTGTCTAGCAGTTACTTCTTCTTCACCACTCTAGGACTGCCGTTCCCCCAGCTGATCTTCCTAAAGGCTGGAAGATTGGTGGGATTTTGAGAGTTTTCTTCAGGCTTTTAGCACGTGCCGGAGGTTTTTGTGACTGCCAGGCAGGCTTCTCCTTCGCAAGCAGGGGCTCACGATTATCAACTGTCGACAGATCATTGATCCAGATTTGCCCTCTCCTTTTGCCCTTGTCTCTTTGCATGGCTTCTGACCAAGAGCTCATTGACACAAGCAAGCAGACATAACGAGGGCTAACCAGATTGTGAGCCATTTGCAACCAGAGCAAAGGCTGCCTCTAGTGCTGGCGGTGACTGGCCCAGAAACGGCCTCTAAGCCCCGGGGACAGGTAGAACTTCCCTGCAGCTTTTCCTTGCTGGAGCCAAGGTCTCCGGCTGCCAACGGTCCCTAGTGGAGCTGGATTAGAGGCCTGGCTGCACTAATCCTCTCAGAGCTGATCCCTGAACCAGCACCTTGGGCGGGGCTGCTCTCCTTGCCAGGCAGGTAGGGGGCTGCCCCACACCGCTTTGCTGCTGCTGCCGCCGCCGCCACTGCCTGGCTGGGTGGGCAGCATTGAGCAGCTCAGAAATGGAGAGCTGGGCTCTTGGGCAGAGCTGTGGGAGACCCTTCCTCTGCTTTTCAGGGGGACACCCGGAAGTCTCGCCCACTCCCAGTTGCTTTTGCGCTGAGCATCGTGACGGGTCCCCATCGGGATTGTGGTGGTGAAATGGCCGCTCGGCCTGGGAGTAGCTGCAGGGAGAGAGCAGAGGATTGCCTGGGGGGGGGGAGAGCAGCATTAAGCAGAAAGCCAAGCGGAATCCGCCTTGCAAGAGTCCATCTTGCTCCGAGCCTGCCCTTCCTTTGGCAGGCGGCTCCCTGGGGGGCGGAGGAGGGTTTGGGGTCTTTAAGGCGAGTCCGGGGGTGCCATGGGGCTGCTTTCTGCCCAACCGACCTCCCCGGGTTCAGCCCATCGAGGGGAGCCACTCCATGGGGCTCTTGGGAAACGCTCAGCCCCCCCCTTCTCCGCCTGCTCTTAGTGAAGTACGTGCGGGAGGCCACTCCGTACATCAAGAAGCCGTCACTGGTGTCCGACCTGCCGTGGGACGGGGCGTTTCCACAGTCGCCCAGCCTCAGCCTCAGCCTCAGCGAGGAGTCGTGCTCCCCCAAGCGCCAGAGCCACCCCCAGGACCGCAAAGTCATCCCCTTGAAGATGTGCTACGCTGCCAGGAACCTGAGCATGCCGGACCTGGAGAACAGGTGAGGGGGAGGGGGGCAAGCAGGAGACGTGGCCGGGCAGCAGTGGTCACCTTGCATGAGGACACCCTGGGCTGACTTCCAGGCTGCAGCTAGGAAGCCCCCCGGTCCCTTCAAGGTTGCAGCCCTGCAGTCTCTCTCGGGGGAGGGCCAGGGGACCAAAATCCGATGTCTTTCTGCCCCCCACCCCCCCATCCAGAAGACGTTTTGTGGCTCTGGAATGGAGGGTCTGGCTTTGCAGAGGCAGCACACGCTCCAGACACGGGCCCAGGTGTGTTGTGCCACCTGCACCCAGGCCTGCCGCTTGCACGGAAAGGCCCTGGCCAACCCTGGCAGCTGTGGCATTGCCTCGGGGGAGTCCTCCTGCTAAGCAACCCTTGTGCCAAAGGCTGTTTTGGGTGGCAGAGGGCAGGAGTGGCTGATGCCCACTCAGCTCAAGGGGGCAGGGCTGGGGAATGGGGCAGAATTGCGATGGGGAGCCCCCTGTCAGCCCCCAAAGCAGCCCAGCCCTCTCTTGGGTCAGCGGGGCCCTTCTAAGCCGCCTTTGGCCAGGCCCTGAAGGAGAGATGTGTGTCCTTCTGTACAGGTGGTACTTCTGCCATTGAGGGAGGGGGCCACACTCGTCTCCTGAGAAGAGCTGGGGGGCCAAAGGGGACCCAGAGCATCAGAGGTGGAGCCCCCCCCCCCTCAGCAGCTCTGCCTTCTCTCTGTAGGCTGATTGAACTTCACTCGCCCGACAGCCGGAACACCCTGGTTCTTCGCTGCAAAGACACGGCCACGGCGCATTCGTGGTTCATGGCCATCCACACCAACATCATGGCCCTCCTCCCACAGGTCCTGGCTGAGCTCAATGCCATGCTGGGGGCCAGTCCTGCACCAGGCGGCAGCAAGGAGGTCAAGCAGATCGCCTGGCTGGCTGAGCAGGTGAGCCCCTCACCCAGTTCCCCCGCAGGGCTCGCTTTTCTCTGGCTGGTGGCCAGAGGGAGGGGAGGGAAGTGATCCGGCTGGGAGGCTTCCTTTGGCCAGAAAGTCATAGTCGTCGTCGTCCCCCCAAAAGCACCTTTCATGTGCTGGGGGAGCATCTCTGACCACTGGTAACTGAAAGGGGGGTGTGAATGTGTGTGTGGGAGTCCCCCTCTGAATTAGCGCCTGATCCTTGTCTGTAAGCCGCTTTCCCACAGGGGAGGCCCTCCTGCCTTGGGCCCCTTTAGGTGGACCCTTGCTAGCCCTGCCCCCCCTCAGCCCCCCCCTTCGTCTCTCTTGGCTTCCTGCAGGCCAGACTCGATGGCGGGAGGCAGAATTGGCGGCCGGTCCTCTTGGCCGTGACGGAGAAAGACCTGCTGCTCTTCGACTCCGTGCCCTGGACGAGGGACGCCTGGGCCTCCCCCTGCCACAGCTACCCACTGGTGGCCACCAGGTGGGGGAACCCGCAGAAGAGCTCAGCCCCCATCCTGAAGGGGAGGGGGTGAGCCCCTCCCATGAGTGCTGGGGGTTGGCGGCCATCAGCCTCTGGGCAGGGGAGTGGGGGCTGCCTGCCTGACTCTGGCTGCACCTTCTGGGAAGTTTCTCCCCGTGTTCATTTTGGAACTTTTGTTCCGGAGGCAGGAAAGTCCCAAGTGGCCTCCTGCAACCAGAAAAGCCGCTGGCACCTCTTCCCTCTGTGCCGGGCGTCAGGCGAAGCAGGGCTGCTGGGGGGCTACAATGGGCTGCCAATTCAGCCAGAAAAGTTTTGTTAGGTATCCTTGCCTGCTTCCCCCCCCCCCTCCCGCTCCCCCCCCAAGAGAGAAGAGGGCTGTGTTTGCTCCTCCCTTTGGTTTGGCTTCAGCCTTTGTACTTGGCCTGAGCAAGAGGGAACTGGCACTTTCCCCTGTGCAGGGGGGGCGGGGGGCTCCGCCACAGGTGTCTGCTGCAGGGGATTAGCAGGGGGCTCCAAGGGAGGGGGGGCTGGCAGAGACTCAGTGGGACTCCCCCAGGTTGCCTCCCTCGAGTCCAAAGTCCGCCCAAAGTAATTTGCCTGCTGGGGGGCTGCTGCTGCTCTGTGGCCTGCCCACCCTCCCAGCTGGGGTTCTTTCCTGATTTTTTGGGGGGGACGGTGCGGTGGGGGTGTGTGCAGGCGTCTGTGCAAGAGGGAAAGGAGCCCCCAAGCGTTTCTGCAGTCCCTCTGGGGTGGGGGGCTTAATTGTTCAAAGCAAGCCACCCCCAGCTTGCAACTGCTGCTCCTTCGCCCCCCACCCCACCCCAGGCTGGTGCATTCGGGCTGCAGGTCGCCCTGCCTGGGATCAGACCTTAGCTTTGCCACACGGTCGGGCTCTCGCCAGGGCATCGAGGTGCACGTTTTCCGCGTGGAGACCCATCGTGACCTCTCCACCTGGACCAGGACGCTGGTGCAAGGCTGCCACGCCGCTGCAGAGCTCGTCAAGGAGGTCTCCGTAGGTATGGCCTGGCTGCCCAGCCTCGAAGACGGTAGGGCCTCCTCTCCTGAACCCCCGCCCGGAGGGAGCCCAGGGGCCCGTCTAGCCAACGGGATGGGGAGATGATGCCCACCAGCCACAGCTTTGGCGCCCTTGTCAGCAGGAACGATGGGCGCAGACAGTGGGGTGGGTGAGCGAGTCCCGGCCTCCCAGTGTCCTCGGAGGGAAAACCTGCCCTTCCAGGTGGCCGTGTCCCCCGGCTGAGCAGCCTGGCTCTCCAGCAGACCAGGCATCGCCTGTTGAAGTAACCAGCCCCCCGGACTTGAGGGGCAGAAGATGGGAAGGTCCAGCCCTGGACAAGAAGAGCCAAGCTGGAGACGGGCAAAGCGAGCCTGGGTCTGGTTGTCCCGCAGGGTGGCCCTCCCCTCCCCTCCTCCTGACCACGGAGGCTCCGCTTTGTGTCTTTCGCCTAGGCTGCATCTGGAACAGCCAGGATGTCCGGCTCACGGTCCACTATGAAAACGGCTTCACCGTGTCCAGCAAGGGAGCTGGTTCTGCCGGCATCCTCCTCCGGTACCCTTTCGAGAAGCTGAAGATGTCTGCTGACGATGGGGTGCGACACCTGTACTTGGACTTTGGCGGGCCAGAGGGGGAACTGGTGAGTGGTGGGGGGAGACCCTTCGGCTGCCTCAAGGGGGGGCTGCGGATTTAGGCAAGTCCCTGCAATTCCGCTGGAGAATAAAGGCGGGAGGCCTTTTGCTCCCACCCCTGAGGGAGGAGGAGATGGCCACAGAAATGGTGCATTAAAAACGGCCGCCACCCATGACCAGAAAGCCACTTGAGCTTAGAGGTTTGGCCACACCTGGGCCACTTCAGTCTTGTGTGGAACGAGAGGGTGGATGCTGGCCTTTGAGACGGCAGGGGGTGACCCTCCCTCCCGCCTTCTCCTCCACAGGCCCTGGAGCTGCACTCTTGCCCCAAGCCCCTGGTCTTCGTCCTGCACACCTTCCTCTCGGCCAAAGTGACCCGCCTGGGCCTCCTGGCCTAGCCACAGCCGCCGCCGCTGCAGCCGCCCCGCCTGGTTCCTGGCCTTGGGGAAGGCCCCACCTGCCAGCCTCAGTGCCTTGCCTGGACTTGGAACGGCCCCGCCTCTCCCCTCCCGAAGGGCTCTGGGGAGGCTGCGGCCTTAAGCCCTCTGCCTGGTCAGGGCAGGGCAGGCGGGAGCCGTAGAAGGAGACATTCTCTGGTTGGGCCGTGTGAAGCCATCGTTCTGTTCCACTTGCCAGATGTGCCTTTCAGGGGTGGCCGGGAAGAGAAAGGAAGCTTCCTCCCTTGGGTGCCCGGCTTGCCACAGAGTCCGAGTCGTGCCCTGTTGCTGCTGCTGTTGCTATGGGAGGGGGGTCTGGGAGAGTCTGGGGGCTGATGCTGCCTGCCGGGTTCCAAATCAGAAGGGCCCCCAAAGTCTGGAGAGAGGCCCTCTCGCTCTGTTCCCCCCTCCAATTCAAGTCTTCGTCTGAGAACCTGAACGAAGCAGCCTCGGCTGCAGAGACTCCTTGCAGTGTTAGAGAAACCAGGGCAGGGAAGCCGAGTAGCTTTCTTGGTGCGTCTCCAGCTGGCCATGCAGAGCCCCCCCGCCTTCCTACAAAGGGAGATGCTCTTTGAAGCAGGTTGACCGGCTTCCTTCCCCATTTTGACACTGACCGTTAACACTAGAGTAGCCAAGCCCGGATCACAATTTGCATTACTCATCTTCCTCTGCAGAACCTCCTCCAGCTTGAGTGAATGTATCCGCAATTCCTAAGGGGCATTTCAAAAAACACTCAGCACCTGCCAATGCAGACTGTGGCTAGTGGCAGTAAGGAGGCTGCCACTAGCCACAAAATAGGCCCTCCCTTCCCCCCAGGCCCAGAAAGAACAGGGATCTTGCCATGGGGGCCCAGGAGTAGAGCCAGAGGTCGCAGCCTCCTTTGCTGCTGGTGCCTGTGGTCTGGAATGGGCCTTGGCATCAGTTGGGAAGGGAACGGCCCTCTCCTCTGACCTTTGAGCCTCCATCCTTTTAGGTCCCTGGGCAAGTCAGAGACCCTCTTGGCCCAGGGGAAGGAAGGAGGGGGCCAAAGGCTTCCCGATTCCTCCTGTGAAGGATTTGGGCCCTCTAAGCACAAGGGGAAGGCTGGCCCTTGGGCCCTTGTCCTGGGTGTCTGGCTGCTCTGTTAGGGCCAGAATTAGGACTTCAGAGAAACCTCAAGGCGATCAGGGATCGCTCCTGGCCCTTTTCTGCATCAAAAGCCAATGTTTAATGGTGCTGGAGTCACTTTCTGGAGAGAATGCCTTTTCCTAGTCACCTTCAGTTGGGCGTAAGCAGCTTCCCTTCAAGCCTCCAGCTGCCTTTGGGATAGAGGGCCGAAGGAGTTGCAGTGGATCATTTGCTGCTCGTGTCCACCGGCCAGGCTCCCATTCAAGGTTGCTGCCAGGGACCCTCCTGCGTGCTTCAGAAAAGGGTCCTGGGGCATTTGCTGCTGGGGCTGGTATGAATGAATGACATTGAGGGAGGAAATCTGGCTGGCTTTAGCAGGTTTTCAATAGTGCTTTTATATCACAGTGATGAACTTTATTACCAAATTGAGGCAAACATTTAAAAATACAGGTTTGGAAGTGCAGCTTGACCGTCCCGTCCTCACCCTTTTCTACATAGCACTTTTCCTAGCAACGCCGGTTCCAGTTTTTCAGCCCAAGGATGTTGCAAGCGGAGGCAGGAGCCGGTTGCACTGAGAGCTTTGACCCTGAATTGATGAGGAGCGTAAAGCTGGAGTTGGGGACGCAGAATTGGAGGTGGAAGGCAAGAACAGATTTCAGGGTTTTCTTCTTGCCAGTGTTTGGCCAGGGAAAGACTTTAATTCATTAATTACTGAACCAGGGTGGCGCCTCTCGCCAAGTGGACACCTTTGTTCCATGACACAACAGTGATTGGCTGTGGTTTCCCACCTTCTGTCAGATGTCGGGAGTTTACAGATAGGGCAAACACAACTGTTCTAGGCCCAAAGTGCCAAAGAGGTCTTGAAATTTTGCACAGAAATCACTACAATCAAGTGTCTGTGTTAATGCTGTGCAAAGCTGTATGTTGGCATGCTGTTGGTTATAACCTAATGTGGAGCGTTGCAACAGAGAGATGCCGCCACAATCAAATCTTAAATGTACAACCAGCTTTATTTTTTAAATTCTTCTTACGTGGTATTTATACAATGACTTGCTTTTCCAATGATTTTAAATGCAACTTGGGGGGGGTCTCCGGGTTCCCATCCAAAGTCTCTGCAGAAAGCCTGGCTGCTCCGGCCCGAGTTGCCCCTCTTCACTCTGTCGCCTTGTACATGACAATGAGAGGCGCGAAGGGCAGGTGTATAATAAAGTGCTGTTCCTTTTAGCCTCGGCTGCTGCTGCTTTGCGTCTTTGGGGGAAGCGGGACCTGAATTGGGAGCGGGGCGAGGGGGCCTTGGAGGCGCAGAACTGGGGTGGAGGGGCGGTTGGGACGAGGCCGGGTCGCTGCGGGCATGGAAGGAGAGGCCCCGGGGAGGCGCCTTGCCGTGCAGGGGCGCTGCTGGAAGGCCGGGCCGGACGGACGGCGCAGGGGGAGCAGCGGCGCTTGGGCGGCGGACTACAAGTCCCATCGGCCCGCGCGCCAGCGAAGAGGCGTGTCGGCCCACCCTGCGCGTTGCTGTTCCCGCGCCGGCCCTGCAGGGGCGCTCTGCGGACCGAGGCCGCCGCCGCCCCGGAGCCCCCGCGACGACGCCCCGGAGCCCCCGCGACGACGACGACGACGACGAGGACGCGGGCAGGGATGCGATGACCACGTCCGCCCTGCAGGTAGGGCCGCCGCCCGGCACGCGCGCCACTCCCGGCTCCAGGCCTGCCGAGCCGCCCGGCCTTCGGCTCCGGGCAGGCGGGGGGGCGGCAGCCGCGGCCTCTGCCTGCTCACTTCGCGCGGACCAGCTGGGAGGGCCTGAATTGCGCCGGCCCGGGGCCTGAACGCCCCCGCCCCCTTTCGGGCAGCAGCCCCGGCGAGCCCCTCCGCGGACGCTCCCGCAGCCCCCGCGGCCCGTGCAAGGCGCCGGATCTCTCGGGACGCCCGTCCCCTCCCGAAGCGGCTCCTCCGGGGGCGAGAGCGGAACAGGCCCGATCCTGAGCCTCCCGGAGCCCCGAAAGGGGCCTCGGTGTCCGAGCGGCGCTGCGGGGAAGGAAGGGCCGCTGGGGGGGGCGTCTCCTCTCCTGCCCCTCGCAGCGCTGGGGCTTCCCGGCTGCCCTCTAGGCCGCTGAGCCTGCCTGTCTTTCCAGAAAGCCATTGACTTGGTCACCAAAGCCACCGAGGAGGACAAAGCGGGCAGCTACGAGGAAGCGCTGCGCCTGTACCAGCATGCGGTGGAGTACTTCTTGCACGCCATCAAGTGTGAGTCCCCGAGGGGCCGGTAGGAAGGGCAGGCCCAGGGGGTGGCCGGGAAGGGAAGGAGCCCCAGGTTCCAGCGCCCCGTCCGTCCGGTCTGTCCCGCAGATGATGCGCACAGTGACAAGGCCAAAGAGAGCATCCGGGCAAAGTGTGCCCAGTACCTGGACCGGGCGGAGAAGCTGAAGGACTATTTGCGGAACAAGAGCAAACAGAGCAAGAAGCCAGTCAAGGAGGCCCAGAATGACAGCAAAGGGTAAGGGCCGGAGGGGCCTCCCCCAGGAAGGCTACGGGCGGGCCACCTGGGGGCAACCTGCGCTGCCTTGCCACAGCCAACGGGAGAGGGGCGCTTGCCCTGCTCATGGCCTCTGGATGTCTTCCCCTGCAGCAGCGACAGCGACAGTGAGGGTGAGAACCCAGAGAAGAAGAAGCTGCAAGAGCAGCTGATGGGTAAGCCTGCCCCACTCACGCTCGCTCTGCCCTGCCTGTGAGGGAGGGCGTGAGTACTCAGCTCAGCCCTCTGGGGCAAACCCCTTGGCTGCAGGTGCCATCGTGATGGAGAAGCCCAACGTGCGATGGAGTGACGTAGCTGGCCTGGAGGGGGCCAAGGAGGCCCTGAAGGAAGCTGTCATCCTGCCCATCAAATTCCCTCACCTGTTTACAGGTGAGTCCAAGGGCCCCTCTCCGCATTCTCGGAGATGTTTTGGGATGAATGAAGCCATCTCCTCTCCTCTCCTTGGCCAGGCAAGCGCACACCCTGGCGTGGAATCCTCCTCTTCGGCCCCCCAGGAACTGGGAAGTCCTTCCTGGCCAAAGCAGTGGCCACCGAGGCCAGCAACTCCACCTTCTTCTCCATCTCATCTTCAGACCTGATGTCCAAGTGGCTGGGGGAGAGTGAAAAGTAGGTGGGGTGGGCAGGGCTTTATCTGTGGGGTATTGGTCCTTGGAGAAGTGGGACAGGGGTGAAATGAGGCAGCATGGTGGGTCTCCGAGAGGAGTTTGCTTCCGCTGTTTGGGCCACCTGCATACGGGCCGTCCTGGCCCTGTCCTCACTCTGCCTGGCTTCCTCTTTAGGCTAGTGAAGAACCTCTTTGAGTTGGCCAGGCAGCACAAGCCGTCCATCATTTTCATCGATGAGGTGGACTCTCTGTGTGGCTCCCGCAATGAGAACGAGAGCGAAGCTGCTCGCAGGATCAAAACAGAATTCCTGGTGCAAATGCAGGGTAGGTGATGGGCACCAGGGCAGCAGTCCAGAGCGCCCGCTGCTCTCGGGCCAGTGGCCAGAGCTGAGCAGTCAGAGCCAGGAGTGTGGGGGGGGCTGCTCTCCAGTAAGAGTGACATGAGGCACTTCTTGTTTTTTTCTCAGGTGTTGGGAATAATAACGATGGCACTTTGGTCTTGGGCGCCACCAATATTCCCTGGGTGCTGGATGCTGCCATTCGGAGAAGGTGGGTGATAGCAGTGTGTGCATCGGTGAGTTTAGCCTGGCAGAAACCAATTTTGTGTAAGTAGAAATAGCCGAAATTCAGGTCCACAGATTGTAGTTCTCTGGATAAAAAACTGTTAAACAGGAAAAAGTCTTCCTGCTTACTTCATAAGGCAGTTCCTCAACCTCACACTGTAGGCATATTGTGTGGCTTTCAAAGTCACTGTTAGATGATGGGTGATTTCTGCCCTGCGTAGGTCTGGCTGTAGTGCTGTGCTGTGCTGTGTGCACCGCACCAGGTGCAGCACATAGCTAGCTTCAGCTGGCTTGAAAAATCCTCAGGTGGGAGGGCTGCTGGCAGTGCCCAGGGTGGGGCTTGGAATAAGCATCCTCCTCAGAGACAAGTGTCATCCACGGAGCCCTGAAGGGAGCAGGAGCGGAGGTCTGTTTTATTTACTGATACAAAGAGGCACAAGAAGAAACTGAACCGAGTGGACGTTGGACTGAAGGCGAACCTTCTTACCTCTTGGCCAAAGGCTGAAACTGCCCCAGAGGAGTGGGGTTACTGTCAGCATTCCCTCAAGGGCTTATAGCAGAGGGCAAGCGGGGTGGGGTGCGCACGGAGGCACAGCCATGCCATGCAACCCAGCTTTGGAGAATGACCCGTGCATTCCCTCCCTTGTGCATAGGTTTGAGAAGCGCATTTACATCCCGCTTCCAGAGGAGATGGCTCGTGCCCAGATGTTTAAGCTACACCTGGGCAACACCCCCCACAGCCTGACTGAAGCTGACATTCACGAGCTGGCCCGAAAGACTGATGGCTACTCGGGGGCTGACATCAGCGTCATTGTGCGGGATGCCCTGATGCAGCCTGTCCGCAAAGTGCAGTCAGCCACGCACTTTAAAAAGGTGAGACTGGCAGAGCGCGGTGTGTGTGCGTCTCTGTGTGTAACTGTACGATACCCTGATGACTTCTGGTACAAAGCGGAGCGTTTTAGCAGTGAAAGGGATGAGCTCTGCCCACCTTCCTTCATGCAGCAAGCTTACCCACTGGGCACCTGGTTGTTTTACAGCTGTTTCTTTCTGTGGGGAGGATCACTGAACCCGGCAGGCCTTGCTCCCATCGTTCAGTGGCAGCAATGGCCACAGCCTACAAGGAAGGCCTCTGTGGTCTGGCAGGAGAGTCCCAAGACCGGCTTGCTCCCTTTTAGTCTTTGCCACCATCTTGGACCTCTTGTTATTGGAGAGCAGAGCTGACGGTGGGGGGCTCGTCTGCCGGCCTGTTCCCTTTTCCCACACCTGTGAATTGGACAACCCTCCTGATCTGCCTACTGCTTGTATCCTTACTGCAGGTTCATGGACCTTCTCGCGCCAATCCTGGTGTGCTGGTAGATGACCTGCTGACTCCGTGTTCACCAGGGGATCCTGGGGCCCTTGAGATGACCTGGACGGAGGTGCCTGGAGATAAACTTCTGGAGCCGCTGGTCTGCATGGTGAGCGGTTGTGACAAAACCCATTTCCTCCCCTCCTCCTGGCTTAGGCAAAACATCTGCAACAGTACACCTGGTGCTTCTGTGTGGAATGTGGGTCCGCAAAGCAGGACTGAGCACACGGCTGAGGGTGTAAAGCATGAAGAGATCCTGCGGAGGTGCTGGAGGCTGGGGGGTTCTGAACGTTCTCTCTCTTTGCAGTCAGATATGTTGCGCTCGCTGGCCACCACCCGCCCCACGGTCAATGCGGAAGACCTCCTGAAGGTGAAGAAGTTCACAGAAGACTTTGGCCAAGAGGGTTAATGCTGTACCTGTGGGGGCGCCCCATTGTTAGATGGGAGCAGCCAAGGGCCCATTTTCCTGGCCATGCACGGAAGCGACCAGGAGCTGCTGGAGGACTCTGCTATGCAGAAGCTTTGTTCTCCATCAGCCTGCGCTGGAGCATCTCTGGTTGGGGATGGAAAGGGATCCACTGGGGGTACCAAGGGACAAGAGCAAGCCTGACTTGGTCTGCCTTGTTTTTCTCCCCATCAAATACCCCATCTTTTATTTCCCATGCTTAGTTTCTGTTATCAAAAATAAAAGCAGCCCAACTCCCTTCTGCTCCCAGCCATTTCCTCAGCCCTCCCTGCCACCCAGTGAGTCCACTTCTGCTCCTCCAAGGAGGACCAGGGGTTCTCCCAGAGCAGCCTTTCCTTCTCCGTCTCTCACCTCACGTTCACTCGTGCTGTTTTGTTGGATTCTGGCATGTTTTGCCGACGTTCAGTTTCAGTCCTCTCCAAACCCCTTTTGCTCTCAGAACAATTTCCCCTTCTAGCCTTTGGTGAAGGTCATCAGCCTTTGCTTTGCTCCTGGGTGCATGCTTGCTGTTGGGTGGGGAGGGGGGGGGTTAGCAGCTGTAACTTCAGACTGCAGGACTCCTTTGCAGCCCTTGCAGTTGCACCTGCCTCCCGTATTACTTTGCAAAGGAGAGAGTAATGGTGGCTTGGCTCCCACTGACGGGACACGGGTGGGATTCCCTGTAAGGCTCGGGCAAGTCCCACCTCTGGCCAAGTAGAGTTGCCTTCTAGCCCAGCTGAGCAGGCAGAGGTAGAATGATATGAGCGCACGCACCCACACCCCCCTGCCCGGGGCCAGGCCCATTGTTTTTTTCCTGGGTGAATTTGTGCCACAGGGAGAGGCGTGTGCCCCCCCACCATTGTTGATGTAAGCTTTAGGCCTGCCTTGTACTTAAGAGGGCTGAAGGACTGCTTTCCCACAGCCCAGCCCACGTGTAGATACGTTTTAAAGTGACAGGTTGTACGGAGAGAGATGGCTTGTGCTTTGAAGAATAAAGTGCTGGAAATGAAGCCTTATAACATTCTTTTTTTCCACCGGAGTTTACACAGAAATTACTAGTAACTACTAGCAAGGCAGCAAAGGCTGGGCAGGTGCCTTTGGCAAGCGGCCCCCCACCCGGCTTGAAAGGAGCTGCTCATCGGTTGACCTTGGCCCAATGCAAGCAGGCGAAACTCCCGCTCTCCATCTTGTCCACGTAGAGGATCCCTTTTAGGTGGTCCATCTCGTGCTGAACGATGCGGGCGGCGAAGCCTCTGGCTTGCCACGCGACCTGCTCTCCAGCCTCGTTTAGTCCTGGAGGGGGTGGAGGGAAGAGAGAGGAAGCCCCCGGCGGGGCCTGCTTTGGGGTCCCGGGGGCGAGCAGGGCACCTCTTCCCCAGCGGCCGCCTGGCCTCGCCCCCGCCTCACCTGAGACCTCCACGCCCATGTGCCGGGCCACCACGGCCGAGAAGCCGGGCAGGCTGGCGCAGCCCTCAGTGAAGTGGCTGGTCCGGCTGTCCAGCACCCGCACGGCCGGGTTGACGAAGACGCGCAGCGGGAAGGGGGCGACCTCTAGGGCGCGCAGCCCCTCCGGCAGCTCTTCTGGCAGCGGCGGCCCGCGGAACTCGGCCACGAAGACCTGCAGCGGGACACCCAGCTGGGGCGCGCTCAGCCCCACGCAGCCCTCCCGCCGCATCACCGCCACCAGCCGCGCGATCAGCCGCTGCACCTCCGCGCTGCCCACCCGCTCCGGCTCCACCGGCGCCGCCACGCCGCGCAGCGCCGGGTCGCCAACCAGACAGACGCGCTGGAAGGGCGGCTCGCACGGGCCCAGCAGCCGTCGCCGCAGCCAGGCGCCGGGCTCCGCCCAGGGCCGCCCCGAGAAGGCGAGGCCGCGCGGCCGGCACGGACCGGCCCGGCCCGGAGGACGCCCCGCAGCCCGCGACTGCAGCTCCGCGCCGCCATCAGCCAGCTCAGAGGGAGGCGCCCCCGCGGCAGGAGGCCTCCCCTCCTTCTGGCCCGGAAGGGCTCCTTCCACGAAGCAGGAAAGGGGTTGAGGGAGCACACCGGATCGCGCAAGCGCAGAGGTGCTCGCACGGAGGCGCTGAAGCCCCTCCCCCTGGAAGCCTCGCCTCCCGCCCACAATGAAAATACCACGGGGGACAAAGCAAACCAGGCACTTTATTCTCCCGGTTCTTCTCTTGCATCTGCACCCCCCCCACCTTTCCCTTCCTGCTTGGCAAAGGAGGCCGCCAGAAACAGCACCCAGGCCCTTACCTGGCCTGGGGAGAGCGGGGTGGGGGCTAAGGCTCCATTAGCAGATGAGCCCCCAAACCTCCACCAGCTATGCTGTGGCAGAGACGCCACTGGGCGGCCGAGCGTCCTCAGGAAGGGGGCTCTTCTCTGCAGCTGAAGAAACAGAGACGGCCTGGCTAGGATCTGCTTCCTCCTGCTCTGAGCCAGAGAGTCCCAAGTCCAGGGGAAGTTGTAGGGGCAGCCCCTTCTCTGTCAGGGGGAGAGCGGTCTCTTTCTTGGGAAGGACTGAGCCCAGGAGCTCCTGGATCGCCTCCTCATCTACACAGGCGAGACCTCCATATTTATGGACCCGAGCAGCAGGAACACCTAGCAGGACAGGAAACAAACACAAAATTGGGAAACTAGACTCTTCCGTCAATCCTAAATCCCAGAGAAGGTTCCTGTCTATGCTTTCCAAGTCTGTGATCCCTCCCTCCCTCCCAGGCACCTGGCAGGCCCATTTTCCCAGAGCTGCTTTTTCTTAAAGGCAATTAGACATTCTTGATGCTCAAAGAAAACACAAAGCAAGTCCAGTGGCCTTTCATGAAAAGCACCTTTGGGACAAACGTGGCCTGGATGATTGACAATCTCAACAGACAAGGGGCCAGGCCTAGCTCCAAAGAGCAATAAAGTTGGCTCCACTTCTACCCGCTTCCTCCTGCAAGGAAGTAAAGGTAACTACCCAGAATCTGTGCGATCTGGCCTAGAGGAAAGAGGAGCTGGAGACAGCGGTTGAGGTAGGGCACCAAGTCTTCCAGGAAGGCTGTGCAGAACTGAACAAACAGCTCTTGCTCTTGACTGCTGAATGCTGCCGCCTCCGCTCGATGAAAAGCCAGAATGATCTTTACACCCTGGTGAGAGAAGAGACTCATTAGAAGCCTTTGGTTTATAAATTCAGAGCAACTGGATGAAAATTAGCCACTAAAAAATCTTATGAATTATCCAACCAGGCAGATATAATATCACTCCCCACAGGCAGCTCATGACACAATTAGACAGAATCCACCAGCCACCAAGAGCCTATGAGAGATTCTAAGAAGCTCAGCTTAAAATGGGAAGAATGCACTCAAGTTTCTGGAATAGCCATTCAAAGAATTGATCTCATCACTGAGAAACACAGAATACTTTAGAGAGCAGTACCTGGCTGAGTACGTTCTCCAGGAGAGCTGCCACAACTGGGGCCAGAGCGACAGGACAGCAGAGACGCAAATCATTGAAGGCCATCAGGATGTTGTTGAGTAAATGGGCAAGGGGGGAAAAGTCTAGTAGCACCAGAGGGGGCTGCAAGGTGCCTGGCTGGGCAGAAGGCATTGGCACAGAGATGGCACTGCCCAGGAGAGCTGGCGCAGAGATCAATGTGTAGGAATTCATCTCTTCTCGGAATTGGTCTGCGGCCTCCTGCATAGCTTTCTTGAAGGCAAGGAGTACCACATGCTGAAAAATGGGAACAAGCTGGCCCCGGAAGTCTGCCCCTACCCGGCTGAAGGACAGGCCAAAATACATGCACTGGCCCAGCAAAGAGTCAAGGCGATTGCCCACGCCATGCTGTAAGTCTCGCTCAAGAACCAGCAGAAACTGGGATACTTTCTGCAGCACCCACCCGTGGAAGATGGCACTCTCATTGAAGGTGTCCTTCCCCAAGGGCAGAACCAGCGGCTCTTCATCTGCAAATATGGCACGATACTGTGTGACAATGTCAAAGAGATGCACACGGCAGGCCTCTATTGTTTTTGTGATGTGCACATAGGGGTCCTCATCAGAAACAGCGGCAAGGATGGAGCGCAGCCAGAAGTCTCTTGCTTGCAAGAATGTGATGCGCAGTTCAGCCTCTGTAAACACATCCATGCAGCGCAGGTAGCCAATGACACGCAAGCAAGCAGGCAGCTGGATGTTGGTACGTAACTGCTGGATCAGTTGAGTAAGCATGAGCTGTGTGGACTGACGCACCTCGGCCACTATGCCCTGGGAAGGAGAGAAAAGCTGTTCTTAGTGGGGCAGAAAATAGGCTCTGAAAATAGATTCCCAAGACTATGCAAGAGGCATACCCCAGTTCTAATTCTGGACCCCACATGGCCCTTTGGGCACAGTGCAGTAATACTGCCATAGACGTGCTCTGGCAACATTAGTGCCAGCCAGCCTGAAATGTCTATGCTGAGATAGGGTTGATTATGGGATGCTTGAGCAACTGCATATACACAGCAGTCATGTAACAAAAGGCCCTTGGTCCTGAATCACTCCAAATTTCTGAATATAAAAGTAACCAGCATTTTACAAATCAAAAGAAAAGCTGTGGAAGAACTTTTGCTTTGCCTTTTTGCTCCTTCCTCCCAGTTGGAGTTCTGCTTCACCACTAAGGCCTCTCCTGCTGAAGAGGAGAACGAAGCCTTCGCCCCAAAGCCCTCGGGTCAAGTTCACAGCGAGCAGAGCCTGGAAGTTCAAAGCATTTCCCGGTCATGATCGCACCTGGACAACGGGGATGCCGGCGTGCTTCTTCTCGAGGCGGCGGACGTAGGAGACGAGCTCCAGCGCCTCCTCGTAGTAGCTGTTGCGGACACAGGTGTCCATCAGCTGCGGGATCTCCAGCACCTCCAGGATCTCCGTGTGGCGGTTCAGCGTCACGTTGTTCATCCGGCGGTTCTGCGCGATCTGCTCCGCGTGGCGCATGAAGCCCCTGCGGAGAAGGCGCCGAGTCAGCGGGCGGGCCTGGCCGGCGCCCCCCCTCCCGCCTCCCTCCGGCCGGGACAGGGCGGCTCACCGGCAGGCCTCGGCGAAGGGCGGCAGGCGGTCCAGCAGGCGGCCCAGGCCTTGCTCGATGCCGCCGAAGCCGCGGCGGGTCTCGGCGGTGCACTCGGCCGAGCGGATGAAGGTCTTGTAGTGCGCGAAGGCCAAGGCCCGCGTCTGCGCCCCCAGCTGCGCCCGCTCCTCCGCCAGCCGCCCGGGCTCCCGCCGCAGCGCCTCCAGCCCCAGCCCCGACAGCGCCGCCAGGTAGGCCGGCAGCTCCGCGTCCCCCGCTGGCACCGCTGAGGGTGCCGCGCGGAACAGCCAGGCCAGCAGGCTCGCCTCCTCCACGTCCGCTGCGCTGCCCGAGGCCACCGCTTCCGAGGCCGCCATCGCGGAGTCTACGTGGACCAGGAAGTGATCGCTATGGCAACCGGGGCCCTTCCGTCGGCGCTTCTGCTTTCTGTCCTGGCCGCTCTATCCCGACGTTCTCTGGCACTCTGTAGTCGATGAAGCAAGGGCGGATTGGCTGTTCCTGCAGTGAAGCAACTTCCGGCTCCGGGACCCGCTGCCGGGACCCGTCTTGCGGACCACGCGGTGCTCGGAGGGGCGATGCGGCCGCTGACGGAGGAGGAGACCCGCGTCCTCTTCGAGAAGCTTGCCCGATAGTACGTGCCGGTGCCGGTGCCCGCGGAAGGCGGAGCCAGCGGCTGGGCTGGGGGGAGGCCGGGCGGGGAGGGCTTGGCAGAGGCTCCGAGGGGGGTGCGGGGGGCTGCTTCGGCCGACCCTGTCTCTTCCCTTCGCAGCGTCGGCGAGAACATCCAGCTGCTGGTGGACCGGCCGGACGGCACCTACTGCTTCCGCCTGCACAAGGACCGCGTCTTCTACCTCAGGTCGGCGGGGCCCGCGAGGCAAAGGAGGGGAGGGGAGGGGAGGGAGGGCGGCTCCGCCTTGTATGTCACCGCCGACAACCCGGGTTGGAAGTGAAGGCTTTGGGGCAACGATTTCAGCGGTTCCTCCAGCATGGAAAGGTTGAGGAGCTGATGTCCATCTAGCCCGGTCCAGCTTTACAGAGGGCCCAAAGGAATAGTGGCTGGCCGGCCCTCCACTTGCCCCACCGGTTTTGAGATTGGCCCACTGAAACCTGGTCCTGGCTCCCCGGTGACTCTCCTCCGTTTTGATTTCCAGCGAGAGACTGCTGAAACTAGCTACAAATATTCCACGGGACAACCTGGTGTCGCTGGGCTCCTGTTTTGGAAAATTCACCAAGACCCAGAAATTCCGGCTCCATATCACTGCTCTGGATTACCTCGCCCCTTATGCCAAGGTAAAGGTGGGCTGATGCTAATTTTATTTCAGAAGCATTTTCTCTGAGAGAGCATTTTTGTCGTGCTCCAAAATGAAAAAGGGAAAGGGCCAAAATGTCAACTGGCTTGCCTTGGGACAGTAACATTTTTACTGCAACGGTCAGTCTAAGAGCAGCGAGGCCTGGAAATGAACCAGCGATAACTGTTGAATTCAGTGCAGGAGGCTTGAAGAGGTCATTTTATCATGCAAGGAACCACTTCTTGAGGCTTTAGAGTTCAGTGGGTCATTCTGTTTCTCTCCTGCAGTACAAAGTCTGGGTGAAGCCTGGGGCAGAGCAGTCTTTCCTTTATGGGAACCACCTCTTGAAATCTGGTCTGGGGCGCATCACTGAGAGCACTGCTCAGTACCAAGGAGTGGTGGTGTATTCTATGGCTGATGTTCCTCTGGTGAGTTGTGCAGGTTTTTGGATTTGGGTGGGTCCTGATACAGAGAAGAGTGGCACTGTTCACGTCACTGGTTTTGTTTCCTGCAGGGATTTGGGGTGGCAGCCAAAACCACCCAGGAGTGTCGAAAAGTGGATCCCATGGCAATTGTAGTATTTCATCAAGCAGATATAGGCGAGTACATACGACACGAGGAGACGCTGACTTAATAAACAGGGCTGAATTCCTCCCACCCTCTCTGGCAGCCTGAAACCTTAAAAACCGCTGTGGTTTGGATTATTTGAGCCCCTTTTTGTGTAACCTGGAAGGACATGTGACCAGTACCAGAGCTTGCTAGTTGGACATCTTGTAAAATTTTGGGATGAAGCTACAATTCCTAGTTTTATTATTTGTTATTCGCAATGTTGTGCTCATGTTGAGCTCTGGGAGCTGATAAAGATGCCATTTCTGTTACTTTTAGCAGAGTGAATGCACTCATTTCCTTTTACATTATTAGTTGGGCAGTTACAGGCATTTCCTAGAAGGTTGCATCTCAAGGCAAAGAAAATTGTGCATATACTCATAAAAGATGTCCCTGTTCTATTTGGATTATATAAGTTGTCTCAACTGTCTTGTAGCATAGT
The DNA here is from genome assembly GCF_049901735.1 of Notechis scutatus. Classification (NCBI taxonomy): domain Eukaryota; kingdom Metazoa; phylum Chordata; class Lepidosauria; order Squamata; family Elapidae; genus Notechis; species Notechis scutatus. The sequence goes on along the minus strand of NC_142017.1, from coordinate 492,863 downwards.
ATATTTTTAAATTTCAGTTAATATTTATTTTAATGTAGGCTGATTTTGTTCCTAGTCAATCAGTTCACCTAAAGAGAATTTCTTGGATTTATTATCCTATTAACAAATTTCAGCCTTGAAAATGCTACAAATTACTCACTCCTTGGCTTTATAGCCAGAGGTGGGGCCCAGCTGCTTTGGGGCTTTGCGTTGCATCCTACTGAAGCTTCAGCATTTGGGCTTGTTGCTGGGCTGCATAGCAAAGAGGCTCTTGAGGAAACAGAGCTGAAAGATGCCAGAGAGCACAATGGCAACACTCTGAGCTGCTGACCACCAGTTCATGTAGGTATAGTTGGACTGGAGAAGGTTGAAGTCTGTCCTTGACCTCATTCGAGCAAAGTTGTAGTAATACCGCATGTGGAAGACATTGGCCATCAGCTTGGTAGTACTCTTCTATTTTGGATAAGAAGAAAAAAGGTTCAGATTCAGTTCCTGGCACAAATCATCTTTAGAGGAAAAGGACATCTCCCCTTTTCCCAGTGTTGTGCTATCTCTTCTAAGCTGATGTACAAAGGAAGCTCTGACCCAAACACACCAGAAACCCAGATGCCTGAGAAAAAGTTTGGAATGCCCCATAATGGATTTTCTAGATAGCTAATGAAGATTATTACCTGCTACTTTTATTTCAGGCACTTAAACTAGTTACCTCAATTGCTTCCAGAGTGCCATTGAGTTCCGTCCTCTGGCGCTCAGTTTCTAGATCAAAGCCTTCATAGAAGACCCCGAAGTTGAGATACACTTGCACAGTTCCAAAATGGTTGTATCGATTACTCAGGCACAGCTGGTAGAAGCCTGTAAGGGAGAATTAATCAAGCCTCAAGGACATTTCTTGTGATGCTGCCTGCCCTCAGCTGTGTTGGGTAGGTGATGTATAATAAATGGAGTACCTACAAGGACAGAAGGAAAGCTGTATCCATGGTTAATTCTGCTTTCCCTTTCAAACAGAAGGCTGTCAATCTTTACTAGCAATTTTCTAGTTTCAAGCACAAAAATACTGAAAAATTGGGTGGAGGGGTGAATTGGAATTGGATTTGGTGTTCACCTCTCAGAATTGAGAAAAGGTTATATGAACTAGGATTTCTGCATTTAAAAAACTATAGGGTGGACCCAAATGAGGCTCAAATAGTATGTTGGAGCCATCAAGTGGAGGATAGTTTAAGGGGAGAATCTGCAATAGGAGCTCCAGATAGGTCTTTTTGGAAGAGGTCTGGCAGATGCCATTCCACCAGCCTCTGCTTCTGGCATTCTAGAAACGGGCTTCAATGTACTTGGGGGTGTGGGGGGGGGAGGTGAATTAGGCTCCCTAAACCATGACTAATGAGCCCAAATGTCTTCATAGAAGGTGTCATGCTGCAACAAGCACAGGGTGGCCTGTCTGTGCCACGTGGCACCACAAAAAAGTGACTCATTTAAGAAGCCACCTAGAGGGAGCTTTGCAGAGCCAACAGTGGGGCACCTGTCTCCTGAACCGGGAAGTTGATCTGTCCCCGCACATCCTGGGAAGTGCCGAGGTGGAAGCCACTGGGATCATTCACAGTTGCCAGGATGTGCCTGTCGTGGCCAAGGCCTAAAGTCTTCTGCACCTGGAAGCGAGAGAGACCCAAGTAAAACCATGAAGGACAAACTGGGGCAATGACCCTGTTATGCCCAGATGCCGGCGTCTTCCGGTTGCCTTGCATTGATTCTTAGATCACAGTTCCCCTGCAGGCCCTCTTGCCTGCACAAAGATCCCGGGGGGGAAGGCACAACTTGTATGGCAGGGGAAGAGCACCCCCCCCACAGGCACACTTTCCAAGCAGCATGGAAGCTCAGGGGTGCTGGGAACAGGCGAAGGGATTCCTTGTGTGGGCAGTTTGGGCTGGGTGGTGGAGACATCCACCCCACCCCTTGAGCTCCTGCAGCACAAGAGGCATTGTTGAGATCCAGGCGCTCTGAACCTACAACTCCCTGGCTTCTCCTTTGGCAGGTCTGCTCCACCTGCTTCCAGGCATATGTTGACAAGGATCTCTACAGGATTCCCTGCCCCCTCCCTCTGCTTTGCCTGGAGAAGTCGGGTGTACAAGGGACCCTCCCCCCAGGGTGGCTAGGTCTGTGGGATCCACTAGGGGGGAGAGAGGCTGGGCAGAATCCTGTTGGAATAATTGAGCTTTTCTGCTGTTCACAATGGAGGATTCTTCCTGCTCCACCCAACTCATAGGTCAATGATCGGTGGGCTTCCCCTTTGCCTCCCTCCCCACTGTCACCCACCTCATAGCTGAAGAAGAAGGAGCCATTTCGGTATGCAAACTGCCAGAGGCATTCGATACCACCTGCAGCGATGACAATGGCAAAGTCATACTGGTCCCTCTTGGGGGGGAGAAGCTGCTTGTGGGGCCCCCCTGGCTGCTTCCACTCTTGGCAGTGGGCGAGATTAAGCCCCTGAAGCAAACCCAGGAGCCCCACCATCTGGGACAGGGCAAGCATGTTGGCAAATGGATGCCAGCTGGCCGTGGAGGAACTCAACCTCGCAGCTGGCTGAGCTAATCATTAACTGAGCTGCTCCTGCCCAACACTTGGCTGCCCTGTGCCTGCTAGCTCAGGCGAGCAACCCGGGGCGGGGCGAAAGGGCCCCCTTGGGAAGCTGTGCAGCTGCCAGAGTGAAAAGGCCTTCCTTCTAAGGGTGCCATGTCCAGAGTGGAGAGGCACCATTGGCTCCAGTCCTGGGCCGAGTCTCCCTTTCGTAACATTTTGTGTTGGTGCCGTTATTTGTAGATGCTGGCATATTCTATATAATGTTTTGATTTTTATTCTCTTGCTTTGATTATGTTGGTCTGCAGTTGTTTCTTTTATGATGCTTAATTTGCTGTTGACTGATGTCCTGATTGCTGTAAAACAAGCTGCCCTTATACTGCAAATTACACTATTTTATTACTTATTTTACATAACATATTAAAGGTACAGCAACAGCTAACTCAATACCATTCAAGGCACAGTCTGCCCTCAAATTCAGTTTAGTCCCAGTTTCTTCATTGTTCTCCAGCGGTCCTTGATCATCACAGATGTTCGATCCTTAAAAGGGTAATTTTGAGAAATAGTTTTCCAGTTGCCCTCCCCAAATTTCTCCACGCCTTCCTTGATCCATGCAGACTCCTCTAAAGTCCACTGCAAAAGAAACAATGGAAACCCTCATGAATAAGCAAGGTTGGCAAACCTCATTTGCAGCTTAATTCTGCTGAAGAAAAATTAATAAAAATATTGAAAATGAAAAAAAAAGATTCCCGGGGAACTCTATGTACCCATAACAGTTTTAATTTTACATTAGCCGAAACAAAATCTGTCTATGAGGAGAAGATACAAGCTTTGCCAATTCTGCGAGAGGCTGAAAAAGCTTGAAACTGCAGCAGCCAAAGCAGAGAAGTCCCTCAGCAGCCATTTCCCACACTCCTGCCCTATTAGTGGCAATAATTATCTAAATTTTCCAATTACTTTTAGAGAGAAGAAATGAGCAATTGGTTTTGTTCAGAAGTCTCTGCTTGGGTTAGGTTACATTTACCTTCTTCTTAGTCCCAGAAATGTCGGTGCCAACTGACCACTCTGATTCTGAAAGGAAAAAGGAGGGGGGAAAGCACACACACAGGTTGGCAAGCATAAGTATTGCAAAGAATTTTTCCCCTTTTCAACATATGCAGCCAGTGTTTCTGCCTTGTGTTGTGCCAGGACAACACAACATTGCACCAGAAACACAAGCGGAGAGGATAAACATTCCCTTCAGGTTTAATGGCAGCGTTTAGAGCAATGATGCACTCACGCTGGTCCATGAAGATCTCGTCCTCATCGCTCCAGGATTCCTTCTCTTGCAGAACAGAAAAAGGAGCTTGCTTGGCCTTCCTAAAGCAGAAGACAGCCCCGTTACAGGTGAGCCCCTCCTGGGTTCTGACAGCAGCAGACACATTCAGCCACAGAAGTGCACACCAGCAAACACCAAAGAAGAATGGTTACTCAGTGCAAATACTTCCAAGGCTGCAGCTCTGCACCCTCTCCTAACAGAGACCCAAACGGAGTCGTCAACCCATACCTGGAACCTGGGGGCAATATACTTGGGGGGATCTCTTCGCACTCTGATGACTGGACCTCCAAAGTCACAAGTGGCTTTGCAATCAACTTCCTGGCAGAGGAATGCATGCAATCCAGCATGTTGCTTATAGAGGGATGGTATCTGATCTTCTCTAGGCTGACGTCAGCTTGGATCATGATGTTTCCCATCTTCTGGCGCTTGGCTCTGGGGGAGCCAGAAGGCAAGAGTGGCCCGGAGTAAGTCCAGTCAGTCTTGTCCAGTTGCAAGAATGTCTCCTCGGGGTCTGGGGCATCAGAAAGAATCTTGAAGGCTTCTCTCAGCACAGAAAGCACGTAGAAAGCCGGCTTCAGGCTTGAGGCCCTACAAAACACAGCAACCTCAGAAGCGTATCTGGAAGCTCTGCCAATTTCTATCCAGCTCACGGTCAAGGAGGCCTCTCTAGAGGAGGTCACTGCTGTGCCTCCTTCACCGGGGGAAAATTAAAACGCCCAGGACAGAGAGCAAAGACAACGATCCAATCAAGGAAACGTCTACTTGTGGAGTCACACAATCCTCTCTGGGAAAAGCTGCTTGTCAGCCAGAGTAACTCCCCAAGTGCCATTTCATGCAGCCTGGAAGACCAACAGCTCCCAGATGACAGCACCACAGTGACCCAAAGCGGAGTAACAGTAACAGAAGGACCACAGTCACATTCATCCCCACACTGTTGCATCTCCTGGTATGTTGCACTGCAATATCCTTCAACTCCCAACCAACGGATGAGAGCCCCAAACACAGGCAGGCAGAGACTAAAAGGTAAAGGAATCCGTGCAGAGAGGGAGGAAAGCCCAATGCAGGTTGGCAGTGTTCATTTAGATCCTGCGCTTAAGGAAACGGCCTTTTATATGCCACATAATTCTCTCCCCTCTGTTGCAGGAGACAAGGCCCAGCTGTTCAATTGTAAAGACTTGATGCATTGCTCTAAAGTTACTTTGAATATAGTTTAAATCATCCCCCAAATTAAAAGACCTCCCCAATTTAAATGTTCGCTTATATTTATAGAGTTCCATGAACAAATAGGGTTGCTCTAATGTCCTTTTGCCCAATATTTGCTGTCTGCAGCCCTTGCTACGCGGACTCTCACGCCAGGGAGGACTTACTGGGTAGAGTCGTTGGAAGCCACAGACACGGGGGGCATGGCAGCAGGCTCTGCTGTCCCTGTCGCTCCATCCACCTGTGGGGATGCTTGGGTAGGCTCACCGGCTGCCTCCACGCTGTCCAAAACGTCACCTTCGTCCAGTGCTGGCAAAGATTTTGCTACTGTCTCTCCGGTTCCTGCTCCAGGCTCCGGCCTTCCTCCCGCCTCTGGGGCCTCGTTGAGTTTTCCACTTGCTGCCCCAGAGGTCTCAGGGGCCTCTTCTCCAGCCCCCAAGACAGCCCTTTTCTCCTTGCTAGCTGCTCCTGCTGGGCTCTTCAGACATTCATCACAATGCTTTTTTGCCATCTTAAATAAAAAGCACAAGAGTCACCACGGGGGTTTAATATGGTACAGAATCCAGACATAGTTGCTTTTCCCACAAAAAACTACTACTGTGGGAAAAAAATGGAACTCCCATCTATCTTAATCTCTTGCCATTGGTATAACTTTAAATTATTATTGTTCCTAAATCTCTATCACCAAGTTCAATTTCTACTACTGTTATTTCTAGCATTATGTGACCATTGCAGAAACAATCAAATGAAACTCATTAAGACCGAACTGACCTCAAAAGCAACACTCACCACTAAGAGAAATGGCTCAGAATTGTCCATGTAAGGTTCAAAGAAGAGAAGAATCCGCTGCTGGAATGCTTTGTAGGAGAACTGACAAATGGCTGGATGAGAAGAGTTTTTCTCTTGGATGACGTAATGGAAAGTAGTCTTAATTTGCTAGCCAAGGGAAAGCAGCAGAGATCCACATATTTGCAAAGGCCTATAAGGGACAGCTGACTACCAATCCGCAAGGCTTACCAATAGCCATGAATGGCAGTCTAATGCCTGCTCTCTTCTACCCCTTGAGAGAAGACAGGGATCCGGAAAGCCACTGGCTTTGTGAGGAAAGGAAGGATGCGTCACTGGGACGTATCCAAAATGTTCACCTTGAAGTTTGGGTCCTGTGACATGTGTTCTCTTAAGATTTTGCTGGCATGTTCATATTCTTTGTTCTTAACACAGGTGATAACAGCCTAAAGGGGAAAAGTTGGTCTTTTAGTGGGGTACTATATTACTTCTAGAGCAAATTCCCCAGTGTGCGCCCCTCCTGCTTAAACAGTGACCACTATCTCTACTGAAATTAGTGTCAACAGGAGATGAAAGAGTCATCCTTACAGCCTCTTTTATTCTTCTCTTTAATTCCTCTATTGTTTCCCCACTGATGTGGCATTCCTCTGCGAGCTTCTCCAGAAGGACAAGCACGTTTTCAAGAGGTGTGAGCTCAGTTTCTGAGTCAATGGCCCAATCTAAAGAGAAAAAAAAGACCTGTTACTTTTAAACTATGAGATCTTGGTGCAGATTCATATGCCCGCCCACGGGAAGGTTTGGATAAATGGAATATACATTTAGAAGTACAGATAACACACCCACAAAGGCTTGTCCTCGCTATTTACTATACCACTCTTCTACTCAGCTACGATAGCCCCTGTTCCTCCACTACTACTTCTCTTTACGAGTCCCATTTTTGGAGAAGAGTAGCAGTAGGTTGTCCTTTGGCTGCCTGCCTCCGTGGCTTCTCTCTCAGCAAACGCCGACACTCCCACCTTCCGCTGCCTCTGCTGAGCTTTGGGCGGGAGCGGCTGCTGGGCCGGCTCGAAGGGAGCAGGTGGCGACCCTCCTGCAGGCAGTCCGCCCAGCCTGACGGACAGCCCGATTGAGGCCGTTAGGCTGAGATCGGAGCGGCAAAGGCCACCCCGCCCCAGCGGCCCCGGGACCGAGCAAAGAGGGGCTGCGCCCCCGCTCACCTTCCTCCAGCCTGGACAGGATCTGGATAATCCGCAGCTGGATCCGGAGCGGCTCCTCCAGGGCCAACGGGCGCGCCAGGACGGCTGGGGAACAAGGCAAAGGCGGTCAAGCGCTCCCGCAGGAAGGCCCCGGAGCCCGCCCGGATGTCTGTGCGGGAGCCCCGCGGCTGACCCCTCGCCGCCGGCCTCCCCCGCGATGGGCCTCCCGGGGCGATGGGCCTACCGGTGAGGACGTCGCGCAGCTCCCGAAAGTCCCGGCTGTTCCCGGCCCGGAAAGCCCGCAAGGCCTGGTGGGCGTAGAAGAGGACGGCCCAGCGGTTCGCCTCCGCCTCCAGCTCCATCCTGCGCGCCTCGGCCGCCGCGGCCATCGCGGCCATTCCCGCCCAAGTGAGGCCACCCGCGCGCCGGAAGGCCGGCCGGAAGCTTTCCTCCTCCCGCCTCGGGAGCGCCTTTCCCAGAGTGCTTCGCGGGGCCTCTGGCGCGCAAGCGCACTGAGCGCCTGACGCCGCCTCGGACCCCCCCCTCCCCCAGGGGCGCCAGGCGGAAGGCCCGCCCACACTCAGCCCAGGGATTGGAACCATCCCCAAAGGCGGCCGCCTGGCCTGGCCGCGCGTGGACCTCAGCCCGGAAGGCGCCCTCCTCGAGTCCTGGCGGAGACCCGGGCAGCGGCAGCGAGGACCATTCACCAAGCGGTGTCCCATTGCTGCAGGGCCTGGGAAATGCCACTCAGCCCCGTGTATCCCGGGAGGAAGAAAACAACATGCCGCCCATCTTGATGGGCTCCGGCTTGAACCCCTTTTCCATAGTGGACGATACACCCGCAGCCTCCCACCAGATAAGATCCAGCCAGCAAGGGGGGGGGGCTGCCCCATGCCACTCCAGGGACGCCTCCCCTCCGAGCCCTCAAGCCTCTTGCGGGAAGGTGAAGCACATCAACCAGGGCTCAGCCGGCCCTCTCGCATCACACAAACCTTTTGCTGGAAGGCCCAGTTTTATGTTGGTTTCATAATCGCTGCCATATTCTATATGAGGTTTTGACATTTATTCTCTTGCTTTGATTATGTTGGTCTGCAGTTGTTTTATGATGCTTAATTTGCTGTTGACTAATGCCCTGATTGCTGTAAAACAAGCTGTCCTTATACTGCAAATTACTCAATACAAAATGTTTTATTCTTTAATTTACATAACATATTAAAGGCATGGCAACAGTCAATTCAACACATCTACAGCACAACAACCCAACACATTTAAGGCAGAGTCTGCCCTCACATTCACTTCAATTCCAACTTTTTCATTGTTCTCCAGCGGTCCTTGATCATCACAGGGGTGCGATCCTTAAAAGGATAATTTTGAGAAATAACTTTCCAGCTTCCTTCCCCAAATTTCTCTACACCTTTCTTGATCCACATAGTCTCTTTTGAGGACCACTGCAAAAGAAACAATGGAAACCCTCATGAATAAGCAAGATTGGCAAACCTCATTTGCAGCTTAATTCTGCTGAAGAAAAATTAATAAAAATATAGAAAAAGAAAAAGATTCCCAGGGAACTCTATGTACCCATAACAGTTTTAACTTTATATTGGCCAAAACAAAACCTTAGTCTATGTGGAGATGATACTAGCTTTGCCAATTCTGCGGGAGGCTGAAAAAGCTTGAAACTGCAGCGGCCACAGCAGAGAAGTCCCTCAGCAGCCATTTCCCACATTCCTGCCCTATCAGTAGCAATAATTATCTAGATCAGGGGTCGCCAACCTTTTGACCTCGGGGACCACCAAACTCGTAATTTTAAATCCCGAGGACCACTAATACATTTTTTTTAAAAAAGACAATATATTTAATATAAATTTTTATTTTTTTATATGAAATATACATTTAATATTAAAAAAATAATTTTTATTTTGTACACACACACACACACACAAATGCTTATTTAATTATAACAAAATTGTAAAGGCTTAATCATAACTGGGGCAGAGCAAAGGGAAATGGGGGCCTCTCTCATCCTGGGGGTGGGGGTGGGGGAGGATTTAAGAAGCCACGGCTCCCCCTCAAAGGAAGAAAAGCAGCGCCATCTCATATCTCCCCCAAGTCAGAAGAAACCTCTCCCTCCTTTGCCAGGTGTGGCTGCCTGGAATTGGGGGAGGGAAGGAGGGCCGGGCTCCTAATAACCAGGCAACCCCCCCCCCCACTTCAGCCTCCATATAAGAAGAGGACTCCCCGAGGCTAAGCTCCAGGTTTCTCCCGCTGCTTCCAAGCAGAGAAGGATCCCTCCCTGTGTGGAGGATGAAGGGAGGGGGGGTGTCAAGTCCAGAAAAGCTGGCCTGCACAAACAGCCCGTCTTCCTCAGCGCTCTTTTGGTCTGGGCATTTGGGCTCCCCCCAATCCAATGCCAAAGGAAAGCCAGCCGGGCTTCTCCTTCCCTCCTACCCTTCCCCCCACTCAGTCTTACTTTGGGACAGAGCAGAGCGCACTGGAAACGTGTTGGCTTTTCCAACACACCTTTCCCCGGCACTCGCTCGCAATTCTTCGCATTCCTCCAGGCCTGGCTTGCTGGGGGGGAACAGCAGCCCTGACATCTCTGCTGCCCCCCGCCCATGGAAAAGAAAGCAAGCAGAAACAGCACTCGCTGGGGTGAAAGAGCAGAGATCGGAAGGCACAGGCAACAGAAAGGAGCACTTTTCAAAGGCGGCAGCTTCCATCTTCTCTTGCCTGTGCCTTCCTCGATCTCAGCTCTTCAGCCCCAGCAAGAGCTATGCTTCTGCTTGCTTTTCTTGTGCTTTCCCTGGACAGCGATGGCAGTCCCTACAGCCCGCGGCCATCGAGGAAGAGTCCAGGCCAGGAGAGGCTAACTGGAAGGTGCGGGAGTGCCGCACAAATGCAAATAGTGCAGCGTTCCTGCACCTTCCAGCCATCTCCATTGCCGCTTCAGCCCACCTGTGCCGCCAGCCCCCTCTTGCTGCAATAGCACTATTACCTCGTCCTGCCCGGCAAGGGGTGCGCTGCTTTTTGCAGCTTTGCACTCAAACGCAGGGTGGGAGCCAGTGGGTGGGCAGGCTTTTTGGGGGGGGGTCTTTGGGGGGACATTTCTCTGCGGCCCACCAAAATTTTCTCACGGCCCACCGGTTGGTGACCACTGATCTAGATTGTCCAATTATTTTTAGAAAGATGAAATGAGCAATGAGCAATTTGTCTTGTTTAAAAAAGTCTCTGCTTGGGTTAGGTTACATTTACCTTCTTCTTAGCCCCAGAAGTGCTGGTACCAACTGACAACTCTGATTCTGAAAAGAATGAAAAAGAAATTAGCACCTTTGCAGAGGTTGAAAGGCACAACTATTACCTGGGGGATTATTTCTGCTATACACAGCCCCAGTGCTTCTGCCTTCCTGACTCAGATTTCAGGTGGTTTTGCCAGGAAAACATTACACCAGAAACGCAAGATAGATGGGTATTGCCTTCCAGGTGCAGAGAGGCTGCCCCACTCCTTTGAAGGACTCCCCTTCTGCCTCTCTAAGGCTTTAGCTGTCCCCCTTTGGCAACCTCCATTCCCCCACACTCTCCCCAATAAGCAGGCGGCGCCTGGCCAAGGTGGCCTTTCTGCTGGCTTAGAAGAAATAAGGCTGAGGCTCTAAACTTGAGACCCACAAGGCCCAGCTTTTCCCAGAAGCCTCCACTCACGCTGGTCCATGAAGATCTCGTCCTCATCGCTCCAGGATTCCTTCTCTTCCTGCAGAGCAGAAAGAGCTGCTTGCTTGGCCTTCCTGAAGCAGAAAAGAAATCCCCGTTACAGGTGAGCCCCTCCTGGGCTCTGAGAGCATCAAAACGCTTTCAGCCACAGAGGTGCAAACATCCAGGGGAAGTTGTTCTTATCCCAAATCACAACAGGAGTTCAAAAATAAGTTCCTTCAATCATCCTGATCCTCACCCAAAGTGGAATAACTCTGCTTGGGCACATCCCTCCCCCTTTAGGGAAATGACTATGGCCACACCCTGCAAATTCCCCAGATCTGCAAGAACAGGCACTCAGTGCCAGCATTTCCAAGACTGCAGCTTTGCCACCACTCCTAAAAGAGACCCAAACGGAGTCCTCCATACCTGGAACATGGGCGCAAGGCATTTGGAAGGATCTCTTCACACTCTGATGACTGGACCTCCAAAGTCATAAGTGGCTTCATGGCCAAATGCCTGGCAGGGGAATGCTTGAAATGCTTCTCTTTTCCAACCTGCATGTCACCTATAGAGGACGGGGAACCGTTCGCCTTCGGGTTGACATCACATTGGACAGCAACATTATGTATCTTCTGGCGCTTGGCTCTGGGGGAGCCAGAAGGCAAGAGTGGCCCGGAGTAAGTCCAGTCAGTCTTGTCCAGTTGCAAGAATGTCTCCTCGGGGTCTGGGGCATCAGAAAGAATCTTGAAGGCTTCTCTCAGCACAGAAAGCACGTAGAAAGCCGGCTTCAGGCTTGAGGCCCTACAAAACACAGCAACCTCAGAAGCGTATCTGGAAGCTCTGCCAATTTCTATCCAGCTCACGGTCAAGGAGGCCTCTCTAGAGGAGGTCACTGCTGTGCCTCCTTCACCGGGGGAAAATTAAAACGCCCAGGACAGAGAGCAAAGACAACGATCCAATCAAGGAAACGTCTACTTGTGGAGTCACACAATCCTCTCTGGGAAAAGCTGCTTGTCAGCCAGAGTAACTCCCCAAGTGCCATTTCATGCAGCCTGGAAGACCAACAGCTCCCAGATGACAGCACCACAGTGACCCAAAGCGGAGTAACAGTAACAGAAGGACCACAGTCACATTCATCCCCACACTGTTGCATCTCCTGGTATGTTGCACTGCAAGATCCTTCAACTCCCAACCAACGGATGAGAGCCCCAAACACAGGCAGGCAGAGACTAAAAGGTAAAGGAATCCGTGCAGAGAGGGAGGAAAGCCCAATGCAGGTTGGCAGTGTTCATTTAGATCCTGCGCTTAAGGAAACGGCCTTTTATATGCCACATAATTCTCTCCCCTCTGTTGCAGGAGACAAGGCCCAGCTGTTCAATTGTAAAGACTTGATGCATTGCTCTAAAGTTACTTTGAATATAGTTTAAATCATCCCCCAAATTAAAAGACCTCCCCAATTTAAATGTTCGCTTATATTTATAGAGTTCCATGAACAAATAGGGTTGCTCTAATGTCCTTTTGCCCAATATTTGCTGTCTGCAGCCCTTGCTACGCGGACTCTCACGCCAGGGAGGACTTACTGGGTAGAGTCGTTGGAAGCCACAGACACGGGGGGCATGGCAGCAGGCTCTGCTGTCCCTGTCGCTCCATCCACCTGTGGGGATGCTTGGGTAGGCTCACCGGCTGCCTCCACGCTGTCCAAAACGTCACCTTCGTCCAGTGCTGGCAAAGATTTTGCTACTGTCTCTCCGGTTCCTGCTCCAGGCTCCGGCCTTCCTCCCGCCTCTGGGGCCTCGTTGAGTTTTCCACTTGCTGCCCCAGAGGTCTCAGGGGCCTCTTCTGCAGCCCCCAAGACAGCCCTTTTCTCCTTGCTAGCTGCTCCTGCTGGGCTCTTCAGACGTTCATCACAATGCTTTTTTGCCATCTTAAATAAAAAGCACAAGAGTCACCACGGGGGTTTTAATATGGTACAGAATCCAGACATAGTTGCTTTTCCCACAAAAAACTACTACTGTGGGAAAAAAATGGAACTCCCATCTATCTTAATCTCTTGCCATTGGTATAACTTTAAATTATTATTGTTCCTAAATCTCTATCACCAAGTTCAATTTCTACTACTGTTATTTGTAGTACTCTATTTTGTTATTGTATTTCTTTCCTTTTTAAACCTTTCCATTTCCTTCAAGACTTTAACCAATCTCAATCCATATATATGTTTTTGTGTTAACTATTAGATGTTGGACATGTATCTATGATCACATTAGTTAGATTGAAGTGCTGCAATGGCCATTGCAGAAATAATCAAATTAAACTCATTAAGACCAAACTGGCGTGAAAAGCAACACTCACCACTAAGAGAAATGGCTCAGAATCGTCCAAGTAAGATTTAAAGACGAGAAAAATCCGTTGCTGGAAAACTTTGCAGGACAAATTAGAGATGGCTGGATGAGATGGGTTTTTCTTTCGGATGATGTGATTCAAAATTACAGACATTTGCTAAGCCAGGAAAAGAAGCAAAAATCAGGATCTCTGAAACGGGCTAGAAGGGGGAGCTGACTGCGAATCAGATGCAATCCGCAATGCTCAGAAACAACCAGAGACACATATGGCAGCCAAGTGTCTGATCTCCCTTGCCCCTTCACTGGAGATAGGGGAACCTTTCCCAGGCACCCTAGAAAGCCACTGGCTTTGTGAGGAAAGGATGCGTCACCGGGACATATCCAAAAATTTCACCTTGCAGTTTGGATCCTGTGACATGTGTTCCCTTAAGATTTTGCTGGCATGTTCATATTCTTTGTTCTTAACACAGGTGATAACAGCCTGAAGCAAAAAATAAAAATAAAAATGCAAGCACACCTTTTGCTACTTTCTAAATAAAGTGTTTGCTGGAAAGGTTTTACATGACCGCCAGCTAAACCTTTCTCCAATTCCAAACCCCATGATGGAAACTAAGTGGAGATTGGGCCCATGGTAGCTGCCCTGCTTCCATTTTAGGAGTCTTGCTCTGAACATCCAAGGCCGACTCTCTTGTGTTTTCACAACTTGATTTTCATCATCTGAGAGCATCCGGCCTTCCTATTCTTTTCTCAAAGTGACAAGAGTTTTGTGGCTATTAAATCCATACAACGCAAGTGAGTGACATTTGTAAATATAGTTAACAGTTTTGAACTGGGAAAAAGAGAAAGGGAAAATTGTTTTTTTTAGCAGGGAACTATATTACTTCTAGAAGAAATCCCCAAGTGTGCCCCCTCCTTCTGCTTAAAAAGAGTGACCACTATCTCCACTGAAATTAGTGTCAACAGGAGATGAAAGAGTCATCCTTACAGCCTCTTTTATTCTTCTCTTTAATTCCTCTATTATTTCCCCACTGATGCGGCATTCCTCTCCGAGCTTCTCCAGAAGGACAAGCACGTTTTCAAGAGGTGTGAGCTCAGTTTCTGAGTCAATGGGCCAATCTAAAGTTAAAAAAAAAAAAAAAAAAAAAGCTTGTTACTTTTAAACTATGATAGCTCAGTGCACATTCATATACCCGCCCATACGCTTGGATTAAAGGGAATTTTCCTTTAGAAGTACAGATGCATTCTTCAATTACTGCATGAATATTGGTAGAATAACCATTTTTAAAGCAGTACAACATATGATCCTGCAATTGAAAGGGATCACTGAATCCACCACAATTTATCTCCAGCTCAATGCAGAAAGTCATGAGAAGGGGCTGTCCAGTCTCAGCTGGGCATGGCTTGCATATAGGAAGGAACTCACTAGCTCCTTCAGACACCGGTTCTAATGTTAAGCAATTCTTATTATTACAGAGACTTTGTTTAAAATGTTTACATAGCTCGACAGCTCCAATCAAAAATCAGATTTTCCCTGCCCCTCATCAATGTAAGAAATAAGTAAATTCAAAAATAAAATGGTATATAAGATGCTTAAAGGTTTCACAAATGGGGGTTGGACGAGATGACCCTTCCAATTCTGTTAATCTGTTATCAAATGAAATATATTTCCCTGTATCTACATGCTTTGCTTTTATACTTTTGACATGCTCCATTGTAAAGCTTTTTTATATTTTTATGTTATGTATAATATGCCTTTTATATTATGTTTTTTTTTGGGGGGGGGGGGTTGTTATAAAATAGTAGTATAAGATGAAACTGTAAAATTGTATCTTCAGAAGTTAGAAAGAGGCCCTGATGAGGGATGCTACATTCCTTAATGCTAAGGAAAGATGCCATGTAGGCAGGCAGCCAAATTAAGAGGTATGGATGCATCCTGGAAGGAGATAATTCTCCCTGGAGACATCCTAGGATTAGCTACAACACCTGAGAGCATATCCAATGAGTCTGAACTTGGGAGGGAATGAGTGTCAAGAAGGAGGGAACTTGGGTGAGGAGATGAAACTGTATAGTATGTTTTGGAATTCAAAGGTGTGGCTTTTGATTTGAACCTGTTTGTTGAGGTTCTGAAGACCTCACTGTCACTTTGCAAACCTGTTATTTCTTTTTAATAAATCCTCTTTGTTTTTAACGATCCAAATTTTTTTTTGTTGGCTTTTAGTTATTTCCAACACCAAAACCAATTTGCCCCCTTTTTGAGGGATCCTTGGTGTCCTCTGAGCTTGGTTGTTGCAGACATTAAATTCCCAAACTAGGTAATATCATAAGAGCTATTAATTAGCACTGAAAAAAAACCAAGCTGGGAGAGCACCAAGGGCCCCTGATTTCTACCCTCACCCAAACACATTCTCCTTTATCTGAGACCTCTTTAACATTAGGGTGAAATCTAATTTTCTGTCCACTTAATAAAATTATTCCATGTCTTGGATTCTAGATCTTTACTCTCCCATCTACTCATCTTGGACAAAACAATGACAGGTTTTTCAGCCTCTCTTCGTAAGGATACGTTTCTAGTCCCTGCTTCGACCCCTTTTTAAAAGAAAACGCGCCTCCGCCGGGCGCACAGCCACCCCGGCCCAGCGGCCCCGGGCAAAGAGGGGCTGCGCCCCCGCTCACCTTCCTCCAGCCTGGACAGGATCTGGATAATCCGCAGCTGGATCCGGAGCGGCTCCTCCAGGGCCACCGGCCGCGCCAGGACGGCTGGGGAACAAGGCAGAGGCGGTCAAGCGCTCCCGCAGGAAGGCCCCGGAGCCCGCCCGGATGTCTGTGCGGGAGCCCCGCGGCTGACCCCTCGCCGCGGGGCCTCCCCCGCGACGGGCCTCCCGGGGCGATGGGCCTACCGGTGAGGACGTCGCGCAGCTCCCGAAAGTCCCGGCTGTTCCCGGCCCGGAAAGCCCGCAAGGCCTGGTGGGCGTAGAAGAGGACGGCCCAGCGGTTCGCCTCCGCCTCCAGCTCCATCCTGCGCGCCTCCGCCGCCTCCTCGGCCGCCGCGGCCATTCCCGCCCAAGTGAGGCCACCCGCGCGCCGGAAGGCCGGCCGGAAGCTTTCTTCCTCCCGCCTCGGGAGCGCCTCTCCCAGAGTGCTTCGCGGGGGCTCTGGGGCGCAAGCGCACTGAGCGCCTGAGGCCGCCCCGCCCGGGCTAGACCCCTCGAGGGCGCCGGGACTTTGATGGGGCGGCCGCTTCCCTGCGCCCGGTTCCCCTCCCGGGTCAGGGCAGGGCCAGGGTGCTGCCGCGAGTAGCCGGGCTCGCCCTGCCCGGGAAGCCGGGGGACGCTGCCTAAGGACCGGCTGGCCTGAGCGCGAGGCCTCTCTGGGCCGGGCTTCGGCCTGGGCCCCTTCGGCAACCGAGCGGGACTCAGCGGGGTTGTGTGGCCTCTTTGGGGGTGGCTGGCGATTCGCGGCGCCTCCCGGGACTCTGGATTGGGGGAGCGAGTGGCTCCCGCGGGCCCTCGCTCCACTCGGGGCAAGCAGCGAGATTCAGGGTCAAGGGGGCCGCGGTTTGCGCCGTTGGGGGTCTCTGGGGTGCTGGGGGCGGGCCCGGCTGTTGCCGCTGGGCGGAGCTTTGCCTGCGCCCCCACTTGGCCTTCCGCCTCAGAGGGGCTGCATCGCCCGGAGGGCGTCCGAGAGCTACTGGCAGCGAGCCTTGGCAGGGCGCAGCGCCCGGGCCCTCCCCGGGCCTGGCATGAGGGTCAGCCAAGCGTTCTTTTCTCCGTTCGCCTTGCCAGGAGGCAGGAACAAAATTACGGCCGTTCCGGCTGCACAGGATCCGTGGTTCCAAAAGATCGTGCAGGCTGGCAACATTCCCCACTGATGCTCCTTCCACAGCTGGGAAAGCATTCGACCCTCACTCTTGTTACCAACTTCTGATGGGACCAGCATTGCTGCTGTGCTCTTGGAGGGGATGTGGAAGCAAAAGGAAAGTTAAAAATGGTTCTTCCAAGTGGCAACTAGTTGGGCTCGGGAAAGCTGGGTCCCTGCTGGTTGGCCACTTGGGATGCCATGCCAGGGAGCCTTTCAGGCCTGTGTCCTGCCAGGACTGCCATTTGGTGTTTATGTCTTCCGCTTTACCACATTTGGGAGCAGAATATGCACAGGGAAGGAGCTTGGGATGCCCCAGGTCAAGGCAAGGCTTTTGGGACCCCAGGAGAGGAAGCAATCCTCTGCAACTGGATGTGCCACAGGAACCATCAAATGGGCTGAAACAAATGGGTGCTGCTCTGTTCTAAAAGGAGATACGGGGGTCAACCTCTGGTGTGTTCCTGCCGCTCACCTGGGGCCCACCTCACCTGCAGCAGGGACTGCTTCCTGGTCTATACAGGGTGGAGGGGGGGCAGAGGTTTTTTCACACAAACATAACTGAGTAGAAGCAGATCCCAGAGGAGGAGGGCAGCAGCCCTGGTTTTTGTGCTCTGTACTGGACAGAGTCTACTCAGTTATGTTCAGCCCCCCCCATAGCTACAGACCTGACCACAGCATGGGTAACTTTTGTGGTGCACTAATAAAAGCATTTGCTGTTCTTCCTACAAAATCTGCCTATATGTGGCTATCAGGGAAACATCTCCTCAGAGCAAGGGACTCTGTGTTCCCCTTCCCCCAAAGGGATGTTCTGCGGTTAGAGCACAAGTCATGTCCATGTGATAAAACTAGTTTCACAAACCTGTTCCTGTGCCCAAGGTGAACCAGTTGTGTTTGTGAAGGATTTCACCATTTTAAAATGGAAACGAAATGCTGCCAATGCCCTTTCAATTATCTGTAATGCTAAATCATTGGGAGCTAATGGATGATTGTGATGGTTTTCCTTTTGGCAGCAGATTCTTTTCCAGATAAGGGCTGCACAGACAGAGGGGTAGTTTTCTTTCATGTTATAGTCTTGGGAATATTGATAGTATCAGGATGGTAAGCAAGTAAAATCATAATGATACACCCCACCCGCAGAAAGCTTGCCCATCTTATTCTGATCTGATACATACAAATCACACAAGACTTTTAGAAAGACTTCAAGACCAGGTTTAATCTGCTTTTCTTCCCCTCCCTCCTTCCCACTCTCTGGAAATGCTTCTCTCAGTGGCCAAAGGCTAAGAGGGGCAGGATGTGGCTCATCTCGTCGAATTCAGCCTTCGACTTGGGTCCTGCTTCCCGATTCACCCTCTCCTTCCTGGCCACCACATTCTGCTGCTATCCCAGCTTGCCCTTGCCGATACTGACAGGACTGACTTCAGGCTTAGCTCCGAGTCAACCTGTGGATCCTCCATGGGATGCCCAACCCTTTTTTTATCCTGGGCTTATCTGGTGGGGGGCTGGATGCTCGCTGTACTGTCAGCTTAGTTCCCCTTGTCGTCTTGCCTATTTCAGGCTGGGATTTGCCAGCAACAGTCCCAGGCCAAGCACAGCAAAATTTTGGAAAGATCTCCAAGGACTCCACCTTCCTAAAACTCCACCTCTCATGTTGGGCATCCTTCGCTATTGTTAGCTCTTCGATGTAGGCCAGATGAAGAAGCAGACCTGCTGGGGATTCTCCATAGAATAATACAGTCCAATAATTGGTAGATAATTGAAAATCGCATTTGTGTTTTTAAACTTTATTAAAACTTCAAGATATTGAACTGAAGGAGGACAACTAGGGGGCAAGCCCCTATCAGATGTCAGTATTCCTCCATTGTTTACACTTTCAGCAGAACTAACATTGCTTGGTAGGGGCTGTGTTTCTCCTGCACACATCCACCACCACCTTTGTATCCAGTGGCTATTCAGGGAAAGGAAGTGGGAGTTAATTTGTTCAGTGTCTCCTGGGCATTAAGGAAACTCCCTCAGTCATTCACTGCAGGAGGAGGAGGAGGAAATGCCAGGAAACCATTCAGAGGAGGGCAAGCGGAAAATTAAGGGAAAGTGAGCAAAGGCACTTTCATGCCATTTAGGAAAAAGGATAGCATTTAAAAAGAGGAAGTTGATTTTTCACCTTCCACCTATAAGTACCAGATGCTGAGTTTACATTGTGGGGATTATTGCAGGCAACTCAACTCTGGTCAAAGTTAATATTTCCATTAAATGTATGTAGCTTATGAGTAATTTTTAACAGGATGATAAATTGTTTATGACAGTTTTAACAGTACTGTAGAACTTGCATTTTAAAGGGAAGAATGTAGAAAAGATGCATGATTTTATGATCACAGTGACAACTTCCCTTGTGTTTGAGAAAAACGTTCTCCATATTACAATATAAAGACCTCACTGCCTGTCAGCCTTCAAGTAGTTTTCTTGACATCTTTTGTTGCTTGATTCTTGTTGGCTGCCATAGAAATGAGGGCAACCTTTCCCTCCCAAATTTGGCATTTGGAAGGGAAAGGTTGCTGGAGTGCGAAGACATTACTGTCTGAACTAATAAGGAGGGGATGCTTTCCTGCTTACTGCGCAACTGCATAGACTTCTCTCTATAAGGCAAGGTCAACCATCTTTGGCATACCAGATGAGTGAGAAACCACCTGAAGATGTACCCATGACATTATACACACCTCAGATTGGATGACCAGTCTGGACTCCTGGGGGAGTGAAATTGGTATAACTTTATGTAATTTCCATGCCTATTTATTTTATTTATTTATTTATTTATTTGATTTGCCAATTGTTTACAAGATAATAAGTATAAATGTATACATAGTTGTGAATACATGAAATGGTTACATATAAGAAAAATAAAAGAATAAGAGAAACAATAGGACAGGGACGGTAGGCACGTTGGTGCGCTTATGCACGCCCCCTTGCGCTTATGCACGCCCCCTTGCGCTTATGCACGCCCCCTGCGCTTATGCACGCCCCAGATCTTGCTTTTCTTTTGTTGCTATCACTTCAAACTCAGTAAAAGTATTTTTCTCTATTTTAATGGAGTGGAAGGATTTCTTTCTTGGGTTTTGAATCAGCTGACACTGCCATTGATGCAGCCTCCCTTCCTATTTTCCCTCCCTCTGGACCTGAGCTGCCATTCATACAAGGCCCCCCTCAAAGAAGATGAGGGGATACATGAAAATAATGTAGGTGGGTTAAAAGTATGTAGGGGGTTCTTATTAAAGTTCTATCTATCCTACCAGAGTGAGTACATGACTGTGTGCCTCCTGCTGAGTGTGCTGTCCAGAGGAAGCGAACAGGAAGGTCAGGAACACCAAGACCACCTTCGCATACATGACAACCCCTCAGAAGCGAATTGTTCTCTGGACACAACAGTGCAAGATGTTCTGACCCCACTAGGGAGCACTGTTTCTAAGCTCTTGCTCTGTGTGCTTGTGTGTGAGATTAAGTATGTACATAAAGACATGTAGATAAACAGACAAATAGTTGAATTGTCTGAACTTGCTTCCCAACCTCAACATTTTGTGGGCAAGCAATGCCTAAAAACATGGGTTGTTCTCAAGAACCAAAAGCCCATGTGCATTCTGTTCATCAGCCTTCGAGGATCTCTTGGCATGCCTTGAAGGAGAAGAAAGGAAGTGGGGAGAGTCACCAGCTAACATTTCCTCATCCACAGTTCCCCCCATGGTGTCATTAGTGGGAAAGTCTCTAGTTTCCGTGTGCCAAAAACAACATGGGCCAGGAAGAAGCAAATTATGCTTGTTTGGCTTTTTGTCTTGACTGCCTGATTTATGAGCCTCAGTGCAATGATTAGAGATGAAAGAAAACATTCCAGGAGAAAGATCTACACATTACAAAAATCTCCTGTGCCTGGCCTTCTGCATATGTTACTGTAAAAGTGGATGGAAGCCACACACACACAAAAAATCAGGAAAATTACAAACCCCCTCCCCACACTTTCATTAGCAAATGCAGAAATACCACAGCCAGGTCTTGTTTAGGCACTGACCTGGCTGAAGCTGGGACGCGAGAGGCAAAGGCAGCACTGCAACCAGCTCAAGGAGCAAGCAGCACCTGTCCAGGCATTACAGTAAAAACAACTGACACCATCGTACACTTGCCAGAAAAGTCCAACAGCATCACAGAAGCCTGTGAACCTCAGCCATGCTTTTCATGCTTCCTATTATGGTCCCTGGTTCTTGGTGATTACACGCGTTGATCCATGCATTGGAGAAGGGGATTGCCAGCACTCTCAGGTTGCTTCCTAGTCTAGGCTGAAAACAGAGAGATCACTTTGGTCCCTGAAGGAGGACTAGAATTCAGGTCTTGCTGTTTCTAGTCCAGCACCTTTGACAGTGAATACTGACTGGTTCTTACTGTGCTTACTTTCCAGTAAATCTCAACACAAATAAATGTTTGGCCAGAAACCATCAGCCACAGTTCTCTGATATAAGGTCATAATTGGACTTAGCAGCTGAAATGTAGTGGCACATCATAGTTCATTATGACACTGAGTGTGTTGGTTCCTATAGTGTAGGAAAAAGACGCTGTGACAACCTTTTTTTGCACCCTTGCTCTAAGAGATATTCTGAAATGCTGCTCTGGAATCCAGAAACCATTGCAGATGTCAGGGAAGGAGGGAAGTGTATTCACACACAATTGAAATACATATCTGAAGGGTTTATGCATTGAACTAGCATTTTGTTTGAAAGTCCAAAGGGGAAATAAATTACTCTGATTCCCCCAAATTCCATCAGTGTATAACGAGCTTTCCAGAAGCTCAAGGTACCGCTTGTGTCACCTTTCAACAAACGAAGGGAGTGACCAATCTACCCTACCTACATTTCTTGTTTTTATTACCTCAGATAAGATGGAGCCACCACGCAGATAGGTCTGCATTGTGATTGTGTATCTCTGGCCTATCGTTATCTCCACCCCGTTCCAACTCTCTGTAACTTGATGGTAAATAAATGAAGAAGCTGCTGGGCTAGCCTCCAGCTCATGTGGCCAAACTCGCTTGACTGGAAAATAAAAAGCACACATTTCCTGTGAAAATGACGGCTTTCCACACAGGCTGTCCCCACCCGAAAATATTTCCCGTGACTGACTAAACAAAGAACAGGAAGGTAAGACTGTCCCTGGGGAAAATCAGATCATTTTTTACAATTGAATATACTGCATGGTTCATAGACGTCTCATATGTGAGCCCACTGGGCCTCTCTTCTTTCCTCTCCATTGTGCTTAACAAAGAGCGGGCACGTGCAGAACCTGAAGCCCAGGCTTTTAGGTCAGCAGCACATTTTCAAAACTAAGGATCATTTGGAAGCTAATTCGTATTTCCTGCTGTCCAACTGGAGAGCCGGTTTGGTGAAATTGCTGGCCTACAAACACAGGAGACTTCTCTTTGACCATGCAAGCGGCCCGCGCACGCGCACACACAAATATGTCCTAAAAACCCTCGGAACGGCTCCCTCCAGCCAGGCGGTTTGTTGACGGCCGCCCTCCACAAAACATGGCGCGTTACCAGACAGCTCGGACCCCCCCTCCCCCTCCCCCTCCCCACGCTTGACAGAAGCGGCCATCCAGCACATGTCACTTCCTTCCGGAAGGCCCGTACCTCGGCGCCTGATTGGCTGCCTCGGGGAGCGCGCGGGGCTGCTATTGGCCGAGCCAGAAGGGCAGGCGGCGGCCTGCGGGGCCGAAAGCGGTGAGGCGGGAGGCGCGGATGGGGACGGCCGGAGAGTGTGGCGGCGCAAGGCCGGAGGCCGGTCCCTTCTTCACCTTGGCCGAAGTGGCGAAGCACAGCAGCGACCGGGAGGCCTGGCTGGTCATCCACGACCGCGTCTATGACGTCACACGCTTCCTCGACGAGGTGGGGGGCGCGACGGCGGCCAGAGGCAAACGAGGCGCCCCGGCCGCATCTCCCGCCGGTGGGGCTGCCGGCTTGGCGAGTGAGGGCCCCCCGCTCCTGAGACGCGGAGCGACGCCGGCGCTGCCGTCTTGGAGCCGGGCGGCCGCTGTGCCGGGAGATCCGTTTCTTTGGCCCCCGCAGCGGCCTGGCTGGCCGAACCGCCCTTCCACAAGCAGGGGCAAGCCTGGCGTTTGGGGGGGGGGGGCGATTTCTTCTATTTAGACTCCTATTGTTGAATCTCAGCAGCAAAGTCCGTATAGCGGAAGATTCAGCCCTGGGCTGGCAGCGCAGTCACCTGAAGGCAGGAGAGCAATAGAACCAAAATCCTAAGTGACACAAGAGCTCCTTGTTTTCTTTCTCTCTTTATAGGACTGCCTAACTGTCTTCTGGTTTGAATATATTACAGGCATGAAAACACAAGGTGAAACTATAATAAAATTACCAAAACAGTCCAGAGATTGCTCAAAACGGTAGAGCGACCCTAATCGGCATGCTTTACTTCAAGCCCTCTTCTTCACTTCCTCTTTTACTGATGTGTTGAGGGTTGTATTTAAAATACCTTAGCAAATAAGTAGTGTAAATACTGCTGAGGATAATATAAGGTTGCCGCCAGTCAGCTTTCGGTCAAGAGGGCATCATAGTTGTCCTCAGGAAGGTGCCCAGCTGCCTGTGATCCAAAGCGAGAGTTTGGAATATTTGCAGGGCAGAGGTCAGAGAAGGGAGAGGCTAACTGATCCTGTTGTCCTCTAGGTGCTGGCTCTGGAGCCTTGGCCACTCCTAAGTGGTTGTAAGACCCCAGAGCCAGGAGGGCAGAACTGAATTGCATTTGCTTGAAGTTTGGAAGCAAAGCTGAATGGACATGACAGACTCCCCACCTCAGCATGCTAGCAGAACATTATTACTCTGCCTGAAATATTGCTTGGCTCTTGATTAATCCAATTTCTCAATCTTTTTGTACATCCGATTATGCTTCTTGTTGAGCTGGATTATTTAAGGCGTCAGGAACCCTGTAAGGAGGTGCCAAGAATAGAAGTCCTTGTGACATCCTGGCCTCCTCCAATGAACTGGAAGTTAACTTAAGAAACTCAAGGTCCACTTATATTGTGAGCTGTCCAGAGTTTGGTAGCACCAAAATGGAATCATGTAAATGAATACATTAGTCTGAGAGTTTGTCATTGCCTAATCTGAGCCTGTGCTGTGCACAGGAGTCTGTTGACTGTCTTGGGATAAGCATCCTTCACTTTACAGGCCACAGAAGCAAAGGGAAGAAGTCAATTGCTAAAGGTGCAAATGGAGCCCTTATTGACTGCTGTCCATGTCTTCTTGCTTCCCGCTATGTCCACGCTACTTTCTGTATTACTCTGGGTAAAAATGTGAAATCTGCCACAGGGGGAAACTAATGACGTTAATCAGAGATTATTCCTTTAACCTCTGCTCCCCACCTTACCCTTGGAGGAGTTTTACCCTGGGAGCAAAATCCACCGCAGGGTTCCTTGCAGTGTGCTGAGGGTGTGTCTGGGCATGTTTTGCCCGCATTGCACTCACTGACCCGACAAGCTGTCTGGCTTCTGTGCTGCTGTCAGCTGATGGCATCTGCTCCCTGGGGGGGGAGGGGGGGAGAGCAGGAAGCCAAACATCAGTTGAAAATATCATATAATCTTTAGTAGCCTTCTCAGCATGCTAGGCCATTTGTCCTGCTGCCCTGCCATTATCAACCTCAGTGGGCAGCAGTTTAGCCAGAGGCAGGCCATTCTGCCATCTTCCTGAGGGAACCAGACAGGATTAATGCTGGACATTTGGCCAGCAGAGCCAGACTTTCTCTTGTACTCCTTGATGGTGGTACACAGCTGGCAGCCTGACAACCTGCTTGCCAAAGCCCCTGCCAGCATTCAGCATCTTGGGAAGTATGAAGAAACTTGAGTAGCTAAGCCCCAAACAGAATAAAGAACTGCTGCCACCCTCAAAATATTAGGACAAGAATAGGTCACAGAAGTCTTGCAAATTTCCTGAAACAAGAAATGTGTTCAACATACCAGCGTTAATCTGTCCAGAGATAAGAAAAACAAACTCCTTCCTGAGTACCCAACCAGAACTGCATAGGAAGGCATGTCTACATGGCTGAATTGCAGCTCTGGTCATATTTCTGTGGACAGATGAGTGGACAAATGCCTGGAGTATAGACCATAGGGTCTATATTTGCAACATTGACAGCATCTATCTAGGTGCTTGGCTGATGGAGGTTCCTTAAGCTAGTTCCCATCAACCAATGGAAACCCATCGTCCCTTGGTTGATGGGTTTCCTTTAAGCTAGTTACCAGGAAGGACATGACACCTACATGTTTATTTACCTCAGAGAGTTTTTGGGTAATTGAAAGGGCTAGGACTTCAATAAGGTTGCATTAATAGAATGCGGGCCTTTAAAAGTGTACTAGGAAATAGGTCCTGTTGCTTTCATCTAATGGGATTTACTTTATGGTAAAATATTCTTAGATCCTCAGAAAAATCTTGAATGCTTGTCAATTTTATACCATTAGCTAGAGGGATTCTTTTCCTGGTTGTTCCTCTTTCTCAGACTTTCTGTTCTTTTTTAGCATCCAGGTGGAGATAAGGTTCTGCTTGAACAAGCTGGTAGAGATGCCACAGAGAGCTTTGAAGATGTTGGCCACTCCATGGATGCTAAAGAAATGCTCAAGCAGTATCTCATAGGAGAGGTCCATCCGGTAAAGTCTGATTCATAAAATAAATTTGGGGTCCTTGTGATATTTGTGCTGAAAGGTTTTCTCCTTGGGGAGCAGCTCCTTTTGCTTCCACGGCCCTGGGAGCCCTTTGTCTTCCTTTGCTTGGCTTATCTGCGGATTCCTGTTTAACAGGCCAGGCTGTCTCCCTCGTGAGCTACGAGCAGGTTAGGCAAGAGAAGTCAGGCTTAGCCAGGAGAGATGGATGGTCTCACTCGCCGGGTTTGATGCCTTCCCCACATTTCTCCAGAGGGATCCTGAAACCAATGGCTAAACTGATAGGGATCAATCCAAATGGATATAAAAACGAATGGAAGATGCCTTTGGTTGTTTCCTCTCCTTTATCAAAAGACATTTCATTTTCTGGGTGGTATTTTTTCTTTAGGGCAGTGAATACCTTAACAGCGGTTATCACTCTAGGCCTAGATGAAAGAGGAGATGTGATTTCAATCCAATGCATTTTGTAGATTTTCTACGTAGAATTGATGCTTCTAAATGTATATAGATAAATTTATTCTATTCAGACTTAATATTGCATTCATTTCCTGCATTTTACTTTTAAAATCATTCAGTTATATGCAGCAGAACATTATTAGCTGCCACCAAGCTCCCTGCTGACTCATCTAGCAGCAGCCCGTACCCGTCTCCAGGGGTTACTGAGGAGGCCAGTCATTCTTTCAGAGGAGGCAGAAGGGGTGGTTTTCCTCAGATGTGTAACAAGAGCCTCTCCTCCTTTCCCCTTTTCTCAACAGGACGATCGCAAACCTGATACCTCCAAGGTGAGGCCCAATCCTGCTAGTGTGTTTCCCTTTTAATTCTAGCAGGGAAGCATCCCTCAATACCTAAACAAATGCTGTAAGGACAGAAACATGTTTTCAGATGAGTGAGATGTTGCATGCTGCGGAGGTGTGTGGAGATGGCGGGGGGGGGGAGAGAACTGGTCTTATTCTGCTGGTCAGAATGCTTTGGATCAAGACAGTGAGCAGGAGGCTGTGAGTTGTGAGTTGTCAGCCACCTATCTTTCCCACAGGCAGCATCTTTCTGTCTTGCAAGGGGTGCTGCCTGTCAGTCTTCTACCTTGGGAGGAAAACCGTTCAGGGACTTGGGGCCCTGCTGTGACTGGACCCATGTTCAGAGGCAGCAGAGTTCTGACTGCCAGCTCTTGGGGGCCTCCAAGAGGAAAGGGCTCTATCGTTTTACCTTAGTGGGCCTCCTGAGGAGATAGAATAGGAGAAAGTCCTCTGGGGCAGAGGTCCTTGGGTAAGGCACTAGGCATCTGCTGAAGGAGCTGGGACTTCCTGGTTCCTCTTGACTGCTCTGTCTTGCAGCAGAGGGAGTGTGAGGGGGCCTCATGGTAGGCTCCAGTACAGTCCCTGGCACTGTGGGGTAGCCCTCCTGTGGAGGTAGCTGAGGGACCTCTTCCCTTTGGGTAGAGTGCCATGTGGTGAGCAGAGTGCAGCCCTTTGCAGCAAGGGAATAGAAGTTTTCTGCAGTTTAGCTTACAGCCCAGTTTGTCATTGTCCTATTTTGCCTCTCCCTCCCTGTCTTGTGTCAACAAAGGCTTGGGATGAGCATGATGTCCCAGCTTGCGGCTCACTGAACTTGTCCCGAGAGAGTCATCCACTTTCCGCTGCCGTGGGTGGCCTTGATTTCTCCCAAGGGGCCCGAGGGGAGGCCAGAGCTGAAAACGGCCTTGTCCAAGAGCCCCTCCCCACGAGCGATATTGGAGGCTGTAAACCTTTCTGTCCTTTGTGATTCTGGGGGAGAAGCAGAGGCTTGGTGGCCTTGTTCCGGCAAGGGTAAAGTCTCCCAGGCTGGAAGTTTAATGGGAAGAGGGGCACCGAGGTAAATAGGCCTGCTTTGCTCTGGCTTGGCAGCCTGTGGGGCCAGAGGCTTTGCTGGGTTATCCTGCTTCTCTACCTGCTTTTTCAGAGGCACAAGAGAGGTTTCCCTGTGGGGAGAGCCTGGGCTGCGGGGGAAGCACAGGGCTCGGATGCTGCCCCTGAGAAGGCCCTGCCAAATCCCTGCTGTGGGCTCTGCTCAAGCCCTCTAATCAAACTTGCTGCAGGGGGGGAGGAGGGCTGGAGGGTGAACTGGCCCTGTTTCTCTTCTGCCAGGCTGCCCAGCTGCCCCTTTCCAGAACCCTCCCTTGTGGCCACCTTTTTCTGGTAACAGCCAGAAGTTTCCCCAAACAAACCCTGCCTTCACTTTGGGATCCGGTGTGGATCCTCTGGAGGCTCTTTCTCAGCCCAGGAAACCCCCTCTCAAGCCCGCCTCCTCTGTGTTTTTTTTCTTCCTTTGCCAGGCCTAGTCGAAGGGCTGCTCTTGCATGCTCCCCTCCTCCCTCCCTGCTTGCTCCCTTTCTGCGTGTTCAGCTAACGCCAGATCCGTGAGTTTCAAGACCCAACTTGACATTTGCATGACTCAGAGGTGCCGAATCCTGTCTTGGACACTTTGAGAAGCGCTTTAGCCGAAGCCAGGGGGAAAGTCCTGAGATTGGACCTCCTGCAGAACACAAAGAGGTTGAGATTCAAATATATGCTTGTGTCTGCCAGTCCTGTGGAGGGGCTTAGGGTAGGATGAAGTGGCTTTAATTGGAAAAGGGGAGGCCAGAATTGCTTCAAAGGTCGCCTTTGACATGACTGTAGCTGGCAGCCTCTTGAAGGTTCCTTAGTGGGATTTGGCTAGAATTGAGGCTGACTTTCGGTTGATGGCCAACTGTTTGTAAGGTGGCCATATCCTGTCCCAGGAAGCAAGGCATGGTAGCGGTTCTGCTTTCTTTCCACCCGGAGGCCTGTCCTTCTGGTCTAGCAAGAAGAATGGAACTGAAAGACAACATGCTTCCAGTTCTGCCACTGGTGTTTCTTCCCAGTAACAGCCCCCAGGGAAATGTGAGGACAGGTCGCTTCTTCTGGGAGCAAGGCAGGCATCTCAGGTTGACTTCAGCCAACTCCTGAATCTGCCACCTTTCCAAGTGTCCTGTCTTTACAGAGAGACTGCCCACACGCTCAGCTTCTGAATGGCAGCCCTTCCCACCTTTTGCCTTGAAGGCAACTCTCTCCTCCAGCCGGGGCAGAAATCTCCTTGAACATCCTATCCTGCCACATCCCTTGGACGTCGGTTCCACTCTTGAACTGCCCTCACAGTTCTCCTATCTAAAAACTGCAGCACAAATCTTCCCCTTGCTGTGTCTTTGCTTTGTTGCCTCTGGGGAGGATGGTGTAGATTGCTGGGAAGTTGGAAGGGATGACTGCATAGTGCTCTGAGGTGCTGGGTCCCTTGAGCACTGTGTCAGGCCCAGGGTCTCTGCAGGAAACCTGTGCCCAGAAGGAGTGTCCAAAGCACTGCCTGTGACTGCAAAGGGCCAAACCTCAGAGCGACTTGGTGTGCCAGGCACAGGGGAGAAAAGCAGGAGGAGATGGAAACCATGGCTGCGTTTGCAAAACTTGCTTAAAATGGTTACCTAATTGGCTTGTTTTCTGACTGCACCATATATGGAGCTATAAAGTACAGACTTAGGCTTGGTTTGCAGCACATGGTATAAGGGAACTGGAGTGCTTTTTGCTCCAGTTTTGAGCAGCACGATGCTTTTGATAACATGAAAACTGTTATCAAACCAACTTCGATACTCTCTCTCTCCCCTCCTGTCATGTCCATTATCTGTGATGAATAGCCGCCCAAAAATGTGCCTCTGACTTAATTGTCTTACTGCTCTTGCAGTGGGATTATCTGTTGACGCAGTGAGTTTCTGTTTGTTTGGCTGGGGCCTTTCTGGCCAGTCATCTCAGAAGGTCCGCCTGCGCCTCCCTTTCTGAAGCCAGAGAGCATCCACCCCATGCAGCCGTTCTGCACCATCAGCCCTTTAATCTTCCCAATGTCTGGATTGGATTTCAGGACTTCTCTGGAAACGTCGCATCTTTTCATGGGGTCTCGTCTTTCTTCCTACCAACATGATAGTTTTTCCTACAGTGAAAGGCTGTTGACTCACCGGGTGAATGCAGATTGTGGCTCCTTCTTTTGTGTTTTTGGGGATGGGTGTGAGCAGAGCGATACGTCTGGATCCAAGCCACACAGCTTTTCAGAAAAACAGCCATTTGGGCTGAAAAAGGAATGTTGTCCCATCTTGGGATTTGCTTTGATGGACTCTCCTGTTGTAACACCCCAGAGAAATAATTTTTTCCTAAAAGCTCTTTTGTGTTCCTTTGAAAAAACAGCCTGTTTTTGACTAGCACAGCCTTGCTTCTGCAGTTAAAAGAGGCCCCTTTTATTTTTCTGCAAATAACTGAAACGTGATTCACTGTGTCATCTACACACAGGATAAACTGGAAACAGTTTTCTTCTCCGCTCACGTCCACAGCAAATAAAGTCATGAGATGTAGACTGCTGCAGATAGTAACAATTGAAACAATTCTTGTATTGAGAAATGATCTCTGGGGTTCTGGCTGCCCTGCCGACTTCACCATCTCCACCCTTTGCATCATCCGGCTGTCGACCAAAGGGAAGGAGAGCAGCTTCTCTTGCCATTTGCTTACAACGGCCTGGCAGGGACGGCTGAGAAATTTTGCCCGGGAACAGCCATGCTGTTTTGGGCAGACCTCCTCAAAAAGCACTGCATTTGTACCTTTGCAGGAGGGTCAGTAAAGGATTAATTAACAGCTTGCAGCCCTGCCTTTTGAAACTTTTCTTTGTTGCTCAGACCCCTCTTCCTTTAGTCACTTCTGGACGAGGCATGTTAAGCCCCTTTATCTTCTGCCCTCTCAAATGCTGAACAGGCCGAGCTCTTAGAATCAAGCTGAACGCAAGGTTGCTCTTAGGAGAAAATGGGAGGGGGAGCGCAGTGGCACAGATCCCAGCCAGCCAAGTGGAAGGAAGGAACAGGTTGGGCATCTGATTCTTATGATGGATGGGGTGGGAAAGGCCCCCTTTGCCTGTTGTGGAGAGTGATGGGACATGGTGACCTGGCCTACAGAATAAATGGGGAGGTGGACCAGGGGAAGGAAACTAAGACACCCTCTTCTCCCAGTATGTGAGAAAGATGGGAAGAGCTTTCTGACTCTCTGAGCAATTGTCAGCTTAACACAAGCATGTGCCTTTTATCTCCCCAGGTTCCAAGCCCATTCCATGAGTCAAGGTACGGTATTCTGACAATATTGTAAGTCAAAGAAATGCACTCCTTTGGCTTTAAAAGCAGCCTCTGGAAAAATGTATGTCCGCCTGTCTCAGTTGGAAGGCTTGCAGGCATTGTGTAGCTAGTGAAATTTACCTCTCTGGTGATGGCAAAGAGAGGAATCTTATAGTTGGCATCTTATAGCCAGCACTTACATTAGACCCTTACAGTAGGTCTAATGCAAATGTAAACATGTTTTACATTTGTCGGATAACTTTAGAGAATTTCCTTTGGCAATCTTTACCTGGTGGCCATCATAATGCTGTGCCATGAAATGGGAAATTCTGTAAGGAGTGTTGGTGTCTGCAACATGTGACCACATAGTTTGACTGAACCATGCCGAAAAGACCATGTTGCCCCAGAATGCATTTGTGCTAAGAAACCAAAATACAGCAGCTGCAACTGTGAAGAGGAACAGAAAAAGCTGGGCTGGAGATGTCAGCCTTCTTGCTGAATTTTAGTTGCTAGAACTTGATTATGATAATTATGCACAAGATGGTACTGTACGCAGGTGCCCTTCATTGCCATTTTGCATGTAGTAGTCAGAAGTTCTGAAAGCCGGAATCATGGAAATGTGACTCACACCTTATTTTTCTTCCTTGTTCCTCAGCATCTGGACGGTGTTGCTGATCCCCATCCTGGGAGCCTTGGTTCTGGGCTTGATGTATCGCTACTACATAATGGATGGCAAGTCCTCCTGACTTGAGTCTGTAGGAATTAGCTGCACCCACATCATTCCATTGACAGCTGTAGTTGTTTTCCGACTTCTGATGGCTTCCAGGCATCTTTCACTTTTATCCGTCAGTTTAGTGCCTCTGCTACCTGCAAAGCCAAGCAGGGATCTAGGAAGACCACCATCTTTGCTGTAAACTCCGGAAACTCTCATTCCACTGGGATATGCTTTTTCAAGTCATTTTGATTCAAGTGGTTCTGATGTTGTAGAGTGGCAGTCCCTGGTTATTCCAGCTTGTCTTATCAGGCACTGTCAGCAGCTAGTATATACCCAGGTTTCCTACAAAAAATGTCCCCACCAGCATCTGCCAACGGGGCTTGCTTGGGGGGATCTTCTGTAGGCTTCTCCTACACTGGCATTTTCAAATGGTTAAATTAACTATGTATTTTTAATTGTGTTTTGGTTTGCATAGTCCTGTTACTTTGTATGCCTGCCCTGTTCTGTAATAAAAGTCTCTCTGGACCAGCCAGATTAATTTCCTTGACTTGCCAGCTGACCAGGTAGTCCTTTTGCTGTTGGCGTAGCTTTGTCTAAGGGGGTGGGGGGGAGCTGTTGTCTTCTCCATCAGTGTAGGACTGGAGCCCTGAGCTCGAGATAGCAGAAGCAGGGCAGGGCTTCAGCCCGATTCCAGCTAGGCCAGCCCAAAGCACCACTCCCCACTGCAGCTGGGACACTGTGTGAGTTCTACGTCAGCCTCATTGGGCCTTTGTGGCTCAGCTGGAGTCTCGGAGGTTAACTTTTGGCAAAAGGACCAGGTTGGTGACAGATCATTACCACGAACAGTAGCTTAGTGGCTACTAAGAGTAGATACTTGATGGCGCATAACAAGAGGTTCAAAAGTACAGCAGTTTGCAATGTTTTGCGAAATGAAGGTCTTGTGAGGGGAACACTTCCCACAAAAAGCATGGAAGGTTCGCAGAAACCCCACTGAGCTGCACCTCTGTCAGTTCTTGGGCCCTGAGGTGAAACCGCTCCTTCTGCAAAGGAAGTGCCAGCAGGGTGCCTGGCCACTTTGAACAAATGATTTTGTTTTCTTCTCTAACCTCTAGCCAGGTTTTCTGGTTTCAGTAGGCTAGGATTTTGCTGGACTCAAGTTGTCTTTCTCGAGCCCCTGGCTCTGGATTGTTTTGCAATGATTCCAGCTCCTTTGAAACTGGCTTTCTAACAGTTGAGACCCGCCAGTCGTATATACGTGAGAGCCTGAAGGATTTGGCAACGTCAGTGCAAAAAAATGCACCCAGCAGCCAGATTGGCCGTGGGGGTGACTGTGGGGTCCTGCTGAGAGTCTGCATCTGCTCTTGTGGGTTTGTTGAAATTGGCTGATAAGAAAACAAGGTCCATGCATGTCTATCTCTTTCCCTAAATCCAGGGTTCAAATCTTGTCTTGGAAGCTGATCCCACTGGAATAAGGATTATGATGGGAAACAGGCAGCAGCAGCAGCAGCCATCTGCTTCTGAGAAAGGGATGGGCTTCAGCAAGCTTATCTGTCTGGAGAAAAAGCCACACACAGGGAGCAAAACCCGCAGAGACTTAAGACACCCTGAGCCCCTGCCAGAAGGGTGCCGCCTCCGCTCCCTCGGGCAGACCCCTCCGCTCGGCACTCTTCAAAATCAGATATGGGGCCAAACTGGTTGGTTGAGAGGCTAAAACTAGAGCAGCAGGAGTCAATGAAGCAAGTGGGTTTGGCCGCAATCCAGTAGCAGATTCATTCTCCCCTTGCTAGCTTGATTCCTGAGGCCTCTGCCATTGTCTTCAGGGCTTGCTCACTCTTCCCCAGGCCTCAGGATGGATGCTCTGGCCTTGACTACAGATGAGTGCAGTTTCTGGAAAGTCCTGCATCCAGCCAGGAGTGCCTCTCCCCGACCCCTCACCAGCAGCTCCCAGTAAGGAACATCCATTTTGGGTACGAGATCCCTGGCATCTCCTGCTGGATAGGGAAAGATCAAATTGGAGACTGGAGAAGCACCTTCTCTTCCGCAAATGCTGAGCAGCCATGGCCAGTTTGAGAAACCAGCAGTCAATGGACTTGACTGGCTTCGATATTGGGCCACCTTGGGGTCTCCCATGATTTTGCACTGGTCAGTCCTTACACAAGAAGAGGTTCAAAGCAAAAGGGGCCATGCAGCACTTGGGGTGCAGTTTGGATGGCCCTTAGAGCCACAAACTTGGCTGACCTCTGGAAACTAAGACGAACTGGGACGGGAAATTTATTTATCTTATTTATTTACACAATTGATAGGCTGCTCATCTTACCTCCAGGTAACTCTGGGTAAGAAATCACCCGGAAAAGCTGCAAGCTAGATTGGCAAGTGCAAACCCACTCCAGAACCAGGCAAGGCCAGACCTCATGTGAAGGTGAATTAACTGAGTCAGGGTCAGAAAGGGAGCGCAAGATGAACAGGGACAAAGGGGAGGCAACCCTGAATCCCACGGAGCTCAGCAGCAGGTTGGGGGAAATCGAGCAGACCATCTGATGAGGCTAACGGAGGGTCTGTTGGCCCTCCTGGTTCCTGGGAGTCCCATTCCCAAGTCTTTGCCAAAGGAAGTTCTAAAGAAAGGGTTGTGTCACCTTTAGTGGCATGTGGGAAGCATAGGAAGCTCTCCCTGGAGGCTTAATCTTACCCCCCAATGTGCTTAGAAGTGAACCCTCCTGCAAGGGAAAGAGCCCCACAAGGATGGAAACTGGGTCAAAAGCCTGACACCTTTCAGAGCAGCTCTTTTGGGGTAAAGCCCAAAGCGGCAAGACCCTCTGCACTGTCCAGTTGGAGGTCATGGGAGCCTTTGCTGTTTTGTTTTGGATTCCCCCTTTCCCCATCCTAGCACTGGTCTAACAGGTGTAAAGCTGCTCTGGGAAACGAGGATGTTTACTCAGAAGTGAGTCCTGCTCTATCAAGTGGGCCTCTTGTGCAATAAGTGAGTACAGTGTCCAAGCCTTTAGCCCTTGGGGTAGATCTGCATACCTGCCCTGAGGGATTTACAACGTAAACCAAAAAAGCCTGAGTAGGATCCACCTGCCTGCTGCCTTCCATCATCGGCTGAGCAACAAGAGATTCCCCCCTGCTGTCTTCACACCCCTCCTCACTTTTTGAAGGCTCCTATCCACTCGCACCATTGCATCGGCCTGGAGGGGTTTTTTAAAAAGGGATTTGAGCAGTTTTAATAGGCAGATTTTTGTAACCCAAACAGAACAATTTAACCTCAGGTGTAATAGAGACTGGGGTTTCTCTAGGACTAATGCAGGCCCTGTTTTCAGGCCAGCTTGGTAAGCCCAGATGGGGCAGATGAGTTTGACTCCCGGGCCAAGGTCGGAGCGGCCAGGCTGCCTCTTTCTCCGCTGTAAAAGGGCAGACCCCGAAAAAGGCCTGCGGAGGGAGCGCTGGGAAAGCGGGCTTGGCCCAGAGAGGCTGGGTCGCCTTGGCCACGGGGCAGCAGCCGAGCTCGGAGGCCACGGGGCAGGCACTTACCTCCGCACGCTCCTCGCCCTCCGCCAGCCCAGCCGGGAGAGGACTCCGCGCGCCGGATCCAAGGGCAAAGCTGCCCGGGCGACCGCTGACCCGCGCCGGCCAGGACGCGGCGATGCACCCGGCGGGCGAGGGCGCGGCTACGGCCACGGCTTGGCGCCGTCGACGGAGCAGGGGTGGCGGGGGTCCTTGGGCCGGCAGGCCGGGGAGGGGCTAGCTCACTTCCGCCCCCTGGCCGTCCGCTTGCGGCGCGCCGACTGGCCGCCGATGCCGGCTTCGCGGGCGGCGACATAAATAGCGGGGGCCAGGCGGCCTTGGGCAGTGGCTGCTCGGGCAGAGGCGACGCGCTGTTGCTGCTCGGCGTCGAGGAGAGCCCCGACCCCGACCCCGACCGCCACCGGAGGCGGCCAGCGGAGGGGGCGCCCGGCAGAGCCACCAGCCGAGCAGGCTCAACGCGGCGGCACCGCCCGCCATGCGCTCCACCTTGGCCTCGGAGAGCGCCCTGGGCGCGGGGCCGCTTCACGCCTGGCCGTGGTGCGCCATCGGAGGGAGCGCTGCCACAGCCGTCGGCCCAGGTAAGTCCTTCGCCGGGACGGCCGTAGCGCCGCTCGCGAGGCCGTTGCGCCTGACGCTCCAGCGGGGACGGGGACGGGGGGCCTGGGAATCCCGCGGGGCCTCGCGGTCTGGGCCCCGGGACAGCGGAGTCGGTAGGGCGGCAGTGGGGCGTCTGCCCCGCGGAACGTTCGCCAAGGAGCGCGGGGAGAAAGCACGCAGCCGGAGAGTGGAGTCCCCCGACGGCTTCGCTCCCGAACTAGACCGCCGCCAGGCGGCTCTCCAGCGCGCTGCAGAGGTCCCAGACTGCGCCCCTGCGCCGATCGGTCCCCGAGCCGCCCCGGCTGCGCTCGGCAGAAGAGCGGCAGCGCAGGGGGCTGCCTGGGTGCTCAGCCCATCTTCCTCCTCCGCCCGCAGAAGGGAGTCCCTCCCCAAAAGCATCTCCCCCCATCGCTCGTTGCTGGCAAAGAAGGGGGGCTGGAGGCAAAATTCCATGGCAATCTTCAGTTTTGCTGGGTTCTCGGTGCCAGCGGGGCTCTGAAAGGACACTTTTCGGGGGGGGGGAGTTCTGTTCAGGGACACCGGTTCCCACAGAAGAAGGTCTGCCTTAGAGGAAGACAGAAGAGAATCTCCGTAGCTTAGGGCTGAACTGGGGGTCCTTGGCGCTCTCCAAACTTCGCTATTACCAATTACCAAACTAGGTAACATCATCATTAGAGGAAGTTTTCAGGCATGTATGCTTGAATTTGGTTCCAGTGCAAAGATAAATTAATTTGTGGAGGGAGGAACCTGAGGAACCCTAACCCCAACCTTCTGAGATCACTCCTTATGGGCTCATTTTACAAGGGCAAAATTGGGAAATCAAAGGTGCTGCTTATGGGTGTGATGAAAGGCCCCATTAGCTGGCTGCATACAATTCTGTACTGCTCAGTATCAACAATTCAAGGGCAAATGTTTGATTTTTTCCCCCTTGATTGGGCAAAATCAATTGACTTTTGCATTTGGAAGGTTTTGATGCTGCAATAGGATTCCCCATAAGGATCATTTTCACTTTCTTTTTTGATTGAGCTAAGTATCATTTAAATATTCCCTAGGCAACATAGTAGCAAAATTAGAAACTGATCTTAAAAATAAATGTAAGAAACAATAAAGGTAATAATAATTAAAATCATGCTGTCTTATTATACAATACTGGAATATACTCAGCCAAATCAAGACTGTACATGTGAAGTAGAGACCAGCCCACCCCTATATCCCTTCCTCCCACTCCAGCCAGTCATTTGCATCAATCAGTTGCTCTTTTTCTTAAATAAAGGCCACGCCCCCACCTTTTGTGTCTGTGTGTGTGTGTGTGTGTTTATACTCCGTATGAATTATTGAAAAGGAGGACAGGGAATTGTCAATATATTTATTTATTGTAGAATTCAATCGCTAGGACAGGGAACCCCAACCCCCAGTCCACGGACCGGCACTGGTCCACGGCAGGCCATAAACCGGGCCGTGCAAACAAGCGAAGTCTCATCCGCAAGATGCAGGCCATATGCCAAGCCTCGCCCTCCCCGCTCCGATCCATGGGAAAACCTCTCTCTTAGGAACTGGTCCTGGTGCCCCAAAGGTTGGGGGCCGCTGCACTAAGATGATGGTGAGGTTACTATTCAGAAGGCTTCTGGGTCCTGTTTTTCCCTCCTCTGCCATCCGCATGCGATGGGCTGAGGTTGAACCTTCCTTCTTTCAAAGCGGTCTTCAACCCATCGGGGCTCTCAGCGTTTTTCCATCTCAGGAAGGTTGCCCTTTACCTGGCCTAACAGTCCAGACACCCGGCAAAAGGAGTTAAGCGTGAAGGAAGAGGGCTGGTGGCATTTTCCCTGCTGGAGCCAGTGCACAAAGCGGAAGTTGCCGTTGACCTGTTCCAAGGTATCCTGTTTGGAGCTGATCCTTGTGGCTGAGTAACTTGTGCTTGGCCTGACCTGCCAAGAGGGGGATTGGTGCAGGGCCAGCTCCCCTGCTGAGGTAACTGGCCGCCTGTTCCTTTCGCCACAGCCGAGGGTGTCGGGGGTGTGGAATCGCACAGACGAATCCAAAAGACACCCCAGCAGCTCCTGAGTCCTTCCCAGTCAATTGCTGCCTCTGAGGTGAAACGGGCCCAAAGATGCTATGGAGGCAGCTGGGACCAGGAGACAGAATAAAGAGCTTGCTCTGGGTGGAGCCCAGCAGGTGGAAGGGAGACCAGGGCCCCTGGCCAAACCATCCTTCCCTTCCACCATAAGAAGGACAGCCCTGGTTTTGTCAGGGACCTGTCCACCACCGGAAGCCCTGCTCTTGGGCAAGAGTTGGGTGGGTAGGTGGGGGCGGGGAAGGGAAGGAGCAGTTTGTTTACTGCCAGTTTTTATTTCTGGCCATTGCCTGATGCGCTGGGATTTTATTGTTTGCTTTGTGTGTCAGAACAGAGATCGGGAGGCACAGCAGGGCCTAACAGACAGCAAACAAGGGCTTTAAAGGTGGCTGGCGCTGGGGGCAGAGGTTGCTTCAAGCTGCCCCAAGCCTTCCTGCTGAGCTCCAGCAAAAGACGGGCAAGCCTCAGCAAGTGGCTGAGGTGGTCGTCATGCAGGTCTTCCTGGCTGTG
This sequence comes from Notechis scutatus, assembly GCF_049901735.1. NCBI lineage: Eukaryota > Metazoa > Chordata > Lepidosauria > Squamata > Elapidae > Notechis > Notechis scutatus. Next base: position 454,710 of record NC_142017.1, on the reverse strand, counting down.
GAACAGCATGGACAGGCACAGCTGTCTGCAGCAGGAGGGCTTAGTCCAAACAGCCCTGAACCCTAGAAAGGCAGAGGGTGGGGAGGGAGGGGCTTGTGAAAACGAAGGAGCAAAGGAAGGAGAGGAACTGTAGACCTCTGGTGCCTTGAGGCACCTTGGTCTCTTGCTGCCCCTTTCCTAAGCCAAAAGTGCCATAGCCCCTCTCCAGCAGCAGGAAAGCCTGTGTTATTTAGTTACCATTTTTGTATGTCTGTTTCTCGTAAATAATCAGTACAGAAAACAAAAGAACCCATAACCAAAATTAAAAATATCCCAATGCCCGAAAGTCTTGCCTTTCCTCCTCCTGGCTTTACCTTCACCTGGCCAAGGGCAGCACAAAAGGAAAAGGTGAGTGCAAGGCTGAAGCTGAGCTCCACCCTGGGCTGCCATGTTAGCCTTGGGCTCTATGTCCACCGCTGTCCTTCTGCTAGGGATCCTGCTGTGAGAAGCCTCTCAGGAAATGCCGGGGAGTTGGCCCTGACTCTCCTGGGCTGTTGACAGATTTGCATTCTCTTCTGCTTTATTTTTCCACATGATCGTTGGAAAATAATTTACCTCCTGACTTGTGATTGCCACCTATTAGGAAACAGCTGCTAATCTCTCCTAGCCCATGAATAAAATAACTATTTTAAAATCAAACGGCTTAATCTAATCCAATACGTCTTCCCATCTAGATCTGGCATACCACCTTCAAGTAAGCGTTGACTCTGAGCAACTGACCAGTCACTGCGGCTTTCTTGGCAAGGTTTTTCAGAAGTGGTTTGCCAGTGCTCCTTCCTAAGGCAGAGAGAAAGGGACTGGCCCAAGGTCGCTGACCTGGCTTTGTGCTTAAGGCAGGGCCGGAACTCATGGCCTGACGGGATGTCTTCCACACTACACCAGACTGGCTCTACAGTATAAAGGAGCCATCATTTCTGCATTTCTTTTATGTGCGATTGAGATTCCTGCAATCCCCCCAAGCCCTTTTAAACCATGGTTTATGGCTTGAGCATGCGTAAAGCAGCCACTTTGGCTTGTAGTGTTGATGTATTTGTGTTCAGCTGGGTTTGGCCAGACTAGCTTTAGCGTGACTATTCTCAACCTGCTGTCCAGATGTGTTGGATCACATTTCTTATCTAACTTTTCTGTGTATGGAACTTTCTGTAGTTAACAAACAGATGTCCTGTGTGGATATGCCATTTATTCATAGCAGTATCAAAATATTGTAATTTAACAATATACTACTAGAGGAAAAATAAAGCTTCCACAGGCTGCAAAAGAAAACAGTTCCAATGGTACCAGAATGATGCCACATATGGTTTTATTGACATTTATTGAACAAGAGACATTCTCAGTCTGATTACTGAATTAACCCAGGTTCCTGGTGCAGACAATATACAGAGCTTCAAATTAACAAAAGGGAGTTTCACAACCAAACCAAAATATCCCAATCCAGCCGAGGCAACAAGGATCAAGTCAGTGCCAGGATGTGGAAATGCAGGTTTCCCTCCATTCACCTGGCGAAGCAGGATTGTGCGCACAGCCTGTAGCCTGTGCGGCTTTCCCGGTTGTTTTTGCCCAGCTCTTCAGAAGAGGAGCAAAGTTGAGAGAAAGGCAGCCCAGGAAGGCGGCTCCTGAGGAAACCGCCCGAGACACAAAAGCCTCCTTGGGCAGACCGGGAGAGACCGGGGGCTTTCAGAAAGGGCTCCCAGGACTCGGCGAGGGAGACCCCCCGCCCCCGGGGCCTTCCTGCTGCTGCCGGCGCCGCCGGGCGGGCCGGGCTCTTGGGTGCCACCCCTCGCTTCCACGACGGACGCCCGTTGGGTTGACCACGTATTTTGGGCCGCTGAACGAGTCGGACTCGACGGCACGTCCGGGGGCGCTCCGACCTGGAGCCGCTACTCCCCCTTTTTCCCTCTTGGGTGCTACGCCTCCCTACCCAGGCCCCGCCCCTTTAACAAGAGGATCTGCCCTCGGCTCCGCCCTCTTGCCGCCTCCTGCGAGGGAGGAGCCGAACAGACTAATTACTGCGCCACTCCCTCCGCGACCCCCCCTCCGGGGCCGCTCTAGTGGCGCAAGCGCAGAAACACTCCTTCGCGTCGCGATCCCACCCTTCCCCAGGCACTGCAGGCCCGAGCGCATGTGCGCTCCAATTTCCCTCTCGGTGAGCAGGGGTCGAAGGATCCCGAAGGGCGAGGATTTCCCCACGTTCTCGGGCGGGGCGCATGCGCCTTGCACTCGCCGCCGCTTTCTCAGTCTCTCTCCGGCCGCCGCTCGCGCTCGGAGCCGGGCGGCGCATGCGCAGTGCTAGGAACGAGGGGGCGGTCCCGCTGGGCAGCAGCCACAGGATTCCTGTCAGGAGCGGCGGCGGCGGCGGCGGCTGGAGTGGCGCCCGCGGAGCCGCTTCTTCGTCCGCCCCCGCAGCGCGGCCCCGGAGCGGCGATGCCCTCGGACTTCATCTCTCTGCTCAGCGCCGACCTCGACCTCGAGTCGCCCAAGTCCCTCTACTCCAAGGGTGAGTCGGCCGCCGAGGCCGCGCAGGGCCTTCTCCGCGGCCGGCGCCGTCCAGGCCGGATTGCGGGCGGCCGCGCGGTTGGAGCCTCGCAGCAGGCCGGCGCACGATGTCTGCGAGCCCCGCCGCCGCGCGGATCCGCCTGGGGGGCCCAGAGGCACTTCCCGAGAGCAGCCCGGCGAGGGCGGCTGTGGGTGCGGGAGGCCTCGCTCAGGGCCGCCGGCAGGACGCCCGAGAGGCCGAAAACCCCCGAGGGACGAAGGAGGCCTGGCTGGCCGCGCCTTCCTCTGGCCGCGGAAAGCGGAGCCGGCCGCGCGGGCGGCACGAAGACCCGAGGCGGAAAAGGCGCCCGGTCAGCGGTGGGTGGGTGGCTTTGGACGAGGCGCCTCCCCCGGGTGGACGAGGGCCAGATAAGGAAGCGGAGTGGGACGGGGACACTGGCGGCCCTCGCCTGGCTGCAGGTAGGCACAAAGCCTCCTCCTGCCCGGAACCGACGAAGAGGCTGGAAGTCCTTGCGCCGCGAGAGGGGAAGTTAGAAGGTTTAGTAACCCCAAAAGTCCCATTCAATTTCTCTTGGGGAGGGGAAGGAGGGGACTAGAGGCAAGTGGGCGACCTTGAGCGTGAATAGCAAATGAAAAGGTTAAATTGTTGAAAATGCCTGTTATTAACAGAAATTGTCTATTATGACAAATATGTGTTGGGCATTACCATTTGCTCAATATTGCTTCAATCAATCTTAGCAGTCACTTCACATTTTTATCAAACTGTTGATTTATCACAGTTAGGTTTGAATTTGGAAAGGTTATTTTCAAATTGTCTTAGTTCCTTTTCTGTGGAATATACTTTAAAAGTCTCTACTTATTACAAATAGTTGTTAAATCTTTAGCAAAAGCTATTCTGACAACCACAGGTGACCTTTTATTTAATATAGATCAGTGATAACAATTATCATACTAAGAGCATGTGGTTGTGATAACCAAGCAAATATACATAATCTTACAATGTATTTGCTTTCAGAAATAATTCTGAAAGAATGATAGTAAATATTATTCAAGTAGAACATCCTAAGTAAACCTAAAATACTGATTGCTGCAAATGCATGGACTTTTGTAAATAAACACAATTTCAATAATTTTCATAGAGGATTTAAGTAAATATTTTTAAACACACTTTTTAACATTCTTCTCAGTTTCTCATAATAAAATAGCAGGTACTTTGTTATATGAATGGTAACAAAACTAGAAAGAATACATAAAATTACAAACAAGTGAGATTTGAAAGTTTGTGTAACAAATAGATATGCATGTGCATACACCCAGACACCATATATGTAACATTTTATATACAACAGAGAAAGCTGTGAGGTTGTTTCTGGGATCTGTTGGAGCCTCTCCCAGCTTAGGAGTCACAGCCTGAAATTCTAGCATTGCTGGATTGCTTTGGTCTTTCCTTTCCACATCCTCTGGTTCAGGAGTGTCAAAAACAGCAGGCCCTGGTACCTCTCCCTCTGATGTTGCTGTCCCTTGATACTGCTACATCTCTCCCCATCACTGTCTTCTGGTCCTCGTCTACTACCATGATGTCTGATTGATTTACTATGACCTGCCTGTTATCTGGATCTGAAAATCCTACAGGATCTTAGCTCTCTTATTGTCCCCAACCTTCTGTGGAATCTCCTATTTGTATTTGTGAGGGTCTAGACTCTGGCCCATACCTTGTGCAGATGTTCCTGTACACAATGTCAGTTACTTGATTATGCTGTCCCTGCCTGCTGCCACCATTTGTTGGACTGTCCCTGAGGCTTCTCTGCATAGTTCTGGTAGAACTTCTGCGGCTCTGGTGCTTAATGCCTGTTCTTCTACTGCTATAATCAGTTCAGCCCTTTCCAGTCCTGTTAGGATTTCTCAGAATTTCTCAGCTATACCTCAGATATTTGTCCATAGTACATTGCATCAGGATCTCATGGCAATTCTTCTACTTGATCTCACTCTGCATGTGTGAGTGGGTATAACATTTCTATATATTTAGCATAACATTCTTTCACCCAAAAGGTAGCAATAAAGAAAGCAATGCAGGACATTTTAAACCACGTCTGCCTTTTATCTAGAAGTCTTATCTGATTGAGTGACTTTATTTCCTTCTGTTATAAACATCAACACAATTTAAAAATAGACTAAAGGAATAATTTAGTGCTTATCTAAGTACTTTCTGTAATACATGCTTCATCTTCACTGTCATGTGCTTAAGGCAATGTATAATGTAATCAGTCTTGCAATGAGCTTATAAAGTAGATTCTGGTAGGAGTCAGGGGTGGCTCTTAGGGAGTCTAATGTCTGAATGGAGTTTTAATTCAGATGGTCCTAGATTGATGCTTGGACTGCTTGGATCAGTTGCGAGAGTGGATATAGCAAAGCATATAATGCACAAAATACATTAATATGGTTTAGACCACAGGTGTCAAACTGGATTTCTTCGAGGACCAGATCAGCATTGTAGTTCTCCGCGGACTGGCCGAGGGGGGGGGAGACGGGTCAGATGCCTCCTGCAGCACCCTGCTGGCCAAGACGGGGCCCATGCCCCGTTTTTGCTAGCAGAGGCACCACTGGCTGGTCCTTTGTTATTTCCAGGCTGGCCCTGTGGGCCAGATTTAAGCACCCTGCAGGCTGGATCTGGCTCGCCAGCCTTCAGTTTGACACCCTTGGTTTAGACTGCAAATTCATTTTGTGGCATTGATTTGGTTGGTATAGTTGGAAGTTTACAAGTCAAAGATGTGGCAGGAAACTAGGAAAATAAATGGTAGTGATGGAAATTTATTTATCTTGGCTGCCACAATAAATACAAAACTATTGCCTTTCCTACTCATTTTGCATTGCATCTGTTATCATTTATATCTTACATTATAATCATAGCAGCAATATGGATTTAAAAAATTCTTGTATGATAACCTTTATTGAAATGTACAATTTATTCAGTGGCTTGCTACATTCAATAATTACTGGGAAACATAATGATAAAATGTTTTTGTTTTAGACAGTTGAAGTTTAATTTAGCAATTTATATGAATAATTGATCCCTGATTCAGTTGCTCATAACTGTAGCTTTCATATTTTTAAAAGATAAATACAAAAACCAAATACATAAGCATTCCTGTCTAACCAAGAACAGTGGCATGGCAGGGAAATAGCATTGATGGACTTTCTCAAGTAGACTGTTTACTACTGAACAGACTATAAACCGAGAAACACTTCAGTAATAGCAAATCTATTTATAGTCATCTCTGCTGAGAATTTGGCACGGACTTTTTGAGTATGGGCATTATTGGAGAACAGAAAGGGGCTTGGACAGAATCTGAATGCTTCAGCATTAGGTGTATGCGCCTGGTAGTTTGCCCTAGCAAGGTAGAACCATCAGAGATTTCTCAGTCTCCTTAATCCCCCAGCTTAATTCCAGAGACGGGAGAGAGATTTGGCATGGCCCTCAGCAGGTAGGGAGCCTAGCTGACCTTGACTGATATTGAAGGCCCAAATAAAAAGGGTTGCATTTCTCAGCTGATACTTCAGGGCTTCAGTCTGGGAAGTTGAGAAAGATACCCTGAGAAAAGGCAGTAGAAAACCTGCCAAGAAAATTAGCAATAAAAATTTATCAAGATAAACTGAGCTCATCTCAAAAGAGAATCTGTTTATCAAATTTGTATGTTTTCATCTCATGGTGTGGTTTTTATGTAAAAGAAGGCTAGCAGTAGATCATGATTAGAATATGGTTGATTCTTGGTTTACTTTCTCTTCTAAGGTTCTAATGCCTGCTTTTAAGGCCATCCTCGTTGAAGCAGCACTTGTTGGAGTTTTGCAAAATTCAGACTAGTTTGCCACTAGTTTAATTGAGAAATGGCAAATAAGTACTGTAAACACAAGGAAATAGAATTGTTTGCTTAATCCCACGATTGGAAATTAGGAGCTCCCACAAATCAGGGGCCGCAGGGAAGTAGGTGTTCCAGTTTGATTATTAGGAATGAAAGAATTGATTTACTCTTACATATATTAGATAGACATCCTGATAGTATTAGCAATTATTGGAACTGGAGAATATTTAATTTGTGTCTATTTGTCTTTAGATCTCTAAAGCTATCCCTGAGCCATTTCCCCTGCTTTCCTGCTTAAAGCATTCTTGATTAAACTAAAGCACACAGTTGTGTGTTGATAGTAAACAGTATCTATGATAAGTACATTTGCAAATGAAGAACAGTAAGAAATCAACATCAGGGTTCTGTTCTTGGACCACAGCTTGCACATAATTGGTTCTGAAGAATAACTGATATGGAGTTGAAATAGAAGGGCCTTTGATTCACCCATCCCATTCCTTCCATTTAGAAGCCCAAGGCTGGGTAAATAGCATTCTCTCTATATGTTTTCCCCCATAACCACCATTATGTGGTTATTGTACATAGAAATAATTTATCTTCCATGACTGAGAGGGAATTTCAGCCGAGGTCTCAAGTCCAGTACCTTAAAGACTATCCAGCATTGTTCACCTTTGTCATTGCTGATCATTTCTTCAAGTTTAAGTAGGGTTTTTTATATTGCAAGTGTTTGCATTCATGGTATAGGTTTTTCTTTTTAGTTCTGTAGGTCACGTGTCCCTAATTATGGAAACAAAAGAGATCAGTGAAAAAAGGAGAATTAACTTCTTGCCACATATTTGGCCCTTACTCAAGCAGATGGATTTATTTTAAATCCTTCAAGCAAATGAAAATGGGAAATGCCTGATTGGAAAAATGCAATCAAAGAATAAAGTGTTGCTCTATCTTTCAAGTCTAACAATAGTATGCATTGTATCAAGCAAAGTTTGGAAATAAGGTAATAATAGAACTTCGGTGGGTTTGTTTTGAAAGTTTGGTATTCTTATAATAAGGCCTTGCCTTTTTGAAGTTTATAAAATGTTGCACTATTTTAATTCCACTATCTGGAAGTAGATGAGCTTAATTCATCAAGGAACAGTAGAAAAAGATGATAGTTTACATGTTGAATGTCTCCCCCCCCCCCCTTTTATTCTTGGCTGCTGCAATCCTTTTAAAGGTTAATGTACAACCAGTATCTTTTCCTGCAATTTTGCCAAACATAGCGAGATCTACACCATAACAGAAAAAAGAATACTGATTTGCCAAATGGCAGCAGCAGTTGACAGAATAAATATTATCTAATAATTGCTTCTGAGTTCAGTTAAGTCAGCAAGTTGGGGGAAGTCTTTATACTAGTCTTAAAATGAATAGTTATTGTCCAGCAGAAGCTCATAAATATTTGTTTGGTTCACTAATGGCATTCTTTGTGATTGTCCTCAGTCATGCAGAGTGGACTTTGGAAAAAGGCAGGATCATCTTTCATTTATGCAGGGCTTTGAGAAGATAAGATTAAAAGCCAGCCCTCCTGTCGCTCCTGTGGTTTGTTTCTTGCTTGGAAATAAAAATGGAAATAGAACTTTAAAATGTAGAATTGAATGCACTCATCCCAAGGAGCTGGTGAATGCATTTCTGGATCCTTGTGCTCAACCTGTGGTTTATGATCCATCTAGTGATCAGAGTAGAATTGAGATTTAGATGACTATCTCTGTATATTTCTTAAAAGAATGTACTATAATGGTATAAACTGGACCTAGGACAAAATGTTAAAGTGTGAAACGTTTTTTATGTGGGATTTCTAACATTCATATTTAGTTGAAACTTTTTCTGATAGTTATGATACTAATCTGATCCATCAAGTGGAAAAATGAATTTTAGGAGAAATGTTGCATTCTTTTCTTCAGTTTTATTTTCCAAATTGTATAATGTTTTAATTTGAAGTTCTGCTATTCAGAACATTACAGGCCTTTTCCAAAAGAAAATTTAGTCATTAATTATTTGAAGACCCAAATTTCAGAATGATTTAAACTGATGGTTTTTTTTTACTGATACATGACTTAAAATATATGTTAAACTTCTCAAAGGCTTCACTCTGCCAAGCTACCCAAAATGAAAAATAGGTTGAACATTTCTATGCCTTGTGTGGTTGTGTCATGGAACTATGATATTGAAGGAAAGAAGGAAAATGTTTCTGCCAGGAAAAAATGTTTTGGGTCCTGTGGTGGTGATTGTTTCATTCTTCTCTCTAAAGGATAATCTTCCATCTTGTGCAGAGTAGGTGAGGTAGAGGAGAATCCCTCCCACAGGCGTTGCTGTTCAGTAGCTGAGCTTTAATGCTCTGTCCTCGGTCAGCATGCAGGGCACCAGTCCACATTTTTCTTCCATCCCAAGTCTTGTACAAGGGCTTATTTAATAATATTGCATGGAGAAAGTAAGTAAAGCTAAACTGAATGCTCGTTGTTCGTGTTGATTTGAACCACAAACTAACTCAAGGCTTTGCTTCTGAGTCAGACTCAAAAAACTACTGGCATTTCTACTTACTTGATGGGGGGACCTAGAAAGTAATCCATGCATGTGCAAATTGTCTTGACCTCTCAGTGAAGACTGTAGGAACTTAATAACAGTGATAGTTGTGATATTAAATTATTGGTTAATTTTTTAAAACTCAGAATAGGACAGGTTGATGAAATAAATTAAAAATAAGCCTGTATGATCATGCTGATGATCTAATTAAATAAAGCTCATAAAAGCAGGTATAACATTATACTGTATGCATAAATGTTAAAAAAATGTCCTAAATAATTGCTTGCTTAGATAGAATCAAAACAATCACATTTCCTGAATCAGATTTGTGCAACAAGAAATTAGTTGTAGATTAGTACACATATTGAGGGAACTTTTCATGAGAATCAGATTGTAGAAAACAGAATACAACAGAAAGTAGGACAAAATTCTTTCCCATAAAGTTTGATTTTTTTTGGCACAAAGCATAATTAGAGGAGTAAATATATAAATATGTATTTAAATATATAAAGATATGAAAGATTGGATCAAAGGTATTTGGTAATGCTTTTAACTGTCCGACAACATTTTTGCTTTTATTTGTCATGCAAAAATATGTATCGTTGTTCTTCTGTAGGCTTAAAATATGCATGTTTCTTAACAATTCTGGTTTTACATATGGGAGATTAGTGACCACTGCCATTATTCCCTTTATTTATGTTTTGTTGTTAAATAGCAGTGAACATTTGGTTTGGATCATAAATGCCTCTATTTCTCATTGGCAGAATCAGTCTATGATCTCCTCCCTAAAGAGCTGCAGCTGCCACCTTCCAGGGAACTCTCAGTAGCATCCATGAGTCAAACCAGTGGGGGCGAAGTGGGTTCGCCCCCTCCGGGCGTAGTTGCTGCTGGTAAGTACTTCTTTTGGCTTAGATTAAGATTTTAATAAATATGAATATTATTGAACATATGAGCAGTGCTGGAAAAGTTTGCAGATATATATAAAAAAGCAACACTGGATATGTTATTGCCCACTTCATCTTCTTCTCCAAGCCTTGTTTGCCTTTTTTTAAATGTGGTAATTGCTAAATTATAATTGAGATGGAGTGTTAAATATACCTCCAACACATTATTTTTGTTAGAGAAGAATTAAAGAGAATCAAAGTACTAGCTTTAATTAAAACATATTCCTTATAATTTGAATATTTAGTTACTTAGGAGTTATATGAAGGGACATCAGCTAAACAGAATTTAAAATTACCATAAATTAAACTCAGAAATAATTTGGAAGTCTCCTACTTAATGTAGACTTTAAAGTCTTTTCTCCTATTTTTGGTTTTATTTTATCTTCGAGACTTCTGGAGGGAGTTGCCTGGTGTAAGCCTGTCTTAGACAGATTTTACCTTGGAATCATATATATTTGGAATAGATTTCTTCATAGTTCTATTCCAGATTCTCCCCACAAAGCTGTTGCCAGGATTTGGCAACCGTCTGCTTGATTTGTAAAGGTATAGCTTGAGTCAAGGCTAAATACTTTGCAGCACTGCTCACTGTTCATGTATTTGAAATTTTTTCCTCATGAAATCTGTGGATTTAAGTGTAGATTAGGAAGGCTAGTCATTAAATTCAAAGAAGATTTTAGTTTAAAAAAAGTCTTGAAGCATACTTTCCTTTGATATATAAAGCCAATTAGTTAGAGAAAAACAGTTGCAAGAAAATGCTAGCATTTTAAACCCACAGATCTTTAATGTTTTTCATGTTTGAGCTCATTTTCAAGCATTTGAAAAATTGGCTTAGGAGAACTAGTTGTCTGTTACTTGTCAGCTTTGGTTGTCTGAGTCAGTCCAATTCTTTTCAAAAAGAACATGTGAGTTCGTTCTAAAGAAACGAACATGCAGTAGTAGATTCTCTTGTGTTACTCCACACATTGAGCAACAAATTCTTTCCAAATACATGTATTGTACAGTAGTAGTAGAGTAGAAGTTGTGTATGTAATAGACAGATTTTGAAGTACTACTTTCCCGATAGTTGGCAGTTAAGCAATATTATTTAGTATAATATTGGTTAAATTACTTGACTAAGCAGTAGCTTGTATTTAATGTATTATACTCCCTAAAATATGGCTTTAATAGAAATAATCTCTAAAATCTGCTTTTTAAAGAAAGATAATATATTTATACAGCAGGGCTAAACATAGGAAGGTTTAATTCCAAATGTTGTATACAGTGGAAAATTAACTTGCCCACAAGGCTGGCTTAAAAATTGCAACCTTGCTGTGCAAAAAGAAAGAACACAGAAGGATGAAAACTGGAGAACAAGAGAAATCTATGAGGCAGACCAAGATCTTTTTTTAAAAGTGGGGAAAGTTACAGTCATTTAAGAACAAAGAATAAACTGTATCTTGTGTGTGATAAGAGAAGGACCAATAAGGCATATCTTTAAATGTTCAACTAACATTTGAATACTGTCAACTGTGCACTAATGACAGTTGTCTTTACATTTCATTTTACATTCAGAGTCCTCCATCCTGAATCAGTTTTACTGTGTCATTGACCAATGACGACCGATGAGAACTATTTACCTTATTTAAGACTTAGCTTCTTTTGTTTTCTGCTTCCTTAGCCATAAGGTGAGCTAATATATGTTTCAAGTCCGGTAACCCCAGGTCTCTTTTATTGCTTTAATCAGTGGTTCTGGAGCACATTAACAGGTTACATAAAATATGCATCAGTAAATTTCCGATTTCTTAAGGGACAGGATTGGCTGAGTTCAAGCATGAGGTCTTGCAAGAACAGACTGCTAGTTCTGCTACTATTGATTGGCTTTTAATTTGCAAATCCATCTAAACCAGTTTAAAGCTAAGACATGAAAATTAATCAAGAGCACATTTAATTGTTTTAGTATAAGAGGAATGCTTCATGTTCATCATTCCAGATGTAAGGTGACTCCTTTATCAAGGATCAACTATCAGTTGACAGCTGTTTTTACATGTTAAGCTCTAAAGAGATGCCTCTGTCTCAAAGCCAGAGAACCATCAATAATCATAAAGGAGCATAAATTGATATTGGATGCATTACATGATATTGTATTACTAACTGGGACTAGTGTGAAACCAGAGAATGATCCTTACTCTTAATCTCTGAGAAACAGAAGGAGAAGAGGAAGAACCCGTGTTAGTTTATGCCTAAAAGCCAGGAGGAAATGCTTGGATATCATGTGGCAGCCACGCCTTGGCCAGTTCTTCTCCTGTCATTTTGCCAGCGAGTGTGTGAAGAACTGGCGCACCAGTTCAGCTTCTAGTATGTATAAAAATAATTAATTAAATCTCTACTAGCTAATGAAAATATATAAAAGAAGCATAAAACAGGAATAATCCTTGGCTAACCTGAAAAAAGTATTCTTGATCCTGTTAAAAGATAGGTGGCCGGAGTATTTCTTAAAGAAAAGGAAGATACATAATTGGTGTGGAGATGCAAGATGGGCTTCCTGATAACCTCCTTTAAAATTGTATCTTAAAGAAATTATGGTACCACAGATACCGGCTTTCTGGGCTGCTTTTCAGCGCTTATATTAAATGCAAATTAAAAAGTAAATGCCTTTGAGTTAATTTTGATTCAGATTGATTCCATGGACATGAGCACGCAAAAAATTGCAATCTTGCAACTCTGATGGCATCCCCTATCCTATCTAAATACTAACCAGGCCTAGCTTTGCTTACTTTTGAGCTCAAGAGATCAGAGTGGATCCATTTAAATTGGAATTATTATTTATTTGTTAAATTTATTTGCCTCCTGTCTTGCCATAAGGCTGCTCTAGGCAGTAGAAAATCATATTGATCATGTTTGCTTCAGTCCCATGGATTTTATTGCTTAAATTCTAAACAAGCCTAAAGCGGTAACCAATATGGTATTCTGGCTCTTCTTAGAATAGGCCAGGTTGGCATGTTTGTAACAAGAAGTATGTGGGTATAATTGTAATGTTTTAAAACATCTTCCCACAGTTGCTGGGGCTGTGCATTTATTTAATATTGAAGTATATTCTTCAAATTGATGCCAAGTAATAACTCAAATGAGTCTTGCAAAGCTTTGCATTCTAATGGTGTTTCAAAAATTGGAAAAGCATGCTTCGAAAGAGGAGAAAATAAGTGAACCACTTTATAGTTAGATGGGTGGCATATTAATTTAATAATCAATAAGCAGGTCAATAAAAGATCAAGCACAACTTCCTCTAAGTGGTTTAGTTTGTGTTGGAAGTTCATGATGGACAAAGAGATACAGGAGCTGCTATTCTCCCCAGTGCCTGCTGAGTAAAATCAGTTGCCCGTGGCTCATGATATGCAGGGGTCTCCCCGGAGAGGTTGAGAGAGGGAGTTTCTGTCCGTCAAGTATGATTTCCCTGACCTGGGCATTTTTGTTGCTACAGGAACTGATATTTGGATAGATACATTAGCTATCAGGCTGCACTGGATTGAGTAGCGGTTTCAGTGTTTTACCAATGCTTACAATAAGTATGCTAGGGATAAAGCTGCCTTTACAAACATCAGAAAAGGGGGGGGGGGTGTTAAGTGTTTCTGTCCCTGAGGTAAAATTAAGTAAACTAATAGCACTTGGGGAGGGGTTGGGGGAAGAAGGCAGGTGCTTGCCCTCTCCAAGGATATGCTGTTGGCATCTTGTCAGCAAGGCCTAATGGCAGCTCCCCAGGGCCCTGCCTCAAAGGACTGAGGGCTGGTCTGCTGGTTGACTGCCTCTAATTATCATTTTTGATTGTCAGACTTCCTAGTCTGAACTGATGAACATGAACATCCAGTTAAAGTTGCAGGTAAGAAATAACAACTTGTGCATTTGTCAGTACAAATATTAAGTTACTCTGTGTGTCAAAGCAGATTGGATTCTGATTTGATTTTTTAAATGCTGTTACAGCATGTAAATGTAATGGGAAATTTTAAACTATTTGGGCAATAATGTAAGTGATCAATCTATTCTGAATCTGCATTGAATGTTTAAAGTAAAGGGGGTTGTTTTTTGATATTGCTGGGATGCTAGTTGTTTTCTCTATTAATACACTTAACTTGCATTCTAGCTTCGCCATTCAGAGACAGGCATCGTGTGGTGGGTTGTGTGCTATCAGTAGTGAAGACAAATAGTACCAGAGACACTTAACCCATCCAATCTCACCCAGGGTATAGGTCGGTCTTGTTTCAGACTTCTTCATCAGTCTCTCTCCTTTCCTTTTTACTTTGTTTTATAAATAGTGGATTGTCTTAAGTTAACCTCTAATAAAGCTTTTGACATGGTATCAATAAATGAAGCTGGAGAAGATTAGTAAGCCAAAGTTGGCATGAAGGTATGAAAGCAGATTTGCAGCCACTTTGTCTGTGACTTTGACAATACAAGATCTGGTGTCCCTCTGTCTTCACTTCAGAACTTCTAACTTTTTCTTCACTGACTCTGGAAAGTCAACTCTCCCAGTAATTGGGAAGAATTGTAACCATCAAAAATAAATAAATCAAGATTCCTAAAGATTATTTGTATGGGGGATTGCCTTTGGAATGGATCTGCCCTAACCCCTGTTTTAGGGGATGTGCACGTTTTCTCTTCGGTCTCCTGAACAGTGAAGAGTATGTGGCAAATGTCTGCCATGCTTCATTCATTGGCTGCTTGTGCACATATTGTTTTGCATGGCACCCGAGGCACTGGGCCCCACCATCCCTATACGCTATGAAAAGGCAATTGAAATGTCTTCTTATCGCTAGGCTTAGGCTTAGCCTGTGGAAAAATCTTGTGCCTCTGAAGGCCTTCCTGAACTCTCTCAGAGAATGAAATGCTAATGCAGTAAACAAATGCTTTAAGCTTTGCCTCTAAAAATAGCAGTTTTCTCTGTGCCTACCAAAGAGCCTATGAAGGACAAGGTGTTTATATATATATAAAAATATGTAAGTCTTCCAAGAGGAAAGACTACTGTTACACTTTATCTAGGAACTTGAGCAGCAGCTGCATATTTGATTAGGCCAGCTCCTCTGCTCCTGATTCCTGAGCTCTAAGATCTCAGTCTCACTGCTATAAAAATGCACCGGACCTTTAGATTATACACTCTTAGTCTCTGGAAGGCAGTGAACAAGGCTCAGTACTCTTTGGAAGTCACTCTGGTACCATAGTTGTAACACAGAAAACAGATGGTGCTTTTTGTATGCTGTGTTTTGCTATCTGCTTGCCTAGAGGCAGAATAATAATCTGAACAATGCTACTAAAATTGCTACTGTGCCCTTTTAAGCTACGTGGTTTGTTTCAATTGCAGAATGGATAGTATGAGAGTTCCAAGATCTTTCAGTATGATGATTGGAGGATTTAATTATAAACAATTAACCATTTTATTGCCACAATACTCAAAATATTTGGCACATGATTGTAATTGTAAAAATGGATTTGGTGGCCCTTAGCTTTGTTGATATGTAATATTGCATCTCACAGAATGCATAAAACTAACCCATCCAGCTTCAGTTTTATTAATAATGCAATTTTGATCCTAGAAATTAATTTATGCCCTAAAAATAATACTGAACATTGGAGTGCCCTATATACACCTGTATTTTAACAGTGTGAAATGAGATTTCCAATAACCCTTTTCCCAGATCCAGCCAATTTTTGGTCATAATTCTTCATGAATGTCAGGTTTAAAGTGACATTTTAACTCCTGATTTGGGATTAATTTGTTTTTGAAGCTGCTTCAGCACCAACTGATCAGTCAAGGTTTTGCTATTACATACTAGACATGAATTCACATAATACCCTCTATTTCTGCCCTATGAAAAGTGAGCATTCGTTCCTTGCTGAGGCATATTCAGTCCCTTAAAATGAAGTCTCCTTGCAAACTTCAAATACAGCAGCAGGATATCCATCCTAGGTTACACTCTTTTCTGCTTAATCCCTGTATAGGTAGTCCTCGACTTACAACCATAGTTGGGACTGGAACACACCTGTTGTTAAGCAGCGTAGTCATTAGGTGACTAATCATTTTTTTGCATGAAGTGAATCATGTCATTAAGTGAACCTGACCACCCCCCATGGAGTTTGCTTGTGGGAAGTCCCCTAGAAAGGTTTCATGTGGCGATCCCCTGGTCCCAGGACTTTGCAACTGTTGTGTGAATTACCTGCCAATTGCCAAGCAGCCAAATTTTGGTCATGCAGCCGCAGAGATGCTGCAATAGTCATAAGTCACATCTTCAGAGCTCTTGTAACTTTGAGTGGTCGTTAAACAAACGGTTATAAGTTGAGGACTACTTGCATATTATAATTGCTGTGCTTAATTGAAGTAACTAAACTTGCTCATTTTTTCAAGCTTTGAAAGCCTCTAATTTATATCTTGACATAGTTTATTATATTTGCCCTGATCTATCCTAAGTCAACCTGAAACACAGGGTTGACAAAATTTTACAAAAACAAAGCTGGATCTCTTGATTTCCTTTGTGTGTAAACAAAGTCATTTTTTCCTTTTCAAATATCATGTAAAATAATATTTTGGAGGAGTTACTATTTCTTTGTAACATACTTCTCACTTTGTGTTAATATTGTTTAATAAAATCTAATAATCATTATGTTTCTTGGAAAGATTTTTTTTTCATGTGAATTCCCTCTGTAGGGAATTAATCTGGCATAATGGTGCCAGTGTGGATTTGGGTGATTGTGCTAATTCCACTTTTTAAGTAGGGAAATGGGTTGTTCTTTTCCAGAACTGACAGTCTTTATCTCACTTAACAGCAGATAAAAATGGATGCTAGGGTAAAGGATTGGTCAAAACATCCCAGGCAGTGTTTTGGACAGTTTACATCAGAGTTGAATTAGTCTTCCTACTTGCTCTTCTCTTACGTAGAAATTCAGAGATTGTCTGTCACATTTTGCATGGGTTTTCCAACTTGTAGAAAGTATTGTTTATGCCAATGCAAGTTTACAGCATTCTTTCTGCATGTATTTCATAATTCACACAGAATATCTAATCAAAGCAAGCTGAATAGCTGTGAGTGAATAGTTAAATATATATTTGCTCTGTTTTAATAAAGATCACTTCAGAAATGTCAACTTATTCTAACTCAAAAGTGGCTGCAAATCAGCAATTATAGTCACTGAAACAAATTTTAAATTTTTTAAAGGAAAGCACTGCATTAATGCATGATATGAAGATTTTTTATAATTAAAATGCAGTTTTGAATGACCGAATTTTCCAATTTCAACCACTGCATTTGTTGAGGCACAAGCTGGAAAATGGAACTGGTATCAGTCAGCGCTCTAGGTTATTTTAGCAATTATCTGGCAATGGAATGAGGAATCCTGAGGGAATACCTCACAGATAAAGGTTCCTCTGTATAAAAGCTAAAATAGAAGATTGATATGATTTAATCTGCATTTCTTCCATTTTTTGATGATGTACTAGTATTTCACTTAAAGTGATCACGTAGATAGCCAAGATAATCATTTATTTATTTTTGGATTTTTTTTTAAAAAAAGATTGTAATACTTAAAATCAGACTAAAAGCTAAGTATACACACTGCACTTATTCCATTTGAGGCCAGTGGCTCATTAAAAAGTATTCTTTTGCATTAAGAAAAATATTGCCCGTTTGTTTCCCTTCTAGAGAAGGTGTCACTTTCAATTCAACGCTTCTGCAATTTATCTGATTTTGTAAGACAAGTTCACATCAAGCTTTGTTTTGGTTCTTGATTTCACAGTATTCTGGAGCATCTCCAGAGGTGTTTCAGAGCCCATTTAATTCTTGAACAGTTACCTTGTTATCCAAGAAGATTCGGAAGCCTAATCATTCCTTTCATTTGCATGAACCTGTCTTGCCTGTTCCCTTGACAGGGGCTGCTCAGGTTGAGTTCCTCGTTCATGCTTCCTGCTTGAAGACTATTGAGCTACTTTTGGCTGTGGCGGGGATCTCTGCCTGACCCCCCCTCTGATCCCCCCAAGGGCATTCTTTCACCCAAGGAGAGAGCTGGAACAGCCTCTTCTCTCAACTTGCTTTTCAGGATCAGGGCATCCTCCAAGTTAAAACCTTTGCTAACAATGCTCTTTTTTTTTTTTTTTTTTGAAAATTCATAAATGACAGTTGGTACCAGTTCCATTTGTTGCTATTCAGTTATTTTATATTTCATTTCTCATTTGATAATTGATATCTGGAATAATCAGCAGCTCTCTTCTCATTTATTTTCTCATTATTTTTATTCCAGGATTTGCCTCTGAAGCAGGGAGTGTCTGCATTAAAAATGACCTGTAGTTCTCTGCTTCATAGGTTAGAAACTTATTTTAATACTTCGTGGCTAAGCACAGTCCCAGGTTTTTGAACATTTCAGATGCTGAGCAATTGGCAATAATGTGGCCTAAAATGCACATTCCTGGGGGTCTCTATCATTTTTGATAAAATGGCTTAAATTCATAGTCCAGATGAGGCAATGAAAGCACCTTTGTTTGCTTGCAACCATTTTGTGACTTACAGATTTTCTGAAAAGTCTGATTGCTATTATGCACTAAAATAAATATAATTTGGATATCTTTTCTGAAACTTCAGTGTTGCTTAAGCCTTATATTACTTGAAGCGCTTAAATTCCAAAACAAGCCAAATTCTAAAACGTTAATTTGGGGAAAGAATCGGTTCACCAAATCACGCTACTTCAAAGGGACTGCTATAGCCAGCAGAGTTGGGATCAGGGACCCTGTATTGACTTGTGGATTATACACCACAGATGCTTCTTCAGCTCCCTCTTCCTCCGTGGGCGGTGCTTGCAGCTCCTTTACCACCTCTTCCGGCCCCACCATTTACTCTACCTCAGTCACTGACAGCAAAGCTATGCAAGTGGAGGGCTGCTCCTCAGCCATGGGGGTAAGTAACCGTGGGGTAAGTGACAAGCAGTTAACCAATAACACAGTCCAGCAGCAGCAGCAGCTACAGTCCACCCCGAAGAGGCACACAGTCCTGTACATCTCACCACCACCAGAGGATTTGCTGGACAACAGCCGGATGTCCTGCCAGGATGAGGGGTGCGGATTGGAGTCTGAGCAAAGCTGCAGTATGTGGATGGAAGACTCCCCCTCTAACTTCAGTAACATGAGTACCAGTTCCTACAATGATAACACTGAGGTGCCACGTAAATCTCGTAAACGAAATCCAAAGCAGAGGCCAGGGATCAAACCGAGAGATTGTGAAGAATCGACCATGGATATCTTTGATGCTGACAGTGCCAAAGCGCCTCATTATGTCCTTTCTCAACTCGGCACGGAGAGCAAAAGCAACTTGAAAGCAGGAAATGGGTTGGTATCTGCCTTTATGTTCTATCAACATACGTTAAAGCAGACAAACAAATTAAAAACATAACTTTGATTTTTCCCTAGAAATATTTTCACTGAGAAAGATGGGAGAGCTGATATTTGATGGTTTCTTATAGTAAATGTTTTTGGCCAGCTTAGCAGTCATTGAACAGGAACAGTTGTCAGCTTTTCCTTGTGGAATGTGATTAGCGTGTCAGAAGTTTTTCAGTAAGAAACAGGTTTAAAACTGAGCACTTAAAGTTGGAAACAGCTCCTGCATATTTTCTGCAACAGAGATAATTGCGGGGACTTAAGTCCACATTTCACCTGCTTCTGTTTCATCCTCTGCATCAGTTAAAGACAGCTGATTTTGACATTTCATATTCTGTCTAAAATGTTAAGATGAACCAAATTTGTATTTGTGTCATCTCAGTTCTGTAACTGATCTTTCAGAAATAAATCTCTATCCTGTTTTGCTCTGTGCTTCTCAGTTGTGTGTGCGTGTTTGCGCAAATGTTGCCTGCAGCCTGCTTGGGTGGTGGTTTCTCTTCTCTTAGTTTAATTGCATCTTGATTTAGGAACTCTGGTTTGCATCCCACTTCAAGAGTGGAAAGTGCACAGGTGCATTATGGAAGGAAATTACTGGTTGTTTTTTTTTACCCAATGGCAGTCCTCACCTTCCTTTGGAATTCAGAGGATCACAAGATCCTCAGTGTTGGCCATGGGGCAATATGAGATGCATTTGCCTGAGAAATCAGCAACCCTCCACCCTACTGCAACCGATTGCATTGCCTAGAAACTTAAAGAATTCTAATTTTCCTGGGAACAGGCCATACCTTGGGGCGCCATTTTGTTTGATGCCTCATGTCAGCCAATAAATGTGGAAAGCTCTGGTTATAATTTATGTGTGATCCAGGAATCTAGCCTGCTCGATCCTTTGCAAGCCAGTGTTACATGCGTAGGACAAATAATGTCTTCTTCCTTTGAATTTTAACAAGGTGGACAAGCATAGATTTATATTTAAGAAGAGGCAAAACACTGGCTGGATGGTCAGGGTTTGTTATCTGTGTCGATGGCAATAGGAACAGTTGGGTCATGGTTGGTAGATAGTTCCTTGTGAGTCAGAATTTTTACCACTCTGGCTTACTGCATGCAAATGGACAGAACGTCATGCTTTTGAGTTTCTTGCCTCCTCTGAAGGACTTCTCTTGTTTCTTACAGAAAAGGCTATTTTATGTTATCCTTGAGTCAGAAAATATTAAATTACGGGGAAGAAAGTTTTGCCATGTAAAGAAAAAGCCATCTTGCTTTGCCTTCTCTGTTGTCCAATACTAGAAATACCACTTGGAGGAGGTAGATCATAAGAGACTCCAGAGTGAGGCTTGCCATTAAATAACCTTCCAGGATATGATTATTATACCTTATTATACAATGTGGCCCATAGTCTTATATGACCTGTTCTCCTCACATAAAAATTATAAAAGCCATACAAGGACAACATTAAAATGAAAATTGCTGTTCTGCAGATATCCACATTATCAAAAGTCTTCAGATGATATTAAAAGAGGCTATTAGAAGGGATGATTCTTCAAGAAGTAAGTTCATAATCAGAAAATGAACACTTTAGTCCTATGAATGTCGACTTAGAAATCAGCCCATTGAATTCATGCTGCTGACTATTTTTGTACAAGAAGTCAGTGTTGTTTAATTTTTTCCAGAACTGAATGCACTTCAGCTGCTAAATAACTACTAGAA
Organism: Notechis scutatus; assembly: GCF_049901735.1. Classification (NCBI taxonomy): domain Eukaryota; kingdom Metazoa; phylum Chordata; class Lepidosauria; order Squamata; family Elapidae; genus Notechis; species Notechis scutatus. The sequence continues at coordinate 433,735 of NC_142017.1, read as the reverse complement.
TATTTAATTAAAACAAAATACCTTCCTATCATAGAGATTCAGAGGTTGCTTTATACTGTGTCAAGTTGTGCATCTCTTCCATAGTTGAAAGAGGAAATGTAGTTGGGTGTGCACTAATTGCTTTAAATGTGCCTTTCCCCAGGACTGCATCCTGGTGCACACTCCAAATCATGTCTGCCACTTGGATTCGAAGTGTTGCACAGCCCTAGTGTTTTCCAAGTGCCCCTTGACTAGGAGAATTAGGAATTGATGCTTTTTTCAAGGATTATCTAGTGAGTTTTGTGGTCCAAGCAGCAGAATGAATCCTGGTATCAAGAGTGTGTGTGGTGCATATTAAATCTGTGATAAATGAAACCTAATTTGGGGGGCTGATTGCAGAGATGGGGATAAGTTCATAATCATGATCAATTTATCAATATAATTACCTCAGAAAGCAAAATTGTGCAATAGAATTATATAAAGCAGATGTCCTATTTTGGCTGATGGAGCCCTGATGTTGAGCTCCAAAGAATGCTTTTTTCATGCATTTGGGCTTCTATTGTGGGTCAGAGTTCCTACTTCAGATGACAGGTCCCTGAACCCTGGCTGGAGGCATCGAGAGGTTGGGGGCTTTTTGTACAGCAAGGCCTTCTGGAGGTCAGATTTTGAATAATGCATAGCTATGTTCTCTAAAGAAGGATGGCAGGAATTTGTTCCCCACTTCTGAAGCAATAAAAGCCAATGGAAAAGGTGGTGCCTGTATTCTCTAGGCTGCTCTTACATATTTGCATATATTCTTATAAGATGGGAAAATTTGTTGTTTTCAAAATGCAATTATTGTCTAATAATTTTAGACAATAGAAATTAGAATCCTGTGCAACTGCTACTATATAGCCTGTAGTAAAATAAAATAAGGCAGAATTTCAAGTTCAACAATATTGTATGCTCTGCTTGAAGGCTGGAAGTTGATTTGTAAAACATAATTTACTTCATAATACACATATTATTCATGAAAGATTAGCTAGGAGAGCTTTAACACATTGCACACATGTTTTGTAACATATCTCACCCAGTACTGGTTGTCTCTGGAACAGAAATAGAAACACCATTTTCTTGTATTTTGGATGCCCACCAGACCAAAGGTATCAGGCAGACACGAACAACAAAATGAGATTTTTGTGAAAGGGAAGTAGAGAAATGATGCAGGTCTGCATGTATGTCTCTGGGCCTCCTGGTTTCGCCGGCCATTTCGCTTGTTTGGAAGGATTAGCCTTTGGTAACCTGTTTACTAATCTGCTTTAATATCTCAGAACCCCAGAAGTCCCCAAGGCGACTGGAGGGAAGAAGAGCCCTATGTTGTGTGGTCAGTACCTGAGTAAAAGTGAAGGCAAAGAGCTGAAGATCCTGGTACAGCCGGAGACTCAACACAGAGCTCGCTACCTCACCGAGGGCAGCCGAGGCTCCGTGAAAGACAGAACCCAGCAGGGATTCCCCACGGTCAAGGTATGCCAGAAGCGGGGAGGGAGGGAGGGAGTGGCTGGAAGGCCTGAGAGCCTCCCTTCTCCCTGACCTTACTGGAGTTTCTGACAGTGGGCTAGTCAGGTTTCTCAGGATGAAGGTTGTCACTAGAACAGCCCCTCCAATCCTCAGGTTTGTGCTTATGTTGTTGTTCCCGGCAAAGGACTGGATGTTTTTTTGGTTTAAGACAGGGAAGCCTTTCTAGCTGGATGGAAGGAGTGTAAATATAGAGCAGGGGCTACTCTTGGCTCTTCATGTTTAAATAAATGCACAGAGCACCATCTGTGCTGCGGCCTCCCCTGAATGAAAGAGGGTGCTGTCACTGGTGTTTCGCTTCAGTCTCCTAGAGAATATTGCAAATATGGATGAAAAAAATGTGATGACCCTTGTTTTGTGTATATAAATTGGTTCAAAATATTCATTGACTTTGCATAAACAATAGAGCAGAAAGTGCACTGGAACCCTGGAGTAATTGACTGAAAAGTAAACACTTAAACACATTAGTTATCTAGTAGTTTTATCTCTGAAAAATGAAAATGTGTTTCATTTAACTGCACACTAATGTCCCCTGGATATATACAGTTTCTAAAGAATAGCATTAAATTCTGAAATGGTTTCTGATTTCATCATAAACATTTTTCTACAAGAGTATAATATATAAAAAGTCAACCCTGTCCAAAACAGACTTTTGAAAATGCTTCCTTTTCAGAAAGAACATTTATATATATATGCTCAAAATATGAATACAATAAAATCAACTTGAGGGATTGATAGAATATACCTAAAAATATCAAAATGTTTAAAATCCAAAGAATTCATCTGTTTTACTCAGTAGAGGAAGACTGTTAGTACCAGTCAGTGTTTGCTATTCAAAGTTGGCGTGTGCATTGTTGGCGGATTAATAGTGCTTCATGTGGTCCATTAACTCTTGGTTTGTGATTCCAGGTGGAAGGTCACAACGATCCAGTGACGTTACAGATATTTGTGGGTAATGACTCTGGCCGGGTGAAGCCCCATGGATTCTATCAAGCCTGCAGGGTCACAGGCCGGAACACCACGCCCTGCAAAGAGGTGGACATCGAGGGCACAACTGTCATCGAAGTGAGCCTGGACCCAAGTAACAGCATGACCCTGGCGTGAGTGTTACTCTCGGCAGATTTCCATCCTGCCCCGCTCGTCTCTGGGAACACTTTCAGGGCTAAGAATGTCTTCACGAGAGGAAATCTGACATTGGGATTCTTATTTATGTACTAATAAGGTTTACAAGCCCCCCTTCCCAACACAAACAGTAGGACTCTGGGTGGCGTTAGACCCATTTTTGGCTAAAACTACATTTATTTGTAGTAAAGGGAAGTATGGAGGTTCTTTGGGAGGCTTTCTCTCCCCTCTCAGGCTGTGATGTGAACCGGAAGGAAAGCTTATGGTCTCTGGTCATCAACCTGTAGCAGCTTCCTTGGTGTTCCGGTTATGACTGACAGCTTTCCACTTCTTTATCAGCAAAAGTGAACAACTCTTCTGATTATTACACACACATACACACACAGAGACACACACACACTTTGGGTAATCTGTTTGTATTATATTTTGTGCTCTTGACAAAAAAATGCCTTCCCATGATCTCTTCTGAAACTGCTTGAACTTCACAGGAGAGTGTGTCTCTGCTTTTCCACACAAGCCCTTCACTCAGGGCCTCTCTGAACACAACAGAGAAGGGGAGAGGCAGGCTTAGTGCTGGCTCTGAGAAAAGCCGCTCTTTGGAAGTCCCTCAGTGAGCTCCACACTCCCATGCATAGTGTCTGTCACCTGGAATACTACAAGTCTCTCTTTGTAAGTTGGTCCCGTTTGACATCTTACACTGAGTGAAATAAATGCTTTGTTTTCCCTGGAATGATGGATTTAACTGGGTCCTAAATTCTCCTTCATTTGGGGAATGTAAAACTTGTTTGAGGAAAGCCTGTTTTCCAATGCTGCAGTGTATTTACAGTATGTATAAATTGTTCGTTCTCACAAGAGGGAGAAGCAAATAGTTTCATAATGGTGATTGGTTGGCCCATTGATGAACATTCAGCCAGTTGACATAATTCCCCCCAGTAAAATCAGATCTGTACCCTGAAGTGAATCAGTAATGCCATTTCTGTTTCTTTGTTTTGGAATATTGTCTATTTCTATGTTTAAATATATCTGCAGACAGAGGATTAAGTGTTGCTTGAAAAGATGGGAGAGAGGCTCTTAGATTCTGGATGGAAACAGAATACAGAATAAGAGAGTTGGAAGGGACCTTGGAGGTCTTCTAGTCCAACCCCCTGCTCAAGCAGGAAACGCTATACCATTTCAAATCAGTCCTTGTCCAATCTCTTCTTAAAAACTTACTGAGTTGGAGCATCCATGAGATGCAGGCAGCATGCAAAACCACACCCCTTCCGGTCCGCATAAAAAAAACTCTACATGGAACTGGTCCCTGCTGCCCAAAAGGTTGGGGATCGCCGTCCTAAAGCATCTGTTCTATTGTCACCTTTTATTGGTGGGAAAAGGAATTACCCAACAATATCTAGTGAAGGTCCATGTAACAGAGTATCCTGTTTTCCAAAGTGAAGTTGAATGCTTGATCCTCTGGACAGCTCAGCGCTCTTACCACCACAGCTACAGGGCATTGAAATGTGATGATTTGGTGGTTGCTTCTGTTGTCACTGCATCTCTTAAAAAGCTTGCCACTTCCTATGCACTGGCAGGCCTAAAATAATGCAAAAATTAATCCTATGTTGCTAGGGTGGACTGTGTTGGAATTCTGAAGTTGAGGAATGCAGACGTCGAAGCCCGAATAGGCATTGCTGGTTCTAAGAAAAAAAGCACCCGAGCCAGACTGGTTTTCCGTGTCAGCATCCCTCGGAAAGATGGATCTGTTCTAACGCTGCAGACTCCGTCCTCGCCCATTCTGTGCAGTAAGTGGCAAAGCCCCTAATGACCAAAAGGCCCCCTATTAGTTGAGCTATCCTGCTTATCTACAGAGGATTAAACTTTACTAAAACATAAACCATAAACCATTTTTAATATTTACAGAAACAGAACTTAGGAGAATCTGCATAAAATAATCTATTTTAGTGACATGAAGAATAAAACATGGACAGAAAGAATTTGGATATTACATTAGGACCTCAGCTCATAAGTGTGTGCCATTCCGAGAATGGCGATGGCTGGCCATGAGTTCCCAGGGGAGGAAACTGCTGTACTTTCCCCTGCAAAAGGAAAAGGGGTCTTACTTTTTGGATCTGACTTGCTTAAGCTTTTCACAGCATTTGTCCTTTCCACATATAGGCTGTTAGATGCCTTGGGGTTATAGCTGATTGTGTGTGGATATTTTCAGTTAAATCGCCTTTTTTTCTTGGCGTAGCTCAACCTGCAGGTGTGCCGGAGATCCTCAAGAAAAGCCTGCATAGCTGTTCAGTTAAAGGAGAAGAGGAGGTCTTTTTGATTGGGAAGAATTTTCTGAAGGGAACCAAAGTGATCTTCCAAGAGAACATCTCTGGTGGGTAGCAAGGTGTATTTGCCGAGGTTGGGCAAAGGAAGCTGCAGGGGGACTGGGACGGCCACCTTGAGAGCTGTGACTCCCTCGACAGCTGACTGGTGCCTTTGGATAACAACTTCCCTACCTTGCTTTCAAACAGATGAAAGCTCCTGGAAAGCCGAGGCAGAAATTGACATGGAGCTGTTTCATCAGGTACTTGCTTCCTCAGGGATGTAATTATCCATTTGATCTTGAGAATATTATTGTAGGCATTACTATTCAAATGATCCCATTTTATGATACATTTGAAAGTGAGGTTCAGATAGGCATGCACATGCATTTTCGGATACATTTTCTGAAATCTGTGGAAGCTTCACGGCTGAATGTAAATTAAGACTATGGTGAGAGCAATAATCTGAGTTCAGATCTTTAAGGCAAACAGAATTGGAGGAAAAAGTATGGGCACGGGGGGGGGCGGGAAGAGAGGTGGGAGCAATTCAAAGCTAGAGAACTAATGGGGAGAGCTAACAGTGGGCTCGGGGTGGGGATTGTTGTTGCCACCACCGTGTGTGGGAGCTGGTTGGCGCGTGCACCTCAGGGACCTGACGGGGGTCCCTTGAAGAGCCGGGAGGCGAGAGAACTGCGCGGCCCAGATTAATTGCTTTCGGGGGCCATTTGTTCTGCGGCCCACCAAAATTTTTCCGCGGCCCACCGGTTGGCGACCGCTCCTCTAGGGAACAACACAACTATAAAGCTATATGTCTGAACCTCAAGTCATACCTAAATGAAATCCTCTTCTTTGGTGGAAGAGAGGGATTGGGCTCTGATGTCCTCACAGAAATAGCTGTTCGCAAACTGGTAGTTTTCTGAGTCCAAAGAACAGGGCAGGTCTTGGACAGGGAGCCACCATTCCTCCTCCTTCATGGTTGTTAGGATTGGGACTCTTTGGTGGAAGTTTTGCTCAGCTTGGAAAGTCAGAGTTCTTCATGTTCAGAGTTTGTGTGATTAAGTGCCAATGTACACTTACTTGCCTTTAAGAGCTCAGTAGAGGTAGCAGAGTTTGTTTTAGTCCTCCACCTTTCCCCCCGTTTCCCCCCTTTGATAAATTCTAGCAAGTTTTTGTTTGTAAGCCAGATTTCTGAAATGAAGCAGAGCTAGGAACAGGAACAGCTGGCCCTTATTGATAAACCTCTAGACTTTCTTACGTCAAATATCACAGACTGGAGGCCATTGATACTTTTTTTTTTCCCTTTCAGAATCATCTAATTGTGAAGGTGCCACCTTATCATGACCAGCAAATAACTACACCTGTTTCTGTTGGGATTTTTGTCATGACCAATGCTGGGAGATCACATGACATACAACAATTTACATACACTCCAGATACACGTATGTAAAAAGCACAATATTTGCACGGTGTGGGGTCTTGGTTGAAGTTTGCATTGCTTGGCTAGGGAACTTCTTAGGGAACACGAATCATTGGCCTTAGGAAATCCTAGGCAGCTCTTGCAGTTTGAGAAAGGGACTTAGTGCAACTACCACAGATTTCAGGGAGCTATGCTGAATGTTTCAATCATTGGCCTTTGGTTCTTGAAATGTGTAACTTGTGCTTATTGCTGATCTGAGAAAGTGGGAAGCTTGACATAATTTCCTTGCTTACATCTCTCCTGAACATTTTGTTTCTTCATCAGCAGCTCAGACTCTGAATGTGAATGTGAAGCAGGAAATATCCAGCCCAACCCAGCCCTGCTCTTTTGTTGATGCAGCCAAAGGTAATTCTCAGCCGCAGCCTGTCTTATCACCTTAGCTGAAGACTTCGTAAAACTGCTGAGGACATCACATTGAAAAATGGCCATCACAATTGAGTGGCTTATTTGGGAATTTTAGGGCTACAGATGTTTTCTGTTAATGTATTATTTCTCCTTTGGTCTGTTTCCCGGCAAACTTCCAAAAATTCACTACAAAGTCTTGCAAACCTCTAATATGCTTAACTCTGAGAATGATTTTCACTGTGGTGAGATATAAATGTAATAAACAAGCAAGCTTTAGTACGCCAGAGATGATGTGGTTTATCAAGCAGGCTAAGGTGTTTGTGCTGTGTCAGTCCTCGGGATGCCCTGGGTGTTTGTGTAGCAGCCATTTGGGTCGACCTTGGCCCTCAGAGGTGTCTCTTACTGCAGAGTGCACAGCCAGGACTTGCCAGGAAAGGTTATCAGGTTCTCTTCTCTCTATTAGATGCTGTAATTTTGAGTGTCATCCTCCTGGGGCTGACTTAGGGAGTGAATTCTGCTCTTTGTCTCCTGCAGCGAACTCCAGTGGCTGCAAGCTGGACCAAGTCAATCTTCTCCCCAGTGCCTTGGTACCTCCTCTCGGGCCAAACAGTATCGTTAAGAATGAAGAGGCTGCGCCAATGGAACTTGTGGCCGAGAAAAGGTCTCTTCCTGCCTTTAATGTAAGCAGCAGTTCAAAACTGATTCTGGGCATATGTCTTTTAAAGAGAAGAAGAAAATTATCAGGATTTTATTCAGGACATTTGTTTGACATCTAATGTGACAGCTTTGGTAGGACTACAAATGTTTCTTTCACTTTTTCCAATAGACTGACGGAGTTTAACTGAAATGAAAATAGTTTTTTCCCTTGCTTGTAAATAATATACCATCCTTTTAAAACTGAAGTGCATAGAAAAACTCAGAAAAAACTATTACACAGTTTTGCCTACCAGAAGAACTGTTGGCATTCTAGCAAAATCACCGGGCGGGGGGAAGCTTTATGTCTTCTGACTGTAGTTTTAATACATTATTATAATCTATAATACATACCCTCCTTCTTCATAACAATGCAAATTAATGGTGTAAGGAATGAATTTCTAAAAATTGGTAAAATTTTCAGTGGAAAGTATATAATGTAGAATTCAAGATAGTTTATTTTTCCTTCCTGAATTATGGTCAGGCAGAGAAAAGTGAAAATTCTAAATCTTACTGCTGTGTGTGCCTGTTTCCCTTCAGACAACCAGCGCCATTGGGCCATCTCAGACCACTCTGGAGACCACCGTATCCAGCCTCTTGGGGAATGGCACTTTCTCCCCTCCTGCTTCTCATTTAGCTCCAGAGAGTGAAAAGCAGCCCCTGCCACCCAAGTATCCTCCTGAGGCCAGGCCTTCCCTTCAGGTTCCAGACCTGGTGCAGCCTGGCAGCTTCCCAGCCGCCTCTGCTCCCAGCCAGCTGCAGAACAGCGACACCCTCCTGCAGCAGGCCTCCCAGTTCTCCTTGAGGGAGCCGTCCTCCAGAGAGGCTTTGCAGTCAGACAACACAGCCATGGCTTTGTCCCAGCTAACGGACACCCCCCAGCAGCCCCCTTGCCTTCAGGAGTCCAGCCAGGCCCTGCAGCAGCAGATCTCCTCAAGCATGTTCTCCTCGGCCGGCGGGGTGAGCCAGCTTCAGAGCACAATCCAGCAGCTGCAGGCAGGGAGTTTTCAGTCCAGCCCCGGCGGCGGCGGCAGCAGCAACAGAAACATGGACCTGGTCCAGCAAGTCCTGGAAGCTCAGCAGCAGCTGTCCTCTGTCCTCTTTTCAGGCTCCGAGGGGAGTGAGGAGGTCCAAGAGCAGCTCAATGTAGACCTTTTCCAGCAGGTGAGCCAGATCCAGAATGGCGTCAACCAGGGCATGTTTTCTTCCTCGGACTCCATTCACTCAAGGGCAGAAGACCTTCTCCCCAGCCGAACCGAGACCCTGTGCCCACAGCCGGAGACTTCGATGGCTGGACAGCAGCAGGCACAAGCGATGGAGACGTCTGCTGCCATGGTGATTGACATGCAGCAAGGCCTTTGCCAGGCCCCCAGCCACATGCCCTCCGACTTGTTCGCCTCCTCTTCCTCCTCCTCCTCCTCCTCCTCCTCCTCCTCCTCCTCAGGAAATGGAAGCATCCAGCAGTCCCCAGTGTACCCGCCAGCTTCCCATTTGATAGGTGGGCTGTCGGCAAGTGAAGACATGCAAATGCAGTGTGAGCTGTTCTCTCCCAGCAGTGTCTCAAGCAACGATACGGGTGCTACAGGGCAGCAGCAGCAGCAACAGCAGCAGCAGCAGCAGGAGCAGGTGCCCACCGGCAGCCCTGCCATGTTCCCTGCTTCGGGCTCTGTGGACAGCAAAGAAGCTTCAGGACAAGCCAAGCAGATGCAGAGCACTGTCTTTCAGGCGATGGTCCAAATGCAACACGGTGGGGACAGCCAGGCCCAGGTTGCTCTCTTCCCTTCCTCGGAGGACATGATAGCTGCCGTCCAAGGCACCGCAGCCCAGCAGCAGGGACTCTTCCAGCAGAGTGGGGAGATGCTCTCTCTCCAGGCGGGCCCTTTCTTGCCCCCGGCTGCCCACTCCCAGCCTCAGCTGTTCCACTCTCAGAGCCCCATTGGGGACACCCAGAGCATCTCTCAGGAGGCCCCCAGTTCTCTGTTCCACAGCCAGAATTCAGCCGCTTCTTCTGAGCAGCTGCAGCAGCAGCAGCCCATGTTTCACTCCCAGGGCAGCCTAGGAGTTGTTCCGGACCAGCAGGCGGGCAGCCTGTTTCTCTCCCAGAATGCTTTGGGCTCCTCCGTTGTGCAGGAGGAGCAGATGCCCTTCTTCGCTACCCAGAGCTCTCTTTCTCCCTTGCAAGGCCCGGCCAGGACTGAACAGCAACCCTCCTTCCAGCAGCCCCACCTCCAAGGCCCTCTGCTCACCCAGGAGCAGCACCAGTCGACACATCAGGGCCTCTTCCAGGCCCAAGTAACTCTGGGCCCCCTCCCTCCCTCTGGGGTGCCTCCCAACCAACAGGGGGGCATTTTCCAAGCTCAGCATTCACTTGTGGCTCTTCAAAATAGTGCCTCCACCCAAGAACAGCAGCAGCAGCAGCAGCAGCAGCAGCAGCAGCAGCAGCAGCAAATATGCAGTTCAGCAGTCAGAACGCCTTGGGGTCTGTGGCCTCTCAGAAGCCAACGCTGCTGTTCAGCTCCAGTCCCAGCACGATGACCAGCCAGGAGCAGCAGCAGAGCCAGCCTCTCTTCCACCCCCAGAGGAGCCAAGAGCAGCAGCCCATGCAGTTCCAGAGCCAGAGTTCAGGCTCCACTCAAGCTGAGCCACCACAGCCACCCCCAAGCTTATTCCATGGCTCCCCCAGATCCAGCTGGTCCAGGGATCCCCCAGCCCTCAGGAGCAGCCAGTCACCCTCTTCATATCATCGGCTTCCATGTCTGCCTTGCAGAGTAACATGAGCCAGCAGGAGTTGCAGCAACCCCCCCTGTACTCCCCACAGAGCAACCTGCCAAATATCCAGGACTCTCCGTCGCCCCCCCAGCAGCAGCAGCAGCAGCAGGCAGCCTCTTTGTTCCACAGTGTATCTGCTGGAAGCTCCATCAACCAGCTGCAGAACTCCTCCACCTCATCCCCACAGACCTCTGGGATGTTCCTCTTTGGCATCCAAGACAGTAAGTCTGAGTGTAGAGAGCACCAGGTTTTCCTTGCTGGTCTGCTCTAAATGTTGGTCTTCTGTTTCACATACCAAATTCAGATCAAACTGCTGTGGGGTTTTATGGGCGTTGTAACTACTTGGGTTGAAACTGGCATTCAAATTCATGATTCTGCTTAGTTCTCCCTGCTCAGCAAGTTTGCACTTGGCTCTGGGTGATGCTTGGAAGACCATGTTGGTCATCAGTCTTGATCTGGATGTGTTGTTTCTTCAGCAGGTTGTGGGCAGCTGTTAACATCTGGACCAGGTTCCGTATCAGAGCAGATGATGACCCTCAGCCAAGCACAGAATGAGGCACAGCCGTCCGTCACGGCTCTCCTGTCCCAGCAAATGTCAGAGAGTCCTCAGATTTCTTCTGCGCTGACCACCGATCAGAATATAAAGAAGATTGATGACTTGCTTGTATCCCTACAAAATCAGGGGAACAATACCATGGCTGGCTCCTTCTAACAAGTGAGGTAAGCCAGGACCTTTTCTTGAGCTGCAGAAGTTTTTCCTTTGGTTAATGAAATTGGAGAGCTTGTAGCATTCTCTGCGCAACCATTGTTTGCCTGGACAGGAGATGGGATTAGCGTCCATCTTGCAAGCTGTTTGAGCACCGGCCTAATTCTTGAATCGGGGGCGGGGGGGGGAGGGGGCTGGCTGCAAATGCCTATTCCATCTTTGAATTAGGCTCCAATCCAGGGTGAAAGGGATCCCGATAAACTGTGTCCTCTTTGGTCGTTGATTCAGTTCCTCCCCCCTGTCCTTTGCAGCCCTTGCAGCCTTTCCCCCAAAATGCTTCTTCAGGAGGGGCACATTGCTGCCACTTTCAAAGCCACAGAGAAGCCATGATTGCTGCTTGAATTTAGGCTACTGGAAGGACCGTCTCATCCCAGTGGGCTTGGCCGCCCCACCTGTGCCGGCAGAGGAGGCATGCGCTGGGCCCACCGGCCAGGTATTCTGGCTATTGGGGTCCAGGAGAAGAGCCTGCCCTTTGGAACGTCTTGCCCGCCAAGATGAGCTTGGCACCAACCCTCCTGACTTTTGGCATGGGGTTCCAAAGGGGGTCTTCAATGTTGAGGGGGGGGGTGAATAGGTTAAGCGAGAGCTCCCACCTCTTCCTCATACCTCTCCATCTTACAGCTAGGTTATTATTTTTATAGTATTGTATTTATATCATTAAGTTTTATATAGTTTTATCTGTTCCTATTGTAAGCCGCCCAGAGTTGCCTTGTGGTAAGATGGGCGGCTAAGACATTTTACAAATCAATCAATCAATCTAGACTGCTTAGCCAGGAGGATCACGACTCTAATCTATAGGTAGCCGACCTCACAGCTTTGCTCTACAGTCTCCCAAGAATCCCAGATTGAATCACCGGCTACTATCTCCCTCATCCCAGGGTAGCAGGACCTGCCCAGCTGGCACCAGAGCCAGAGCAGGTAGAAGCAGCTCTTGGGAGGCTGCTGGTGGCTAGTCCCGTTTACCTCCTCCTGGACTTCCAGACAGGAGCCTGTGAAAGCAGTCAGCCTAGAGAAGAATGGAGGGGCTTCAACATGAGCCCTTGAGAGGGTTGTACCCACTTTTAATCTGATGACAGCCTTTCACTGAATATCTTTCCATGGAGAAAACCCCGTTGCTGAAGGCTGCTGAACGGGAGGGAGGGAGGGAGGGAGGGAGGGTCTTTGTCTTGTTTATAAATGTCTTTTTGTTTTCTTCCTTTCATTCAGAAATCGTGCACTGGACAGACTGCATTAGCTCTGGTGATTCTGGAGTTAACTCTTCCCTGTTGAAAGATGGCCTAAAGCAACACCACCCTGGAAGTTCTGCTGAAGTGGGGGGCAAAGCCAGGTTTTGGGTTAGCCAGGCGTGGGCTGGACTGTTATCCCCATCCCCAGTTCTGTGGGGGATGCGGAGTGTGGCTGTCACCTGTCAGCAAAAGGCAAGAACGCTGGGCTCGCTCTCTCCCTCTCCCGTTCTTTTTCTGGTTTTTACGATTCTTCGGGCGCATTTCCTGTGTCCTCAATCATTTGATGGCTTCCCATGATTTGTGGCTACGTATGGGAATGGTTTCCATTGGAAAAAGTGGCTCGAGCTGCCTGGCAGAAGTCTTCTGTGTACGCTGTGAATCCCACCCAGGATCATGGCTCGATGCTGCACGTGTCGGGTGATGAATGAGCACACCTGGATTGGGCTCAGAAGCAGCAGCTGGTGTCCCATCCGAGTGGTGGGAGAGGTTTGAGGGGCGCCAGGGGGGCCTTGTGGAGAGGACAGCCTCGGATCAGGGCTGTGGCTTGCTGAGAGCTGGGCGCAAGTGCTCCGCTCTTCCCCCTTCTCAGAAGAACCAGTTGCTGCTCGAGGGAACCGGGCTCTTTTGGGAGTCTGCTGTGATCAAACGGTGGCTGGCTCTTCTTAAAGCTTCTCACTGGAGTTTCCCACCCTCCTATTTAAATATTCTGCCATGTACAGAATTAATATTTCGGAGGACCAGAAAACCAGAAAAAAACGTTTTGTGATGAATGCACAGCAAGATTTAGGGAAGGAAGAGTAGAGTTTAGGTTGCTTTTGACACCATTGCTATTGTTGGGGACACGGGGCCTTCTCTAAGCTCCCCTTTGAACTCCAAGGCACGGGAGCAGCTTGGCTCCTGCCACAGGCGTTGGATAGAAGACCAGCGCGGTCCTAGCAGACTCTCCTGGGGTTCACCTCCTGCAGCCGCCCCCGCATCTCTTGCGCATCCACCCCTGCGTGCAGCCTCTGCCACTCCAGAGGGTCCCTGGGCAGCTCTTGCGGAGCTCCAGGGCTGCTGGGGGGACGTCTCGGCTGCTTGTCTTCTGTGTTGGGAAGGGTGTCCCTTGTCTCCCTCGTGCGCCCCTGGCGGGGGGGTGCTTAGCTTCTTACTCATGCTGTGCCAGTCCGTCTCTTCTTCAGTTAGTGGTCCGTGTGTTCTGTCCCAAGGAGTTTGGGGTTACGACGTTTTCAGGAGTACAGGCTCTTTGGCCAATATGAAGGGAACTTTTCAGAAAGAGACCTAACTCAAGGTCATTTAATTTTGAATACAGTTTTCAGTCGTTCAAGTTTTGAATGGTTTATATCTAATGTGTGTTTCATTTTTTGGAAAGCTCTATTTTGTACTTAGTAAATGATAAACTACTTTGCTATTTGTACTAGATGAGTACATTGGCGCATATATATATATATATATATATATATATATATATATATATATATATATATATATATATATATATTAAATATATATTAAAGAAAACACATATGTTCACACAAATATGTTCTTCTTGCCACAGATTTTTGTGGCATGTGTGTGAGCTTATAGTCTCTTCTCCCACCACCTGGTGTCTGGTTATGGGGGAAAAGGGACAGGTTTGTTAAATCTTCATGGAGTGTTTCTGTACTTTTTGTGGCAGGCGTTTCTTCTTTGTCTCTGGCCCTTCCACGAAGGCAGCTTCATGCCTGAGGGACGGAGCTCCTGCTGCGGGGGGACTTCGCAGGGGAGTCCCTCAGGGTGACTTCTTAAAAGCTGGGATTTGATTCCGCTTTTATTCTCTGTTAATGTCTAACATTTTTGCGGGCTTTTTAATTTATAACACTAATACCTTCTGCTTTCCCTCTTTTGTAAATCCTATCAATTCCTTGAACCCAATTCTGATGCTGAGAAAGAGATGCACACATGCTGAGGGAATTTTGGGGAGGTGGTAAGGAGAGCCCCAAAGTCCCCAAGCCAGTTTGCCTTTTTTTGGGTGGGGGGTGGGGGGGGTCACAGTCTGAGGTCAGCTCCTTGTCCTGTCTGAAGGGTGCCGGGGGTGGGGGTGGGGGTATGAGCAGGGGCAGCCTGGTGAGCTGCTTGGGGCCAATGCTGAGACACCCGGGACCAATCCTTCCCTGAACCGAGGTTCTGCCCAGGGAGCTGCTGATCCTCCTTGCCACTTCTTGTAACTTCGGCATCTGCTGCTTGTGCAAAATGGTGAAATTGATACTTTCTTGGTCGGTTTTTACTTTTCCTTGGTCCAGTTTAGGTCAATATTTAAATGTGCAACATTTTGAAGATGTGATTTGGTTATCAAATGTATCTTTTTGGAGCAAAGGGGCTGCTCAATAGCTGGCAGAGGCTGGTCCTTCATCTTTGCTCCTGCTTTCCGTGGGCAAAGGGAACGGAGTAAGCAGAGCTTCCCTTGGCAGGCCCTTCACCTGGCTGCCTTCCTGCCCAAAGGCTGCACTTTTTTCAGGGCACCGGCACAAGGAATGTGAGGGACACTGAAGAACGAGAAGGCTATTGGGGGGAGGAAGGAGATGGTCCCTGCCTTTGATGTCCAACTCCCTAGCTAAAGCAGGGATCGGGGGATTCATTGGTAGAATTAAGTAAGGCTTTATGGTTACAAGCCCCAGGAAGAAGATTAAAGTTCCAAAGAAAGTGTAGTCTTTTAAAATACAGGACATCCCCTTTATTGAAGTTTATAGAAAGAATTTCCCCATACAGGTAGTCCTTGACTTGCATCCTTTCCTTTTGTGACCAAAGTTACAAGGGTACTGAAAAAAGGGGGTTTCCACTGATCCTCCCACTTCACTGTCACCGTCTCCCCATGGTCACGTGATCAAAACCCCAGCCCTTGTGGACAGCTGCCAGTTGCAGTGTCCCGGGGTCAAGGGACGGCCGTTTGCGACCCTCCCAGCCATCATCTGACAAGCAGAGCCGGTGGGGAAAGACCACCGATTCAGTTGAGGACTGTGCGGTTGGCCTGGCAACCAGGGCAGCAAAGGGGGCAAAATCGGGTGTCATTCACTTAGCAATGGCCATTCTTAGCAATGGAAACTCTGGTCTCAGTTGTGGTCATAAGTTGAGGATTACCTATAGAATAAAAGGCAAATTGAAAGAAAAAAGAAAGTACAAGAAATGGAAAAAAGAAAAGAATTTAATTTTCAACAGACAGTTGATTTAATAATCCCTCCTTAGATATATATAATGAAATGTATAATCCCTCAGTCCCTTATTTAGTCCAAGCCTGGCTTAATCTTCAAACCCATAAGCCGTAGTTTCATTTCTTTTTTCAGCAAAAAGTTCATGAGGTTTTCAGTCATTCAAAAAAAAATTTTTTTTTTTCCTGCAACTAAATATTATATGTCAGTTTTGCCATTTCTGCAGATCCTGACATTTTCACAATCCATTCCTCCACTGTGGGGATTTCATTAACCTTCCATTGCATAGTTGTGCTTATGATAATCTTGCTGCAGTTACCATCTATAAGATCAGTCTGCCGTGAATTTTTCCGAATTCACTTTGCATAAGACTGAATAAAGAGAGTTACAGTTTCTTTGAAATAGTAATCTTTTAAGATTCTTTGCATCATTGTGTGAATTTGTATCCAACGTTTTAATGGCTTTCTCACAAAGTCCATCATGCATGATAAAATATCCTCTCATGTTTTTAACATTTTTAACACTACTTTGAAATACTTTTATATTTTTTTGATAACTTTTCTGGTGTCATATACCAATAATACAACATTTTATTTAAAAATTCCCTTAGATTTATAACATAATGTAAATTTAACACCAATTATCCAGATTTTCTCCCAGTATCAATCTCTATGTTATATCCAAAATTAATAGACCGTTTTGTCATGCAATCTTCAACTTGTTCATATTCCATTTCAGATTCCAAAATTATACATCCAAAGGTGCTTTTTTCAGGAGGCAACTGGACACCAGAAAGTCTGGCTGCCTCTTGAAAAAGCATCTTTGGGACAACCATGATCTGGATGACTGAGAATCATCAGAGATATTTTTCCTATTACATATTCATCAGTTCTGTACAATTTAGTTTCAAATTCCAATGTATATTTTTCAGTTTCACTTGTCTTTTATCCACATTAACTGTACTTTTTAACTGTTTTTACTTTTTAAAGTTTACTTTTTATTATACTTTTTAATCCAAACCATTGAAAGTTATATGCCTCTGAGATCAGCTGTTCTCTTCATCTTAATTTCTCCATCCTCATGTATGAATAGGTCTCATGTTAGCTATTTCTTCATATATACAGCTTGTGTTATGTAGAATGCTTCTTTGCTAAAGGTCAGTGTATAAAGGTATTTTCAGGCACCACCAGTGTTCATATTTATTTCATATTCTCAATGCATTATTTTTCACATAATTAAAACCCACATTGTTATGCTACAATAAAACCTACAGCATACAGCAAACAGACCTCAGATTATGGCCCTCCATTTCAAACATTCCTTTTTTCTCAACAAGACCCATCCTTTCATCCAAATTAAACAACAGACTGCAAAATATAACGTGAAGCAATTCTAATGCTCCCTATTTTTTGCATCCTGCATAATTTTGAATTTAACCCATGATTTCTTGCCATACCACACAAATCTAGATACAATTATTTGCTGCTGTTTAACCAGCATTTTTTAAAACTAGAATTGTTTGAAATAAAAACACTATTCTAGTTAATGTATTTGTTATTCTCACAGAAATTCTTCCAAGCTGTGTGAGTTGCAACTTTGCTTTTCTTAGTAAATCTTCCTTAATCCATAACTTGATTATGTTATTACCTTAAAATAGCACACAATTCACATTAGACATAATCATATCTAACTAGGAAGCCATTTGCTGTAGTGATTCAGGCTAGAAACCTGGAGACTGTGAGTTCCTCCAGTTCCACCTTAGTCCAAAGCCAGCTGGATGGCTTTGGGCTGGTCACTCCCCCTCAGGCGAAGGCAGAGACAAACCACTAAGGAAATCTTGCTAAGAAAACTGCAGGGACTTGTCCAGGTAGTTGCCAGGAGTCAAGACTGACTCAAACACACTCATGCGTGCGTGCACACACACACGCAGAAAAACATCTTGTTTCTCAGTCCGAAAAAACCCCAATAGCCACTCACAGACGGGAGTGGCCCCCAATCATTGCAAGCAGCTTCCGATTTAGCTATTGCAAGCAGACGGTTTCCCAAAGCATCAGATTCTTTTCAGCTGGACTCCTGCATGTCCTGAAGCAATAACCAGGCTGGTCCTTCCTTCCCCTCTGCCATAGATGCAGCGGCCGGCTTAGGCTATTCCATTTGGGCTGCTCAGAATCGGCTCTCTCAACTTGAGGGCCAGGCCTGCTCCAGGAGAATGGAGTCTCTTTGGAGCCCAAAGCTTTGTGAATGCTGGAGGTGGTCTCCCTACATCTCTCTGCCCCTAATTCCTAGGTGTTGGTCACCTTGCAAGGGAACCTGCGAGGATCCTGGGAAACAGGGAGGCTCCAGGCTTTGCCTTCTGCCAGTGGGCCCCTCCTTTCTTTCTTTCCTTCCTCTTACTTCCTGCGTTCCTGCTTTGCTTTGGGCGGGACAGAGATCAAGCAGCCGTTGAGCAGCCCCTTCTGGATCCTGCAATGTGAATGTAGCCTGATTTGGCCCATTGTGCATTTGTGTATCTCTGGCTTGTGTCGGTGGGTTTCTCAGAGCACTGATAACCAATTTTCAATTTATTCTGTTGAAGGGGCCGGGCTGGGGTACTTCATTTGCATTTGTTTTTTTAGCTCTTCTGTGATAACTTGTTGGATATTAAAGAGATATTTTGCTTCTATTGGGACATTTGTATACTTGCAACTATATTTCTGTACACAGCTGCAGTCCAGAATAAAACTTTGAAAGTTTTCATTTCACAGTGTATATCTGTTGTGTTGTTCTTTCCAACATCTTCCATTTAATAGCTTGAATTCTCTGAGTTTTACGAAGTGCCTTCCTCTCAGGCTCAGAAGCTGAAGAACACCAAGACTGCAGGAGGAGGCTCAATGCACGAACATCCTACCCATTCCAGAGCCTTGTTTTTTTCTGTTGCACTCAGTTTCTCCACTTTGGGCTGCACACTTGGTATTCCCAACAAATGTTGAGGTTGTCTGGGAACAGCATTGGGAGAAATGCAGATTTCTGTCTTGGCAAAGTGGGGTGGGGGAAGGAGACCTTTAAAGTCGCTAGGCCTGGTGATCTTCTGAAATTGGCCTGCGTTTGCCTTTCAATATGGCAGCTGCCAACAGAGATGGAACTTTTTGTTGTTTTATGGAATGCAGACTGAAAAATGCTAAATGTGATAACCCATAATATGTTGAAATAGAAATGGGAATGCCCTAAGCTGCAGTTTGGGCACCGAGGTTTTAGTTGTGATCACAATAGCCATACAAAGTGCTAATCGCACCTCTGCATTGGGGTCCTCTATTAATTCTGCATTCTGAAACTTGAGTCAAGCAACCGGATGTGGCTCACACCGACTAAAGGGACTTTCTCTGCTTCTTGGGTTGAGCATGTCTCTTCTGCAAGGCCGGTGGCCACTTCAACTACAACTGCAACCTACAACTACAGACCTCACAGAAAGAATGAGCGAAAGAGAATCAGGTTGCCTCGATATGCCTCGACATAAGCTGCTTATTTGGAAAACGGCAGTGCAGCTAGTCCTCGAGTTACAATTGAGCCCAAAGTGTATGCTGCTAAGTGAAATGTTTGTTAATTGAGTTTGCCCCATTTCACAACTTTTCTTGCCACAATAACTGTGCATCGTTGCATTTGCTGAGTTAGTAACATGGTGGTTAAGTGGATCCAGATTCCCCATTGACTTTGCTTGTCAGAAAGTTGAGAAAGGGGATCACGTGATCCCTGGACACTGCAACGGTCATAAATATGAGCCACTTGCCAAACATCTGAATTTTGATCACGTGACTCTGGGGATGCTGCATGGTTGCAAGTGTGAAAAACGGTGGCCATAACTCACTTTTTTCAGTGCCATTGTAGCTTTGAACAGCCACTAAATGAACTGTTGTAAGTTGAGGATTACCTGTAGCTATTGTGGAGTGCATAATATTCTTTCACACAGTCTGGCAAATTCACCACAGAACATTGGCGCAATGTGCACATTCATGGCTTTTATTTATTTCACTGAGAACATTCACAGACAGAAAAGGAGGGACCACGATCACTTCCTACCTAGCACCAGACAGATTAGATTCAGTAGTTGGACTTGGGATTTAAAAAGCAAGCACTGAGTTTAGCACCCTAAATATGCAAAGAGAAAAGGTTTTAGGCAACGCGAATGCTGAAGCAATGCTAGCAGGCTTTGATCCCATCGGTGGGCAGCCCTTCAAGGCAACCGAAGCCCCAAATTACACCACCAAGAGAAAGAATAGAGCTGGGTAGAAAACCTGCCTGAAGGATCTGACATTGTCTTAGCTTTCCCTGCACCTGCTAATTTCTAGGGGAGGGGGAGAAGTGGGCTTATGGCCCCTGCAACCCTACAGAGCTTCTCAATGGGACAGTTACTTCTCCCGGGCCTTGACCTGGCTGTCTGGCGGGAATGGCTTCCCCAGGTGCTGACCAACAGCCAGCCCGTATTTCTCCTTTTCCTGTTCTTCCTGGACATCTTTCTTCAGCACAAACCCCTTAGCAAAATTCAACTCAAAAAGGCTGTTTGGGGCAAAGCTGAGGGGTTTCTCTTCCCAGATGGCTGCCAGTCTCCTCTTCCAGTCCTCCAGGATCTGGGAGCGGACATCCTCCGGAGTGTGCTGGCCAATGCTGAAAGCAATCTGGGGAGCCAAGACTTGGAAACCGCAGAAATGAAGGGTGCCACTCTGCATGGGCGAGAACCAAAAGGGCCTTAAAGCTTGCCTGGAGCCAAGCAAACCTTGGCATTTTGTCTTGGAGGAACCACCCATACCCTGAATACCTTGCCAGATCCACAGAGCCAAGGGCAGCGCAAGGCCGTTCTGTTACTTTGGAATAGTTTATTTGACTATAAACAGAAATCTTGCCAGAGACGAAATCAACTGTCGGCATAACTACTATAGATAATACCCTGTGAAATGCTGGGGGTTGGGGTGGCCACCTTTGCCCTCTTTCTGCATACCAGAAATTCTCTTTGCTCTTAGGAAGGAGCCCCTCCCTCCTGGGACTTTGGACTGCATTTCACCACCTGCACATACAGTGTTCTGGCCTTTGGAAGTGCAAGAGACTCCTGAGGCTGGCATTTCAACCAGACACTAAGCAACATCCCCATCCTCACTTGGGCCTCTGCTCGTCTTTTCTCACCTGTATTGGCCAGAGCAGGATGTTAATGTCTCCATTGATGCCCGCTGGGGTGTACATGGAGCCCATCCCGCCAGTGGTGAAGGACAGCACGGCCTTCTTCTTCTGCAGGCAAGCAAAGCAGGCAGGCGGGGTCCTGTCACCGCCACTGCTGCCCAACTGGCCCAAGTGCAGCCAAGGGGGGAGGGGGCTCTGCCATGGCCCCCCTAGCCACAGACAGCACTGAGGCTCAGGGCCAGCATGAGGGGCCCTTTGGAGTGGCCAGAAAGCGGCAGCAGCTGATGCCAGTTGGGTTCGCATGGCGGATGCCCGCCTGTCGGCCCCCATTTCAGTCTCGGGTGGGGACCGGTGGCCCGGCTCCCTTCAGGTGGGCCCAGGCGGCACTTCCCTCCGCCGCAGCCGCCTACCTGGAAGGGCCCCTGGTCGTACATAGCGCCGTAGGAGTAGGCAAAGCCCTGGATGAGGATCCGGTCGAACCAGCCTTTCAGAATGGCTGGGAGGCCGAACCACTGCAGAGGAAACTGGAAAGCAAGCAGCGCCGGGCGCCATCAGGGCGTCGCGGAGCTCTGCCTGGCCTGGCTCGGACCCCCTCCAACCCCAAAGGCGGCGACTGCGCCGGAGCGTCAGCCGGGAGATGCGGCAGCCACGCCGGGCCCAGATGGGGCTTGGGCGGCCGGCGCGGGGGCCCACCTGGAAGATGACGAGGTCGGCGGCTGCCAGCTTCTCCACCTCGCCCAGGATGTCGCTGCTAAGGCGGCCTTCCTTCCAGGCCAGCCCGGCCTCCTTCGCGTAGTTGAGGTTGCGCGGGTCGTCGGGGTCGCCTGCGGGGGCGGGCGGAGGTTAGGAGGCGGCGGAGGCGCCGCTGCCCAAAGAGAGCGGCCGGGCGGGGGGCGGGGGTCGGTACCGGCGAAGTCCGCGCGCGACAGGACCGGCTCGAAGCGCTGCGCGTAGAGGTCCGAGACGGCCACGCTCCAGCCGCCGCTCTCCAGCGCCTCGACGGCCGCCCGATGCAAGGCGTGGTTGAAGGAGCCCGGTTCCTGGTGCGCCAGCACGATCAGCGCCCGTCTCGCTGCCGGGAGAAGAGAAGGAGGAAGGAGGCGCTGGCGGGCTCGGCTCCCACCGCGAGCAGCCAGAGGAGCGGCGGCCCGGGCAGAGCAGGAGCCCGCCGGCCCCGACCCCGCGCTGCCTGTGCGGCGGAGCTCCGGAAGGGGTGGCGGCTGGGCGAGGGGGCCCGCCGGGAGGGAGACTTACCAGCCATGGACGGGATCGGGGGCACCGCGGCGGCAGGACGAGCGAGCGAGGCGGCGCCTCTAGCAGCGGCAGGCGACGGAGACGAGCAGCGCGTCGAGGTCCAGCGGGCGAAGCTGGCCCGGCAGACCCCGCCTCGGCCTCGATCGCCGGCCTTGGGGGCGGCGCTCCCCACCGCGCCACCCTCCACCTCCCGTCGGGGGCTGGGAGGCCTCTTCCCCGGCCCTCCGCTCTCAGGCCGACCGCGGGCGCTCAGCGGTGCGGACGGCGTCCCGGACAGACTGCGCTTCGGCAGACCCCCTGCCCTCCGGCCGGCCCCCTCCCCGCTAAGGGCAATGCCGCTGCCACCGGCCCCCAGGTGCCGTCCCCCGTCTCTGCCTCCTTCAGAGGAGCAGCTGCGATGGAAGGCGCAGCTCCGGGAGCATGAAAGGGAGGCGGCATCAGCTCCCTGGGGCCCCTTGGACCACAGGCCCCCTGGCAACCCTGCTGGTATCCACAGCAGAAGAAGGCGGGCCCCAGAGGGCCTTTGTCCACCCCAAACAGGTGGCTTCCTGCCAACTAAAGGATGGCCCTGCTCTGGGCGCACCCCCCCCCACTGGCCCCCACAGCCTTGGACCCACTGAAACATCCCAACCGGGTTATGCAGGAGCCGCTTCAAGGACAGCAGAGGCCTCTGCTGCCAGATTTCCATGTAGGTGGGAAGGTAGAGAGTGCAACGGGCCCCTCAATGTGCAGGGAGAGCCCTTCTGGTCAGCTGAAGGCAAAGGGGGCGCAGGCGGCTTTGGCCCCTGCAACTTGGACTCAAACACAGGCCAGAGCAACGGGCACAGCAGCCTAGTGATTATTCAAAGTGATGTTAGCCCCCCTCCCACCACAAAGGTCCAATCTGAGTGAGTCACTGGGACCAAAAGTTTCTTCTTCCAAGCTTTTGGGTTGTGCCTGCAAGAGACTGATAGTCCAGGTTCAAAGTTTGGTCTCTCTCTCTCACACACACACACAGAGAGAGAGAGAGAACTTGTGACCATCATCTCCAGGCTCCATTACAATCACAAATTAACCGTTTCCTTCAGAGGTGAAGATTGTAACATAAACAGCCACATCAGCTGAATTGACTAGAGCTGGTGAAGCAGCATTCAGTTCAAAAATTCAAGGCCAAGAAAGCCACTGCTCAGCCCCAAATCAGTTCCACAGGAAGACCAGAATGACACTTTCGGGAGAGGGGCTGCAAGAGTCTTTCCCTCCTGTCCTCCTTAGTGCCAGAATGTTTGCCTGCCAAATGTTTCTGGCCTGTTTCCTTCAAGGTCACCTTCCTTCCTCATTGCAGACACAGAGCCCAAGGAAGAAGCTCTGATGGACTTGTCTGGCGAGGGTGGGTTCTTGGAAAGGAGCCAAAGCAGCGCAGATACCCAGGAGGATGGAGCGGCCTTCACAAAGCCTTACCAGTTTTGCTGCAAATTCTGGGCCTGGGCTCACATGACACCCCAGGCAGAACAAAAGCAGTGGGTAAAGTTTTGGGTTTTGGGGCTGAAGGGGTTGCAGAGTTCAAAGGTCAGCGCACCAACCCAGGAACTGGGCACTAGCATTTTCTGAAAAGCAAACTGTCTCTTCCAGGTTCTGTGCATTTAATCACCCGTGGCTGCTGAAATACAGCCATCTTGCAAAAGATTCTTTTTCACAGGAAACTCTGCTGGAATAAGTTTTAATTCCTTTCTTCAGTCTGCAAGTGATCTCTCAAGGGATAAAATCAAAGAATGTAGGACAAACAAATTTGCTGAGCCTCCCAGAAGGATGGTTTCATCATTATGCATGTTTAAATCCAAAATCCCAAAGGGAGGTTGCTGGCATCTGCTAATGTTAGGAAAGCCAAGATGCACGTTTGACAGATGA
Source organism: Notechis scutatus (assembly GCF_049901735.1). NCBI lineage: Eukaryota > Metazoa > Chordata > Lepidosauria > Squamata > Elapidae > Notechis > Notechis scutatus. The sequence goes on along the minus strand of NC_142017.1, from coordinate 410,042 downwards.
ATTACACTTTAGTCTTGAACAGCTGGAGCATCTTGGGAGAAAAGTAACACACAACTGGCCCACCTCCAGCCACCCAACTCCATTCTGGGTTGCTGATGAAAACAAGGAAGGAAAAGGAAGGACCTCTCTGTTGTTTGGGCTGTCTAACCACAGGGAAAACTAGAGAAGGGTCTCCGGAGGGAAAAGTTTCCACCAGCTACACCAAGCATCACTTGAAAAAAGCCAAATTTATTTTCTCCACATCTAAAAAACAGCCAGAGTTGAAAAAAAAGCCAGGGTTTATTGCAAATACTGCTTCTCTGCTTCTTGAGAGTCCAAGTCAACTTTCTCCAAAAGATACTTTCCCTGCAGCCCTTTCTGGATTGCGTCACAACAGCCCTTTCACCCATGGCCAAAGGGCTGAATCTGGCCTCTCTTCCTCACTTGTTTTTCAGGCACTTCTTGCGACTCATGTTCGGGTTCAGGCGCCTCCTGCCTGCACCCAGCGCCGCATCCCGGATCTGCAGATTGGCTGCCCGGCTGTGAATGTCGTGTTCAGCAAAAGGAGAAACTCCAGCCACATAGTCGGGGTCAAAGGCATTGGTCTTCTGCCTGGCCTTGCGGGAGAGCCGCTGTTGCGGGAAGCGCTGGTCCTCTGTCAGGTGGGGGTTACTGGCGTGCTTGCCTCCTTGCGGAGCTGGCAGGGAATGCTGTGGAGACAAGGCCGGCAGGCCGTTAACCCCGGAGGCCATGGCCTTCCTTGGACTGCAGGGGCCCTGAGTAGCCTTGACCTGCCCAACTGGTTCTCTGGCCTGGGGCAGGTGAAGCAGGGAGTGGCTGCCTAAGGTAGCTTGGCTGCTCCCAGCCCAGCCCTTCTCATGCGGGAGGTGTGTGTGTGAGGAGAGGCGGGCTGGAGCACTGGCGGCCCTTAAGCTAGAGAGTAAAGAGCAGGCAGAAGCAGACCACCCGGATGGGGCAGACTCACCCGGAGGCCACGTGGGTTCAGGACTTTGGGGTTCTGGGAAAAATGTAAGTGGAAGCTGCCATCATCTTTCACTGTCACGGCCACTTTCTTCAGCGTCTTGTTCCCACAGTGGGGACAGAAAAGCCGGGTCATCTTTGACGTTGTCCTAGAGAGCAGCACATCAGCCCCATGAATGCCCCGTGGCTTCCCAGCCAGCAGGCAGCCTGTGCGCTTGCAAACCACGTACCTGAAGCAACCATGGCAACGCAGGATGTAGCTGCGGGCATGCTGGATCAGCAGGCCGTTGAATGCCAGCACATGCAGCCCCATCTGCAGCAGGACATTCTGGGAGAGACAGGGAAAAGGCAAGTCAGGCGGGCTCAGAGCATGGCCAGGCCCAACCGGGGTGAACAGCGGGCTGCCTGGTCTCGCCTGCTTGCCTGCATAGCAAAGTCAGTGGTGATGCAGCCAACCTGCACCTGGGCAGGCTCACTCCCCCAGCAAGGGCTCTGCTGCATCTGCTCGATGTTCCTCGGTGTGATCCAGCCGTCCTCCTCGCCGCTCTCCTGGCCTTCAGGGTCCTCCGCCTCCAACAGAAGAGGGTCTGCTTTCTGTGCAGGATGGAACAATTGGGCAGGATCTCTGGCACTCGGTACCTGTCCAGCCTACCGAGCCAAGAAATCCCCCACGTGCCAGTCATGCAGCCGCCCCAGCTGTGAGGGAAGGGAGGCAGTGGATCGCCTACCAACAGGCCTTCCAGGTCCTCCTCTATGTTAGGCAGAGGGCTCCTCCAGAACAGGAAAGAAGAAAACTCAGTCTCTGCAAGTGCCACAGGATCTCCCGGATCTCTTTCTGCTACCAAAGGGATCTTCTCACTCCCTGGGCATTTTGTCTCAGGGTTGAAAGTGAAAAGCCAAATGAATCTCAGCCTCCCCGGGGCACCTGTCGGTCAAGGCAGCGGCTGCGCCCAGGAACCGGCAAAGCAGCAGCCCTTTCCCTGCTTCTTCCAGCCTCTTGCCTTGGGGAAGGCTTAGTGGGAGGAAGGAGATTCTGCTGAGGCTCCCAGTTGGGGCTTCAGCACCAGGGCCAGCCAGCGCTGCTCCTTCCAGGGCCAGGAGCAGGCGGGAAGCTGCCCCACCGGAGTGGTTGACCCCACAATTACCTGGGGGGGACATGGAAGCCAGGAACGTCAACCGGTGCTTCGGGGTGACGGTGTGTTAAGCTGAGCTGCACCTGCAGAGAGAGGCGCTGTCTTGGTGGAGGGCAGCAGCGCCCGGCCCCCTTCCCCACCGAGCCCCCTCCTCGCCGGCAGCTGCGCGGCATAAAAGTGGGCGCCAGAGGTACCTGAGGCCGTGGCTCCGTCCGCAGGGGGCGCCCCCGCCGTGCTCGGCCTCCAGCTGCAGCGTCAGGGCCAGGACCTGGATGTCGGCGGCGGAGAGGCTGCGGAAGTCGCCCGTCTGCTTGGAAAACTCGCTCACTGCGGGCATGAGAGAGAGGCCGCGCTTGCCTGGGGCGGGGGGCAAGACCCGGGGAGCGAGGGCCGGGGGAGGGCCGGGGGGTCGAGGGGTGGGGGGGTCGAGGGCCGGGCGGTCACTCACCTAGCCGCACGTGCTCGGGGAAGGGCTGCCGGAGGAGCAGCTCGAAGGGCAGCCCCGCCAGCCGCCGCCGCGCCGCCCGGTCCCGGATCTCAGCCAACACCTCCCGGGTGGTGTAGACGCGCCTGCCGATCTCCTGCGGGGACAGCGGTTAGCCCGGCTCGCCCCCTCCTCCACCCCCTCCCTGCGCCGCCGTCCAACCACCCCCGCGGTACCTGGAGCGGCGCCCCCGCAGGAAGGCGCTGGCGTCGGCCACGAGATGCTCCACGGGCGCCATCCTAGGCCCGGCCAGAGAGCAGGGACGCGCTACAGCCTGCACCGACGCCGGAAGAAGTGCCGCGGTTTCCGGGTGCCCCCGCCATTCATGCGGCCGCTCTACCCGTCGCGCTGCGCTCGCTGGTCCGTCCGTGCCCGGGTGACCCGCCGTCACGTGACAGGCTCCAGAGGCGGAAGCGCTCGGGAGCCGCGCCGGCAGCCGCAGCCAGAAGCCCCGCGGGGCCCGGAGGTCGCAGCGGCCGCGTCGCTCCGCAGGTGCGTTGAGGGCGGCCGTGGCCAGGAGGCGAGCCTTGCCCCTCGGCCCGCTCCCCGCCGCCCCGGCTGCCCCGGCCGCCCCGGCCGCCCCGCTCCCCACGGACTTCGCCCCGGCAGAGCCAGGCGGGGCCTGTTTCGCTCCGCTGCCGCCGCCGCCCTCCGGAGCCCCGCGCGGCCGAGCCGCAAACCAAGCCAAGCCGCCGCCGCCGCCGCCGCCTCTGGGCCGCCCTTTTCCCCGCGTTGCGGCGGATCCCAGCTCCGGGCTCATCCCGCGGTGGCCGCCGAGCTCTTGGGCGGCCCAGGGAGCCCTCAGCGGGGAGAAGCCCGGGCGCCCGGCCGGCCTCCTTGCGGTGGGGGAGGCTCTGCGGCCGGCCAGCCTGGAGCTGAAGCGCCGCGCTGTCGCCTTGCAGGGCTGATGATGCGATGGCCTCGGAGGGGCTTGCTGGGGAGAAATCTCCGCTCACCGTGAAAGGTGGGTCCCGCTCCGCCGTAAGGCTGCCCTCCTGCCCGGCCCAGGTCCGTCGCCAGCAACCGCGTTTGCCTGCCCGGGTGTCAGCGGGGCCGCCTTCCTCCTCCTCCTCCTCCTCCGGCCGTAAAGGGGAAATGCTGCCGTGTTTTCGCCTGGCGGCATCCCCTCAGCGGGCCGACCGGAGCTCTGCCTCTGCCCTGGCAGCTCTGCTAAGAGCGGGGGTGGGGTGGGGGGAGCCCTCCTGGACGGTCCCGCCGCTGTCCCGGCTTCTGTTGCCGGGAGACGTTTCCTCGGAGCGTCCCCTGCGCCTCGGGTGGCCCAGCCTAGGCCTTCCTGGGCTCTGTCCCTTCCCTCACAGGCCCCCCTTTCTTGAAAGCTCCCTGCCTGGCGTTTATTCTTCCCGTTTAGTGACCATGAAAACCTCCGTCACTCTGTGGCCTTTGGAACCAGGAGCTCAGCCTGGTGCAGATGCAGCATAGTTGGGGGACACCCAACGCCCCCCCCCCTCCAGCCCGTGGAAGGAAGAGCCTGCCTAGGTGGCCCCTTCAGGCCGGCCAGCTGCCTGCCATGTCTCCTGAGGGCCAGTAGGGGGCTCCCAAAGCCCAGCCGCTTCTGGCCGGCCCTGGCGCTGCCCTGACGCCCCCTTTCTGGCTCCACGTGAGACGGGCCTGGGGGTGCTGAGCTCCCTCAGTTGGGCGTTGTGGCCCACGGAGGCAACGGTTGCTTTGCACCTGGGAGGCTTTGGCTAAACGCTTTCAGTCAATTGAAAGGGAAGCCGGTGTGACCCTTTGGCCCCGGACCCTGCCAGGCACATAAAGGGCGGGTGCTGCTGTGTGCAGAGCGGCCGGGTGGGCGGCTGGGAGCAGAGGCCGGGATGAGGGTGGGCGTCAGCCTGTCCCTTCTTCCTCCCACAGTTGTTTCAGCCAAGCCCAAGGCCCAGGGCCGCCAACCTCGCATCACCTCCTTCGTGGAGGTCATAGCAGATGGACTCGCCAGCGAGGCCAAGAAAACGGGGAGGCAGACCGGGAGCTCCGAGCTGCTCTGGAATGAGAGCCTGGTGCTGTAAGGACCGGGGCCCTGAGCAGTTGGGGGAGGGGACAGGCCTGCTCCATGGAAGCCGAGGGCTGGGGGCTGTGCCAGGCAGATCTGCAGGAGGACTGGGTGCAGATTGCTCTGCCGCAGCTGCCTCCGGGTTGGCCTGCTCTTCAGGGCGGAAGGCTGGGTGCTCCCGCCTGCTGCTCTTGGGTCTGCCCGGTTCCCCGCTCTTTCGGAATGGTTGGCGTGTCCGCTAGTCCCAGGGCTCCACACCCCGTCCTCCTCTCTCCCAGGAACGTCACTTCTCAAAGCCGCCTGGATCTGAAGCTCTGGAGCTGCCACACCCTGCGCAATGAGCTGCTGGGAGTGGCGTCCGTCAGCCTCTCCAGCGTGCCGAAGCAGAGCCAGGAGAAAGGTACCTCTCTGCTCCACTGAGCCCGGCCCTCCTGGCCTCGCTGGGCCTCCTGGCAGCAGAAGCGCCCAGCCGGGAAAGGAACAAGGCCGCCTTGTGAGCAGCTGGGCGGCCTTCTAGGCCCGCAGTGGGGCGATGGCAGCCGCGGCAGCAGCAGCTGCCAAGATGAAGGCCGTCCCTCCTCTGGCTGCTGGCCATCTGCTGCCCCGCTTGGCAGTGACTGGGGTGGCCCTGGGCAGCCCTGGGGCGTGAAGAAGGTCTCCATTCAGGGGCAGCGCAGCTCCTCACCCCCCCACCCCACCCCCGGCTCTCCGGCAGAGGAAGCTGCTTGCTGAGGGGGCTGGGCCGAAAGGAAACGGGGCATGGGGGCTCCAGTTTGGCCTGCCAATCTCGACCCCTTGGGGCGGGGGCGTCAGGTTGACTCAGGAAGCACTGGGGCCGGTTATGGTCACCCTGCCTGGGGCACACTTAGTGGCTGGGGCAATAGTGGGGCGAGCCTCCCCTTTCCCCACCTGCTTGCTCACCTGAGCCATCCTCCTCCGTGGATACAGTGCTCCTTTCATAAGGTGAAAGGCAATTTGGGGAAGCAAATGGAAACAATTCCGTTGGGTGCAGGAGGAGAATGGCATTGGCCTGGCTTCGGCTGCAGGGAAAGGCTTTGAAGGCTGCCGCTGGGCCCCGGGGCTCTGGGGTGACACTCCCCCAGCTGTTGCAAGCCAGGATGGGAGAGGTGCTGGGTGGTGGGGAGGCCCGGCTGCTCCATCTCCTGCATCCCCCAAGGGCTTCTTCCCGGCTTAGCCCAGGAATGGGGCAGCCGGGGGACTTCACCTCCCAGCAAGGGAGGGGAGCAGGGAAGCCGACTGACCCTTGCCAGGCTCTGCCCAAGAGATGCCACTCGATGGGAAGAGCGGGCTTGTGGGTAGACTGACCACCGGTGGACCTCCTGGCTAGGCCCTCCTTCCTTAAGCTAGGACCAAGCTGGCCAGGCTCTGAGGCAACAGAGCCGCACAGGAGCTGCCTTCCACCCTACTGGGGGAGAGACCTTCCTGGGGTCAGCTGAGCCCTGCCAACCGCCCTTCCTCCCTGAGCAGCTCTCCCTCCGCCCCTGCTGCTCCTTGAGGGCCTCTCAGGGCTGCTGGGGGGGGGGGGGGGAGGGGGTAGACCGATGGATGGACAGGCAACCCCCTGCCCCTTGAGCAGGGGGGGTGGTCTGAACACACCCAGGCCCCTCCAGCCCCTCCTTGCAAGGGCCTCTTTGCTCTCCAACCTTAGGGGGAGGGGTCTCCCTTTCCTGCCTGGCCTGATGAGCCCAGCCCCAGTGGTGTCTGGGCTGGGAGGAGGCCCTGGGCCAAACGGGGGTGAGGGGGGAGTTGATTTCCTGGTTGTGGTTGTACCTGGAGCGGGTGGGTGTGTATGGGGGCAGGGGGGGGCGGGGGGTTAAAGGAAAAGCAGTCGGCCCTGTGGGTGAAGAGCCCAAACAGAGTCCTCCCTGTCCTGCTTCACAGTTTGTATTCAGGGATATTTTGGGAGCCCCCATCCAGCCCCTCCCACCGCTTTTGCTGCTGCTGCCTGCAGGGAGGGAGCCCCCCCCAGGAAAGGCTGCCTTCTCTCCGCAGACGCCGGCCCGGCAGACGGCTGCTCGGCATGGGGGGGGGCAGCCCCTCCACCAGCCTGCACCTCATGAGACACTGGGTGCTGTGGGCCTTTCTCTTCCCGCACACACAGAGCCGTTCGGCAGGTCAGCTGCTGCTTCTCGAACTCTTGTGCAACCCGTTATTTCCAGCTTTTTCCACGCAGCGTCTCTGGGTTTCCAGATCTTGAAATATAGAATCAACACTGAAAACAATTTTCCAGAAGAGAATCTGAGCGCTATTTAAAAAAGAGAAAATGCTGTTTTGTAATTCTGAAATGATGGTTCTAAAATTATTATTTTTTCCTTTCTGGCAATTTTAATGCGCTAGTTTGTGATTAGTTGCAGTTCTGAGGTGCTTTTATGTACACTTTTCAAACACTGAACCTCTTCTCCCCCTCCCCCACCCCAGTGCAAAATTCAGGCTCTTCTCATTTCTCCCCAGGCCGAGTCTCCCTCCTGGAAGGGGCCTTGTCCCCAAGCCCAGTTCCTCTTTTCTGGAGTCTGTTCCGCTCCACTTGGGGGGGGCTTTGGGGAGCGACTGGCATGCTCCCCCCCTGCTGTGGCTCCTGCCCACTCCCACCTCCAGAGGGAGTCCCAGCCAAGGGAAGCTCTGCTGCCCAATTCAAGGCTGGCCTGGGAAGCCCCCTTGGGCAGCTGAAGGGGTCTGGCCTGATGGGGCCCCCAAGTGGGGCTTTTGAAGGATGAGCTGAACCCTCTGCTGGGAGGGGGCTCTCATCTATGGGGAGGCAAGGAGGATCTGGGGAGCAGCAGTGGGGGACTGGACAGCTGAGGTGGGGCAGAGCAGACGTGGAAGGTCGTGATGGGGCGTCTCCCCAGCATGAAAGGAGACGGGGGCGCGCTGGGCGGGTCCCTTCTGGAAACCAGGCCAGGGGGTGGAGGGTCTCTGCAGGCTGCCTTGAGCTGGGGTTGGGCTCCTGCTGGCCCCAGGAGGGAGGCAGCCAGCACGGGGGAGGCAGTGGCTCCTGCGGGCTGCTGTGTGTGAAGAGGAAGAGAGCAGAGCTGGGGCATTGTGGGCACTGATGGGCCGTGGCTTTCGCCCTCGCAGTGGAGACCAAGCCAATGACCCTGAACCTGCAGGCCGAGAACAAAGGCGGCCTCCTCTCGGGCGGTGAGCTGACCGTCTTCCTGGAACGGCCGGGCATTGAGGCGGGCAGCCTGACTAATGGCGCCGTCGCAGCAGACGAAGGTGAGCAAGCAGCAGCTGCCCACGATGGGTGCCCCTCCCCGTCCCTGCCTGCCTCTGCGGTAGCCGGGGATGCTCCCTGGGGAGCCTGCAGGAACCCCGGGCCCCACCCGCTGCGCCCTCCGGTCGGGGGCTGGGGCTGGCGCCTCCTGGGAATGGGCTCCGAGGCCTGCCGGAAAGCACCCACCCAGGAGCTGCCCCACAGAAATCCTGCACCGTTTCTCCAGGCCGGCCTTCTGTTGCAAGCCCTCAGTCCTGGGGGCCGGGGGGGGATGCTGCCCAGGCTTGGCTCTGTGCGTTTCCCAGCTTCTTGCTCTTCTAGGACCGCAGGGAGCCAGGAGGGAGCCTGGGGGCCCAGCTGCATCCTCGGAGAACGGGCCCCAGGCCCCCAGCACAAACTGCCTTGGTGGCTGCTCCAGGTAAGGCTCTGGATGGGGGAAGATGCCCGAAGGCTCCTTGGGCTGCAGCGGGAGGAGAGCCGCCCCAGGGCTCCCCTCCCCAAAGCATCCTGCCCTGCCCTTCTGCTGAGGTGGTCCTGCGGGGCCTTTTCAGGGGCCCTCACCAGGCGCCCTGTGGGTCCCTCGGCTGCAGCCAATACTCCCTGGTGTGCAGACTCGGGAGCTGCTCCTCCTCAAACACACCCTCTCGGGGTGGGGGGCGTGATCACCCTATTCGCTGCACCTTTCCTGAGGGAGGAGTCAGGGAGGGAGCTGCAGCCCCTGCCCCACTGGCTGACTGGGCTCCCTTGCCACCCCCCCCCCAGTCTCCTTTGTTGCTCTGCCCGTTGGCTTCCTGGGCCTCTGGCATCACAGCTCTGGGCCTCATACGGGCATTTGGATGGGGGAACTGAGGGCCTGGCTTGCTCTCCTGGCCTGTGGTTGCCTCCCCCCCAGCAACACCCATGTTGCTGCCCTGGTCCCATTTTAAGCTCCCTTATAAGCACTGCCGTGGGACTGCCTTGGTTCACTTCCATGAGCTATTAAAAGGCGGTGCCAAGTTAGGAAGGCTACGCCCAGCCCTCTGCCAATCCGTTGTCCTTTGGAAGCAGCCACGGGGGTGGCGGGGGCACAGCATGCCAGGGGAGCCTCCTGCCCTTGTTTGTGGGCTGGTTTTCTGGAGGTTGCTCTCCTCTTCCCCTGTGCCCAGCCTGGTGTTAGTCCCAGGGCATTTTGGGTATGTGGGATCGTGCCACCCCCATCAGGGGAGTCAGTGGGTTGATTGTGTTAATTCATCTTTGGCATCAATCTTATAACACGGTTCTGTGAGCGCCTGAGGGGAGGGGGCAGCCCATCTTTCTGGAGCCCGCCTGGCTGAGGATTCTGGGAATTGGAGTTCCCCAAGAGAGGCCCTTCCCTGGTTCCGCCCTGGAGCGTTGAGTGGCCCTTGCAATGGGGGGGCCGAGCAGGGACAGGCTGGCCCGGGCGAGGGCGGGAGAGCCGCTTTCCCTTCAGCCCTCAGCCAGGGGCGCCCAGCCCTCCCCTTCATTCCAAACCGCTGGGCCCCTCCAGGCTCCTGTGATGCTGGGGCCCAGCAGGAGAACGGTGGCCTCTGCGCCAAGCATCTCCTGGGGCTGCTAAACCTTGGTGCTCCCAAAGGAGCCCCGCCAGCCCCCCAGAGGGACACGGAGGCCTCTGGCCCAGGAGTCGGAGGGACTAAATCCCCGGTGCAGGGGCAGCCCCACCACCTGGAGGTGTGTGCGGGGGCGCTGCCAGTGGTGATCTTCCCTTTCTTTCCTCCCCAGAGTACCCGGGTCGGCAGCGGAAGCCCCCAGGCCGAATGTGACCCCCCTGGAGCAGAAACCAAGCCTGAAGATCCAGTCTCCGCAGCTGGGCAGAGGCCAGCAGGACAGCCAGAGCATGGCAGGTTGGCCTGGGCAGAGGGAGAGGCCTGTCCAGCAGCCCCTAAGTTGACAGTTGCACTCTGGCGGGTGGGGTGGGGTGGGGCTCCAGATGTTGCCCTCTGGCCGGGGCTCCTGGGGGCGCCTGGGGCATTGGTGCCACGGTGGGGAAGGCGCTGTTGAGCCAAGGGAGGGGCTCTGTCTTTGCAGGGAACGGAGAGTCCGAGAGCCCTGCAGCCGAGGCTGAGGAGGAGCCGGCTGGGGCCCCGGAGGTGCCCCCCCAGCCCAGCGTGGCTCAGCCCCCCGCAGAGGCCGAGGAGGCAGGCCCAGGTGTCCAGGCCTCCCAGGCGGCAGTCCAGGCGCTGGAGACTCTGCCAGCCGGACGGGGGCAAGGGGCCCTCTGCCTGGGAGCCACAAGGGAGGGACCGTCTGTGGGTGTGTCCAGCAGAGGAGAGGTGGGGCAGCTTTGGGGCAGGCCTGGCAGGAGAGGCCGGCAGCCTGGCGCACGGCTCTGGCCTCCTTCCACCAGGGGCTCTTGCGCTGGCCCCCTTCCCCCCCCACCAAGCCCAGAGGCCTCCTGCATTTTCCAATGGAAGCGCTCCAAGGACGGGGTCTGCGGGATGGGTGTGTCACCGCCAGGTACTCAGTGCCTCCTTGTGTAGCTGTGTGAGCCCTGTTGTGCTCGGCTCAGCAGCTGCTGGAAAAGTCCCAGCCTCTCAGCAGGGTCTCTTTCACGCCCCCCTGGCCTCGCCTGTGGTGAGAGGCTGTGTGGGGGGGGGGGGGCAAGAGGCCCATCTCCAAGCCCTGCCTCCCCTTCCCCCAGTGGCTTCACACCCCATTGGCGCTTGCCCTCCCTTCTTCTCCCCTTTGCCCAGCCCCATTGGAAGGGGGGCGGACGGCTTCCAAGGGCCGGAGCTGGGCTCTGCAGAGGAGCCGCTTCCTGGGGACCCCATCCAGAAGCCCCCTCCCCAGAGGACTTAGTGGCTGCCCTCCAGTCCAGCATCTGCTTCCTATCAGCAGCGCGTCTGGCCTGGGGACAGCCAGCCACTCTGGCTGAGGCAGGGCGTGCACCCACTCACCCTTCCCCTGCCTCCTGTGCACACAAAGACGCCTTATGCTGCCTGCCACAAGCAGAGCCCAGGCTGTGGCTCCTTGCGCAAGGCCGGGCCTCTTGCTTGGATGGCAAGCGTGGCTCCACGTGGCCGTTCTGCTCCCAGCAAAGCGTGTCTTGGTGGCTGCGCTCGGCCAGTGGCTGTGGCCGGCAGGTGCCCCGCGCGGAGGAGCTCCCGGACTTCGGCCGGAGGGGAGGAACCGGGCTCTCTGGGAATAGCCCCTGCGGTTCCCTTCACTTCCTCCTCTGCCTCCTTGCCCACAGTTGGGAGCAGCGGGAGCTGCCTAACGGGAGGGTCTACTATGTGGACCACAACACCAAGAGCACCACCTGGGAGCGCCCCCTGCCGCCAGGGTAGGTACTGCGAGTTGCAGGGCTCACCCAAAGCCCCCAGGGATTCCGGCTCCAGGCAAGCTGGCCCCCAGCCCCCCCGTCCAAACACCCCCGGCCCTGGCCAGCAACCCGGAGGTGCTGAACACCCAGCGACACGGGGGACCCCGAGGGAAGCCAAGTTAACCTGGTGAGGGGCTCCTTTTATGTGCAGCTGGGAGAAACGTGTGGACCCCCGTGGCAGGTATTACTTTGTGGACCACAACACACGCACCACCACGTGGCAACGCCCCACTGCTGAATACGTGCGCACCTACGAGCAGTGGCAGAGCCAGCGCAACCAGCTCCAAGGCGCCATGCAGCAGTTCAGCCAGAGGTTCCTCTACCAGGTAGGGGCCTTCACACACACACACACACACACACACACACACCAGGGACCCCCCCCCTTTCTCTCAGAGGCAAAAGACCCTGCCCAGAATCAACACCAGGTCCAAAGGAAGTCAGGCCGATCCCTCTTGGGACCCTCCTCGGGCATTCCCGGATCCCAGGATCCTTCTGGCTCCACTGAATCTTCCTCAGGCAGAAGCAGGGGCAGCAGCACAGGGCGGGCAGTAGGTAGGCAGGAAAGGAAAGAAGGGAAAGGGAAGGGGAGAAGGAGAGAGAAAGGAAAGGGAAGGAAAAGGATAGGGAAGGGAAGAAGGAGAAGGGAAGGAAGGACAGAAGGAAGGGAAGGGAAGGGAAGGAGAGAAGGAAAAGAAAGGGAAGGGAAGGGGAAAAGGAGAAGGAAAAGGGAAGGGAAGGAAAGAAGGAAAAGGAAAAGAGGGAAGAGAAGGGAAGGAAAGAAGGAGAAGAAAAAAAAGGGAAGAGAAGGAAAGAAGGAGAAGGGAAGGGAAGGGAAGGGAAGGACAGAAGGAAGGGAAGGGGAGAAGGAGAGAGAAAAGAAAGGGAAGGAAAAGGATAGGGAAGGGAAGAAGGAGAAGGGAAGGGAAGGACAGAAGGAAGGGAAGGGAAGGGAAGGGAAGGGAAGGAGAAGGAAAAGAAAGGGAAGGGAAGGGAAGGGGAAAAGGAGAAGGAAAAGGGAAGGGAAGAAGGAAAAGGAAAAGAGAGAAGAGAAGGGAAGGAAAGAAGGAGAAGAAAAAGAAAGGGAAGAGAAGGAGAAGGAAAAGAAAGGGAGGGGAAGGACAGAAGGAAGGGAAGGAGAGAAGGAAAGGAAGAAGGAGAAAGAAAAGGAGGGGAGGGGAAGAAGGAAAAGGAAGGAAAAGGAAGGAAAGGGAAGGGCAGGAGATCCAGAGGGCCAGGGATGCTCAGAAGAGGCACCTTCTCTCCCCTTCATGGGCAGCACAGTGGGGGGGCAGGATCAGGCCTCTGCCGCGCGCGTGTGTGTGTCTGTGCGCGAGCGTGTGTGTGTGTGTGTGTGTGTGTGTGTGGAGCAAAGTCCCTCACAAGCTGCTGTGTGCAACAACTTTGCAGTCCAGCCTAGGACTCCCCCTCCCTCCCCCCTGGTGGGACTGAGCCCTGCGCACCTTGGGGGCACAATGGCTTCCCTTTCAGCCTCCCGGCTCCCTCCAAGGACCCCGCTGGGAGGTGGGGAGGGGCTCTCTAAACAAGCAGCGGCTGCTGGCAGCTGGTTGCACCTCCGGCCGGCCCCTTTGCCCGCAGCAACCGCATAAAGGTGCTTTGTACCGGCCTGGGGGGCGGGGGGGCTGGGGCGACGCCTGTCTGGGTGGCATGAATGTGCCCTCTCAGGCCGAGTTTCTTTCGCGGCCCCGTGCGAGGGGGGGCGGTGGGCGGCCGGCCGAGCCAGGAAGCTCTGGGCGTGGCGGGCTTGTGGGAATGATTTCATTGGAAAGGCCTGCAGTATTTTTCCCTCTTGCCCGGGCTTGGAGGAGGCTGGCCGTGCGGCTGCGGTGGGGCTCCTGGCCTCAGCCAGCCCGGGCCAGAGGCGCTCCCACTGCTGCCCTGAGCAGGCACACGCCAGATGCCGCGCAGCTCCCTCCTCGGGCAAAGTGGGCCCAGCGGGCAGCGCCAGGGGTGCGAGAGGAGCCACCACCGGCAGCTGCCTCTGAGCCTGACCAGCCGGGCCCTGGCTTTGCTCCTTCCAGTCCTCCGGCACAGCTGCAGACAATGACCCCTTGGGCCTGCTTCCTTCTGGCTGGGGTAAGTACTCCGAACTCCATGGCAGCCAGCTCTGGGCTCTGGATTCAAATCCTGCCTACTTCCTTGTCTCCTGCTAGGAGGGGCCTCTCTTGGAGTTCCTGCACTCAGCCGTGTGGGGCAAGGTGGGGAGGGGGAAGCCCCCGAGAGCTGTGCAGGGCGGGGAGGCGGCTGAGGTGGAGGCAGAGGGAGCCCCGGAATCCCCGGCAGGAACCTGGCGGCTGGGAGGGGGGTTTGAAACGGCCTCTTTGGGGCAGCTTTGTGGCCCTGGCAAGCTAGGGGGCCAGGAGCCCACCTGCTCAGGAGTGACCCACACCGTCCTGTGGTAGTGAAGCCTAGTGAGTGCTGGCTTGGAGCTGGACCAGAGTCCAGAAGCTCCCAGTGCGAGTCCTCCCTTGGGCAGCCTAGTGCGCCTCACAGGAGGCTAGGGAAGATGGGAAGGCAGCGTTCTGTACACTCCCTGGAGTTGTGCCAGATACAGCTGGGTGGTCAATAATGGTTTTCTCCTCTGCCCTTCAAGGCTGGAAGGCTTTGCGAGGGGGTTGTGAGTGTGGGGAGGGGGCTGGGGCAGAGCCGAATGGCAGGACCTTCAGAGCTCTGCCACCACAGCCCCTCAGCAAGACGCCCGGCCTGGCTCCTCGGCCCTGAGGCTCCGGTGGGGAGAGGGAAGGGAGCCCCGGCCCTTGGTCCTCAGGCACCCCGAGCCCGATGGGAAGGGCCTGGGGCCCCGGGGCCTTCCAGGTGCCCCTGCTCTCTGCTTGACCTTAGCTGCACCCCCCACATACACACCTTTCTCTGAGCCGGGGACTGAGCAATGGAGCCTGCCCCCTCCCCCGGGCCTGTCCAGTCCTTCGGGGCCCGTCTTACGCAGGTTTGGGCAAGGGGCCCCAAAGCAGGGCTCTGCACCAGGCCTTGGACCGGCCAGCCCGGGCTGAAGGGGGCGCAGAGCAGGAGCCCTTCAGGGCCAGCAGAGGACCCGGCTTCCCTGCCGAAGGGCCTCCCCATCGCTCCTTCCCTTGCAGAGAAGCGCCAGGACAACGGGCGAGTGTACTACGTGAACCACAACACCCGCACCACCCAATGGGAAGATCCTCGCACACAGGGGTGGGTAGCAGGCCAGCCCGCCCGAGCCGCCCTCCGGGGCTGGCCCTCTTGCTCCGCTGGCTGGAGAGCCAGGCTGGGGCTTCTCCCCAGGTCCTGCCTGCTCCTGGGGGCAGCGGGGGAGGAAGGGAAGGCGGCCCATCACCAGCTGGGCCCCCTTCCTCCCGTGGCCAGGATGATCCAGGAGCCGGCACTGCCCCCTGGCTGGGAGATGAAGTACACGAGCGAGCGGGTGCGGTATTTCGTGGACCACAACACCCGCACCACCACCTTCAAGGACCCCCGACCCGGGTTCGAGTCTGGGTACGTTCCCCCTGCCTTGGCTCCCCATGGCCTAGCGAAGTGGGGGGGGGCTCCCTGGAGCTGGTGCAGTGCTCAGGGGCCCTTCACCTCCGTCCTCCCTCTTAGGAGCAAGCAGGGCGGCTCCCCTGGCGCTTATGACCGGAGCTTTCGCTGGAAGTTTCACCAGTTCCGCTTCCTTTGCCACGTGAGTCCCCCTGGGGGAGGGTCGGCCGGGGAGGGGGCTGGCAGGGCAGCCAGCAGGGCCCTCACCGCCCTCCCTCCCTCCCTCCCTCCCTCGCAGTCCAACGCCCTCCCCAGCCACGTCAAGATCAGCGTCTCGCGGCAGACGCTCTTCGAGGACTCCTTCCAGCAGGTGAGGCTCAGCCTTTGGGGGGGGGGAGCCCCCTGTCCACCCCCACCCCCCTCTGACCCTCTTGGTGGCTTCTCTTTCCAGATCATGAACATGAAGCCCTACGACCTGCGGCGCCGGCTGTACATCATCATGCGTGGAGAGGAGGGTCTGGACTACGGGGGCATTGCCCGGTGAGTGGCCAGGGCACGGTGGGGGTGGGGCGGAGCTGCTGGTCTAACCTCCCCCCACCCGGAGACTTAATGCAGTCCTGCTGGAAGGTGCGGAAGGAGCAGGGCTGCCACGGACCTCTGCCTGCCGCCATGCCCCCCCCTCCATGCCCAGCCCTCCCTGCGGGGGCACCTGACAAGTTTCCCGGTGTCCCGCCAGTGGTTTTACCCTATGGTAGGTGACCTGGTGCTGTTCTACCACAGGGTAGAACCACGGACGGGATGCCGGGGCTCTGCACCAAGCGAGGCAGCCAGGGCTGGGGGGGGCGGGAGAGGTGGGGAGGGGCTGCCGGGTGGGGGAAGGAGCTTCACCGGCCGTTCCTCTCCCCCCAGCGAGTGGTTCTTCCTCCTCTCCCACGAGGTGCTGAACCCCATGTACTGCCTCTTCGAGTACGCGGGCAAGAACAACTACTGCCTGCAGATCAACCCTGCCTCCTCCATCAACCCCGACCACCTCACCTACTTCCGCTTCATTGGCCGCTTCATCGCCATGGTGAGCCAGTCCCTCCCTCCCGGTCCTGGGGGGGCGGGGGAACGAGGCTGCCCGGCTGGCTGGGACTAAAGTCCTGGCATCCGCCCGTCTTCAATGCTTTGGGCAAAGGTGGGTCAGTGGGGTGGGCAGCAGCCTGGCTGGCCCCCTCCAGGGGCAACTTCTTTGCCCAGTTGAAGCGAAAGGGGCCCCCACCTTGGTCGTGTTGGAGGGGAAAAGCCGCCCGAGTCTAGAGCTGCCAACGGGGGCAGAATCTGCTGGCACAAATCTGATAAAAGAGAGAGGTTTTTGTGGGCTCAACTGATGCCTTCTAATACCCTTTGTTGGTCCGGAGGGTTGGCACCAGACGCTGCCCTCCTGTGCCAGGGGCCTATCCAGGCCACCTCCCCATAGCCTGCCTTTCCTCTGGGGGCTCAGGTCACGGGGTCTGGCTGCCAGCCGGGGAGCCGGGGCCACAAGACCTGGGCGCTTTGAAAAGGAGGGAAAGAAGAAACACCTGGAAAAGAACACAGTACAGTTTGTAGGAAGGAAAAGATTTCCTTTTCTGAAATAACCAGCCTCCCATCTCTGCTTCAGGCTGCGTTGTTTCTTTTAGCTTCCAAGTCGGGCATCGTGGAGGTTGACCTAATGGCCGAAGCGAAGGGCACAGACAGGTGCCTTGGTGGCCCCTCTCCCAGGGCAGCAGGGCCGTTCCTTAGCAGAGAGGGAGGGGGCAGTGCCCTCCGCACCAGCCTCCTCGCTTGCAGCTGTGCAGACGCTGGCTCTGCCCCCCTCACACCCTGCGGGCAGCTGCAGAAACACTTGAGCGCTCCAGAGCTCCCGGCACCCCTGGCCAGGGGCTGGATTCCGTTAGTGGGGCCGGCGGGGGAGGTCGGGAGCAGCCATTCCCCAACCGAGGCTCTGGCTCCTCCCTGGCATCTTGTCTTTCCTTGGCTCTGGGCAGGCCGCGCTGGGGCACTTGGGGGTGCCCTATCCCTGCCTGGGCTGGCGAGGGCCCTGGGCTCGATCTCAAGGCAGCCGACGCTTCGGTGTTGTGGCGAGGTCGCCCCCGGGGCTGTTGCTCAGCGTCCCAGAGATGCCAGAGCGCCATTCAGGGTCTTGGGGACAGGAGTGAGGCTTTGAGGGGTCTCCTTTCTTTGCAGGCACTCTACCACGGCAAGTTTATCGACACGGGCTTCACGCTGCCCTTCTACAAGCGGATGCTGAACAAGCGCCCCACCCTCAAGGATCTGGAGTCCATCGATCCCGAATTCTACAACTCCATCACCTGGATCAAGTCAGTTCTCCCGAGGCCCCTCGAGCGGCCCCTGCTGCCTCGCCCCCCCCAGGGGAGCAGGACCACTCTTTGGGAGGGAGGGAGGCGGGGTGGGGTGGGGGTAAAGGGGGTGGATTTCTAGCTGTGGCTAGTTGGGGTTCAGCTTTTAAAAGCCTCCCAGGGGAAGGGTCTGGGAAGGGCGCCTTCGTGCCTTGCGGAGCCCCCCAGCTTCCCTCTGGTGCCTGCAGGGAGAACAGCCTGGAGGAGTGTGCCCTGGAGCTCTACTTCATCCAGGACATGGAGATCCTTGGCAAGGTGACCACCCATGAGCTGAAGGAGGGCGGGGAGAACCTCCGGGTCACCGAGGAGAACAAGGAGGAGTACATCATGTGAGTCGAGCCGTCAGCCTTCCGGGCAGGAAGGGGCCTGGGCGCTTTGGCTGCGCACTCCTTCAGGGTGGTGGGGGCCCCATCCGAGTGAGGGGGGGTCCGGAAGTCGCTTGGGACACCCGCAGGGCAAAGCAGTTGGGCCAGAGAGTTTGGCCGAGTGCAGCTGTCTCCTGGCAGGCTGCTGACGGACTGGCGGTTCACCCGGGGTGTGGAGGAGCAGACCAAGGCCTTCCTGGACGGCTTCAATGAGGTGGCCCCTCTGGAGTGGCTGCGCTACTTTGACGAGAAGGAGCTGGAGGTGAGCATGTCGGGACCAGGTGGGAGCAGGAACCTCCAGCTCTTTACTCCGCCTCACAGCCTCACCTGGCTGAGGGAGGGAGGCCACTGATAGGCAGTCAGGATTGGTTTGGGTTTGGGGGCTCCAGGTTTTGACTCCTGGAAGCTCCGTGGACCAGTCCTGAGGTTTTCTTGGCAGGCCTCCCAGCAGGCGTCTGTCATTGCCTTCCCCCTGGGGCTGAGAGGGAGTGGCTGGCTTTCCTGGAGTCTGCCTGGCGCTTGAAACGCAGCTCCAAGCCAGTCCGTCAGAGGGGCTCAATCTACTGCGGATGAGGAGGGCCAGTCTTCCCCAAGGCCAGGCGGGCAGAGCCGATGCGCCATGCGAGGAGGCCAAGGCAGGCGGTCTTGTTTAATTCCTGGGCAAATGCACCTGTGGAAACAAACATCTTTGATTCATGCGTCCTGGGCTTCCTCCGTCAGCGAGTGGTTGCCGTCTCCTTCGGCAGCTCAGCCGGCCTGCTGAGAGCGCTTGGCTCAGGCTGACACAGCCGGATCTCTCGCTGTTTCCTCCCCAGCTGATGCTGTGCGGCATGCAGGAAATTGACCTGAGCGACTGGCAGAAGAACACCATCTACAGGCATTACACCAAGAGCAGCAAGCCGATCCAGTGGTTCTGGCAGGTGAGCAGCCAGAGAGACCCAGAGGCTCTGCAGCCCCTCAGCCCTGCACCCTCTGTGTGTGTGTGTGTGTGTGTGTGTGTGTGTGTGTATTCCCGGGACTGGTCAAGAGGCCTCCCGTCACCCCTCCCATCTGGTGGTCGCAGGTGGTCAAGGAGATGGACAACGAGAAGAGAGTCCGGCTCCTCCAGTTTGTGACCGGGACCTGCCGCCTGCCTGTCGGGGGATTCACAGAGCTCATTGGTAAGTCTGCCTGCCTCCCATGGAACGGACAGGGGAGGCAGGGCCCGTTGGGGAGGCCAGGCGTCCTTTTCCTCCACTGCTCCTCTCCATCAGGCAGCAACGGACCCCAGAAGTTCTGCATTGACAAAGTGGGCAAAGAGACCTGGCTGCCCCGAAGCCACACCTGGTGAGTCAGCGTGGCAGGACCCCCCCCGAAAGGGAGCAGAGCTGCTCCTGCTAACCGGCCCTTCCCTCCCTCAGCTTCAACCGCCTGGATCTGCCTCCCTACAAGAGTTACGAGCAGCTGAAGGAGAAGCTTCTTTATGCCATAGAGGAGACGGAGGGATTCGGGCAGGAGTGAGAGGAGCCTGAGAAGAGCCATCCTGCCTGCCAGCAAGGACCGAATCCTGGGCCGCACAGCATGGAGGGATTGTCTCGGGGACCCCTGTAGAGGAAGCCCCCTCGGCAAGGCTTAGATCCCAGAGCCCCCTCCCCCGAATCGCACTTCCCTGTCTGTCATGGGCACTTTGGGTCTCCTGCAGGCCCACCTCTCCCCCCTTGGGTCCAGCTGCTCCGGCCAGGGCCTTTCCTCACCCCCAGGGCACTTGAGTTCCCGCCCCCCCCCGCCCCGGACAGCATGCCCAAGCTCCC
Organism: Notechis scutatus; assembly: GCF_049901735.1. Taxonomy (NCBI): domain Eukaryota; kingdom Metazoa; phylum Chordata; class Lepidosauria; order Squamata; family Elapidae; genus Notechis; species Notechis scutatus. The sequence goes on along the minus strand of NC_142017.1, from coordinate 390,866 downwards.
GCCAGGCTGGCCCCGAGACCTTCCCTCTCGGCAGCTGGGCCAGTGGCTGCGCTCCAGCTTGGCATGGGAAGATGCGGCTCAGGGCAACCCTCCCCGTTTCCAGATGGTGCCCGGCAACCTTGGCTCCTTTGCAGTCCAGCTCTTCTTGTCTCTGGAGAGCCCCAGCCAAGAGGCAGGCCTGGAGCCTGGCCACAGCAGGCCCCGGGAAGCATCCTGGCCCCAAAGGCAGGCAGCACCAGGGACAGTCGACGGTCTTCCTTGGGGCTGATCTGCGTGTGAATGTCTGGATTCCGATGGCCCCAGCTTGAGTTTGTGGCTGGAAAGCTGGAGGGTTACCCAGCAGAGGCCACTCCGGTCCCAGGAAGGGTGGGCTTGTGCATCTTAATGCTCTTGGAGCGGCCCTTGGTATATGAATGTGTATAAAAACATATATATGTGAATATATAAATGTGTATATAAATGTCTCTGGACACCAAGAATTGCAATAGCTTTGGATGGGATCCTAAGTAGTTTTGTACTGCACCATCTGCCTCAGTGATGCCACCTCTTGTGCAATAAACTCTCTGCAGCTGCTCGTGCGTCTCTGTGCTCCAGGTGGGGAGGGGGCTCATTTCCAGGTGAAAAGGAAGGGGGCCTATGCTCATGGGAGCTCCCTGCCTCTTGGGCTGGCGCAGTGCTCCACTTGTTCATAGGGTGAGCCGCCTCTCATCTGGCTGAATGGCATCGGCCCAGGTGCCAAAGCTCAACTTGTTTCCTCTGGCTGGAAGCAGTGGGGGGGGTTCTCCCTTACCCGGCCAATGCTTTAGCAGGGGCCCTGTGCCAAGGCGGGCACCTAGGGAGAGCGCCATGGGCCTGGTGAAGCTGCCTGGGTGGTGGGCAGGAGGACCAGGAGCCGTAGGGAGAGAGAGAGAGGCTGAGGGGAGGCCTGTATGCGCTCTGAGGGGGAGAGGAACCTGGTCTGGCACAAAGGGCCCGTCCTTGGCTCCAGGTGCGGCCAGGTTTTGCTTGGCCTAAAGCCAAGGGTTTCTGCTGCAAAGGCAGGGCCGTCCTCTTTCCTGGGGGAACGGAGGGAGGAGAGCTGGCTGGTGAATAGGCTTCTGCTTCCCGCCAACTTCAAAGTGCCCATGGTGATGCTGCCATCTTCCCTGCCCCTGTGCCATGTCATTGGGCATGAAGCCAAGTGATTGGGTAAAAGGGCAGGCATCGAGCTCCTTCAACCGCGTGCCACTTGCCATCCCTCCCGTGGAGGAAACTCTTGGGCTGAGCCAATCTGGCGGCTGCCCTTCCGCTAAAGGCAACGGAGCTTCCACTCTCGCAACCCCCCACATGGAGGGGGGGCTTGGTCTGAATTGCCAGCACCAACCTGGATTGGTCCCTCTTAGTGATTGGCCAGAAACACAGTCTGTTCTCCAGGGAAGACATGAAAAGGCGGACCCCCAGTTTCAGGTCTTTTGTCCAAGTCAGGACTGGCAGGACAGCAACAGGGTGGGACCGGATCACGCAATGGCAGAGTAGGAAAAACTGGTCCAAACTGGGATACTCTTTTAAGGGGGCTCCCATGCTTTGCTTTGAGTATACTCAGATAGTGGGAGTGGCCAACCCCAGCATTTATTGCTTTGTTCACGTTACCAAAAATCCGAAATCTAGAACAAGCTAAGTTTACAAACTGCAACAGTTCAAAACTAAAACCAACAAACCTCTGTATGGAACCAGGACATCATCCTTAGTAGGCCAAAATATGGCGCTCTTGTGAATGCGACCGCCAGGGTCCGTTAATCAACATTTAGAGCTTAGCAAGTTACGTGTTTATTTGGGGCCTTCTCATCTGCTGAGCACACCTCGACAGCGGCCCCGACGTTCTCTGAGGAACCGCCTTGCTTTCCTGGCAGCTTCAGTTCTGCTTGTTTTTGACGTAGCTGGAAGAAGGGAATGCAGAGCAAAGCACAACTTCTGGGCCCTCTGCTCAGAACGAAAGACCTGGCAAGACCCGTCCAAGCTTCCCAAATAAGGAAGTGTAAACGGTGCCATGGTGCCTGCTTCCCACAGCAGGTTGTGCAAGAGTGGCCACCTGGTGGTGCAAATCACAAGTACCGAAATCTGGGCTCCAGCTTTTTTAGAATGAGCCTCCTGCTGCTCCTCGAGACAGAAGAAGCCAGAAAGCATCTTCCCTGCCCATGTTTGCCCCCAAAGGAAGCAGAGACCAGAGCCACCCTGCTCAGCTGGCAGGATGGCAGCAACCAGGGAACCCTCCACTTCCTAGCAGGAATGCAGGGGGCCGCCCTCCCGCCTGCACAGAAAGCTGGGAGGACACTCCGGGCATCTCTGCGAGTCAGGCAGGAAGATGCGAACACCACAATGGAGGCTTGAATTCAGCTAGACCCTGGCTTAAAGACAAATCCTCCCCAAACTGCCCCCGGGGGATGATCCCCCTCCACCTGCTCTGCACCCACCACCTCCCAAGGAGACCAGTGTGGCACCCAGACCCCAAAGGACCCAGGCTTCTCCTCCCCAGAAGGCAGGAGGGGGGCCCACGAGTATCACATTCTGGCCTGTCCGGCAGCCTCTGCAAGCACATTTCAGGCAGCCATGAACTCATCTGGCTCTTGGTCCCTCCCAAGCTACCGACAGGGAAGAACCTGCAGCTAGAACAGCCTGGTGCAATTTAATGCTTTAATTTACAAATAGAAAACCTGGCTGCTGCTATTACTACTTCTTCTCCTTCTTCTCTTCTTTCTTGGCCTCGCTTTTTTCCTTTTCCTTTTCCTTGTCATCTTTCCTCTCCTTCTTACTCTCCTCCTTCTCCTGCCCCTCCTTCTTCTCGGCATCTCTGTTGGCAATCTTGTTGTTGATGAGGTTGTGCAGCGCTACCACCGAACGGATCAGAGAGGCCAGGTAGACCACCACCATCTGGTCGTTGGTCTTCAGGTAAAAGGCCTTAACAAATTCTTGCAGATTGACATCTGGCAACAGGTTGAAGACATCCTGGAGCTGGTAGATGATCTGGTGGTTGATGGGAAGCTTGCCAACTGCCACTTTTTCTAAGTAGCTCCTGATGTCCAAGAGCTTGGAATTCAGTCCCTTCAAACCGTGGACCTGGTTGGTGATGCGCTGGGAAAGCGTGCCCACCGTGGTGTCCTTAATGTCGCTGGAAGAGGAGGGAGGAGGAGTCAAGTCATGCCATCGCCATCCTCCAGGGGGCTTATCTCAACCCAGAGGGCGTCCGCTGACCGAAGGGAGAGCGGGACCCACCTCACCTGGCACTTGGTTTTTATTTCCCCCCCCCCCGGCTTCTGGTGTGGCTGGGAGTACAAAGCACAAGCTACAACCTCCCAAATTTTTACCGCAACAAGTGCTCCACACCGACTTCTTCAGCCTCCTCTGCTCCAATTTCACTGGTTACGTGCTCAAAAGTCTTGGATGTTGGGGTTCCATCCTTTAGGGCACAAGAGGAGACGCGCACTGTCACGGCCAAGGAATCTGCTTCTGGGCAGGAAGTGAGTCTGGGCAAGCGGTGCCTTTAAAAACCAGGAGCCGTCCGGAACCCAGCCCACAGGGGGGGAGCCCCATGCCTGCTCCCGAAGGGAAGAGCCAGCCCTCTGGGCAGAGGCAGAGGCCTGGGGCTGTTGGGAGGTCGGGTGAGGCGGGTGGCACGAGGAAGGCCCAGACTCACGTCGTGGACCTCTTCCACAGAGATGTAGCCTTCGGTAGGCAGGCCGAGGTCCTTGGGCTTCACGTCGATGATCACCAGCACCTGCGTGGGAGACCCTCATCAGGCCTGTCTCCCCCCCCCCCCGACAGCTGAGCCCCCCTCCCTCCCCCCCCTTACCGAGTTGGAGCAGTAGCGCTTCATGAGTTCGTTGATGGCGATGTCGTTCTTGTGCAGCTTCGGGCCGGTGTGGTACCAGCCGACGATCCGCTCGCGAGCTGGGGGGGAGGGGGCGGGGGAGGTCATCCGGGGCCTCGGAAGGGGACCCGGGCCCGTTCGGGGGCGGAGAGGAGACTCACCGTTGACCTTCTTGAACATCCCGTACATGTTCTCCAGGTAGTCGTGGTCCAGGAACCAGACCGAGTCGTCCTTGTCGTCCTCGTCGAAGGGCACTGCGGGGGCGGGAGGGCAGGGGGTGAGCGGGGGGACGCGCAAGGGGCGGGGGCGGGGCGGGGGGGCCGCACTCACCCGCGAAGCTGTTGGAGACGTCCAGCACCTTCTTCTGCCACGAGCCCAGCAAGACGCCCACCACGCGCTTCTGGTTCCCCACCTTTCCGATCCTGCCGAGACAAGCGGGGAGGAGGCTCAGGCCGCGCCCGTGACTCAGCAGCCCGGCCCGGGGCGGGCCGGGCGGGCAAGCGGGCGGGCTGGGGGCTCCTCACCGGTTGAAGTGGTCCACCACGCTCAGCAGCACCAGCGGGTGCACCACCACGCGCTCCACGGCCAGCTCCGGCATCGCGGCGGCGGCGACTCCTCTACCTCCCGGCTCTCCGGCTCTGCGGCTCCCGGCGTGCACCGCGGCCGAGTCACGGCGACGTCCGGGGAGGGCTTCATGAGAGCTTCCGGCAGAGGCCGGGCGACGGACGGCTTCAGCAGCACTTCCGCCCTTCCTCCTCGAGCAGAAGAGGCTGCCGGAAAGAGCGCCCCCGAACGGACGCCTGTCGTGCCGGATCCGGCCGGGCGGGGGGCGCTTTGCCGGCTTCTGCAGAGCCGCTTCTTGATCTGCCGGTGGCCGTTCGCGGATTGCGCAATAGCGCTGGTTTTATTTTATGTTCTCTATCGCGTCTTCTTTTATATTCCATTGTTTTCTTTTATTTTCCTTTATGTTTCTTTGTTTCTTTTTTGGATTTCGTTCTTTTCTTTCCAGCAGGAGGAGCCGCGGGGCCTCCGAGGAAGCTCCGTCCATCAATCCGCCTAGAAACCCTGGAAAGGCTCAAATTAAGGAGCTCAATAAGTAATTTCGAGCATTGATTTCTGGGCCTGTCTTAAGCGCCATTACCAACTACGGATATTTTAAATGCTATTACCTAATAGAAGGCCTGTTTTAAGCACCTTCTATTGATTTTATTACTGCTTTATTTTTCTCCCTTGGTTTAAAATCGTTTTAACTACTCAGTAATCAAGAAGAAATATATTGTTAGTGAAATACAGTCACTTTCCTAAAACCTTTGACATCATTAACGAGGCAATTGCCGCCGTTCAGCCTCCTGTTGGGACAGCAGAAAAGGGTGTTGGCTCCCCGGCCTCGCCCCCCCCCCTCCTAGCAGGGATTCCCCTCCAGGACTTCATCAATTAATTGGCTAGCATAGCAGCAGATTTAAGGGGAGGGCAAACTGGGAAACCCGAGGCTGCGGAAGGGCGCCTGGGGCTGGGCACTGGATGGCGATTTACGCAAGTCATTTCCAGACAGAAATCCACCCTGTCCTTCAACCGCGTGGGAGAGACTTCAGTGCTATTGATGGAAAACTTTAATGGCATGGGGAGGGTGTTTCCCAGAGAAAGTGCATTAATTTGTCCAAGCACACTTAATTGGTGGGTCACCTCAGCTGTGAGCCAAGGAGAGGGAAAGGGGATTTTGAAGGCAACTCCCCCCCCCCAGTAAATGGAATTGCTTTGGAGTAAGCATGGAGAGGATAAACGGGGGCTTTGGGCACAGGCTGGAAATTAGTGGAAATTTGTGACACTTTGTGAGCCGTCCCCTGGCCCCAGACATGGCTGAGTGATCCAGGGTGCGCGCTTAACAAGCAGGCAATTCCAAGGGGTCGTAAGAGCGTTGCCAGGAAGCCCCCCGTGGGTTAAACCTGTCTGGCCCATAATGAGACCAATTCCCGAGGTGAAGGCGGGAGGGGCAGTGGGGGTTGTTGGTATGGATCCCACTGGAGCAAGCAAAAACAGCTGCTGTGCCCTTCTTTCCAAGAAGGCCCAGCAATGGCCACAGCTGCCTCCAGTAACCTGAGCCTTGGCTCAGCAAAGACTCGGGAGCGCCCGGCAAAGAGCGCACACAGGCCACAGGCTGGCCTCACCCCCCAAGAATATTACAGTCTAGTGCCAGAGATTTATACCTAGACATCCGTTTCTGAATGGAGATTGCGTTTCCCCAGTCGGAGCATGTGCCTTTGCCACTGACAGGCCCTTTTCCGCCCAGTGAGGACTCTAGGAATAAAGACAGGCGGTTCCTACAAATCCAGAATGTGGAGTGTCCCTTTAGGACAGCTGGCTTCATGGGGGATGTTGCCCTAGTCGGGAGGGATGCCAGGCTCTGCGGGGGGCGAGGGGCATGCCTGCTTTCAGAAGCCGCCTTGGCTAAGCTTGGGAGCAGCTCAAGCTGTCTATTTATTTATTTAATTTGATTTGCCAATTGTTTACAAGATAATAAGTATAAGTGTATACATAGTTGTGAATACATGAAATGGGTACATATAAGAAAAATAAAAGAATAAGAGAAACAATAGGACAGGGACCGTAGGCACGATGGTGCGCTTATGCACGCCCCCTGTGCTTGTCTAGCTAGCAAGCACAGCGGGGCAGTTTCGGTTCTAGCGGCACAAGGCAAACACTTTGGGTGGTCATCTGAAATCAGATGGATTGTTTATCTCATCTTTTTTTAACATGTCACACTTTCTGCAATTATACTAATTAAAACTTCTACTGAAAAAAAGGTTTTGCCTGCAATTATTGTGCAAACCTTGAGGACTAGTAGATTCTTTAATATGAAGCTTTATTTGTACCAAGCCAAACTTCAAAAGCTTTCTTATTAACTGTTGTCAGGCCTGTGATTTACAAGGGCAATAACCATCTGGAGGGGACGCATTTATCATAAGAGTGCAGCACACCAGGAGCCATTTTCTGCAGCAGTAAAGCCAAGTGATAAAATGAGTTCTTTTCTTCTCTAACCTTCTTAAGATGTGTGTGTGTGTGTGTGTGTGTGTGTGTTTGAAGGGGGCTTTTTGTAGCTGTGTTCCTGCAGCTCCCCTCTGCCCGGGAAGATGGATGGCTGATTGAAGGTCTGGGGGAGCAGACTCCCTGAGTGAAACAACCATGCTTCTTCTTTTCTAAATTACCAGGATTATTTATTACCCTACTCTTAATTCTTATTTTATTTGCATGACACCTTTGAGATTGGGTAGGAGAAACTCCTATCTTTCTTTCTTAGGAACACAGATAATGCTGATTTAGGATGCATTTCTACCAAAGGATCAATCTTCCAGTTTGTAATGCAGTGTTGGGAAACAGAAATCCGTTCTTCTGTCATTCATTCCATTCTTGGATAGGCAATGCTAACTTTCATGTGTAACAAAGAGGTAGCACACTGTTGCTTTGCCCCCTAGAGAATCACACTCAGGGCACTATCAATTGATAGTTAAATTAGTGGAATTGTAACTTAATTGGCTCATGGAACCAGTGCAAACAGAACAATCTAGAACTAAACACACTCAAAACCATATAAATGGTGGTAGACTTTAGGAGAAACCCTCCCATGCTCCCACCTCTTACAATACTAGACAACACAGTATCAGCACTAGAGACCTTCACATTTCTAGGTTCTATCATATCTCTAGACCTAACATGGATACCTAACATCAAAAATGTCATCAAAAAAGCACAACAAAGAATGTTCTTTCTGCGCCAACTCAGAAAGCTCAAACTGCCCAAGGAGCTGCTGATCCAGTTCTACAGAGGAATTGAGTTTGTCATCTGCACCTCTATAACTGTGTGGTTTGGCTCTGCAACCCAACAAGACAGACACAGACTTCAACGGTTAATTAGAACTCCAGAAAAAACTGGCTACCAACCTGCCTTCAATCGAGGACCTGTATACTGCACAAGTCAAAAAGAGCTGTGAAAATACAGACCCCTCACATCCTGGATCTAAACTGTTTCAACTCCTACCCTCAAAATGACACTACAGAGCACTGCACAGCAGAACAACTAGATACAAGGGGAGGTTTTCCCAAATGCCATCACTCTGCTAAACAAATAATTCCCTCAACACTGTCCAACTATTTACTAAGTCTCCACTACTATTACAATTCATCTTCTCATCCTTCCTTTCACCCATTTCCTCCCACTTATGGCTGTATGACTGTAACTCTGTTGCTTGTATCCTTATGATTTTTATTGACTGTTTACTAGTATGATTTGATTTGATCACTTATTATTATGTTTTCTAGTATGATTTGATTGCTTATTTGTACCCTTTGACTACTATTAAGTGTTATACCTATGATTCTTGATTAATGTATTTTTTTTCTTTTTATGAACACTGAGAGCTTCTGCACCAAAGACAAATTCCTTGTGTGTCCAATCACACTTGGCCAATAAAGAATTCTGTTCTGTTCTATTCCATTCCATTCCATTCTATATTCCAATATTTTATTCTATTCTGTTTTATTCTATTCTATATTATCAAAATCTATGTGTACATTTTCTTTAGAACAATAAAAATCCATATCTACCTAATCATTAAAATAGAAAAAATGTCAAAAATTATTCAACACGGTCTTTATATTTCTCATTAGGGTACATCACAATAAATGCCTAGTTTTCCCATGTGTTTTTAAACTATCCAACTGAAAGGAAATATTTTGAAATTGGTATGAGTTGGGCATGGCTTTCTCAAAGGCAGCAGCTAACATGCTTTCCAAAAATCAAAGGAGCGAAAAAGATTGTATAGCATCACCGAAATTCAACTGTACAATCCTTGTCTTCTCACTGAGAAGATGCAGTGAGCGAAGAAGGTGGATACGTTTTGCTTGTAATGAGAGGGGAGCCAAGAAGAGTGAACAGCCAATTCTTGCCTTCCAAAGCTTTCTGTGGAGGAGACACTCTCGCCAGAGCCCCTGAGGGTGAAACCAGCCCTGAGTTGCCCAGCAAATGACATCTCGACCACACACTGCTCACCTTCAGTGGCCAAAGCCAGGTTGGCTAAATGAGTCGAGGGCTTCTCCACAGAGCAGCCTACTGAGAGAAGGAACATCTGCTCTCAATGAAGGAAGGCCCTGGAGGACCACGGCATGCCAGCATGTTTTGGTCCTGCTGACTGTGAGTTATGAGTCTGAAGCCAACACATCTGGTGAGCACTTGGTTGGGGAATGTTGTCCCAGGTGGAATCAGTTACCATAGCAAATCTGGGACTGTCTCCTAACCAGTGGAGTCCACATCTGGATTGTGTAAGCTATGCCGATTAGTCCAGGGTAACATCCAAGGCAAAGAGGGTCTTCAGCTGTTTGCCCCAATTTTATGGTAGTGCTTAAAAATGGAGCCAGGCAGAGTTTGGCCCCTCCGCTGTGGCTGCAAGGAGAATTGGGTGCTGTTTCTTAACCATCGTTTGACTTTGATCTTTTGTCTCTGATATTTTAAATTAAAAATTGTAATTTCTTTGTACTCCAAGGCATATTTTAAATGCAAGTTTCTAAAGACCTAAAAACTGTGACTTTGTGCAGCAGTTTGGGGGTCATTTTATTAAAAAAATATGCTTTTAAGTTGGTTCATCAAACAAATACACAGAGTTGCAGTTGTGTTTCTTGTTAATCATGAATGCAAAAATGCACTGAAAGAACCAGCAAAACGCTAAACAAGAATTAAAAAAAAAAGATGTCTTCTACTGTCCTGTTTATCATGCTTTCTTTTACAAGAATGAAAAATTATGAAGAGAACAGAAAATACCATAAGGCTAACTTGTGCTAACTGCTGCTGACATTCACGACAAACAAGCAAACCAACAAAAATCATTTCTGGTTATTTATTGCAGGGTGCAACTGAAAATTTGATTCTTTAGCTTGGAGGTATTGAGAATATTCTACAAAAAAGAAAGAAAAGGTGATGAAGGTCCTAATTCAGAATGAAAGGAAATCTGTAGCTTGAAGTAGTTGCCTCCTGACCTGGGAAGGACAATTTATGACCTAGTTGCACAGAGCCATGAATTCAAAACAGGTAAGAAGGGGATTCCTCTGACTTTCTGCCCCCTTTTCAAAAGTACTTTGCTGACTCAACTATTTCTAAGAGAAAGATGCAAAGTGTTTCTTTTCAGGCACGTCGTGCATTGTGGGTGTTTCCTCTTTGCACCCCAGCAAGAGGTTTTGCAGATGCCACAGAGGCTCAGAAAAAGCCCAGGAAGACTGCATCACAAGCATTGTTCCAAAGAACTAGTTTTTACAAAAAGAGGCTGAAGGGGGGGGGGGGGAGCACCCACTTAAGGCAGCTGGTTTCAGAGCACTGTCACAGTCTCAGCCAGAATGCCCAGCTCCACTCAGCGCATGGGCAGTGGCTAGTTTCTCTCCTGTCTTACTCTCCTTTCCACAGCAGAACCCAGATTGAGGGCAGGACAGATGTCATCCAGAAGCTTTGACTACAGTGCCTGGAATGGAGTATTCACCACACGACTGGGGCACAAAAAGCCCTGGTAATTTAACATATTCCCCCCCCACCTAGTCCCTCTTTCATTCATAGATATTTAGAAAATATAATGGGCTTTTTCTGAAGACCATTTCTCAATTTGTGAGAAAATACACCATTCATTTTGCGTCTTTATGACTCTAGTGCAGCCCATTTAATTTTATTTTGCTCTTTCTGGATGCTAAAAAAGGTTAATTGGTTCTCCTCTGAGCCTGGGTTGCCCTAGAGGCGTTGGGGGAGGAAGCCTTGAACAGAGGGAGGTTTGCAGGTTTGCCCAAGAGGATCTGGCAAGTTGGTTTGTTGACATGGATATTGGCAGTCTGCGGTGCCAAGCAAAAATGCCAGGGGAATTGGGAGCTTCGATCGAATGGAATAATGAATTCAAAATTAAGGCCACACATGTTAGCTACGTTGGTAGAGCATCTCAGCTTTAATATTAATTTCTAGCTACATATTAGGGGCCATTTTGGGTCTTAATGCCTTTAAACGTGGAATGAAATATGCCTCAGTAAAGAGGCGACTCCAATACTGTAAAAACCCTGATACGGTCCAATAGACTCCAGCAGCTGCAGTTGCAACTTCTGTCCTGTATTATCTGGTGTGTACCTATCCCTTAGTTTTGCCCAGTCACAGCCCATCTGTCACTCTCTGGATTGTGGAAGGTCTTCTCACCTGGTGAGGCAGTTGGAAAATATGTCCAGGCAACCCTTCCCCAACCCTCCCGGGCATTTCACTTTTAAAAAATTAGGTTGCCAAGCAGCCTGAAGCCCAGCTCTCGCCATTGGCACCCCACCTCTCAGTTGCAATCCGTTATCTTTGGGGAAAGGTAAGTCCTGGCCACTCCAGCTTCATCCACACTCAAGAAAAGGAAAGAGAGTCGATTTGGTGAAGGCTCCAGACTAGACACCAGGAGGCAGCGAGTTCTAGTCCTGACATGGGCATTAAAGCTGGCTGGGCCAGTCACTGTCTCTTAGTCCCATCCACCTCACAAGGTTGTCATTGTGGTGGGGAATATAGGAGGAAGGAATATTAGTATATTCACTGCCTTGAGTTATTTATAAAAATAATAAAAGTGGGATGATTTTTTTAAAAAAAAAGCTTATAAATGGAGCAGTCGGTTCTTTCCTCTGCCTACAGTAGTGTTGACATGTGCAATGTTATTTTCAGGAATAAAACAGCATGCTTTAAACAAAAAGAAATTTACTTTGAAAACAGAAGGGGCAACTTTTACAAAGAAAAAAGAAAAGAAAATGCCTTTTGATGAGAGATATTCAGGTTTTAAATGTTAAGTCTTCAGCAAGATTCTGGCAGTTACTTTGAAGGAAAACTGCAGTTTTGGAAATAGGAAATATGAATTCTGGTTCAATCTAGAATATCAACTGAGAAAAGCTAGCACAAAAGTTCCATCATCCTGGTTTAAATTCAGATCTGGCAGTTTTAGTAGCATGAAATTGGTTAAGTTTGCATTTGTTTGTTTTATTATCATTACAAAAAGGTTCAGCATGGTCTGTAAAACATTAATACTTTTTTAAATAAACTGGCCCTGAAGTAAAGTGGGAAACAAATTGTAATTATTAACAGAAAAAGTTTAATGTATGCATCTGCATGCCAAATTATGCCTTTAAATTAAATATTTTTGTTTATCCAGAAAAACTTATGTAAACTCCCTAGTGAGAAGCAAATTAAAGCATTCTTTATGAGCATAACAAACAATATGTCATTATAAAATTACCAAATTACATGGACAATTAAATTGCTTAAGCAAGATATAATGTCAACCATGTTACAGTAATTTATACACACGTTTATCTGGAAGAAGCTCAGTGCAGCTGACTTGCATGGGAACGCTTAAAGGAGAGGTCATCTCAGATGGAACTGGGGTCACCAGCAAAACAGGCTCAGCCTCACCCTTCTGGAGGGTTTCCAGGGATCCCTCAAGGTTGGTCCTCCTCCTCTCAGTCGCGGAGGGGCCGTTATTGGGCCAGACAAAGCGGGCAAGGTGCGGGGCTCCTTGGCCGGGAGCGACTTGCTGCCCTTCCCTGCATCACTTGGGATCATGGCTGGAAGTGAAGAGGGGCCACCTGCCTGCCTGCCTGCCTGCCCTTGATGGACGGGTGGCCTCAGGGACGGCAGGGTCTCCTCTAGGATCCTTGGAGAGACTCCAGGCAGGACCTGGGAGGGTCTCTCCGACTTCCAGGGTGGATGGTCTTACACTCCCAGGCATGGAGTTTCCTTGCACAGGCCCACCCTCACCCCCAACCCTCCTCCTCCTCCTCCTCCTCCTCCCTTTCCTCTCCTGGGTGATGAGAGGATGATGGCTCCAGGGACGATTTCATTCGAATGATTAGGTCCTGGTCATTGTTTCCCCAAACAGCACCAACATTTCTGGAGAGGTGATTTCAGGGTGTGAAGGCCTTTCCTTTGACAGGCAGAACCATCGCTGTGAAACGTCCAGCTCTTGAGCTGCAAGCCCCCCCCCCCTGCTCTTGGGCTGCTCTTTGGGCAGGTAGCCCGGAGGGCCCCAGAGCAGGAAGGAGCCCTTTCCTGGGGAGAGGCTCCTGCGCACCGGCTGGTGAGGAAGCGGCTGCTGCAGCCTGAAAAGCGGGGCAACCAGGGAGAAATCCACTGGAGAAACGTGGTTTAGTTCAGTCCTTAGTCCTTTTTACTTGGGGAGTTTTAATTCTCAGGCCTGGCTTCTCCTGCAGATGTTGGGTGTGTGGCTTTGCACTCTATAGACAGATCATTCACATTCCTTCCTCTGTGACCTGTTTTATTAATGTTGCATAGACTTTGGGGAGAGCCAAGCAGCAGCATGTACATGGATGCATAGACACATTTTAAAAATCGTCAATGAGAAGAGCAGATGTGAGGTAGCCATTGGATAAAGGGAGATGAGCAAACATAAATCACTACAGTATAGAATGAATTTTTTGTTTGAAGTGGGAATATGTTTTTAAAAAGTTAATGCAGTACCAGAGCAAAATGATTGTCTGTGGTAGCCCCTCCCCCTAGTACAGACCCAGCTCAAATCTACTCCCCAGGGAGGGGTTTTTGGGCTTTCAGCCCAGGACAGCCCCAAGCAGTCTCCCATTTTGTAGTTCCTGCAGGTGAACAAAAGCGCCAAGCTGCCTGTTTAATCCAAGCCCCACATCCACCTTGCATCCTGGGGGGTGCAGTGGGGTAGCTCCTCAATCCTGGATCCTTCCTTTCTCCTTGGGAGACGGGGTGGTGGAGGAAAGAGTCCATGTCCTCCCAACCTGCGCTGACTTTCTATTGTTGGAAGTTAACCCACCCTTCTCTTAGGAAAATGAAATATTTTAGGATATACAGTATTAAAAAGGTAGAATATTTTCCCTCAAAAGAAAAGTAGAAAAACTCAGAGGCAGAAGCTCAGCCCCCCCACCCCCTTGCTAATGGGCCATGACTCTGCCCTAGGCCAGTCTATTTTACATAACAAAGATCTACTCCAGGTAAAGCTATAATAGGAATTGCCCAAAGCCCTTTCATTACATCATGATCCAGCAAGGCTCAACCAAGCCTGGGACTCAGGACAGCCTACAAGTTGCCCCTGCATGGCCCCATGGGAGTCTGACAACCAATCAGAATACAAGCTCAAATCCAAATCCCAACAGAGCAGTAGTGAGATTCAAATTTTTTTACTACCGGTTCTGTGAGCATGGCTTGGTGGGCATGGCAGGGGAAGGATATACTGCAAAATCCCCATTCCCCGCCCACCCCACTAACCTGCTTTCCAGCTCCGTTCTCCAGTGCAGGGCAACCAAAGGAGACCCAGCCGATCAGCTGGGACTCAATGGGAGGCAGAGGAGAGATGGGGTTGGCGGGGCCAGTCAGAGGTGGGATTGGCCGACTACTCAAAATTTCTGTTACCGGTTGTCTAGGTCAGAAGCTGCTGAATTCACCACCTCTGCAACAGAGAGTATAAAACCCAGGCGCTCTCGGCATCTCAGCCCTTCTTTTCCTTCACTCAATATCTTGAAGCATGTGGTCGTCCTTTTCCCTTTGGAGCTCCAAGGCATGTGGCCCTGCCCCCCATTAAACCATCTTTCCAAGCGGTCACCCTGTTTCCAGTCTTTCTTCCCCGCTTGGAATTGAACCCAGAAGTGTATTTCTTCCAACACCATGTTCCCCCAAACCAGGCAGGGGCCAGGCAGGGAAGGCACTCAAGTGAACCAATCGTTGGGCAGATCAGCCTGTCAGGTCTGGCCACCCTCCACCTTTTTTTATTTTGATAAATAACCTGTGGCAGGTAACAGACCTAACACTCCTTCATCTTCCTCTTTTCCCTGGTTCCTAGCCTGGTGTCTTCACCAGGAGACCAAACCGGCTCTCTTTGGGGTGGCCAATACCCCAAGTAGCCCACAGATGGACTCTGGTTTTCTCAACTTGGAAACAGCAAGTATTGTGGTCTGCGTTTATGTGTGTGTGTGTGAGAGGGGGGGGGGAGGGTCCCCTGACCTTCTCTCAGTGCAATAATGGATCCCAGCACCCGAGCAGGGTGGGGCTGGGGCTTTCCTTGACATCAAAAGTAACCATAAATATGAAAGAAAACGTTTGCTGGGCCGCCTCCAACCGCAGGGCGTGCCTTGTGTGTTTCCAGGAAGCCACCTCAGGATCATAACGGAGGCTTCCTCATGCATTCAAGAGGATAATGTGCACTGAAATATGAACCCACGGGGACGATGTCCCTTCAGATATCTCTCCCCCACATACAGCATAATCCAGTGTTTCATAAACTCAGGAAAGTATTAAATAAAAATAAATTTCAACCATCTGTGGCCTCATCGCAAATCACTCTGGAGAAAGGGGAAAAGAAAACGTCCTTTGGCCAGGAAACCGTCTTGTGTTAAACAGCACCAGAAAACAAAATTATTATTGTAGGAAAAGCAAATGTCATCTCCACTTATTGCAGCGGCTGTGTTGCTTCCAATAACAATTTGGCATTTTATTTAGTCTGAAACGATCTACATTTTAAATTTAAAATAAAGATTTTTTCCCCCTCCGAGGTTGAGTGCCAAGCAAAGCAGAGCAGAGAGGAACATCTGTTCCTGATTAAGTCAGGCCCTGAATACAAAGCAAACATGGATTTTATCCACAGTCAACAGCATCTACAAATGTAAAGGGAGGAAGCTACTGCATTTCTGAAGAATGAGCTGCTTTGCGAGAAGAGAAGCGGGGCACCACAGCAGATGGCGATAATCAGTTCCACCTGGCCAAGGCTTTTGATTAAGAAGGTGAAGTTGGCACCCTGGCCAGCACATCTGGGTCACAACGGCACCCTGACTCTGTGTGCTCTTCTTTCAGGGGCCCACGTGCCCTCCTGGGCCGAACCCTCTTGACCTCAACAGGCCCACATCTAGAGCAGATCCTCCAGAGTGCCATCCCAGGGACTCCCCACCATGTTCCGCCAATCGGCGTGGCTTCTTCAGACCCTCTACCCTTGTCTGCCCTCTGACTCTGAGCTGCTAGCACTGGCCATGGAGATCTCTTGGGCAGAGAGGGGCCCACCTTTGGCTGGCTGACTTGTGGCAAAGCTTTCCTGGGCAGGCCTATGGGGCTGCATGCAAGGGCCAGCGGGAGGGACAAGGGCAGCCAGTCCTCTCCTTAGCCCAAGAGCACTTCGGAGGAGACAGGGAGGGGCTGGGGGCCTGCCGGCCCTAATCAGAGCCAGGGGGAGTGGATGACGCAAGTTGGGAGGGAGGGAGGGGGGCAGGACTCCTTCCCCAGGAGCCCCCAGGAGGGAAAGGAGGCAGGAGGCCGGGAGCAGCATTTTCAGCATCAGCGACCTGGGGAGAAGCGTAAGCGGGGGGGGGGGAGCCATGCAGACACAGGGAGACACTTTCTGGCATTCTGGGCCCTTCCTGGGCTGCTTCAAGATGGAGATTCTGGTCTAAAATCCTGGTGGTCAATTCCGGGACTCAGAAGGTGCAGCTTGCGGGCTTCCTGCCATTCTTGCCGGGAATATAATCCCCACAGGAGGTCCGTAATTAGTGCCTCCTTTGGCGTTGTTAAAAAGCACCAGAAAAAGGTTAACTAGAGTCAAGTACGCCTAAGAGAGCTGCGATGATGATTCGTGTTTGGGGAGCCATTTGGACCACAACATTCCTGCTTTTACCAAAGAATTACCCCCCTAGGAGCCCCTGGCTCAGATGGGTTCAGCTTGCCCCTGCCTTGTTCGGGAGACCCTCCCTCTGTGGCCCAAGGGGGAGAGAGCCAGAAGTCCCCTCCGGCCTCCGGCCTCCGTGGCAAGGCCGAAGGAAGGAAGGCCAGGAGGCGGGACCTGGGCGGCCTGGCCGTCTTTCTCAATAGGAAGCCTCTGTGACCAAATCTCAGCTCAGCCGCATCGCATCCAGGGAGCATCTGCGCTATTGGCTATTGTTTGGTTTGTTTCTTGCATGGATGCCCTACTTGGCATTCTTGGCTGGAGGCTTGTAACCATTAAAGCCTCCATCCTTTCATTGTAATTAGGCGCTTAATTTGTTTGAGCACAACAGAATAAAATACGTGGATCAAAAAATGGAAACACACTCTTTTGTGGGTGTGAATTAACTTCGCTTTCCTGGGCAAGGAATTTAACCCTTTGCAGGGTGATTCAGAGGAGAACCTCCACCTGTCGTGGCTCCTTCCCTGGTTAGCTGAGGATTCACCTCTCAGCCAGGCATCTCCATCTCCCTTAGTTGACCCCATTGGTTGAGCCAGTGGACAGAGGGAAGTGCTGACTTTGCTGAAACAGCCAGGTCTCTTTGCAGTTTAACCAGAAAAGCAACACAGCTGCACAAACTATTTGGCAAGTTGGTCAATTCTCAGGTCTCCCACAGGAATACGGAAGAGCCGTGACTGAGGTCCCAGAAGCTGACTTGCAATGCCTGTCAGGAATGTGGTGATAAATCCCGTAAGTGACACAGGCAGACAGCCCCCCCTCTCCGTCGGATTTCCGTTCCTCAGGGTTCGCTGGCCGGGGAATCTGCGCACCCTAAAGCTGCAGGGCGAGGGCGGTATCCCCACTGATGGCTTCCCGGCAAACCCCTGAATCTTAGAACAGACTCGGTCCCTGCTCAAAATCAGCAAAGAAAAGGGGTGGGGGAATCATTAATTTCACAGGATTTGGGACGATGGCCACTAAATGCAGCGTTAGGAATTGATTTGAGATATTGGGAGGAAAATGTCCATGAAAACTGGTCATTTGAGTCCTTTAGTTAGGGGACTTAAAAGAAAAAAAAAAGATTAGGCCCATGGGATTCCCCACCTATTGCCATGCCTAGTGCTCAGGGTTATGTTGAATGGGCGCCATGAGTTAAAACAAGATTATTGTTTTGTGCAATAAATTTGAAGATGACCTAATCAAACCCTGGATATTTGTATTCACACATTATCATTCCTTCATTGCTAGAAGTCATTTATTTCTTCTTTCCTCCTTTCTGGTCCAACCATTTATCAGAAGTGTTAATCCAACCAATGGGCAGGAAGTGGGGGGGGCAGAGGTGTAAGACAGGAAGCAGATTTAACATTAGCTTGGAAATATTGCACAACTCATTAAAAATGTAATCATGCGTAAAATGAGATCAATGGAAATTTATCTAAAAGTGCAAGGAGAAGGCATTTTCTCATATGATCCAGGATTTAATAGACTGGATTTTAATTTAGTCAGTTTGCAAGCAAAATCCCTCCAGGCTAAATAAAACAGCTTCCCCACCCAGTTATTGTACAGACAGCTAATTTTCTGCACCCTTCCTTCTAATATTCAATCTTATCTCTTGCCAGATAGAGGTTTCAATATATTGCTAAATTTGTTTTCTTTACATTTCCCATTACAGCTTTTCATTTGCATGATAAATGATCAGAGGTGGAAGTGGGAGGAAACCAAGCCCAGCTCTTTTGTTCAGCTGGGCAGAAGAAAGGCACCTGCCCCCTTCCCAGTTCAGGCTGAGCAATGGGAGCTGACCCCCAGCAAGCTGCCCGGCCAGGAGCCTCCTCTGGCTCAACAGGCAGCCTGGCTGCTGATGGGGAGCGGGGGGGTGTGTGTGTGTGTGTGTGTGTGTGTGTGTGTGTGTTTGGTGGCCATGTTCCACATCCCCCCAGAGGAGGCAGTGCGGGGTGTCTGCACTGGGGGGCGGGGGGAGGAATGCACACACTCACAGCTGCCTTTCCAGCCAATGATGTGAGTTGAGGGGAGCTTCCAGATGCTCAGCTTGAAGGTTGGGGCTGTGCCTCACTTGGTCCCTGGAGGTGTGGGGGGAAGTTTGCAAAGGGTCTCCCAGAGACCCTCAATTTGGGCCAAGCTGGACTCTCTGCAAGCCCCTGAAAGGAAGCCCATAAAGCTCTGGGTCTGCCCCCTGAGCCTTTTCAGAGCCACCTTCATCCCAGCAGATCCCACCCTGATCCAGGTAACCAAGTGAAATAAACAGGGAACCACAACGACGCTCCCTTTCCCGGCAAGGATGCCACCGGGGGTCTTGGGCTTACTGCCCCCCCCCCACAAGGAAGGCTTCAGCTTCGGGGGGGGGGATGGTTTTTTTTGTCTATTGGTTTTTATTTTGACACCTGGAGGGGCCCAATATAAACAGTGTTTTTCTTTTTTGATTGGTATAGTTTATTCAATATTTTATCAATTTAGTTAGAGTGTCCTATGTTATATTGTTACAGTGTTTATCAATGATATTTTCCCTGCTGTTTTTTCTCCCTGGCACTCGGTTTCAGCCAAAGACAGTGAAGTGGGGGCCGGCATGGACTTCTCCAGCCTTGATAATGTAAGGTTCAGCTATAACTTAAGATCACGATGTGCCAAAAATGAACTTAAGCAGAGGCTTTGAAGAACAAAATCTAACTTTTATGGATCAATAAAAGGGTAAGACCTCTCCTCACATACACACAGATACGTGAGGAAAGTTACAAAGCATATAGGTGAAAGTAACTCTTTTTATACCTTAAGATTCTTTTAGAAGTAGAGTAATTGCATTGTAAAACACTCTTAAGTTAGATTTACATCTTTCCTGCAAAAAGACAAATGTCCTCCTGGCACTAGTTTATCTTTCAGGATCCTTTCTCCTATTGTCTGTTAATCGATCACAATTGACCATTTAAGAGGGCTATTAACAGCACCCTTCAAAAGGTGTCTATTGCTCCAGATGCAGGGAGTTACGTTCCCAGGGAGTACGTTCCATTCAGATTGATTTAGATGGGACCATCACATGTCTTCATATGAGCGAGATGTAACTAATTGCAGGCTAGTTTTACAACACAAAGGTTAGAGAAATATTTTCCACAACAGCAAGATAAGAAACCTATAGAGATAAATACTTCTACATATATATATAAGAAAACAACTGCCTAACATCAAGATAAGACATGCCTATAGAGTGATAAATACTTCTATATAATGCTATATTTTACTTCTTTCCTTTATTTATTACCCTAACAATGTGGATCTCTGCAGGGCAGAGGCTGGAGCGGGTGCGGGGTGTCTGGGGACTGAGGGCAGGCTTGGCCCTTTGACTGGAGAGGCTGATTGCCCAAACCAGGCCAGAAAAAAACAGGAAGTCCAGTTGCCTTTTGAAAAAGCACCTCTGGGACAACCCTGACCTGGATGGCTGAGAAGCTCCAGACGTTTAGCATTGAGCTGCATGGCTCCACTGCAGAGCCCCCCCCCCCATTCGCCTTTGATGCTGAACAATTGTCTTGGCTTAAGCAGGAAAATGATGGGGCTAGTCTGCAGGTGGAGATGATGCTATGGGGAGGGGCCTCTGGATCAACCCTCCAGACTAGCTACTGTCTCAGGTGGGAAGGGAGAGTCCTTGCCTCTCTTCCTGGCCCCTCCCCCCTGCTATTTCACAGTTCAGAGGCATCTCTTTTGCAGGGGAGGGGGGAAATCACCTGGGACCGGAGCCCACCCCTCAACCTGCCTCCATGAGCACTTCCTGGAATTTCCACAACCGTTGATGTGCTTCCAGGGTTGCAGTTTGTGCTTCCAGTGAACCAACTTAGCAACTGTACCCTTTGTGCTAAGCAAGTAAATAAGCGTGTTAGGGTGACGTTACACTGTCATGGAGTCCTTGTTTCTGCTGCAGTCACAAAAGCCACAGCACAAACCCTCCTAGGCAGCAGCTGCTTAGTGCTCCTCAAACATCACTGCTAGGCAGAGCCCTGTGCAAATGTGCAAACTACCTATCAGCTTAGCACATCACCTTGCTCAACCGGATTTCAGCCCTTCTCCCTTGACGGCAGATGGGGGGGGGGCATTGACAGCCTCCCTGCCCCCGCCAGCCTTTGTTAGAGGAGGGACCCCAGGATCTTCATGGGGGGCGGGGGGAGCGGGAGAGACATGGTCACAAATGTCTGAAACTGCATTTCCTCTTCAGCTGCTCATGTAAATCAGCAATAAAACGGAGGCTTTTCTCCCGATTGGATACAGTGGTCGTTTTTTTAAAAATAACTGTTTTATTTACTTTGTAAAAGTTATATTGCTGAGCAGAGTCTTTATAGTAGTCTGCTAGGAACCCCTATTGCTCTGCATATACGAGTTCATAAACAGGAGGAGGGAGGTGGGTCAGATTGGGTCTTCTAGGCTCAGCCTCGCTTGCGTTTCATGGTCATTCTCATCACTTATTTATCCCAGAATACATCAATCTGATATCATTGTTGGTGTTCCTTACACCATTATCTTTCAATATGTATCGATCAATGCGCCAGCAAGCAAGGAGGTTTGGTTTGGGGCTGAGAAAGAGTCGCCTTCCCCAGAAGCCGGGCAAAGGGCTCGGGGACTGGCTCGGCCGCCCTCGTCAGGAAGGGCCTGACCCGGACCTTCTTCGGGGGTCCCGCCTGAGCCCCCCGCCCAGCCCCTCAGCGCCCGAAGGAGCCGCCCGGCGGAAGCGCGTGCCTGGGAAGGAGCGGCGGAAGAAGCGCACAGAATCCCTCGGAAGCTTTGCGGCCGGGCCTTTCGCGCTTCCCAAGCCCGGGGCGACCGGAGGCGGAAGGGGAGTCTCCAGCTGCGGATCCCCCGCCCGTGGAAGGCAGCCTTTGTCCCGCCGGGGCTGGGGGCTTAGGCCACGAAGGGGGGCGGGCTCCTTCCAGCCGCCCCCGCCTCCTCTTGCTCGGCCTCCAGGAGAGGAGCCCAGCGGGCCAGCGAAGGCAGAGAGCGACTCCCGCTGCTTCCCGCCGCCCTGCCGCGGCGGGCCGGAGCGCAGGACTCCTCGGCCGGCAGGGGGCAGCCTTTCCCCATGAACCGCGCCCGGGAGTGGCGGGGCCGGGACTGCGCGGAGCCCCTCGACACCCGCGGGGAACGCTCTGCTCGCAAGGCCGCCTTCCGAACGGGGCGGCCGGGCGGGGAAGGCCCGCGAGAACTCCCTCCGCTCCCCCCGGCTGCGGGATTCCCACGGACGCGCAGCTTCCGCCCTCCGGAGCGGCCTTTGCTGCCAAGGAAGCCCCGGCCTTTCCCGCGGAGGACGGAGCTTCCTCGGCCCCGGGCAGGTTCTCCGGAAGCCGAAGCAGGCGCCGCCCCGTCCCGCTTGAAAGAAGCCCGCCCGCCCGCCTTGGCGCTCCGGGAATCGCTGCCTTGCTGGGGGCTGAAAGGGCGCGGAAGCATCGAGCGCTTTTCTGGGCCTTTCCCAGCCGGACTTCCGTTTTGTCCCGAAAATTGTCGCTTCAGCCGGGACTGCAAGGAGGCCGGAAAGAGGCGCCGTTTCTCAGGGCGAGCAAGGCGGGCGTCTTGAGCGAAGCAATTACACTCCGGTGGGGTCATTATGGGGAAATTAACCTGTTTCCATTATTAATGCCTTATTGGCAGATCAGTAATACAACACCTCCGTCTTTTCTTGAGAGGCAATGAAGTGACAACACAGTTGTGTACATTCTGTTTAATAACTATGTTGAGACAGTCATGCCAAAGTTTTGTTTTAAAATGCAGCAGTACTTTTTCCAAGTGTCCCTGAAATCAGGATTTGCACAACTTACATTTTAATCTCAAAATGTGGAAGCTGGTTTTAATATAAACAGGGTTTTGCTTCGTTTTTGCTAAATAAAATAGGGGCTAGAGTTAATGAAGGGTTTGTTCCATTGTTCCTGTGAATAATGTAACAAAAATGCTGATAGTTTAACAGTTGAGCAAGGATTCTTTCAGGAGTCAGCCCTTGGCTCTCTGGGAGCTGTTTTCAGAATGAAGAGGCGTCTTCCACTTGGCCTTTGGCTGAAATTCAGACACACAAATAGCTGCTCAGCATTGCATGTCCAACTGTGCACTCACCCCCCCACCCCCCAATGCTGCAGAAAATCTAAATCTTCTTCTGCCCAGTTCAGTTCAGCCTTCCTTGTGCATTTTTTTTTTTTTTGGGGAATACAGTTCTTAAAAACCTTCCTGCCTCCTTTCCTTTCGTTTGGAGATTAGGGCAAATGTTGAAATGTATCAAAAACAAATAAACTGGAACAAAGTACAGTTGTCACATTCTTGGACTCCTTATTCTCATGCCTACTTCTTTCTGTTGCGTTTTGTAGGCACTCTTCTCTGTCTCTTGCTGTTTCTTATTTGCAAATCTCCAGTTTGGTAAAATGTGAATATTTCCAAATAGCTAAAAATCCAATTTGTGTAGAAAATGCCGTTGCCACAGTGTCTTCAGAGACAAATACAGATTTCCTGGTCCTGGAACCCAAGAATGGTCTGACTGCTAAATGAAAGGAAGCCAGTTAAATGCCCCAACAATGTTCCCAGGTTGCTGCAACCAGGAATGACCATGGCTGGTAGCCAAATGACCAGAAGTGCCAGGAGACAGCCGTCTGAAGGCCCAGCTCAAGGAGGCTGGCTGGGGATAGCCCTGCTCCCACCTAGGCTCAGCAGCCTTGGGTGTCCTCCACTGGCTTCTTGGGGATGCCACCCAGAAGCCCAGCTGGCAGAAACTAGGAAACTACAACCTCATTCTCCTTCTTTTACTTTAAACATTTTCAGGTAGTCCTTGACTTACAACAGTCCATTTAGTGACCGTTCAAAGAGACAATGTCAGTGAAAAGAGTGACTCAACGACCACTTTTCACACTCACAATCTTTGATCATCAATCTCATGATCAGAATTCAGGTGCTTGGCAATCGGTTCATACTTATGAGGTTGCTGTGTCCTGAGGTCACATGATCACAAGCAAAATCGATGGGGGAGCCAGACTTGCTTAACAACCATTTTACTGAATTATCAACTCAATGATTCACTTAACAACTGGAAGGAAAGATAAACGGAGCAGAACTCACTTAACAACTGAAAATGCGGGCTAGTTGTGGTCATTGATTCCAGACCGATGCCCCCCTGCAGCCTGCCCTCCTTCCCCCTCCTCCTTCCCCAAGAGGAAGTCCTTCCTTCCTTGCCAGTGAAGGGCAGCGGCTCAAGAGCTGCAATGGAGCGGGGTGGGGGGTGGGGGGTGGGGGGGAGCTCCATTGAAAACAAGCTGTGCTTCCCGTAGGAATCTCACATCTGGGCTGGCTGGGAGAAAGCGTGACTGTGTGTGTGTGTGAGGTGGGGACACACTGGCGTCTCTGCTGTGTTGCCCTTCTGCCTCCGCTCAGACCATGGCCCAGAAGGTCCGTGGGGTGCCCCTTACTGAATAAGGCACCCCGGGTGAGGGGGCGGCTGCAGACCCCAGCTCTTGCCCGGAGGGGCCCAAGGGACTCTGCTGCTGTGCTGGGAAGGGCTGCCTGGAGTGGCTTCGTGCTGCCCTGTGGCAGAGGAAGAGTTAACTTCTACACTGGGGCTGGGGGCTGGGGGGGCAGCGAGAGTTGACCGCAGTCAGGTCCTCTGACGGGCAGCTCAGCAGAGCTTCGTGCCATCATAAATAAAACAGACAAATTGCTTTTTTTTCCTAGGGTGGAATAAGCGCGGGGTGGGGGCGATGGGGGCAGAGGGGTGGCATGTGGCTGATGATTTGGAAGGGGAGAGAAGAGTTAGGGAGGGGGGATGGTGGGAGCGATCGAGGCTCTATGAATCTCTGGGTGGGAGCTGAGAACAATGGGAAGCAAGCAATTACCTCCGCTCCTTCCCCTCTCCCGGGCGGCGCAGGAAATATATTCCTGCCTGAGACCCCCCCTTTTGGGCCTCTAATTCAATTCCTGGACAAAGCGAGGGAAGGCCTAACAGAGGAGGGGGCTGCTTGACAGTTGCTACCCTCTGGGGACTGCAGCAGTTGCCATTCAGGCCCTGGTGGGTGGGGGGGGCTGCCTTGCTAGCAGTGGGGCGTCCGCTGCTCCCCCTTGAAGTTCCCAGGTTCTATTCAGGCCCAACATTGGGGTCCATCCAAGCCTGAAGCGGAGACCCTGCCCTCCCAACCCCCTGCGCATGGCTGGTGCCAACATACACACACACACATATCCAGGCATGGCTAGTAGCCCATCCGACCTGAGAATCGTCCTGCAGGATTCTCCATTCAGCTCAGGTGTGTGAGATGCAGAGAAGCTGTTTTTGGGGAGGAGGAGGAAGAAGCAGCTTGGCCTGGCCTGGGGAAAGGAAGCCTCCTCCTCTCGGGAAACGCCTCCCTCGGGCCCTTGTGGAAGGGCTGTCCTGGGGCTGGGCCTTCTGCACTGGCAGGCTTGGCAGGGTGCCAAAGGATTGCCCACAGTCCCATCCAGAGGGCAGCATCAGCAGCCCCGTGTAGTGGCTGCAGCTGGAGGTGCGGCCAAGCCCGGCTGCTGGACTGCCCACTTGGAAGCTCTTGGTGCCGAGCTTGGGTTAAGGCACCCCGAGTCTGGCTCTGATTAACCGGGAGGTGGAAGGAGAGGTCCTGGGATGAGGAGGGCTGTCACAGCAGGCTGGAATAAGTCACGATACAGTAGCTCAGGCTGCAGGTCTCAAATCTTCTTGGAGCTCAAAGGGAGGCCCCTTGACCAGGTCCCAAGCGCTGCTTCCATGTGCTTTCTGTTAGCCAAACAGGGGCTGGGAAGTGGATCAAGAGGAGGCGCAGAGCCTGCAAGGTGCACCAGGAACACTTTCCAGATGTGCCCGAGTAGCCGCTGCCCCCCCCTCCTGGTGCCTCCATCCGGCCTCCGTGGCATGCAGAGCCGCTCCAGGGAGAGCAGGGCGGGAGAGAAGGAAAGGCCTGGAGGTCCAGCGCTTGTGGCCAAGGAGACTGGACCCCGAGGGCCCTTGCTTCCCCTCCGGAGCTGTCCTGTCCCCTCCTCCTCCGGCAGGGCGGGGGCCCAGCTGAGCACACAGAGCGGGGAGGAAGGTGGGCTTTTGGCCACCTGCTGGCCGGGAGGGTCTCTTTGGGTTGCCCCACTCGGGCCCAGCCATGTGGCCTGGCTGCCCTGACCCAGGACGCCTGCCTGCAAAGGGAGCCAGGCCAGCAGCGGAAGCACCCCCACCCCCATGAAGGCGAACCATGTGCTCTTCCCCTCATGCCCAGGGAAGAGCAGGAGGACCAACAGCATGGGGGGGGGAGGGGAAGGCAGGGCAAGAAACACTTGCAAGGCTGGGTGGGAATCCAACCCCCGCCCCCCCAGCTCAGACCCATCTGCAAACTTTTCCATCAGCATTGTAGATAACAGTGGATTTTGCCGTAATTTTGCCAACCGGAACCAGATGTGATTTTCTATTGACAGAGTGGAATAACAAAATCATATTTGTTCAAACCACACAGCAGGTAATAAATAACTAGAGATATGATGTTACAGCTTAGCATTCTTCAAAAGGAATGGTGAATATTGCTGAAGACTTTAATTTGAGATATAAAGGCAGCATTTGAAGAGGAAACCAGCTGAAGTCTTGATAACATTTCCTTTCCTGCTGGGCCAGAGCCAGGGTGGGGACAGAACAAAAGGGCTCTGCTGCAGATGCGGCCAAGGGGCCAGTCCCCTCCACGCGTGCGTTGCAGAAACTCTTGGGAAGGCTGGCTCTTGGGATCCAAAGGAGCAACAGGCGGGGTTGGCCTCTTGGCGGCTTCTGCCAGCATAACCTGCCACACTCCCCGTCCAGCGGGGCCGAAGAAGGCTGCGCAGGCGGCTCAGCTTCCTTCCTTCCATCAGCCTTGGCCAGTTCTGGGCCCTGAAGGGAGACGCTGTGGCTGGCCCTGGGTTGGCGAGCGAAGGAAGCTTCTTGGCGAGTTATCGGGGCACCCCTGGTCCTCCTCTTAAGTGCCGGGAAGCCCTCACTCTGCAGGAGAGAGGCAAAATGTGTTTTCATTGAACACTCGGCTGTGTGACAAAGACGGCTTCTTCTTTCAAGACAACTCCTTGGGCCAAAAGGTTCAACAACGTGAAGGAGGCCAGGGGGCCTTCCTGATGCTGACCCTTCCCCAGCCCTGGCCAAGCCAACATAGTTTCATCTCTGAAAACTTCTAATAAACTATTGGCAGATCTGGAAAAATCCACTTTGGTTAGATTTGCCGATAATGAATGTCTTCTTTGATGTAGAAGGACTCAAAATCTCAAGTAGGCAGGCAGGCAGGGGAAGAAAACAGAGAAGGAAGGAGGAAAAGTTTTTCACAGAAGTAGCCCCTGAACAAAGGTCCGTCCTTCCTTCCTTCCTTCCTTCCTTCCTTCCTTCCTTCCTTCCTTCCTTCCTACCTACCTACCTACCTACCTACCTACCTACATTTGGACTGCACACAAGTCAATGCCCTGGGACGGGCTCTGCAGAAGGCCGTTTTCTTAAGGCTTCTCTGCTGGTTCCCCTTCATAGGGACCAGCTTAGGAGCAGCAGGGACGGCTGTGCCACTGAGGGAGCCCTGAGGGGTGGCTGTGTGGCAGCAGGTCTTGGCTGCTGTACCCAGCCTTGTTACATCTGTCTTTGATCCCCAGATCTGGATTGTTAAAGCTGATGGCCACAATTAAAGGCAGTCCTATTGAAAAGCTGACCTCTGGCTGCTCTCAACTTCATGTAAACTTTTCAATATGCCTGTAATTTGGTATTAAATTACCCGTGCTTTATTGCTTTCCAGCACAACTCTGTCCTGTTGATTTTTAAGGATATGAAGGCTAACATAAAAGAAAAATGGCACCATATCTGCATAATTATGTCATTATAGAATTGTTTTTCTGCACTTAGAAAGCCTTGCATAGCTTATGCCTCTTTGGAGAAATAATAATAATGATGGGGAAGTGGAGGTCCTCTGCCCCCCCTTGGCATGCACAGCATTTGCGGGGAGGGGGGGTCCTTAAAAGGGCTCCTGATTCCTCCTCAGCCTTCCCCCCCCCAAAAAAAAACCCGGCCTCCCCTTGTGCAAGAGGCCAAACTCTGGCCCAGACTGACTGGCTGTCTTTCGGCCCAACTGATCTCCCCAACTGAGCTTTGTGCATAATTTCCCCTCCCATTGCTAAGCTCTCAAAGGATGGGGAGACATTGAGCAGCCTTGCAAAGAACAAAGGCGGTGGGTTGGCTGACATCCCCTGGCTGGCCCTGGTGACCCAGAGAGATAAGGATTCTCCTTCTGAAGACAGCCCCCCTCCCTCCCTCCCCCTCCCTCCCTCTGAAGAAGAAGAAGAAGCTGCTGAGGTGGGAGAAAGCAGGAGTAAGGAAAGCGGAGGAGCTGGAGACAAAGGATCTGCTTCGAGCCACCTCTCCCCTCCCCTCCCCCGCTTTGGGTAATTCCTGGAGCAGCCCTGACTTCCCAGCTTTTGCTCAGGTTGCAGTGCAGCTGCTGTAGGACGATGAGATACAGAGGCTCTCAATTATCAAATCATTTTATTTCCTATTGAGCTGCAGGGAAAGTGGGCCCTGGAGATGCGACAATCAGGATTGCCTCCAACAGATGAAACTGCAGCCAGAGGGTGTTGGAGGCAAGTCTTGGAAGAAACAGGGTCTGCTCAGACTTCAGCCTCTCCCTGCTTAGCTGGAATAAAAACAACCCTGCCCCAAGAGCCAGCGTGCTCTCTCCTCCCCTTCGGCACAAAGGCCTCCAATGGGGGAGCCTCTCTGACTGGACCCTCTTAGCGAGGGTCCAAATGAGGGGGCTTCTCGCAGAGGAGGGGGGCTGGGAAGACCCACTGATCCAAAATGCCAGCCTCCCCTAAGAGGAGCCTGCCTGCCCTTTGACTGAGGAAGGCGGGCAAAGCGTCTCCAGAGGGAAGGTGGGGAGACGTGGTCAGGACCAATCCTGGGGGGTTGCAGCCAGGCAGGAGGTCAGCCTCCTCCCTCTCTCCCACTGGTCAAGGCACCCAGCCGCTTTTCAGAATCTGCTACAGCAGAAGGGAGACCAGGCCTCCTGCTCCAAAAGTCGAGGCAACCAATTCAGGGCAGCAGCCAAGAGCTCACCTTCGCTGCCTAGGGGTCACCTGGAGTCCTGTACCCACTTCTGCCCACCCAGGATATTCTGGAGAGCAAGGAAGGAGACCCCTCCCTCCTTCCCGCAAGGCACTGGGGCCTGGTGCCCCCGCCCTGGGTGGAGGGTTTGCCCCGCTCTTGTTTTCATCCAGACATCTCCCCCTTCCCCAAGGGCTGTCTTCTTACGGTCAGTCAATGGAACCGTCCAGTTCAGGGCTCAGTCATGCCCTGATCAGAAAGGAAAGGAAAGGAAAGGATTTCTTGGCAGGGCACCTCAGCCACCTGGGCCCTGGAAATGACCGTAGCTCTCCGGTCCCTGGAGGCCACACTTCGGGCACCATTTGCGGCAGATGATGTGATCTGGTCTTTCCCAGGAGCTCCCGCAACGGCCTCGGCCTCCTCCTTTGGCTGAGCTACTCAGCGTGGAACTGAAGGCCTGAGGGTCTGAGGCCCAGAAATTGCCCTTGAAGACGGAGGGTGGCCCCTGCCAGTGCTGTTCTGGAATCAGCCCTCCACCCTGTGGCCAATTTTCCTGAAAATGGGCATTATTGCTTGTTTTCAAATCACAAAACTGGCACACGCTGGTGTTTCTGACTCTCACCCCCACCCGGGGTTTCAAGGGGGGAAAAGCTCCCATCATCCTAAATAGAATTGTCTTCTAGAAGCAAAATCCAACTCTCTTATTATGAACGAACTGACATTGTCAATAGGGGGTAAGGATAAAAACCCTGAGGGGTATCACAATTACTGTTTGGATGACAGTAGCAAAGATCGCGTGGTTGGAGCATACCCCAAACTTAGCATAACTGGGATTTTCTTTCTGCATTAGGCAGAAATTGTGCAAGTTGCTTTTATCAGGCCCCGAAAGGGAGGCAATCACCGCTTGCAGCCGGACGTGGGAAGCCAGGGGAGAAGGTGCCCTTTCCCGAGTGCCAGGGCAGGTAGGGGAGAAAGGCAGGCAGGCAATGGACAACTGAAAGAAGCCACATTCTCTCTGCTGCTGGCTTGGTTAAGCCGGTCCGGTTGTGTCTCATTTGGGCTGGGAGGGGAAAGGAGCCGGGGAGGAATTATGCCAAAGGCAGAAATGCCTTCCCTCCCTCGGTGGGATTAGGTCCCTTCTCATAACCGACCAGACCAGCCGCCTGATCAGAAATTCACAGTAGAAGCCCTCTCTGGCTGCCGGATTCAATTTGAATAGGCAAATGGGGTCTTGGAGCTATGGCAACCCCCCTCCATCTTTCTCAGTCGCCCACCCTTCAAAATGCCAGCCACCACCTTGTCATCCTTTTCGCCATTTCTTTTCCACCCACCACCATTTTATATTCGGCATGAACTGGAGTGATGTGAAGTTATCTGGAAATGGAGGATGATGTGGCAAAGGCAGGGAGGGGCGCAGACACAGTGCACACAGGAGGAGGGAGGGGCAAGAAGGCGGCAGGCGGGCTCCGAGAATTGGAGGGCAGAAAAGGGTAAATTGCTGCTGTCATACTCTCCCTGGGACAGTAAAATCGGTTTCTAAAGGCTCTCCCCTGCCCTCAATTATTTTTCCTTCTCTGAACCCCCTCCCTTAAAAGAAAATATTTCATGATAAATGTCCAGAGGGCAGCTGGAGTAAATCAGCAGAACGACCAGCCACGAGAAGCTCTTTGTGCCACGAGCAACCATGTCCGTTCATCAGCCCTCCAGCTCTTCCTTTCAGGAGAGGATGGCGTCTGAACCTCGGGGCCCAACAAACACAACCCTGAGATGCTGGGGGGCCCTGCCAGATGGACCCCCACCCAGCCTCAAAAGGCAAGGCAAAGGTTTCGCAGAAAGCAAGGGCCGGCCTCCTTCATGTGGCAACAGTGATGCCAGGACCTCCTGCCCACACGCCTTCCGCCAGAAAGGGGGAACAACGGCCGGCCGGGACCAATTGACTGGCAGGGCTTCCCCTCCTTCCAGCTCCCCTCAGGTGCCTGGACACGACTCTCCTCTGCGGCACACAGGCTAAGCGGTCTGTCTCTTGTGGCTTGTCCATCCCCCCAGACCAACCGAGCACAACTCCATGAGGTAGACTTACAGTTACATCCACAGACTCTTCCAAGTCTGGAGGGAGGAACTTCTCAGGGCCACTTTTAACTGCTTGGTCCATTAGGGCAGGTCCTTCCTCCATTTCTTCCCCTGACCATGAAGCCACGGAGGGGCCCTGCCTCTCTTCTCAGGGGCACCCCTAGGCTGCATCGCTCCCCCCCTCCCCTTTTCCCCACATTCCTTTGCCCTGCCCTGGCTCTGAGGGGCAGCGGGCAGGCAGGCAGGGGGGCCAAACAGCATAAAGCCACGCAGGGAGAGGATCTGGCAGCAACTGCTGTCTGCTTCCCAGCGGCCACCCGTCCCTCATGCTGTCCCTTGGTAGAGTAAAAGAGGACAAACCTTTGCTAGCAACTTCCTGCTTGGTAAGGACTCTGGGCAGGTGCTGTGCAGTGTCTGTCAGCAATCGGCCTCTGTGAGAAGGAAGCCTTTCTTTGGCCTGGCAGCCGCAGTAGGGAACACAGCAACTGCAAAATGAGTTTTGCCACGATGGGGGGAGGCCAGCATAATAACCTTCCCTTCGGATCATCTCTAATTCCCACTCACCGGGCCAAAGAAATGAGTTCGGGCTGCTCTGCATGAATAACAAGTGACCTCTCTGAATCTGAGAATGATTCACCATAGGCTGGCTTCAACTTGGGGAGGGGGTTATTACTAGCCCACTTTGTTGCCCCTCTGGCAGGGTCTCAGCTACCCATGGGGCTGGGGAATGGTTGGGATAGGCGGGCTGAGAGCCTTTCCATGTGGCTAAGAAGTGGGTAGCAATTGGGAGCTGCCTAGAGCTGGTTAGAAGTTAGATGACAAAGGCAGAACTGATTCAAAGGCATCAAGGGCTGAGACTCTACTTTTCGGTGAAAGAAGGGCCCCTCGCCTGGTGGTCACCAGGGTGGCAGCGGGGCTCCTGCTGATGCGTTGCTCCTGCTCGGGTGGGGCTCCCGGGTCACCAAGATCCTTGGCACACTAAGCCCCTCTGGGTGCCAAGAAATATACGGCAGGAAGAGCATTCAGTGAGGCTAGGAGATTTGTCAGACTGGACTCCGTGGCCCAGCTACTCTGCAGAGGGCAGAGAGGGCTCCAGTCTGTGGGTGTTCAGAGAAGCTACCACAGGAGCTCGGGGATGGATATCAGCACCAGTCATGTCTGAGTGGTTCTACTCGGATCTTCCTTTGTAGGAAACCCTCCGGCTTCTGTGCAGGAAATGAGCATCAGGAGTCATCATAGTATAACACAGAAATGAAATCCACAGCATCCCTCCTGAGCTTGCTAATGGCTGAAATCTAAGAGTCCAAGATTATTATTACAGTTAACGGCACAATCAGTCAGATGTTCAGATTGGATTCTTCCCAAAAGAACTTGATAGGTAGATAAAATTCTTTTTACCTAGGAAGAGGCAGATGTTGATGCCCGATGTTGCTAGCGGTGGTCTTGTTGCAGGATGGAAGCTGTTCCAACCAAAGCTGCCTTCCACAATTGACCGATGGCAAATGTGTCAGTGCCAATGGGGTTCAAGGGGTGCTCCAGTTGTTTTGGGACTGCATCCAAGGTGCCTATGTCTATTGGTACCACCCTTGCTTGCCTTTGCCATAGTCCTTCTATTTGTAGGTCTTTGTATTTTGTGATCTTCTCCAGTTCTTTCTCTTCTACTCTGCTGTATCCAGGCACTGCCACGTCCACTATCCAGGCCTTGTTGTCTTTCGTATTGGCAATTGTTAAGTCCAGGGTGTTATGTGGCAGGTGCCTGTCAGTCTGGATCCTGAAGTCCCAGAGCAATTTAACTTGTTCATTTTCTATGACTTCTTCTATTTTATGGTCCCACCGATTTTTGCTTAAAGGCAAATGATATTTCTTGCAGATCTTCCAATGCACCATTGTTGCTACTTTGTCATAACACTGCTTGTAGTCAGTTTGTGCTATTAAGGAGTCTGAGTATCATCACCATTATCATCCACTCACCTTGCAGTTTGAAGAGACTCTGGGTGCTTCAGGATTCCTTCCTGAATACCTTAGTTTCAAGAAGAA
Organism: Notechis scutatus; assembly: GCF_049901735.1. Classification (NCBI taxonomy): domain Eukaryota; kingdom Metazoa; phylum Chordata; class Lepidosauria; order Squamata; family Elapidae; genus Notechis; species Notechis scutatus. The sequence goes on along the minus strand of NC_142017.1, from coordinate 358,160 downwards.
AATTTAGGACCTTATTGCAGCACCAAGCATTGTGTTATGCAGAATTGGTGCTTTGTCTTAAACATCGAACTCTGCACTCTCTTCTGACCAGGTCAGGGTCTAGGAGAATTTACAGGAGTACCTGCCGCTCCACCGTAAGCCTTGCTAGGAGCTGCTTGGGCAAGTGGGAGGCCTGTTTCGCATGCGTCTGCTTGTTGGTTGTGTCCGTGTGGCCGAGGCATGGAATAGGCATGCCCTTGGTCAAGAGGGAGTGGTGGGCGTGCTGTCCAGCCCGTGTATGGGAATTGGTTAGTTAGCAATTGTGAGCTGCCCCCTTAAGGGAATGCATCATGGTAAGTGTAGTTAAGGTATCCTGGGAAATTTAGTCCATGTCACATGACCACATCTGTAATCCTGATTGGTCACTAAATTGGCCCTCGATGGGTTGGGGGAGGTTTCTTCACTCTTGCCTGAACTCACGGACTCGTGGTAACTGTTCTACTTCTACTGCTACGAGATGGGAGGAAAAGGATAAGGAGATAACCACATTTTTACCTACAAGACAAATATGCAAAGGATTGGACATTAAGAAGAACTTGGTCACAAATGTGAGTTATGAGGGTACCTGATGAACCAATAATAAAGACTTTGTATGAATGTTTTGTTGAATTTATCTATCTGCATCTGTACAGAAGACAAAATATACCACTGTACAGAATACAGAACAGTGGGATTCACATTTTGTTACTCCCGGTTCTGTGGGCGTAGCTTGGTGGGTGTGGCAGCGGAAGGAGACTGTGACATCTCCAGTCAGAGGTGGCACTGGCCGGTTCTCGGAACTACTCAAAATTTCCGCGACCGGTTCTCCAGAACGGCTCAGAAGCTGCTGAATTCAGGCCCTCTGGAGGGAATGGCTGCAGAATACAGCCAGAAAGGAAGGCTTGAACCCAAGACACACCTTCTCCTGAAAGAGATTGGGGAGTAAATCAGCAAAGCATCTTGCAGTTGAATTTGGGATGGGGTTATGTGCTCTGCTCCTGCTCTTTAAAAAAAGGCCCAGGGCTCTGTGGTTGCAAGTTCATTACAGAAATAGAATTAATCAGGAAAGCCGGTTTAGGCAAATACATCCCTTCCTGTTTCTGGTTCCCCCCTACTTTGTGGGATCAGCAATTCACACCTTCTGCTGGCCATTTTGTTCATTGGAAGGTATCCAGAGAGGCTGGTCTGGGCTTTCTGACAACTGGAAACCCAGGCAAGGACGTCCTGCTGCCCGGCTTGATCCCAGGACTGAGGGCCCGGGGCAGGCCACAAAGTCAAGGGCCTGGGAGGTGTTTCTAGGAACAGCCCAGAGGGGCTGGAATGGAGCCCGAGAGAGGGGGCCCAGGGCCATGGGCAGGCAGGGCCCCAAAAGCAGCTGGACCCTTTGACAGAGGCGAGGGCTTCCCAGGAGTCAGAGGTGGGGGGGAGGGTCGGGGGTCCTTCCCAGCATAATGGGAAATGCAAGAGGCCCCTGGCAAGCGGCCGGGTCCTGGCTGGCCCTTCCCCAAAGACTGCTGGGCTGCAGGGAGCAGAAAGGGGCAGAAGGCCCGGGAGGGCAGCTCCTGAGGGAGGGGGGCTGCAGGGCCGCCCAGGCAGCTTCTCCAACGGGGCCGCCCTCTTTGCTGGGCTGACACCTGGACGGGCACCGCCGCCTCCTTCCCGCTCTGCAAACTCACGACAGACCCAGATCAGCGCGGGGACGGGGGCGGCCTCTTTGGCCCGGCAAAAGCAGCGCCCTTCCGCTTCAGGCGACCCCGAAGAGCCGCGGCGGGGAAACCCGGCGTGCCCCCGCGGCCTCGGCCCGAGCCAGCCGGGAAGGCGCGCGCGTCTGGGGAACAGCCAGGCGGAGGGCGGAGGCCCCGCTTCACTCCCCGCGGCTGCCCTTGAGGACGGGCGCTGCTGGCGGGCCGATGAGCCGCGACCGCCACGGGCGTGACCGCAGCCGCTGCCGGGGATCGGCAACCCCGCGGCGCCCGGGCCCGGCAGAGCAGGCGCGGCGACGCCCCGGAGGCCAAGAACGGCGCCGGGAACGGGCTCTCGGCCCTGCCCAGCGGCTCTGGCGCCCTCCGCGGAGCGAGGTAAGAGGGGCGAGGCGGGCCCCGGGCTGACGGGAGGCCGCGGCCGCCGAGCGGAGCCGGCGTCCGTATCCTCGGGGGGCTGGCAAGAGACCCGCGCCCGGCTCAGTGCAGGACGGTTCCTCCCGCGGCGATGCGGCAGCGAGGCCGGCCCGACCCTCGGCAGAGCCTCCGGACCTCCGCGTGGGGGGCGATTAGTCCGCCGGCCGCGGCGCTTCGCTCCCGGAGAAGGCCAGAAAGGGCGGCGGCGGCGGCGTTGCGCCCAGGCGGGAAGTGGAGCCCCCGCCCTGGTGTGTTTTCTCCGCCCGAAGCCTCCCCAGCCGGGCCGGTTCGCTGCCCTCGGCCAAGCCCGCCGCCCAACCTCGGCGCAGAGGAAGCGCTGCGGCTGCTGAGCCGGCGGAGCAGAGGCGCCCCACTTGCCCGTCCCTGCCCAGCTCAGCCCGGAGCCCTCCGCAGCCGGCGCCCCCGGCTCTTTGGCCCGGAGAGCTGCGCAGCGCTCTCGGCTCCTCGCGGAGGGCGGAAGGGTCTCGGCGGAGCAGGCTCGGCCTTTCTTTCCCTCTCGAGCGGAGAGGAGCCGGGCCATCGAAGCGGGGCAGCCGCTGCAAGTGGGGGAGCGCTGAGTCGGCGGGCTGCGGCCGTAGCTGTCGGGAAGAGTTTTCCGAGGAGAGCTCCGGCTCCCCTCCCGGGAAAGGGGGTGAAGCGGCAGGCAAAGCCCTGAGCAGGAGCAGCTCCCTGTTTAGCAACCGGGCGGCTGCGAAGCCTCTTTCCAGGGCAGGTCCTCCCTCGGCAGGGATCTTCTGGGGGCTCTTAGCAAAGGCTTCCAGTTCTCCCGATGGCTTCCGGACCCTTCCTGCACTAAGCAGATGCGGGGACGGGGGTTTTGGTAAAGCAACGAGTGTCAGTTTTGACTGATCGATTCTCAAAAGTCCTAGAGTGCTTTTATCCAATTTCACACAACACTTCAAAATAAAGCCAAATTCATTTTGGGCAGAAATGCCATTTAAAGGTTTCTCTGGGTTGCAGCAAAACAAAAACAACTGATTTTGTTTTATGGGACCGCGAAAAGAAAAAATGGGGAGGCAGCATTGATCTGGGAGGCCTCCCTTGCAAACAGCCCCCTGGCAGCCTTGGAGGAGCATCTGTTTTTATGGAGCCTTTAATCTGGGGGAAGCTGTGGTCACTTGTGTTGGCAGAATTGCAGGGCTGCCTGATGGCATTTCTACCATTGGCCTAAAATATGTTTTGCCCACAGGAGGATACAACTTGCAAGAGGCACATTTGTGAAACTAAAGCACCCAGAAAATTCTACTCTTCAGAAAAACCTGCTTCTTCCTTGGATTAGAAAGCAAGTTAATAATCCCTGCCTGTTTTCCTGCTAGACTCAGCAAGAGAAGCCGAAATGCAGACGCCTGAAATCTGATCGTGCTCTCTATTACTTCTTCTCTTGTAGCTTTTCCATTCGTAGGCAGAAATTGTTCTTTTCAAAGGCACCTCATGGAGCTGGAACATTAGAAGAAAAATACCGTTCTCTTGTCAAATATAGCTTCTTTGTTTTTTCAAGCAGATGGATAGGCTCAGGTAGTATTTTAAAAAAAGACTATTTTATATAGAAATATTCATGACTTTTCTAATGCCAGAAAATAAATATTTGTTGCTCAGGCTTTTATGGTCAGAAAATGCCTGTTTGGGTATATTTGAAAAATGTACAGTGCCTTAAATATAACAGATTAAACTTCAGCTCTAGAATGTATTGGTCTATTTTCCCTAAGAACTTGGCTTTCATCAGACCTTCCTAAGAAATTTGTGTTCTCCGGGTTCAGTTCAGCTCAATTTTCCTGCAGAAAGGCCACAGGCTGGCAGGGATCCCTTTTGACGCTTCTTCTTTAAATAGGGTGGTTCTCCCTGTCAGCTTTGTTTAAGGGGAATTTCATATGTGAAATTTCTGCATGAAACAAACGATTTGTTGTCAATGAGCAAGTGCACATGGGGGGCGGCTTTAAATTAATGGTCAGTATCTTAGGCCACAAATGTGATGCAGAGAAGGCACTAATTCCTGACAAGATCTGGAGTAATTCCTAATGCTATGGAAGAGTTCGTCTCCTCCTGATGGGTGCTGGGGAAGACCTGCTTGCTGGCTCATGAGTGCCTATCATTCCATTAAGGACTATTAAAGTCTGTCTGTCTGAAGCTGCAGATTCAAATATCTCTCCCCTCCTTTTGCCTGCTTTAAAATAACAACACCCTACAGCTTTTGGTAAAACCATTATTGGAGGAAATGTTTCCAGAAACACATTTTCCCCATCTCCACTTTAAAATCCTTGTTAAAATCCTTGTGTGATACGCCTAATTTCAAGACTGACCATTAAAATGGCCTGAAAGGCAAAGCTTGTTGGGACAATGCCCTCCTGCCCAGAGAGGCTGCTCCACCACCTGGGAGCTTCTATTGGCTGGGCTCCCTCCCTCCCTCCCTCCCTCGCCCTCTGTCCGGAGGAAGAGGGCCTGGCCTGGCAGGTGCCCACCCACCCCCATCATCCCCTGCAAAGTTACTTCTTTCTGAGCTGCTGGGGGGAGAAGGGAAGTTGTTTGAAAGGGGGGGGGTTCGTTTTTCCAGGGTGCATATTTTTAAGCCATTTCCTTCTGAATTTTGCTAATATTTCAGCTTTTGTTTTTTTTCTGAGACCAACTGACCTGAGCCAAGGGAAGTGAGGGCTGGCAAAGCGGAAGGGGGGCACGTGAACTGGGTACTGATTGCAGGTGGAGGAATCCTATTAAACCAAAGGTAATGTTAGTCCAATGGGAGAATTCAATGGAAAGGCTTGTTAACCTTCCTTAAGAGCCAATTTTTCCCTTCAAACTCCGAGATGACAACACACAGTGTCATTTGTGGGGTGTTTTCCATACGTGTTCATTCTCAAAACTCTTTTTCTTTTGTTCTCCTTTTCTTATAATGGAAGGAAGATAAGGCCTCAGAGGGCATTCAGGGAAAACACAAAGCAGCTGATGGCAGCTCGGCCCAGAACTGCCCCAGGCCCCACTGAGCAGGAGAGGCAGGTGTGCCTGGGAAGGAGGCCCCTCCTTGGGCAGGACTGGTGGGGTTGGAGGCATGGATGGCCCTTAAGAAAGGTGGACGTCCCACTCTCTTTGATTCCAGAGAGGTGCCAAAACCGCTCAGAGGGGGGGAAAAACCACATTGACAGCTTTTAATGCTCCCTTTTTTTGTCTTCAGAAATTATAAACATCTGAAGGAAACGAAAAGAGGGGGGAGAATCCCTCCATCCCCAGATGTTTCCCAGATTTGCAGCCTTACATTAGCCGCCTTGCATCCTCAGACATTCTGTTCCTTATTACAGCTAAAAGGCAGATTCCTGGGTGGGAGGGGCTAATCTCAAACTGGAGCATGCCAGGAAAGGTCCAGTGGGGCCAGAGCAGCCTCCAGGGCAGCACTGAGCTTCAACTCTTAACCCTTTGGTCTCCTTGATTGGTGGCCCAGAAGCTGGGCTTGTGGGAGGCAGAGGAGACCAGAGGGGAGGAAGGACGCATCTGGCTGGGGGAAAGGCACATCTCCCAGCCCTACCGGGAGGGGGAAACACTTCTGTTTTGGCCTAGGCGGTCATCCTTCCCCGTCAGCCTGGGAGGGGAGGCTTTGTCCCTGGCTGGTGTTGATGGTGCTCCAAGGAATTGGTTGCCGACATCCAGGATCCACGTGGACTACTAGGTCAACTTGGTGCCGGGCCTCCTGTTGAATGAAGGGTGGTCATTCAGACCCCAGCCTGGCTTTGTTTCTGGCTGGTGGGAGTTGGCAGGGAAGGTGGGTGGTGTCACGGGGCTTCCTCCAGGACCCCACCCGCCCTTTCCCACAGGTCTGCAGGCCCAGGGAGAGCAGGACGCAGAGCCAGCTGAAGCACCTTGGAAAGCACGCTGGGGGACCACGGCTGGTTCTGTTGAACACGCGCTCAGTTACTCCAAGGCCTTGGGGGCTCCAAAGGATTCTGCGACTGCCCCTCCCAAAACAACCCCCCGTGGGGGCAGGGGATACTGTCCACCCCATCTGCAGGCCCACAGGCAGCCTCCTCACCAGGGGGCTTGACGGGCCATGAGGGCCTTAAGAGGCCTGCCAAAGGAGCTGCTGTCTTGCAGGGTCTTTGCGATGGTGTTTACTTGAAAGCAAAGGGGAGCCTGGTAAACAACAATGGGGGGGCTTCACTGCTGCTGCCCCCTTCTGGCAGTCGGCCCACAGTTACTCTGCAAAGTGGGACACGTAAGGCCCTTTCAGTGGGGAGGGAGACTGTCTTTGTATTAACAGGGTATATATAGGTTGCCTTTCAATTAGCCAGATTTGTCTGAATGATTACTGTTAAAATTTTCCTAAGAGTTGCCCTTAAATATTTACTATGTATTTGTAGTATGAAAACTCTGCATATATTTGTCCCTTGATTCAGGCAAACTATCTGGTCTGAAAAAGATGGATGAGCCAGAAAGGCCCTCGGGGCAGCAGTTTCCCCTTTGAGGGGCACCTTGAGAACTGCCTTCCCGCCCCCCTCCCTTTGATGGTCCCCCAAAGCAGCTCCTTCCCCCACTTGGCGAGAACAGCAGGCTCTGCAAGCAGAGGCCGCTGCCTGATTTCGAGGTCCCCCTGGCAAAGGGGATGCAGAGTCGGTTCCCTTTCCTGCTTTCGGAATTTTGCAGAATGAAACCCAAAAGGAAACTTTCAATCAAGGCACCAGGAAAAATAGCCTCCCTCCAGCAGACGCTGATAAGGGTGTAGCAGCAGTGAAGGCCCCTGGACTGTTGCTCTTTGCTTTCCCTCCCCGCAGGACAGAGTGGGGCCCCTCATTCTCAGGGCCACCTTCCTACAAAGAAAGGCAGGGTCTCTGCAGGGAAGCCACCGAGCCCCAAATGGGAGCCAGGAGGCAGGGGTGTAAATCGTTTACTTTTGGCTCCCCCATGAGAGAAGGAGTGTTTGGCACTGAGGACTAGCTGCTTGTGTGCTGACTGGGGGAAGCTTTGGGGGAAAACCCCTCCCCTCCCTCCCGGTTCTTGCTCCTGGCTCAAAAGGGTTCTTTGCTTACTTTGCACCCTCCTCCTCCTCCTCCACAGGGAATTGATCTCTGACCCCACCCCCACCCCACTCCCTGGGCCACTTGGGAGCCGGTAAGGCCGGAGGGATGCGGAGGGCAGGCACCGCAGGAGCCTCTGCTCTGGGCCTCGAAGGGCGGGGGCTTTTCCCGCGGAAAGCGGGCCCGGTCCGAGCCAGCCGAGTCGCGAGCCAAGAAGCCTCGGACCCGCGGCTGGCCCGGGAGGGGGCGCTGCCATGCAGCGGCTCGGGGAGTCGCGGATCCCCGCGGGCGGAGGCGCAGCCGTTTCCCCCTCTGGCCGTTCCTACGCCGGCTTCTGCCTCAGCGGCCCCTTGGCACGTCCGGGGCAAATCCCTGCGCTCCCTGGAGGGCGAGGGGCGCCGGGAGCGAGCTGGGGTCGCGGCCGGCCAAGGCCACGCGGCGCGGGTCCTTTGGGGCTTTCAGGGCCGCGGCCGCTTTGAGTGCAACGGCTGAAAACCGGGCAGGTCCCGGGCCCCTCGGGGCAAGGCGGCGCCGGAGAAGTCCGCTCCTTTGGACCCGACGAACACCTGGAGGGCCCTTCTGGAGGCAAAGAAGCAGGCAGGATGGAAACCCAGTTCTGGGATAGACAGAATTCAGCTTCCCAAAAGAAAACCGCCGTGATCTTAGGCAGAATCGCGTTGGATCCCAATCTGAAAGCAGGTTTGGCTTTATGGATGCGCTCAGCCTCTGGCTCTGAATCGGTCTGTGCGCTCGCAGGGATCCGGTCGCCTTTCTGCCAACACGGATCTCCGCGTTGTTGAGCTCCAGGCACGAAGAATTCGCTCAATGCCTCCGGGGCTTCAAAGGAGAAAAGTTTGGGAAAGCCAGCGGGGGTGTGTGTGTGCTTTCTTCAACGACCCAGAGCAGCCCCCCCCCGCCCGTCCGAAACGACCGTTGCTGCTCTGAATCAGGGACAATAGGGGGGTTGCTTGCGCTGCCTGGTTGGAGGATCCCCCGGTAGAGCTGGTGCTTTTCTGCCCAATGTAAAAATGCCACACACTTTGGGAAAAAGGACTGCCATTTATAGTCAGCGTTTGACAGTTATATAAATATTAAAGAATATTACCCCCCCCCCAGCTGATTATATTCCTCCCAACATTTTGCAATAAATCTCACCTTTTTATGACGAGGGAGGGGTTATTGGGCTTAAATATTTTATGATGTTTGGAGATATTCTTTAAACAGCCTGAATTTATTATTAATGGTTTAAACATTTATAACAGCCTAAAAATTCTGAGGTTCATGCCAAGGTTATTTTTCAGGGTGGAGTGTTTTCTGCTGACAGAGACCATGGCCCCCCCTTCTCTTGGTGCTGGACAGGGGAAGGCTCCTTCGGAGGAGGCAGGAGTGGGAGGAGGGGAAGGGCTGAAGGGCTGGTGGCCCTGATGGCCACCACATCAAAGTCTCTCGTTGGCTGCTGGGGGAGGGGGAGACGCTCCCAGGTGTTCCCCCCCCATTTTGGTGAAGGGTTGAGGCAGATAATGTGTTGGGGACTCTGGATGCCACTCTGAGGGTAGCACAGCCTGGAGATGCGCTGCTGTTTCTTTTATAGAGGCTACCGTTTTTTAAAGGTCATATATTTTTTGTGTGCACGCATGTGTACACACACACAAATGATTTGAGTCTTCTACACGGACTTGGCTAGTGCATTGAATATGTGAGATCAGCAACAGCCAGAAAACAGAGGATGCACCTTTCTTGCCACCTCCGTTGTCCATTGGTGTCTAATGAACAAAAGGCCTCTCTCTCTCTCTCTCTGTGTGTGTGTGTGTGTGTGTGTGTGTGTGTGCAGCTTTGTCAATCCAGAGCGATTTGGGTTAGGATTTTTTAACACTTCCACGCCTTGACAGGAGCTGCTTTGGACTGTGAGACCTAATTGGTTCACTTGATCCTCAGAACTCAGTTGGGGGTTAAATTGGAATCCAGACATCAAAGATTTTTTCCCCAGCGGAACCAAATTTTATCCATTTCTCCCAGTTCTCTTAATTTAGCAAATTTCACCAGAAAATATATTTCCTGACCTTTAAAAGCTTTCCCAAAATCCAAAAATGGTTGGAGGAAATTACGACTGAACAGATTGAACTTAAACCAGAACTCTTCCTACTAGGGATATTCAATAGACAACTCCCCCCAAAAGCCAAATGCATAATATTACACATACTCAGGGCAGCTAGATTAGCCTTTGCACAATGTTGGAAACAATCCTATATTCCAACAGAGGAAATGACTATTCAGAAAATAGTAAGTTGTGCAGAAATGAATAAATTGACCCTAGCACTTAAAGACAAAGAAACATCAGAATATTGTAAGAGTTGGAACTGTTGGTATGATTCGATAGAACAAAGGTAGATAATATAATATTAAATAACATTAAACTGTAAAGGAGGCTAAGCTACAACGGTAGTAACTATATACTTGCATTAAGATTTAATTGTAAATATGACACCAATAATGATACAAATAAGGAGCCACAAACTGTCGATAATGGAATTGTCTTTTATTTGTTTTTCTTATTTTTCTATGTTGTGTATGTATTTGTTTATTTTCATTGTAAAATTAATAAAGTTTACTTTAAAAAAAAAAAGCTTTCCCAAATGCCCAGCACCAGCCCAGAGGAAACAGTGGTTCACCCACAGGTGTCTCTTTCTTGCAAGCTTTCCTTGGTGGGTTGCCCTGCTTTTCCACAAGCACAACATACAGCACGTTTATGGCTGTGTTGGTTTTTACTTGCTCTGCAGCTCACCACCATTGTTCTGCCACAACACAGTGTGGCCCTTCTCACCAAGGAGCAGGCTCAGAAAGCTACTGGGGGTGGGAGGGGGGCTATTGTTTGCCTTTCACCCCCTCAACCCTTATTAGATCCTTTCTGCAGCATGGATCTAAGGATATAAATCTGGTTTAAAATAAGAAGGCCAATCTTGTGCCTTTATTTGTTCCGTTTCTTTTGCTTGGTGAGACCATGACCTGGGCGCGGTTTCCCCTTCACTTGACCTGTGTCTTTGCATCACATTGCATTGCTGCAGTTGGTTTCAAATTGCACTTAGATGAAGTAACGAAAGAAAAGAAAAGCACCACCCACTTTTTTTGTTGCTTGGACCCTTTGTAGGGGGAGGAGAAAGTGGTGCGGCAGCAGCAGCATTTTTAAATATAGGACGGGAGACACCCCTTTTTGCAAGCATGGAAGAAGGCAAAATTACACAGATGATGAAGTTCACTTCTGCACAATTACATTCTCTGGGATTTTAGCTACCTCTCTGGAAAAGAACGTAGCTCTAACACTGAAGTTGGAACTCAGCTGTTGATGCCCAGCTGATTGGGGGGGTGGGGAAGGACTAATGTATCACAGCCCCCTGACCCCCAAAGCAGCCAAGCAACTGACCAGGGCTCTCTCTTTGGAAACCTGCCTCTGGAAAGGGACAGCCAGCTGCAGCAGCCAAGAAATGGTTTTGCAGCCTGCCAGCCAGCAAATGCAGCAAGCAGGAGTGTCATCTCCTATTTCTGGCACAACTCTGTGCTATTATTGTTATTATTGTTATTATTCCATCCCCACCCCCCCACCCCTCACGAGCTGCCTCCCCTCCCCAAGCAAATAACCTCTGCCTGTCTGTCTGCTGGTCCTGATATAAAATGCTTTCCATGCCCTGTTGAACTGAAGGGAGGTGAAGTGGGGGAGGTGGGCCCCTCTGGCCCAGCAAGAGTCTTGGCTGCATCTCACCCCCCCCCCCCACCCCCACTTGGAGAGAAGGTGCATCCAAAGACTCTGGAGCTCATTCAGGGAGGTCAACATCTCTCTCTTGCTTCCAGGCAGTTATTAACTCTGTTTGCGGAGGAGTCCCAGCTGTGGCCTTAGCAAAAAATGTTTTGCTTATTAGTGCCCCATGGCAAAAAAAAAAGCAGGTGAGCACAGGAATCCCCCGCCCAGGACAGAAGATGTAGGGCTGGGGAGGAGCATCCAGGAGAAAGCACATCCAGGGAAGGGACGGTCTCTGTCAGGACAGCTCTTTGTTGCCGGAGAAAGGCTGGATTTTTTGATGGTTGAAGAGAAAGCTGCAAATCTCTGGAACACTTGCAAATTAAGATGGACTGAGGGTGCTTCCAAGGAGGCCATTGGGAAGCCCTGCGGCTTTTCCGGGCAATGTCACAGCCCCCCCCTTTCTATGTCCCCTGCGGTCTTTCTTATGGTCCTCTCAGGGGCAGAATTTGAACTTAATATTCCATGAAATAAGCCAATGTAATCACGTTGGGTTCACAGAAGAAGAAAAGTGGCTTCTCCACAACTGAGACACAAGAGCCTGGCTGCGTTATTCAAGTTTTCTTGTGGACGGGCGGTTTGAAACGTGGCCTCCGTGGCTGAGGGAAGCCTGTGCAGGGGGAAGGACAGCTTTTCAGATCCAAAGAGGATTCTCATTGTGGGCTGCGAGCTTCCCGTATTTCTGTTTTCAGAGCCAGATGGTGACGGTTGGCGAAATCTGGCACAAAGATAAGAAATGGGTATCATGAGTCAACACCTGGAACTTTGCAAAGACCCTGATATTCACCACGATATCATGATGGTTGGTCCCAAGCCAGGTGCTAAGTGTGGATTGGGCATTTTTATCAACCTATCCAATCACCGTAATTATTATAAGCCACATTATCAAGACCTTATTTGAGATCAAGGCAAGTCCAGGTGGGTTTTAGGGCCTCATGAACTGAATGTGAAGAAACTGTCTTCTCCCGAGGCACCAGCTTCTGCTTCTGATCTCCTTAGCTGGGTGGGGGTGGCACTGGTTGACAGCCCATGTTCGGCTTGGAGAAAGGATTGGGACCAGCTGGGGCCTGGCAGTATGCCCCCCCTCCCACAGCCCCAGGAAAAGATGGCAAGTCCAAGGGAGGGGCTGCCTACAATCGGGGAGGGCAGAGAAGAAGGTCTGGCAGAAAGCCCCCACCTGGACTTAGGCTTCCAGTCCACCTCTCCTCCTCCTCCTCCTCCTCCTCCTCCTCTTCTGTGGATGCCATGGCAGAGCCCCGTGTTGCCCAGGGACGCTCTGGTGGGAACAGGATGGCCGGGCAGTAAAGAAGCCTGGCTAAGTGGCCTTTGGCACCTCCGTTCCTTGCTCTTCTCCCCACGCTTGTCTGCTTCAGGGTTGGGGCGGAAGGGAGATATTTCCACAGAAATGGAAACCTCTGCAGAAACTGACTGGTTGCAGAAGGTTGAAATAGGAGGAGAAGAGGACAGCAGAGGCAAATTCTGTTTTTTCTGCTCCACCTTCCTCTCACTTTGCTTTTGCCCCCACCTCCAGAGACCCAAGTCTCACTTCTGGGACAGGGGCCTGGTTGAGCAGCATCTTTGACTCCCTAGAAGTGGTGACATCTGGTTCAGTCTTTGTTCACAAGGTTTGGGGGCACTCAATAGTCAAGGGACAAAGGACACACGCCATATTTCATTACATCACTAGCTGATAAGTGAAAAAGTAAAGTGGGGAGAGTTAACTCTTCATCTCCCATCTCCTGTCTGTTTTTGTCTGAAGTCCCTTTGCATCTGTTCCATGGATCAGCCAAGGCCCAGACCTGCCTTTTGGGTAAACTTTGCCCTGCTGATGCCAGAATGGAAAGCTTTTCTTTTTAGCTTTTGCTGCCACTGTCTTGCCTTTTCACCTCGCAGGATTGTTTTGTTCAGGGGTCTTTATACAATTGGTACAGCTCATTACCCAGGTGATCTAGCACCCAGTTTCCCAAAACAGCCAACGGGGAATCCATAGAAATCCACAGCAGATTCTTAAAATGTAAGAATTAGATCCATTGCTTAGGTGAAAACTGTAAGGATAAATTTCATACCTGAGCAAAGTTTCCTGGATGAGGGATAAACCCTCAAATAGGTTCTTAAGTGGAAAAGCTGCTACACCCATAATGATGGAATGCAGTGCACTAATAAAGAACAAGGAAGTGTCCTTTTTAACTTGGGGCATTTTTGTTTTGCCTTTGTTCCTTTGCTCTTAAGATTTTTAGCCACTATTTTGAACTGTATTTTGTAATAAATTTATAATATATTTCTGAGGGCTTCAGTGTCCATTGAAGTGTCTTTCTCTGAGGGTGAGAGAAAGTCAGGAGAGAAGAGAAATTCTTTAATATTCTAAGATGTTCCTAGAAGGAAAAGAATGAAAGAAAGAAAATGAAAGAAAGAAAGAAAGAAAGAAAGAAAGAAAGAAAGAAAGAAAGAAAAAGAAAGAAAGCATATTCTGTTGCCCATTACTTTGAATTGTAATTTTAAAAAATGATGTGGGGTTGGATTGGATTGGCTATCTTTCTGTGCAGACAGTAGGGTTTCCAAGCTCCATTCAGTCTTGCAATGCCAAAGGAGGGGAGAATCAGGGATCTCTTGCCAGACTTATTTTGTCCTAACCTTTGATTTTGCTATCTTGGAATCATTTTCTCTTTCGGAAAGTGAGAAACAGTCCACGTTTGTAAGAATCTCAAAAGATCTGTTTGTATGGATGCAACTGTCAACGATTAATGCTTATTGAGAGGAGTCCATGCCTGAGGAAAATCCACCACCCTCGTGGAGAGACTCCCTTCTCTGGCTTCCGAACACAGCTCTGCCTCAGGAAGCTCATCTGCCCCGTTTCTGCTGCTCAGGCCTTCAGTGCAGGTTCTGAGGGAGAGGGCAGGCCACCGGCCTCCTCCGTAGGCTGAACTCCAGTTTGCAGAGGGACCTCTGCCCTTGTGGCAGGAGGGGCTTGGAAGCAGTCTGAAGCTTCAAGGTCTGCTTTAGAGGATGGGTTTGCCCACCTGTTAGCATGACAAATAAAGGGACAGGTAATGGAAGAGGGCTGCTTGCAAGATGCCAGGATCCACTCTCCTCGCCTAGCATTAGGATCCCTTTTAGGAGCTCACCCTCTTGGGCCAAGAGAAGCCCCTTCCCACTTCTGCGAAGGCAGGGGAACGTAATAAGGGCTGGGAAAGAAGTGGCAGCATGAAAGGGAGTGACCTTTATTTGCAATCCTGGCTGAGATTTACAGTTTATTACTGATAGCTTTTATAAAGAGCCATTCAGTTCAAAGGTGAGAGGTTTGTCATCTGGAAATGCAATTAACTTTAGCCATATTCCAATCCCCTGGTCTTACAGGGGGAGCAGGCACTCCAGCGTGGTCACGGTTTTCTTTTTAATGTAATTTTTCTTCCATTTTAGGCCCAACGCATCCCTGGAATTTAAAATAGCTCTGTGGTTTTGTTACTATTTATGAAGAAAGGAGAAATTGAAAGGGACCCCTGGTCCAGGTTTACTTTATTCCTTCCTCCTGTCCTGAAAAACACTTCTAGGAAGAGGAATGCTCAAAGCATAAATGTAAATAACCTTAGGAAAAGACTATATGATTAAACAAGTTATAAGAATAAGAACCTTTCTTTTTAATTTAGAGGGTTGAATGTTCTGTTGGAAGTTACGATTCCCCCCCTCTTCTAGGAAAACAGCCCCCACCCTTAATAGTCACGTAGGGCTATTAAAATAGCTGGAGCCAGCTTACTTTTCACAATAAAGGAAGGAGAAAATTACAGGCATGAGGTACAGAGGAAAAAAAAACCCTACAAACTAGCTAAGATCCTTTCCCATAGAAATCAAATAGATGACAAGCTATGAAAAAAACTTGTGAAAAGCAAACCAAAAGGCATGGCAGGAAGGAACCAAGATAGCAAACAAGCAACTACAGTGGATCAGGACCATAAAACCAAGATCCCAATCTCAAAGACAGGAATTCAACACACACAAATCAAAGACTTCACTTTCAAATCAAAGGACCTGAAAAAGTATAAGAAAGGGGTTTTCTTACCCACTTATTAGATTAATCCTAGGAACGCTGTGAGATTTCTTATCTCCCTTCCTATTAATAAACTGATTCTGACTTTCAATGCAGCTGACCAAACCATTTTGCATTTCTCCCAGCCAGGAAATTTGAATCCACAAAAGGAAAGAACTTTGCCTATTCCTTAAAGGGCAAGGTTTTCTTTTTTCCTTTCCTCAGTTCCCTGCCAGGTAAAGCTATGACGGCAGAACTGGGCTTACCCTTTTGGGCAGGAGGAGCATGAGACTTTCTCTGGGTCTGATTGGGAAAGACCCCATGAGGAACCCCCTTCTTAAGGGGTCGCCCCTGGCTTGTTCTCCTTACTGGCTCCACCGCTCAAGATGAGAAATGTTTCGGTCAGGCCAGAAGGACCCCCTGCCCCCGCCAAGCATGGCTCCCTATTGTCTGGAGGAAGCCAAGCAGCACAAGTCTTCTGGGGAAAGAGAAACTGCCTTGGGAAAGGATGGTGAGCCTGTGCTCCCAACCAACCTTCAGCTGTGGAGAAATGGCTGGAAGTTCACGTCCTGTTTGGCTCCTGCTGACTTTGTGGAGAAGATGCGAGGCAGTCTTCTTGGTGGCCTTGGTACCAAAAGGGTTAACCGGGGCTGCCTCCAGAGACGCTTGCTTTTCAATTTCCAAGTATCAAAGCCAACAGTTCTGAGATTTACTTCAATAACCAAACTCAAAGGTTGGCCAGGGACTGCCAGTTGCTGACTAACCAGAGTAGGGACTATAAGTTTTCTTGCTGTTAACTCAGGAAGTGGCATTTCAGCATCAAACTCAGAAGCGGGGACAGAGTGTGTTGAGCAGATCCATTGAGATGGTTGGCATCTGATGAAGGGAAGCCAAAGGATTGGCCAAGGAAAGCCTTTGGAAACTATGGGAGCCAATGTGAGTAGAGGCTGTAATCCACCTTGGCCACAGAAGCCAGTTGGTTGCTTTTTTGGCTGCTCAGTCTCAGCCCAACCTTCCACAGAGAACTTCTGTGAGGGAAGATTGAAGGAAAGTGAGTTGCCAGAAGAAGGGCAGGGAAAAAAACGTTCTGATCAATCGTAGCTACACCTGAGTAAAAAGAAAAAGGAGCTCGAAGCAGCTATTTAGAGAGGAACCAGCTCCCTCCCTCCCTCCCTCCCTCCCTCCCTCCCTAGACATTACTGCCAAGCATCATTTGCATCCTATGGGTAGCAGGGGAGGAGATGCTGTGAGCCCATGATGTCTTCAGTCACTGGTATAAGGAAAAACCCTCTCCCTTTGACGAGAGTGTGTCTGTGTCTGTGTCTTGGAAGCCTGGCCACGTTCACAACACTGACCTCCCCAAATAGCTGGACTGCTCTACTCTTGGAGTAAAAGTACAGCTTTCTAATGTACCCCAATGATAAATTCCACAGGTATTGTTTTCACGTGTGATAGAAACAGCATGAGCATTTCCACACAAATTCTATTTTGCCTTAAATAATGCTCTGGTACCTTACCTATTTTTGGCCATAAGTGGCCATATGTGGAAAAGATGATGGACTTCTTTCAAGCCATTTGGGACTTTTCTGCCTTGCCTTTCCCTCTTTATAACTTCATTATGCTTGAAAAGTCCAGTTAATACTTCGGCTCTTAATCTTTGAGTTTTGCAATTCTTTAATTTCAATGGAGTTAGGTATTTAAGTGGTGTTCTCAGCTAACTTCAGAGTCATGGAGAACATCAATTTTTCTTACTCTTCTTAAGCATGTTTCTTTTTCTCAGCTACGTACAACCTACAGATCTTCACTGATTGTAGCCCCGTTTATTGCAGATGCAATTGTGCTTCTTATACTCTGTGTCTATGGAGATGCCCAGTCACCCTGGTCATGGAGGTCCCAAAGGCGCTTTTCAAAAGGCAGCTGGACTTTCTTGGCTATTTCTTTGAAATTTCTTTAGAACTTGGATGAGAAGTAAAACATTTTAAGGGGGAAAAAACCAAGAAAGTCCAGGTGCCTTTTGAAAAATAGCTTTGGGGTTTTGTGTTGTTATTTTTCCAGATATTGCCTCCATCCCATGTTAAGGAAATGAGGGGATGGGATTTCCAGGAGCTTCAGGGATGATTGTGAAGTAAGTGCTGGATAGCTTTGGCTCTTATTTAATATTGGCTAAAATAATTGTTCTTCTCTGAACTGAATATATTCACTGTAAGGATACACTTTCACTTTAAAATAAACAAGTATGCTTTATAGCTTAAGAATGTAATAGCCCACTTTTACTGCCAAATAAAACTCCTCTCCTGCCATTATTAGAAATGTGAGAAATAGATTCTGCTAAACATGGAGATTTATTATAGAGAGCACCATACTTTGGAAGGGCACCCATCCAACATATTTCAAGTACCAGACGGCAGGCCTCTCTTGACCCCAGGGTCACGATAGACAGAAGTCGACCTCAGATTACCCAATTAGAGTTCTCATCAGAAGCCTTATCTGGTTGGAAAGGTACTGGAGAGGAATAAAGAGATTGGTTTTCAAAACTGTTGGAGATGACTGAGAAAGTGGATCCCCAAGAAAATGCTGCCAATTTTTGTGTGCAACACAGAGCTCCGCGGGTGACTGCACTCCTGATGTGAACCACGTTTTGAACCTATTCAAGGTAGGCAATTGTAAGGCCTTTGTGCAAAAGCGGTGCTGGGAATTACAAGGGGAGTTAGGGCTGTCCTCTGAGCTTCAGAGGCCATGGATCAAAACTCACCTCAAAGAGTCTCCTGATACCTAAACAACTTTTGAAAACTGCCTTGTCCTTCCTTCAGCACCTAAGGAATGTCAAGAGCCTTAGATATTGTGCAGTTTTTGAATGGTTACAACTGGGCTGAAGGGTTTGCTTAGTGGGTGCCAACGGAGTGAACTAGTGGTGGTGCATCCTGATTCAATCATCCTTTGTCTTCTTGCAAAAGTGGTGGTGGGGGCACCTTAAGAAAGGGGGCTCTAAAAACAGTTTGCAGTATGAATAAGAAAGCTGTGCTGCTAAGACCAGAAAAAGCCAGAATCAGAAACCATTGTGCATGCAGGAGAACCCACTGCAAGTCCACAGGGATTGTATTTGGAGTCTGGGCAAAAGTTTTTCTTTTAACAGATAACAGATAATCAGAGTTGGAAGGGACCTTGTAGGTCATCTAGTCCAACCCTCTGCCCAAGCAGGAGACCCTACACCATTTCTGACAGCTCTCCAATCTCTTCTTGAAAGTCTCCAGTGATGATGTTCCCACAACTTCGGAGGGCAACTTCTGTTCCATGGGTTGATTGTTCTCACTGTCAGAAAGTTTCTCCTTGTTTCCAGGTTGAATCTCTCCTTGTTCCATCCATTATTCAGTTTCCATCCATTATTCCTTGTCGGCCTACAGACGCTTTGGAAAATAGCTTGACCCCCTCCTCCTCTCTGTGGCAGCCCCTCAAATATTGGAAGACAGCTCTCCTGCCTCCCCTGGTCCTTCTCTTCACTAGACTAGCCAGGACCAGTTCCTGCAGCCGTTCATGATATGCCTTAGTCTCCAGTCCCCTAATCATCCTGATTGCTCTTCTCTGCACTTTTTCTAGAGTCTCAACATCTTTTTTATAGCGTATGTGTATTTTTTATTTTTCTTGCCTAAGTGTTTCCTTCCTTCCTTTCTAGAGTGACACCCAGACCCGATCAAGACTGAATTCCACAGGCCAGTAAAAATGGAAGTTGGCAGAGGCTGACTTCAGTTGACATCAGTTAATAATAATAATAATAATAAGAGACCCAATTTTACAGATTTGCCAAGAGAGTAAATGTTTGCTATACATGAATTGGCAGCATTAAACGATGCCCGTCTTAAATCTATTTGTACCCCAGCGATGCCTTGCAGTGTCTTCAATTTGTGAGCACTTTGCACTTATAACAGCTGTGGTAAAATGGCTTTGATAATGAGCACAAATTAAAAACTACTTTTGTATGTCACAAAGTATCATGGTATCGTGATGTTATGCCCTTTGGGTTAACAGATGCAACTGGGGCCTTTTAAAGATTCATGCATAGTGGCTTATAGGGATTAAATTACCAGAGCTAAATTATCTGCATAGGGTGATGTCAGAATGAAGTGAAAATGCACAGTAAAGAAATGCCTGGTGAGATGAATTTTGAGAAAGTGTAGTCGATAAGATTTGGCATTGAACAATCTGGTATACTAACTAGGGGATTTGGAAGTCTCCCTTCGAACACCCTCCATTTACCCTTCTTCTTTGGCTAGCTAGCAGGTGAGGAATGTTGAGGGCAGGTTCAGAGATCCAGAGAATCTTATAGCTGAAATGGACCATTTAAAACCATCAGTCCTGGGATCCAAACGAAAGTGTCCTTACCGAGGACTGCCTGACTCTGCCTGAAGATACCCAGTGAAGGGGCTTCACACCTGCTGCGGTAATGGGTTGCATGGCTGACATAAAACATTTTGAAATGAAATTAAAGCAGAATCTGCTGTGGTGCAACTTAAGAAAATTATTCTGTGTCAGGCACTTGAAATGCTAGAGAAGATAAGTCAACCTTCCTCTCAGTAGAACCCTTTTTTATATGGTTAAAAAGTGCTTTCATCCTGCTCAGAGGAAATACATCTTTTGCCGAGTTCTGTGAATATCCTCCTTGCTCCTCTATGCATCAGTTGCCATTTCTCTTGATGTATCTCAAAACATGATGCCCAGAACCAGAAACATATCCAACAAAGATCTGACCAAGTGCAAAATGATGAAACTTTTACATTCCAGGATCTGGAAGTGCCACTTCTGTGGATGGTACCTAAAATCACAGTCGTCCATGCTGCTGACTCATATTAAACATGAGATATAATGCAGTTCTAAGATCTTGTTTACAAAGTGATTCTATTGCCAAGGATTCCTGATTCTAGACTGTGCATTTTGTTTCTTTCTTCTATGAGAAAGATTGATTACTCTGTTATCCTGTTATTTTTAGCCTACCTAAGTTCTCAAGATCGTTTTGAAGTTTGATTCTCTTTTTTAATGCAGAAGGACGCAAGTTTTGTGCTGCTAAGATCCCTTAAAGTAATTACTGAATTCGCGTGACTGATCAGTTTGTTCTCAGATGGGGTTCCCATTCTGCCCAGATAAACAGTTCATTGATTTATTGATGAGATTTCTGTGCCACCAGTCTCGCCTAGAGCTTGCTCGTTGGGTCGTTCAGGCACCCCCAATGCTGGACTGTGGCAAGAAATTGCTCCTGAGGCCACTGCTTTTACTCAACAGACCTCGCACTTTTCATCATGGCTTCATCTTGCTTTTGAGTGCTGACCACAGCAACATAGTTAGCTCAAGATGCTCTTGCCAAGTCTTCCCACCCCATCATCCAAGGGCAATTATTCCCGAAGCATCACTCTGGTCCCAGCACTCCGAGCAGCTCAAATGCCGGGGCCTCCGATCAGGAGCACCATTTGCTTGTAGGAAGAGGCGAGGCTCAGGTTGCCTGAAGTGTCTATGGGCCCAGTGGCAGCCCAGGGCAGGCTTCACTGATTCACTAAAGAGGAATGGAGAGGTCTGCAACCATTCGCATCCATGGGCCCCAAGTTGGGAACCCTGGGTGAGGCTAGCACTAGCACGGTGCTGCCTGGGCACACCATCCTTTATGGCCTGGGAATGGGTCCGCCTGTCCTCTCCAAAAACGGTGAAGGATTCCAGAGGGGGAAACCCCTTTCGGATGCTCTTGTATTTCCCCTGAGAAGCCCATTCAGAGGAGGGGCTCTTTCCCAGAACCAGCACAAGCAAATCAATTGCTCCCATGCAAGGAGCACTTTTGACCCGCTGTGGCTGGCTCGCCAGTTGCACCTGCTTCTGGGCAGGAAGGACTTGTGGTCTTCCAGATGTAACTGACTAGTGACTGGCATGGCCTGGGAAAAGAAGGATGGCAGCAAAGCCAGCCGTGGGCAGAGCTGCTTTAGTTGCCTGCTCCCGCCTATCCAGGAGTGGCCACCAAGGCCACAGCCGAGGGCCCTGGGTGGGCGGACTTTGCCAGGAGAGGCAGCTTGGATCTTGCCAAGGGATGGGAAGCCGCTTGACTTATTTCCAGGCTTCTTCAAAGCCCAACGCCATGGAGGGAGCACCTGCCCCAGGACGGTTTTCTGCTCTTCCTCTTCTTGCAGGATTTGGCTTCACAGATTAAGGCTCAGAAACGGTTACGAAAACAGGCTGGTTTCTGGCGTGTGGCATTGGTGTCCTGTAGGTACTTGTAAAACAGGGCCTAGGGAGTGACCCAGATTTTAAAGATGCTTTTAAAGAGGGAACACTTGGGACCTCGCTGTTTGTCTTTCTTGCAGTGGTTCCAATTGTCTTAAGGGGTTTTATAGGCTGGGACTCTTGATGTTGTATCTGATTTTAATTTGAGCGAAGGCTTCCTAGAACCTGAGCTGGGTATTGTTTATTTATTTTATTTTTATTTGTCAAACAAGTACAAGATAACAAGTGTAGGTATGAACATAAACATGAACAAAGGGAGTAAATACAGATAAATGGGGACAGTAGGACAGGGACGGTAGGCACGCTGGTGCGCTTGTGCACACCCCCTTTAAGGACCTCTTAGGAATAGGGTGAGGTCCACAGTAGACAGTTTGAGGTTGGAGCTGTGAGGGGTTGAGGCTGTAACCATGGAGAGGGTAGGGCTTTCCAGGCATTGACCACTCTGTGGCTGAAGTCGTATTTTCTGCAGTCGAGTTTGGAGCGGTTTACCTTGAGTTTGTATTGGTTGTTTCTATTATTGTGGTCGAAGCTGAAGAAGTTGTTGACAGACAAGACATGGTGGTAGACAATTGTGTGTACTATGCTTATATCGGACTGCAGGCAGTGCAGTTCCAGATTGTCCAAGCCCAAAATCTCAAGCCTGGAGGCATAGGGAATTCTCTTGTGAGTGGAGGAGTGGAGTACTTTTCTCGAGAAATATCTCTGAATCCACTCAATTGTGTTAATGTCCGATATACAGTGTGGGTTCCAGGCAGACAAGCTGAATTGGTCTGATTCTGCCAAAGGTTTTGTATGCTCTATTGTCTTCCAAAGTGTATGTATTGATTTATTGGTTAGACTCATATTCTGCTTCTCCTCTGGAGGTTCAAAATGATGCATGGGCTGCTTCTTCCTACAACTTCTCCTCAAGCTTGGGAGGTCGGCTGAGCTAAAAAGTCCCTTAGGACTGTCTCTGGCTGGTTCTGGTTCTGGTTCTGGTTCTGGTTGGGGTCCTGCCTGTGCACCATCACCAGGTGGAGCTGAAGACCCAAGGAAGGAAAGCTGCCCTTAGCTGGGCGTTCCGCTGCAGCGGAACTGAGAAAATTCTGATCTCATTTTGTCCTAACCACCCAGGCCTGGACCAAGGGAACCAGTCCAAATCCAGCAGCTGGGCTTCTTGGGACCATCAGGCTTCAGGTGTTCCCTTCGTTAATACACTTCTGTGCTGCCTCATACATAGGAACATTTCAACACACCTTAAATAATAATACAAACTATTAAAACAGTGTGAACTATTTGTGTTAAATAAGTGGGAGGAAAGAAGGTAAAAGCCAGTAGAATCCCCCAACCACATTCACATAGCCTGATAATTTTGCATTAACTCTGTTTGTGAGGCTTGCTCAATAAACCACGATTCAAATAAACCATCACACAAGGACCAGCTTTCTCTTGGCACCTGTCCACAAGGACTGGGCTGAGCCCCACAGCTCCCATGTAAAAACAGTCGGATATCAGGAACAATGTCCAGTTTGCAGAAATGAAACGGGATCACAGACTGGAGTGGCGAGGGAAGAATCTTTCCGTAAGATCTGGGGAAGCCTGGTGTGGGCCCCTTTGTGGGTGCCAGGCAAGGGGACACCCTTCAAAAGCTGCAGATGCAGGCAGGGTGAAAGGCAGCCTGGTGAAGTGTCCTCTTGGTGTGTTCAGTCCAGAAATGCTCAAGAAGTTCAAAAACTCTTTTTGACTCAGGTATGCTGAATACTCTTTAGACGCAAGAGAAAATTGAAAGCAGTTTCCCAAATAATTTATTATCCCTCCCTCCTATTTTATGTGTTAATACAGTGCAAGCATTTTGAATTACATCTGGTGATTAATTTACTTATTTGATTTAACAATATACTAAGTAATACACAGTTCTAAAAATATCCATGTAAATTAGATGCATTTATATCAATATATAAATATTGATTTATATCAGGACATAATTTAGACTTATTAGTAAAGGTAAAGGTTCCCTCCTTGCACATCTGTGCTAGTCGTTTCCGCTCTAGGGGGCGGTGCTCATCTCCGTTACAAAGCCGAAGAGCCAGCGCTGTCCAAAGACATCTTCGTGGTCATGTGGCCAGCAGGACTAAATGCCGAAGGCGCACGGAATGCTGTTCCCTTCCCACCAAAGTGACTCTTATTTTTCTACTTGCAATTTTACATGCTTTCGAATTGCTAGGTTGGCAGAAGCTGGGACAAGGAACGGGAGCTCACTCCATTATGTGGCGCTAGGGATTCGAACTGCCAAACTGCCGACCTTTCTGATCGACAAGCTCAGCATCTTAGCCACTGAGCCACCGCGTCCCGTTAGACTTATTAATATTGCCTAAATAATTATTAATGCCTTAAAGTGGTTAGTTCTGAACATAATAAGTACTATTTTAACATTGAAATGTGAAGGTTGATAGTTGGGGGTTTTAGGGTTTTCTTTTGGTCTGGTGTGAAGAAGAGCCTGGCTCATGAGCTTGTTCCCTTAAGGGGCAAGCACAGCCCCACCCTGGGCTACGTGACGGAGTGCCAGGCGCCTGCTTGGCAGCATCTCCCCCAGGAGGGTCCCTTCGCTGCCTGGCCGGTCCCTGGCATTCAGAGACATTCTCGCCAAGGCTCCTCGTGGGCAGAAGCCTTCGAAGATGCAGGGATTGGTTAAGAATGAGATAGTTGATTAAAAGAGATGAATTGGTGTATGTTTTGTTCCCATCACAATAACACTTCGCAGGTGATTATTAAATTAGAGATTTTCTTTGTCTTTCTCACAAAAAGAGCCCCTTTTCATGTCAGCACCAATTATGAGTGGTAATTTTTCTCATTTTACAAAAGAAATTTCTGTCCTCCCTCCCTCCCCCATACAAATAAAATGGGGCTTTGACATTCAGTGACAAGGAATATATTTTTTTCTCTTTTTTTGCACACACTGTGCTTTTGAGTTTTCTTTTAAAATTCTGTTGACTCTATTGAAATGTGACAGGGCAATATTTAACCTGAATGGAGGCACATTGACTTCCCTTATTAAAACTGACAGCTAAGGACATTTTGCTCTTTATTCCTTCTGATACATGCAGACAAGTCTTCACTGCTAACTAGTATACAAAATAAAAAAATACTAAGGAGATGAGCACCTTATAAACAATATATGAATGACAATTGTAAGTTTAATCTAGCAAAGAAACCTTTTTTATCCTTTATTAAAATTAAAGCTCTTTCAGATTAACTTGATATAGGAAGGCAGCCTGAGGTGGTTAATTTCCCAGTGTGGATTTTTTCTTCCTGAGCTCCCCATAATATTCTGGGTGTCAAGTGAGGGGAGAAACCATTTCTGGACGTTGCCCCTTTCAGGAAGCAGGGATTCTGCCTGGCAGCTGAGTGGGGCACTTCCTTCAGAAAGGTTTTCTGCGAGACAAACCTCTCCACTGCGATCCAGCGGCTCCAGGGCCTGAAGCAGGCAGGCCCTTGGCCCCCAAGGAGGAGAGCAAGGGGAGTCTAGGGCAGCACAAGCTAGAAGGAACCTCTGGGATTGCCAAGAGAAACCTCCTGCTTACAAGGCAACATGGGATCCTGGTTCTCCAGCAGATCGAAGGCTCTTCTGCCCTCCCCCCAGCCCCCCCCCCCCCACTTCTCTCTTTACGCACCAGAGTTGAAGCTGCTGGCAGACTTGGAGGCATTGGCAATATTTATGCCTCCAAATGGTCCTTGAGAATGTCTTTGGCATGTGGGTCAAGGAAAAGCCTATTAGACGAAACAATGGGATGCCCAAATAAACAAAATTGGTTGTTTTTCAAGCACAACAAATTCCCTTTAACTGCCAGCACTTTTTTATAACAGTCCCTGTAAACCGCAAGAACAGATGTGTTCTGTATACACAGCTGTTAGCCGAGGAGTGTATGCTGTGTCGGAACATCTGTAGGAATGAAGTGGAATGCAAGATTGGCTCAATTGAGGAAGCAGAAGCTGGCCACCTGCTCAACCCCTTCGCTTGCAGTTGCTGACAGACGGCAGTTGCAGAAGGCTCCCTAGGGAAGCCCCCAGGGGCTTTGGAGCTACCTTGGGCCCGGTGCCCTGGCATGGGTGCAAGTGGGGCAGGGCTTGGTTGGCAAGAGGGGTATGAGGTGAAGCAGCTGCTCATGACTTTCAAGGAGGGGTGGAGCAAGGGGGTCCGGGAAGGCCACTTAGGAGTGTCCAGGGTTTAGCCCCCTGAATAAGAACGAAGGCTTTTAATTGTGAACAATGGATTGTGTGCAGCCTCTTTCAAACCAGCTGCCTCCATCCATCATTGTTCCTAAGGGCGGAAAGCATCTGCCCCGCCACATCTGGGGAGACGGTGGGCTGGTGCCGCCCTGGGATTTCATACCTTATTTAGGAGTTTGAAAGGTGCTTTTCTTGGCCTGACTTGATTTAAGCTGAGTCTCCGGGCAGCACTTTCTTGCCTTGTCCCTTACACCACAAAGAAGACAGGCTATAAATACAGACAATCCGCTTCATCTATGGGAAACCTGGAGACGTTCATCCATTCCTTAAATGTCGGTAAGAATGTGGCAAACTTATCCCTGGTGGCTGATTTGGCTGTGGCTGGTACATTCTCCTCCGAGTTTCTGTTGGTGACCACAATGCTTGCTGGGTTTCCCACTAGGAAGGCACTGACTGGGACCTGGGAAGCAGTGCAGTGCCTTCCCAAATACATTCTGCTTTAACTCAACTTTTTTCCCCGTTTTTTCCTCTTTTGCCGGTCTCAGACATAGAAGCCTGCTATTCCTACAAAAAGAAAGGAAACAGGGGTTGGGGGTGGAGGTGTGTGTGGGGGGGGGTGAGGTTAATAAACCATGTAAGATTCCCCCTCCCTCCCCTTCAGCTGGGGTGAAGGCGCCCATAAGCATCTGTGCCGTCATTCCTTAGGAAAGTGAAGAGGCTTCCACAAACCTACCATCATCCCCTGACTTTTCAAAGACCGTTGCTGGAGGCCAGAGCCCTGAGGAACGGACAGTCTCATCCAGTCTGGCTCCTTGGGCACATTTCTTTCCTTTTTTGTCACAGCCCACATCCTTGGGCTTGTGGCACAGCTTCCCCTCAGTCCGGACTGCAGGTGCCTGGGAGATGTGGGGAGGGAGGGAGGGAGGGAGGCCCCATCCTTTTGCCCGCCTGCCTCCAGGGGTGCAGACCCGCAGGGTGTCTCCAGAGCTCCCTCCAAAAACAGCACTGGGAAGCCAACCCTGGAGACGCCTAATGGTTGGGCTTCTTGGGTGGCCTTTGAGGGGAAGGAGGCCCTGCTCCTGGGTTGAAGGGCCCTGCATCCAGACAGGCAGCTCTCGCCTTGAATCTTCCAGGCTCCTGGGGAAGGGGGGCTCCAGGTCCAGGCAGCAGCGAAGGAGACGCAGGAGCCCTTCCAGCCTGGAGCCGTCAAGCTGGGAGTTCCACAGAAGGGGAAGGAACGGAGCACAGATGCCTGAGAATTAAGATAGTTTTTGTCCTGCTTAAAAAGCATGTTTCTTTTCTCAAGTCTTCGAGAATTTGATAGCCAATGATAAGCAGGGAGTGGAAATTGCCCAGTGGGAGAGCAGTGCCCTCTGCTAATCTCTGCAGAGGCTGGGTGGTCTGCATTCAAAAGGGGCTTGAAAGGTGGATGCCATCCCACAGAGCAAGGAGTTCCCTTCCCACAATGGAGAGAAGAAAGGAAAGGCCAGCAAGCAGGCCAGAGAGGTGGGAATGGCTGCCTTAAAAGGAAGGGAAATCAAGTCCAGCAAAAAGAATATTTGAATGGCTCTTCCTCTCCCTGTTTCAGTACACCCCTCCAGGAATGGCTATCCTTGTTTATTTTATTTAGTACTATTTCATTAGGCACATTTATATGGTAGCCCAACACACATTGAGGTGACTCCAAGTGGCTTGTAACATTGGAGGAGGAGCAGCAAATAAAACCCGAAGTGATTTTTATTCGGTCCCTGCAACCTTTTCTTTGGAGGCAGCACTGAGGGAAGAGCTGCTGTGGCTCCCGGACGTGACTTTTTCAGAGGCGTAGCAGCAACACGAGAGGCAGTTTAGGGTCAGCAACCGTCAGGCCATCTTTCATGTATTGGGGCTGAACTTGGAAGGATTGGGAAGCAGACTTTTGGAAGGCCACGGCCTGCTGACCAGCAGATTCCCCCCGAGGCTGTAAAGGAAGAGGAGGGCAGGCAGCCCGGCCCAAGAGGGGCCCCAGGGCAGGAGGGCCAGCCGGGAGGTCCACATCCGCCACCATTGCCAGCCATTGCCACCCTTCAGAGGAAGGAGAGCCTTCGCAACCAGGCTGTGAATTGGTTTCCATGCTCGCATTGACGGATTGGGAAAGCAGTTTGTTCTACCAAATTTAACAATGATATATCATTATCACAACTTTGGGAGAAATCTATAAAATCAATAAGTTTGTAGCCTGAACAGGATTTGTATCGCTTGCTTGCTGTGCTGGTGTCAGGCACGGGCGTATGGATTGAGTCACAGCCTAAGATCAATGGAATTTGTGGACGGTGAACTCAATAACAAGCCCATCTGAGGAGAAAGAGATGTAAAAGGCAAATGTACTAGACAAAAAAGAGGCCGATACCTTTTCCGTGCCTGGCTGCAAAGGAAGATGCAGCTGCGGCTACTTGGGAGGCTTTGAGGTTCAGCCTGGGGGGGCAGGGGGGTTGCCCACATTCCCGAGTTAAGATGGGGGTCTGGGCTTCTCCCGGCAAAGCCAGGACTGGGCAGCTGGCCAATCATGGCGGGGTGGGGAAGGTGCCGTGGGGAGTGGAGGGGGAGGGAATAAAGACTGGAAATGGCCAGGGGCCCTTCTGGGCAAACACCATCCCACAGCTCTATTGACTGCATGCTGGCTAATGGTCCCAAATATCGTGGCCTAATTAAATAGTGTAATGAATTCACCGCTCTTTTGTTTGAAGGAGGCGCGGAAGGCCCATTCCAGGAGGCCCCACAAAGAGAACTGCCAGCCCCGCGTTAAGGGTGGGGAAGGGAGCCTTGGGAGGCGTTTGGAGGCTCCCTTATCCCAGCGTGGGGGGCCAGTGATGCCCTGGAACAGGCAGGCTTCCTCCCGGGGCTTTCGCAGGCCCTGGGGTGGGCGAGACAGGCTCCTCCTCGGGGCCCAAGGCCAGCGGAGCACTTCCCAGCAGGCGGGCGGGGCTGTGTGGCCCCAACCCAGCGGCTCTGATCTTCCCAAATTTAAAGAGGTCTAAGAATTCATCAAGGAGAAAAGGACATTTCATTGCATGCTGGCGGGGAGGACTTCTTTTTAGTCTATGATAGCTTGACTAAGAAGTGATAGGAATTTATCTTTGTCATGTTACATAGATCCACTACAGGACTCTGTGATTTCAAAGTATGGTCCAGTGACTGTATGTATATTTGTTCAGGAGCCTCTAAAGGAGGCTGAAGGGTTGCTGGACTTTCCCTGTGAAGTTTGGCTTAGCTGCTGTCTCCGTTTGGGTTGAAAGATTTGTCAAGCATTGGCTACAGAGGTGTGAGGATGATGAAGAGAAGGATTTGGATCCCTGCTTTGCATGCTTATTTGGTGCTGCTGGATAAATAAACAAGGGAAATCCTTGGTCTTCCACATGGATGAAATGATGGGACAAGCAAGACCAAATGGTGCTTTTGTCCAGGGAAGTTTGACAGGTGGAGTAGGAAAACTGGAGAGCCAGAGAGCTCTGGATGTCCTGTGTGGATCACCGGGAGAGCAGGTGGAACAAATAAATGCAGCTGCCTTTGGAAAAGACTTCTCTGCAGTCCAGCCTTCACCAGGAGCGGCAACTTGTGGCCATGGCAGCTGCAGCGGAGGTGGGTGGCCAGGGATGTGGGGAAGGGGGGTGAAGAGTTGGCCAGCAGCTATAAGAAGATTTAAGGGAGACCCCTGGGGGACATCCCCATTTGCTAATAGGTGATAGATGGACAGAAAGAGGAGCAGTCTGAAAGCTATCTGAATTATTTCCATAGATATCACCTGCAAGGAAGACATCAGCTTTATTTTCTCTGGAGAGATTCCTTAATATAGGCGGAACACAATAAAGTAGCTGCCTGAAGCTCTACCCCCCGTGGCTCTGGTTCCTTGCACAGAAGGTGATTCAGTTTTACTGAACCTCTGTTTCTTTTGTCATTCTTGGGGCAGCTCTCCAGCAGATCTACCTGTCCTTAGAGTGCCCTTTAGGTCTTCTCCTGAATCATAGCTGGGATGGTGAAAAGCAACTAATTATGTTATCTGAAGAACAAGTCTTCTTTGCAATTGTGACATTATTTCCTCTTAATCCTTTTTCAGAGTTGCTTTATTAATGAATACCCATTTGAGGGACGAGAGAAGAAGTTAGAAACCTGGCTTCTGCCATGGCAGTTTTCACCTTCTATTTAGTGGCAGTAACATTCCCCATTTCTGCATTGTACCCTGCAATCGTCCCCAAGAGTGGGGGGAGGCCAGGCCAGGGTGGTCTTTCTTCCACATCCAGAACTTCTGGGCTGCCCTTGGAGACTGCATAGCTTTCTTTGCAATCCCCACCTGTGCTGTGGCTGACCCGTGGGAATTCTGTTGAAGACCCTTCCTCCCCCTCTCAGCCCATGGGGTCTCTGAGGAAGAGGAAGGTCTGGTGTAGGGGCCATAAGCTGTTGGATTTCGGTGGGGCAGCCTGTGGCTTTTTGCCTTGAATGAGAAGCAAAGTGCTGTTTTGTTTTTGACGCCTTCTCTGAATTCTCAGAGGAAAGCATTTCCCCATCTTCTACAGGAATCAGGCTTATCCGGCCTCTCTCAGACTCTTGAATTATTAATGCTACAGTTGGCCAACCCAGGAAGGTTTTGGTTGATTTGTTTATTAATTGTTCTAAAGAGGGCATTTGACATGCGGTCCCCACTTTTTCCTTCGGGAGTTGAGGAGGAAAATGGAAAGTGGTTTCAGCCCTAATTGTATGGAAAGCTTTTTTTATTTTTGTAAATGCAAAGGATGCCCCAGTCTAGACAGCAGAGCACCAACGTTCAGGACTTTCCCATGTGCCAAGATCCTTCCCAACCTTCCCATCTTTTTCTAGAAAGCCATCTATGAAAACATCTTGCCGTTTAATTCAGAGAAAGACTACTAACTTGAAAGGAGCAGCTTTTAAAAGATCGGCTTTTAAAAGGCGAAGTGAAATCATTGAATGGGACA
This sequence comes from Notechis scutatus, assembly GCF_049901735.1. NCBI lineage: Eukaryota > Metazoa > Chordata > Lepidosauria > Squamata > Elapidae > Notechis > Notechis scutatus. The sequence continues at coordinate 327,774 of NC_142017.1, read as the reverse complement.
GAAACAAACGATGGTGCCAAAGCTGGAATTGGAGGGATGGTAGCAGTATTCCAGTATTGGAGAGTTTGGAGTCCACTTATTCTCCAAAGCACCAGACAGGACAAGAAACAATGGATGGAAACTAATCTAGGAGAGAAGAAGCCACCTGGAACTAAAGAAAAACTCCCTCACAGGGACAATCAACCAGTGGAAGAGAAGTTGTGGGTGCTTCATCCCTGGAGGTTTCTAAGAAGAGTCTGGACAGCCACTTGCCTGAAAGAGCATCGTGGCATCTCCTGCTTGAGCAGGAGGTTGGACTAGAAGACCTGCAAGGTCCCTGCCAGCTGATTCTGATTCTTGTAGACCCTGCCTGGCATCTTTGTGGGTGTAATCTTCAAAACACGCTTATGGTGGTACCAAGACAATGTGCCCTTTCTAGATGAACCAGTTGTATCTTTGTACTTGATCCAGCTTCTTTTATCTTACACCAGACACCAAAATATCCTGAGCCCTCTTCAAAATACAGCCCTTTCCTTCCTCGGGGGGAAATGATGCATGGGTGCCCGTTTGCTTCAGAGTTCTAAGGAAGGTCTTATCCAGCCGTGCTTTGGGCAGGAAGAGGAAGGGTTGAATGGCCAGGGTCCTGGATTAATTCATGTGAGAAGAGGAAGAGACAAGGGTGCAGTCTAGACATGGGTGTTTAGGGGACCCAGGTGGGATTTGCTGTGGCTAAAATTCTCCATGACCTTCTGCCCCTGGGGAGAATCCAGAGCATCAACCAGCAGAAGGGTTCATTTGCCTGTCTGTCTTTCCAGATGCAAATGCAGCAGCATTTTATTATGTGGAGAAACATTCAGTCAATCAAATCGTTGTCACTAAGATGCTAATTACTTTCAATAAATGTACATCGCCCACTTAATGCAATGAGAGTTTAGAAAATGATACACCTTTGATAATTACAGCAACCAAGATGTGCCCATCAATCTAATGTTTTAGGTTTCTGATTCATTTGCATTCCTTTATTTGTATTAAATGAGCTTTCAGTTATTTTGATTGATTCACTCGGTCTTCAGAAGAAGAAAAATAGGATATGAAGATTTCATGTAAAATAGTGTGTGCATAGCTTGCCATATAGAAATGATGTGGTAAGATAGCCTTTTCCATTAAGAAAGGAAGGCAGAAGGACCACGGGGTGGGGGGAGATCTCTGCACACTGGCTTTACAGAATGAGGGGTGGGATCCAGCTCTCGGCAGGAACCTGGCTGCCTCTGTTGTGCATCACGGTGACCATCACCAAGACCTTGGATCCAGGACTGGAAGGAGATTCTGCATCAGGGCGGGGGCTGCGAAGGGGTCAAGGAATGGGCCCCACGACATGCCCAGATGTTGGGTGGAGGAGGCTCTTTGCTGCCAAATGTTTTCCCTTCCTTGGGCCCCTCCCCAGCCAGTCTTCTCCCTGATGGATGGATGCCTCCTCAGGCGAGCCAACAGAAGGCAGAAAGAAACACATGGAGGTTCATAGGAAAATACTCTCTCTCTCTCTCTCTCTCTCTCTCTCTCTCTCTCTCTCTCTCTCTCTCTCTCTCTCTCTCTCTCTCTCTCTCTCGGCTTATCTGCCTTACCTGGTCTAAACATTTTGTGTTCCTGGTGGCCTAACAGAATAATCTGTTCTTCAGAGTATGAAATTGTTCGTTTTCATTTGCAATGATGCCCAGGAAACAGAAGCAGGGTGACAGCAAAGATCTGAACTAGTCACAAGTTTATGACTGGTCATTACTGGCTGTCTCTTTCCAGCATCTATTCTGTTGTGGGCTCCGTCCTCCTCTTTGCAACTGAATTACACAACCATGTGTTTTTTGGGATGCCTTACTAATGAGTATAGTAGGAAGTCTGCAGTCCAGAGAACTTCAGGAAGTAATGTCTCACAGATCCTTTTCAAAAGGCAACTGGACTTTCTTGGTTTTTTCTTTGAAAACGTTTTACTTCTGAAGAAGCTTCTTGGATGAGAAGGGGAATGTTTTCAAGGAGAAAAACCAAGAAAGTCCAATTGCCTTTTGATAAGCGCCTTTGGGACCCCAATGGCCTGGATGATGGAGCATCTCTAGATACTTAGCGGGCGAGTCTTGAGCTTATGGGCTCACAGGGAACTGGGCAATAGCCCCACTGTGTAGCCGGGCACCTCTGCATTGTCGGGTGGGGTCTTTCCGCTTACCAGCCATCAGTTTTGGCTAATTAAAAATTATTTGCTAATTACAAATACAAAATACAAATCTGTGTAAGAATGTAACAAGAAAAACATTTGAAGTCTTGTGCATTTTGTACGCTGTTTAAAATGTCTATATCCTTCAAGCTGCTTAGAGTCCCCAAAAGTGAGTGGGAGGCTCTAAATAAACAAAGAAAGAAAGAAATAAGCTCAGCGGTTGAATTGCATGTGGGGTGGCGGGGAGGAGCATCTGCACGAGTGTGTATCAAGTCCTTTCTAATGTCAGCTTTGGTGCAGGGCATGGAATAATTTTTCCATCTTAGCCCAGCGTTCTTTGAAGGTCAGGCTTCCAATTGGGTTGCTACTGTCTTGCTGCAGAGTTTCCAAGGCACCTTAATTCTTGGCCTGCCGTTGATGGATGGAGCAGCTTGAATTCTGACAGGCAGCAGTCCGGCTGCAATGGCTGATGCCAGCCTGCTATTTTATGTCCGTTTGTCAGCAGAAAGAAAACAAAGGCCTTGGAGTTGGTCCTTCCTGACCCATCAGGAGGGAGGTGGGGGGTGCCCCTCTTTTCCCCATCAAGGAAAGAACCCTCTAATCCCAAACAAACTCGGCTGAACAAAATGCTGAGCCCTGAAGCTGTGGCGCTTGGATTTCTCGCCCTGCAGTTTGCACCAACTCTCCACTCTACCTCCGGGAGGATTCCTGGGACCCCTCACTCCCACGTACGGTGCCTGGCACAATTTCCCAGGCTCTTGCCCTGCTGTTGCTTCTTCCTCAATATTCTTCTTTGCGAAGAATACTAAATGAAGAGTATTGTCAGAACCATGGCTCGCAGCGGTGGCCTATTCCAGGCTTCTGACTTTTCTTTCTGTGGCTTCCCTATAGAATTATGCATAGTGCATAACAAGGGCAGGATAATATTCTTACTAATGGGAATAATTCAATGATTTCTTGTTCTGAAACAGAGGAATAAATGGTGGATTTTCTTCTCAGCTTTTGGAATTAGCCCCACGGCCTGGCCTTCTGTTTCTTTTCCTCAGAACAAACTCTGATCATGGTTAAAACCCCCTCCTTGGAAAAGGGCTGATTGTATGAATTGTACCTTTTCTCATAAAGGTGCACTTCATTTTTTTTCTTCTCGGCTAAAGAAACAAGAGCAAATAGCTTCCAGTTTCACAAAGCAGAAAGAGGAAAATGAAGCGGTTAACCAATTCCCTCGAGTATTATGTAATAAAGTTTATCCAGCTTTGAATGTAGGGCCATCTGTTTGCGTACTTTGCAAATCTTAGGTCTGATAGTAAAAACTGGGCACATCTTCTGCTTGTGAAGAGGGAGTGAAGGATTTGTTGGTTTTATTTATCAAACATTTCATTAATCACAGATTAAAATGTGGATCAGTAGGAGAGCTTTCTTCTGAACACGTTCATGTTCACAAACATGTGAAACCGTGTCCTAGACAGTACGCTAAATATTATCAGCTCTTGCTGTCCTTTCCCCATTTGAATTAAATCTTTGTAAAATAAGCAGGAATGGTATTGCCAAGGGCTGCATCCAACACACTCCTCCCCTCCCCCGAGTTGGGTCAGTAAGCAACTGGTCCCAGGGCCGTGGACCCCAGAAAAGGAGAAGCAGAGGCGTTTCCTCTCTAGCTGCCCCCCCATGGATGGAGGGATGTCTGGAGGAAAAGGCTGCAGGGACTCAGAGCCTGCCTGCCTTTGTCTGCAAGGAATAGACAAAAGATTGGGGGGGGGGGGAATACACAAGGCAGGCCGTAGCAAAGGGCCTTCGCTCAGCTGAGCTCAGGCGGACCCTGTTTGCAGAGGCAGACCTTGGAATCTGACCTTCTGCCAAATTGGATCAAGCTTTTCTCCAGGAGCGTAAACGCCCCCCCCCCCACGCCCCTTTTGGAGAAGCCTCCTCCCTTCCCCCAAGAACTCAGCAGCCGCACCCGGGAACGGGTGACACGCCAACCACTGATTTCATTCCAGTCTGTCCATTTCGTATAAAAGAACGATGAGGGGTGTGTAATTCTGTTTTTCCTATCAATCCATCCTTTCCTCATCTGGCTGGAAACTCTTTCCTTATTGCCTAGGAAAAGCGCCTCGTTTTCTCTCCCTCCCCCCCCCCCCACTAAGCCTAGGACACCTGCAGTAAAATAGTGATTTATAGTTCCTAATGCCTGAGTTGCAGGGTAACATAAAAAATACAACAGCTGAAAGAAAGCGATGTTTTTGTGGGATGAACACCATAATTTCCCTCTCTTCCCTCTCTCTCAATTACTTTCTACAGTATTATTATTACCATTACTGTTACTACATGTGGTAGTGGTAGTAATAGCACTAGTGGTAGTGGGAGGCAGCACGTAATAATTGATAAAGGTAGTTATTCATTCCCAAGACCCTTGAAGCAGTGAGACATTTGTGAAGATAAGCTTAAAGAAATCACATTAATACAGAAAAAAGTCAACACTTTATCCTTGATTTACTCCTTGTTGAATGGATGCAAAGAAACACCATCTGAGCAGCAGCATTTACACCATTTTTGGATGTAGAGTCACGGGCACTTTGTCCATTCACAGAGCTATTAAACAATTGTGTCCACTTGTCTTGTTTGTCTGTTGTTCAAGAAAGGGAGAGAAATGCTTCCCTTGACCATTCTCTCTTGTTTTCTCTTCATTGTGCTGAACACAGGAGTCAATTGCCCAGTGACATCCGCAGCTGCATTCCCAGACAGGCCGTCTTAAGGCTAATGCAGCACTGTCCCACATGGGAAGAGAAGGGGTTTGGTTCAGAGGAGGGGTCTGGCCTGGCCCTTCCTGGTTCACTGAGCTTCGGAAGAATCAAGGGGATGCAGGAAGTGGATTCTCCTTCTCCTTCTCCTCCTTTTGCAGGCTGTACCTCCCAGCAGAGTCTCTGAGCATCCTTTAAAGGGACTGACCTTTCTCTCCACATCACCTGATAGAAGCAGATTTAGTGGGACTCAGGAACCCTTGAACAAGCTTTCTGACTTCCCCAGCTCCCCATTCAGAGTGGCCGAAGCTACCTGCACTCTTACAACCATCTCTTAGCAAAGGTATGACTCTACCTAGACGGGGCGTCCTTTTTGTCCTTCAGTGGCTTTAGACTTGCAGTGGCTCTTTACCAAGTTATTCTGATGTTTCCAAATGCTCAAGCCAAATATTTGGTCCTTTTTTCTTATTTTCCATGACAGAATAATAGGAACTTATTTGCATCCACTAGGATGCAGGGAAGTACTGGTTATAAAACAGCCATTTGACTGCATGGTGGTTTGAACTAAATGAGTAATGTTGGTGGAAACTCTAATAGATTTTCTGCATGCGCGCGCGCGCGCACACACACACACACACACACACAATTAGTGCTCTTTGTGAATCTCCCACATGCCTGACACCTATCTGCCACAACTCTAGCTGATGCCATGCCAGCCCATCATGCTCTTGTCTGCTCTCGTTAGCCTGGGATCAACGTCCAGCTCTAAGCACAACTCAGAGGAAAAATAGAAATGCAGGGTTACCACAAATTTCATCAAGTAAATATGCTGGATCAGTTGTGACCTCTTTGACATAAAAAAAGTTTAAAAGCTGAAGCTAATGCTTTCTGATGGGCTTTCGTTGGCAATGAAGGGACTGGCAAGGGAAAAGCCAATCTTAGCAAGCCAAAAATATTCTCAACAAATACAATTTCATTGATACAGATGATTACATGGCATCAACAGTTTTATGTGATGGTGGAACAAATCCAAAAATAGATTAAAATAAATGTTTCCCTCAAAAATGTAAAATACCTAGCTGTGTTTCTGTGACTTTGCTATGATGTACAGTTTGGGACTTATGAAGTTAAAGCCTGTTTCCTCCTTTAATGCCTTGGAAAAAGGAAGACTGTCATCTCCAGGCTCTACCGGAATCAGGTGGCCAAAAGTAGTGCCCTCCCTGGCAGCATTTAACCCAGCTGTACACACAGGTGTCTCTCAATATTCAGGAGCCTCTTTAAAACCATCCTGGAACTGCCAATGTGGCTGGCCTGCTTGAGCTGCAGCACACAAACTTTGTAGGAAGGAAGAACGTGGCTTGTGAAGTTTTGCTGGAAGTGTCATTTGAAAAAAATGTGCAGTCAACAGTGATTGGTATTTGGGACAAGACAGGCTCAAGAAATTGGGACTTATTTCATGGCCTTGAAACCCTCAAGTTTCAGGGGAATTAGCCTGAGGAAGTCCCCTGTGGGAAATTGTCCTCCCCCAGCCCACTCAAAGATTGGATGCCACACTGTGGGTTAAAATGGTACTTCTGGCCTTCCCCGGGTCCACGGAAGGGCTTTTGGCCTTCATCCTCCATGCTGAGGGAGATCTCTACCGAAGGAGGCTGATGAAGAAGAGAGGCCGCTTCGTGCATCTTATCAGACAGTGACGGGAGAAATTTCTTTAAGGCCTTTAAACATCCTGGGTGGAAATAAAGGCAGAAGGAAGGAGATCAGGGCCAGGGGAGGGTTTTAAAAATTGGGCTACAGCATTTAAGAACCTTTCCTAACCAGAAGAGGGCTTTCCAACCCTCTCCCTCCTTGGGTCACTAGGGTGAGGAGTAGCTTAGAGGAGGATCTCAAGCTGTATTATTTATTGTTGGTGTATCTGTGTCTGTCTGCCAGGTGTTGTGATTGCCTTGTAGCCCCTCAAACCTTCTCTCGCCTTATTCCCCCCCCCCCTTTTCCCCTTGGTGTGAGTTGCGCTGGCATTAAAGAGCAGATAGAGGCCTTCAGATCAATAGACAACATCTACCTGGAGGGAGGGAGGGAGGGGGAATCTATCAGACACACCACAGATTCAGGCGTCTCTCAAAGATGTGCAGCTTTCTAAATAATGGATGCTTGAGAAGCTGGATTGTTAACAGGAGGCGTGTGCAGAGCTTCCCAAACCCTTTTCTGAGCCAGCCTTGGATTTCGAATGTTGTGGTTGTCGCTTTGTCACCAGGGCAAATTCAGCAGAACAAGCAGCAGGGACTGAAAAGACAGCAGTGGAGGGAGCCCAATGCGGCAGCGCATGAGTCCTCTCCTGTGTGCCCAGGGCCACGCAGGTCCCCCTTCCTGCCAGGCATGCATGATCAGGGCCCTGAAAAGGCCAGAGAAGAGAAGTGGGCTTGGTAGGCGCTGCCTCCCGCCAGCCTCTGGCGTCCGTTCCGTGTGTCTGATGCTGTTTCTATCCTCTGGTTGTTTCTGAGAGACGGAAGATGGAATCTCATTTCAAAGTCTCTGCACCTTCCCCCCAGGAAGCGAGAGGCAGGGCAGGAGAGGAGAGAGACGGCCTCACCTCCTTTCGCCTTTTGCTCTGATCCTGGTCTCACCTGGGAAAAACGGGTTTGGGCCTCTGGAAAAGGCCTCCCCACCTCATAGGTTGAACCATTTTGGTGGAGGAAACCAGATAAAATCCGGCGTCTTTATTTCTCTTCTGCTTCTCTTGCACCGTGCAATGCGGGGCGGGGCAGGGGGGGGCTGGGGTTCTACCCCACAGGCAAAATGTGGGGCTGCTGATGAGCTTTCTCGGACAGCCAGCTGGAATCTGCAGGCAGCGACTTCCTTCAGCTGCCCTCTCCTGCTGCCCAGATCAGGAAAGGACCCTCCTAGAGGTGGTCCAAACCAGCCGGTGACTCTGGCCTTTCTTCGGCCCTTGACTTGGACACTTCCCAGCTGCTTTGAAGGCAGGCCTCCCTCCACCCCCACCACCCCCACCACCCCCGGGCCCCAGGGAAGATGCTGGGGTTCCGGGAGAAGAGCCTGCCTCAATGGCCTTCGCATCTGCTCACAGCCTTATTTTTGCAAGCTTATGAGGACTTGATTGACACACAGCCTCCACTTTAAAAAAAAAAAAAAGGGGGGGAGAATTAAATTCTTTGTAAAGGGGATGAGGACCCCTCTTGCCCCTGTTTTATGGAGAGGAAATGCAGCTGGGGGGCTGGGCCTGATGAGCTGCTTTGGCTGCAGAAGAAACGCTTGTTGGTGTCAGATCTTGGGCATCTTCCCCACCCATTGCTGGTTTTTGGTCCCTTCAGGTGGATGAATGGATCCCAAATGCTGACTCCATCCTGCAAACAGGTTGGGCCTGGGGGCAGCCTGGGGGATGCCCTTTGCTCTGGGCATCCAGGGGGTGACCCAAAAGAGGGACTTGGTGGCCTCAGGGTACGGAGCTGCCTCCTCCTCCTCCTCCTCCTTGGCTCTGAGTGGAGTCGGCCATGCTGGTTCCCAGAGCTGCACCTCAGGCTGTGCTGCCCCACCAAAAAGCAAAGGGGCCCTTGCAGAAGATTCCCCCTCATTGTGGCAGCTGGAGTGTCCCACCTGAGAGGGCTGGCCGGGAAGGTTCGGGCTCTCGTCTCTTAGAGCCTTTGCATTGAGAAGTGGCCTGGCCAAGAGAATCTGCAATGTGTCATGAGTCAAGCACATTAAAGGCCAAAAGGCACAATCAAAGGAAACCAAAACTTCAGGGGGCCTTGGCAGCTGCCTTTGCCCTGAGCACCAGCTGAAAATGGCTGCCCTTCGCTGCCGCCTTAGATTGACTGCTGCAAAGGGTCTCCTTGGGAACTGGCTGTGCCATGAGGTACGCCCGGTGGCAGAAGCGTGCTCCCTCTGAGTTGAAGGCAGTTTAAAGCTAAGGAGGATTTTACATGCCACTCGGCTTGTCAGAGGAAAGGCTGAGCACCAGAACCATCCATCGCTACCTCCCAGAGCCCCCAGGACATCTGGGTGTAGAAGGAAGATGAATGGAGGGCAAGAAGTGAGCCAAGTTTGGACCGAAGTGTGCTATGAAAGTGGGGGCTGAACGCTGGGCATGCTTGGAATGGCATAGAATGATCTGCTTCCTTAAGGGATGCCATGTTGGGGGGGGGGAAGTAAGTTTTGCAAAAAGGTCAGTTTGCTGGCTCCCCATTTTCACGCAAACCTGCTTTGAAGACTTCTGAAGGAAACCAGAAAATAAAAATAAAATAGTTCTTCTACATCTTCATCCCTACAATTTGTACTTTGGGATTCTAGTGGAACCAGCATTTTTCTATTTTGCCAATGCAGTCAAATTAGATTGGAGAATAACCTGGGCTTTATTTTCCCATTTGCTTTGGAGGACTGCAAAGTTCTGGACGGCCACTAGATGGGAGCAAAGATTTTGGGAGTTTTGTGGCTATCCAGATACTTGCAGTCCTGAGAGCCGCAATTTCTCCTTTTTAAAAAACGATAATTGTGGTGCAGTACTGAGAGCCTGTGTGTCAGTAAGCCCACGTGGCTGTTCTATAAAAGAGATGCGTGTGAAGTTCATTTTAAATGAGTGAACAGCTGAATACACAGAAATAATGGCATAACCAAAGCTGAGATAAACAGAAAGTTTTAAACATTCCAGTTAGCTTCCCAGATGACAAATGGAGATGCCCATTAAAGTTTGTGTGCAATTTGCTTGTTTTTTAATCAATCCTTTTGTTCTTGTTCTTTATCGAAATAAGGTCTGGAAATTATTTTTCCACTTCTTTCCTCTATCTAATACTTAACATTTTTTAATCACTCTGAAGATAAAGGGATATACATTTATAATTATTCAAAATTGTCATTAAAATTTAAGAAGACAACTGTTTCTTAATAGTTATGTTGCAAATGTCACTTTTCAAGGTTTTGGTCTAAATAGTATCAAAAGAGGCTTTTAGAGAAACCACAAATTAAGCCATTAACATTTATTTTCAGACAATACTCATTAAACTAGAAATAACTACTGTTCTTAAAAATAACTTCATTCATTACTTCTAAATTATATTATACATATATAGAATTTATCTTCATACATTTCTTTTGAAAAGACCAAGCCATTTACCACTGTACTCAGAAAGGGAAGGTGAGCCAATCTATATTTATTTAGAATGTCCATAACTGGAATCTTCAAACTGTTACATTCCATTCTATTTTGTTTTCCTTTTCAGGAAAAAGCCTAGATGAAATAGAGCAAACAGGATTCTGCATGGTTTTGTTTTGGTCATATGAAATATCTTAATGACTTGCAAGTTGTTCTTCCATTTTTTTAAAAAAATGCTTTCTTATGTATACAACAAAATAATTGAAAATGACAGGTAGTTTTAATCATTTCCCCATTAATTAAAAATGCACTTGTCTGAAAAGCAGAATGGACTTAACCAATCCAAGCAGCTAAAACAATGTTTAGATTTGAGTTTTTATCATATTTAATAAATTTTAAATGACTTTTAGGTAGGAGTGGCTAACAAAGCAAATCACTTTAATGGCTCATCCCAAATAAGGATTGCATTTGAAATTTATGGAGTCCCTGATAGAAGGGTTATAATTTTCTATCTCATTTAAAACCTTATTTAAAGTTTTCCTTTAGGGAAAGCAAGCTTTCCAAAAAGGGAAACGTGTTCCCTGTGATGTGATATAAATGTTTGAAAATAAAAGGGCATTCGGAAAAACAGTCAGCTTGCTCATCAGTAGCCCTCCGCTCGCTCGTCTACTTTCACCAAATGTCAGTTGTGTTTATCTTGCCTGAGAAAGATTAATGTTCCCGGGGACTGTAACTTAAAACAAAAGGCAACCCAGGCCGAAAGGTGGGGGGATTAACCCTTTTGGGAAAGGACCAGGCAACTGGTAGCATTGGTTTTGATGGGGAAACGCAGAGGCAGAGGCATCCGTGCAAATCCACCAGCTGGGGGAGTTGGCCACAGAGGTCCTTCCTGCCTGATCCAAAACCCACACAGCAGCTTTGTGGTTGTTTTCCCAGGCATTTTCACGGGCAGTGATTGCTTTGTTCTTGTTAAGCATGTCGATTAAGGGTAATAAAGGAAGACTGTGAGGAATCAATTGTTTGCCCCTGTCTGCCTTCCCACTCCGCTCCAACATAATTTTTGCTCTTCTGTAGTTGAATCCTCTAAGGTTGATGGTTGCTATTCAGGTTTTTTGGCAACCCTAATTTCAGAATCTGTAATGTATGATTTTGAATCCAATTTGTTGTTGTTACAAAATAATTCTGAGAGTGTTTACGGGTCCTTGAGAAGTGAGTGTGAAATTATACTTGGGTTGCAGTAGAGTATATTTTTGACTTCCTCCTGTGGGGAATCTCCTAGTGGCCTTGGCCCTTGCTGGGGGACCTTGGAACAAGGTCCAAAGAGAAGGGCATTTCTGCTATTTCCAAATAATAACAACTCTGCGTGAAGCCTCCAATCCGTTGGATTTTCATGGTAGAATTGTGGAATTGGAAGCAACTCAGAGGCCATGTAATCAACCTCTCGTCCTTGGTGCAGGATCTGCTAAAGGGCGGTAGAGAGTGAGAAAGAGAGAGAGAGAGAGAGAGAGAGAGAGAGAGCTATCTGGCCTCTGTTTGAAGACCTCCAGGGAAGAAAAATGTACCCCTTTCACGAGGAAGCCTCCTACACGTCAACTGGGATGGCTAAGCGGGTCCTCCTTGGCAGGAGCAGGCTATCCAAATGCTGAGGATAATAACCTGGGCAAGAACTTCTCCTGCATTTCCACTTCTGACTTTTCCAGCAGCCATATTGGAAGCCAATATCCGGGTGAGGGAGCCTTTTTCACCTCTGTGGTCACCTTGTGCTGGGTCTGCAGCTCCTCCCTCCCACTGGGACTGGAAAATTGAGGACAGGCCTGGCGGCCCTGCAGACTGGCCAGCAAGGCTTATGCCAGGCCAGATTTGCCAGGGGAAACTAAGTTCTTAGCCAGGGAGATCAGGAACGTGAGAAGTTTTCCTTCCCTGGGGACGTCAGGAGATGACATGTCAAGCCAAGGAAGGCTTTTTAATTTCAAAAATTACAACCAGCTTTTAATAACGCGCTGCCCTGGAAATGAGAACAGACAATATTTGCCTTGTAAAACAGAGCAGAGAAGCCCCTCCAGGAGGGATCCTTGCTTGCTGGTGGTTGCAGCGCCTGCCTTCAGCTGACAAGCGTGGAGAAACTGAGGTGGAAGCACTGGCGGTAGTTCCCCTGCGATGCACCCCTTGGCCTTGCCTTTGCTGAGGGTCTTCCCGGGGGCAGGGCTTGTGGGCGGCCACAGGGGAGACTGTGCAGATGTGAAGAGCCCAGGGGTGGCTCCGGTTCTGCTCTGAATGTCTCCATTCTACAACAATTCTACAGAATTGACCTAATTTGACGTACATCGCACAGCATCTCCCCAGTTGACCTAAGCCATCCAACGTCCATCTGTTAGCATCGCTTTATTTCTGTGAGAAAGAAGAAGCATTAAAAGCCTAGAATGTTCTTACTCCCCCTCCCTCCCAGTGGTCTCTTTATCAGATGGTCAGCTTGGAAGAAGGATGGCCATGATTTATCCCAGAGTCAGGTGAGGGTTCTGGTAACTTCACAGCTTTCCCTTTTTTGTGTGGAAGCAATTCTGTTCTCACCTGGTTGCAGGAGACTTCCTCTGGCCTTCCAGTCTAGTCTAAAACTTACAGGTTTCCCGGTGGTCTCCCATCTCGGTGTTTAGTAGGCCCAGTCCTGCTTAGCTTTTAAATCTAGCTGCTACTTGATTCAAAAACCGTGTGAGAACTGAGGAATCCCTGGTGCTGGTCTTTTTTTAGCTTTCTGATGTTTGTCTAAGGCTTAATCACTTGAAGTGAGGAAGTGGTCTGAAGCCATCAGGAGGCTTCCTCCATTCGTAGTCATTCCCCAACCCAGGTCTGTCTTGAAGGCAAAGGGTGAGTATCTCGGGCCTCTGACTACTTCCGTTTGCGCTAAGGTGTCAGGGGCATCAAATCCCAGCAAGAGCAAAATTTTGGCTTCAGGATCAAGGGCGGGAAATAGATGAGCCATATGCTTCAGGTGAGGTATGTTGCTACCTACCTCTGGTGTTGCAATGCGGCTGCGGTCATCTGGTATCCCATTCCATTCCAGCACGGGCGGCAGAAGAAACTGGGAACTTCCATCTAATTACTCTATACAGAGTCCAGGAGCTTTTTCCCTCCCCGCCGTGCATCTTGGTGTGGTGCACGTCGATATCGTGAAGTACACTTCTTCCTTCTGAACGTCAAAGAGGTTGAAGAATGTGGACTTGGCTAGTGAGCGATCACTCTGAGGGTCCAGTATTACATACATCTTCACTGCTTCTTCTGGGCGTCCATCTGGGTAGACTTTGGCTAAGCAGATCTGATGACACACCGCTGTGCAACTGACACTCACCGCTGGCTCTGGGTGTGCTTCTGTAGCACGTTGAGGCTCCTTGTTCAAAGGAGGGCTACAAGATGTCTGCAGTGGTGGGTTGGCGTCAGGATGAAGCGAGGTTGGATGCGTGTCACTTTTGCAGATATGACATTGCAATTTGGCTGTGCAGTATTTGGGCGAGTGTTTGGATTTGCAACACTTGTTGCAGAATTGGAGATCTTTTATCAACTCTTTCCTTCTGGACAGGGATTTTGCTGCAAACCCCTGGCACCTGTTCAGCGAATGTCGAGTGTGGTGCAAAGGACAAAACTGGCTTCTCTTTGGAGTAGGAGATCTAAATTGGGTTGTATCTGATGAGTTCTCTCCCCAACTGTATGGATGAGGAGTCGATCTTGGTTTTATGGGCAACCATGAAGGGTCTTTCCCTTGCAGTGGGCATAGGGCCGGTGGACTATATACAGTTGCTGTTGTATCGTTTTTCATTGGGAGGACTGACAGCTCTAAGTCCGCGGGCCTGGGAGATGTTGCGCACTGTTGCCCGGTGGACCACGAATTCTTCCAGAATGGTGAAGGGGATAAAGTTGTGGCGACCCTTGGCCATGAAGGCATCAGACAACTGGAGCCGCTGTTCATGATTCTGGCTCCTTTTACCCCCCTAGGGACACCCAGCATCACTGACTGGTCACTTTGCCTGTCTTTCACTTCTTTTTACCCGTTAGTTCAATTTACAGTTGAAATAAATAAGGTTAATTTATTATGGCAAAAATTAAAAATCAGAACTCAGGAAGGCTGAAAGTGCTCCAGCATGCTTCTCTTCTCCAGGGGGCAGGTTGAGGGGGGGCCCACGGGAGCAGAGATACCCAGCCAGTGGGGGCCACAATGAAGAAAGGGGAAGATGGCAATGCTTTCACACCCACCCCTGTTATGAGGCTCTTCCCTCCAGTGGGTTCCAAATTCTTCTCTCTGGCTGCTGCTGCTGCTGCTGCTGGTTGGGGGGGGGGAGGGGAGACTTGGAGCTCCCTCCAGTTTGTTTTTTGCCTGGCCCTTTTGGGTAGCCGCTTCAGACCCAGCCTGTCCTGCCGCTTCCTTCCATTGGAGACAAGCTGTAGGGACAGGAGAAGCATCCCTTGCCCAGATGAAAACTGTCCTGGCTTCTTTCCTTATATCTGTAGAAGGTAGCATAAGTTCCCCCCTCCATCTGCCTCCTCTTTTATTTCATTCTAGGGTCTTTCTGTAAGATTAATATTCGCTGGGCAGAAAGCTCAGAAAGGTCAAAAAGGCGTGTGGGCTTTCAGTGGCAGGGAAGAGGCAGGACCCCCCCACACACACACACACTTTTGAGTCTGGGTGGGTGGGTTCAGCTCTGCCAGACTGGGTCTCCCAAGGGTGACAAGGGAGCAACGCAGGGAAACTGAACACAGGCCAAAGTCAGCTCTGGCTCAGCTAAACCCTTTCTGCTCTGCGATAGAATTGCCCCCTGCTGTGAGGCCATTCCTAAAAAAGAGAGATGCTCTTCCTTCCAAAGCCCACCCTCTAAAATGCCAATGGGATGTAGTAGCTCTGGCATGCACGAGGGAGGGGCTGGCCAGGTGCAGCTGGCGCCGGCAAATTAAACTCCGGACTTGGGGGTGGGGTGGGGGAGAAACAGAGTGGAAGGAAGAGGCAGATCTGCCGGGGACCTTTAAGAGCCATTTATCAGAGGAGAATTGGAAACCCTATTATTCAGCACTTTGTTCGGCTTGAGAAGAAGAAGAAGAGATTTGTCCAGGGCTCTGCCTTTTTCCCTAACCAGGCAGAGAAGGAAAGAGACCGAAAAATCTTTAGAAGCATTCAAGTACCTCCCTGACTTTCAACAGATGTTCTCTGTAGGACAAAAAAGAAAATAAACAATGGGGCTATCTTTTTATTGTTGCTTTGCTTTAATCTTATTTGATGATGTCTCTACAGGCTGAGACATGCTTTCTTGGATGGCAATTTCACTGCCCCCATATGTGTCTCTTGCAAGATAGCGGAGCGAAATGAATCTTGGCAGGAAGAGAACTAAACCTATCCACAAAGAAAAGAAGAAAAACATGATTTACTTAACTCCCTCTTGCTTGTTCCTGGTCCATGGGCTGAAAACACAGCAGCACCAATGTCTCTACAGAATGCACCCCTAGCAGCAAAGGGTATATTTGAAAAGCATCCTGGCACCTACTGGAGACAGGCAGCGGATGAGCAGGGCTTGCTCCCTTCCAGGACATCCAGCCCACATTTCAGGCAACTTGCCTCCTCTAAGTAGGTGGCAAATATTTGGGGGCTGCTCCAGCATCCCTTTCTCCTAGTATGGCCCTGTATCGCCACTTCCTGCTCACAGTGGTGGGTAGGAGGAGGGGAGGCTTCTTCAAGGGGAAGATCCCTCCATTCTGATGATGTTCACCTTCGCATGGCTTTGAGAAATAAAACCAGGGGCCAAAGAAATCAAGAAGCTGGATTCTATCCATATGGAGAAGCTGGAACTTTGGGGAAAGGCTTCGCTAAGATAGCCTTATTCAGAGGAATTGGTAAAGGGAACAGATCTCCCCAACTTGCTTCCATCAGCCAGAAAAACATAGAATAACTTTTGTGGTTAGGCCTGTAGGCTGAAGTTTCCTTGGCATTTCTCGCTGTTTCTAATGCCATGTGAACTATTATGAAAAATAATGGTTCCCGTTAACAGAATGGCTCATTGTCTTGAGTTGCATCACAGCAACTTATATATTTTATTTTTAAAAAACGAAAATACAAATCTCTATTCACATTAACAGTGTTCGTGTCATTGTTGATACATACATCTCCTTTTATACATAAACATCAAATCTTATTTCTATCCTTCACCCATTTGTACCACCTATCCCAAACTGCATAATAGTTAGTCCGAATCATCCTTGCCTCTTAATTCCATTGTGAATTTATTCAGTTCTACACAATCCATTATTTTTTGTGTCAAGTCTTCTTCAGATGGTATCTTTTTCTTCTTCCATCCCTGTGCAAAGGTTATTCTCACCGCAGTTATGATATGTATAATGATGTATCGGATAACCTTGCTCAATTTTCCATTAATTATTCCTAATAAGAATATTTCCGGTTCAAGTTCTAATTTGTGATCTGTAATTTCCAGTAACCATCTTTGTACCCTCATCCAATATTTTTTAACCTCTGGACACTGCCACTATATATGGAAGAACATCCCTTCTTTATATTTACACTTCCAACATTCTGCTTTGGTGTTTGGATACATTTTGGCCAGTCTTGCAGGGGCTAGGTGCCATCTACAAAACATTTTATATTGATTTTCTTTAAATGTTGTTGACAATGTCAATTTACAGTTATCCATCCACATTTTTCCCAATTCTCTAAATTTATATCACGCCCTACATTTTTTTGCCCAGGCAATCATTGGTCCCTTTACTATTTCCTCTTCTAATTCCACTTCCAACAAATAGTTATACATTCTTGTTATAAATTTTATCTTCTTGCCTGTCAAGATTTGGTCCAATTGTAAGTCCTTTTCTATCCCTTGTTCTTCTAAGTCTTTCCTGAATTTTGTCTGAATTTGTAAGTATGACCACCAATCTATAATTATATCTTGTTCTTTTAATTTATCAATTGTTTTTAGATTCTCCTGATTATCTAGTAATTCTTCATATCTGACCATTTTCCTTGTATCACTCATATTTGGGTGTAATATCACTTCCATTGCTGAGACCCATTTTAGTATCTTCATATAATGTTTTTTTTAACCTTTTCCCAGATTTGCAGTAATGATTCCCTTATCAAATGTCTATGGAAGTACGAATGTGTCTCATTTATTTTGTCCCACAGGAAGGCATGTCACCCTGCTTGGAGGTTGTGATCCTCAGTTACCAAAATTCTTTTTTTTCCTTCAAATTTATCCATTCCTTCACCCATAATAGTAATGCTGCTTGGTAATACAGTTCCCATTTTGGGAGTCCAAGTCTGCCTCTACTTCTGCTATCTTGTAGCATTTTTAGGCTTATTAGTGCTTTTTTACCCAGCCATATAAATTTCATAACTATCCTGTTTAGCTCCTGAAAAAATCTCTTATCCAATTTTATAAGAATTGTCTGAAAATAGTATAATAATTTCGGTAGAATATTCATTTTTATCGCTGCTATCCACCCTAATAAAAATAGTTGTAGTTTCCCCCAATTGGTCAGGTCCCAGCAGGTGTATTCTTTTTGGTAGCATTAAAACCTTGAGCAGCTTTGTGCTTTGAATGCACCTAGTGTGTGTGTGTAGGGGGGGGGGAATGCCTGCTGGAGCATGGCTTGTTTGTCAACAAGGCTCTTGGCCGAGGGAGGAGGGCCACCTATTTTCTCAAAGGAGATATTGACAAATGAATTGAGGTAACATATTAACATTGTTTCATTTCATTCTCTCACTGAAAATAAAATATCTGTGGATTTCTTTTTCGTTCTTTCTTTCTTTTTTTGTTGCTCAAGTGAGGAATGGCATTTGAGCATTTTCTGTATCCCCACACCCAGCCTCCTGGCTGAAGTTGCACTGGGCTGCCCTTTGCTCATCCACAGTGAATGTTAGGGACAGGGGTCTGGCAACATTTGCACCCCCCGCCCAAGAGGGGAGTCTGAACTTCCAGTTATGGCTCAGCTTCAGGACCAGAAGAGCACTAAATGGCTCAGAAATGGTCAGATGTAACCAAAAGCCCCTTGAAGAATAATGCATATATTGTTCCATGAACTTTTGTAAATCCTACATTCTACAGGCCATGTTATGTACTTTATTTATTTGAACTTGTTTTAATGTATTGTGCTGTGTATGTTTTTGCTTCACTGTAAGTTGGGAGGAGGCGCAGGAGGAGGGGGAGGAGGAATATAAATACACCCACAAAATAAAAATGACACAGGCTACAGATTAGACATATTTGAAGGGTTGCGGCAGTGGCATTAATGACGCTCCAAAGCAGCAGTTGGTGGTCATTTGCTCTGTGTCCTGATGGACAAGGAGGCAGATCTATTGCGTGAAGATCACAGAGGGGGCAGAGTTGGGCCTGACTTCATGAAGACTACTTTAAAAGGGGGAGGGGGAGCGCCTGGCTGTTTTCTCATTCCGCTTTTTTCTGTTCCTGTGGCAAAAAGTGCTGCCGCTTGGCTATCAGAGAGGAAGTTTTCTGGCTGCTCACATCTGGTCCTCAGTTGCACTTTCCTGAAAAGGTGATAAGAAAAAAAACTGTTTATTTGTAGCAATAATAATGTTAAACTTTGGGGTCAGAATGTCCCATTTTGTCATCCCACCTTGGTAATATGAAAGAGGAGATGTGCCTCCCACACATCCCAAGGGGCTTCCAGGAGGGAAGGAAAAGGGAACTGCGGCCTTCAACTTTGCTGGGTTTCTGTGGCCTGAAGCATCTGGAACACACCATCCATGAAGGGGGGCGGGGGGCGGGGGAAGACATACAGGTGGGGGTGTGGAAACAACATAATAATAACCTCACACTGGCCTGTGTGGATGTGTTTGTGTGCATGTATATGAATGATACAATCTCCCCTCTGAAATTACTGTTTAGAGGGGCTAATAATAACGAACATATCAGAACAACAATCTTCTAATTTAAGTATTCAAGGCAGCAATAACATTTTAAAGGAAATCACAAAAACGAAATAATATTTTGAAGTGTGGGGAAATGCATGTTCCTTGCCACAGCTTAGTAACAAGGGTGCTTTTAGCACACAAAAGGTGTGAGGAAGCTGCACTGTTGCGTCATCCTGAAAGTGGGATATTTAAGGCAGACCTACATTTAGATGATTTGGAAAGATTCCGGAATGTACAGTTTCTTCCATTAAAAAGCTGATTTGTAAAAAATGGGAAATGAACAAAAACGTCTTTAATCTTCTAAAACGTGTCTGCTTCTTTTGTGCCTCACCCGTTCACCGCCTGCGAGGAAAGAGCCGGAGCGCAGCCGATGCTTTCCTAACCTTTCAAAGGTACGCGGGACCGGCTTTACTTCCCAGGGATTTTCGCCCGTTCTTTGGTCTCACGCGACCTCCTGTCGATCACTGAAAGGCTTACAAAATTATATAACGATTTCCGAGGAAATGTGGAAATCCAAAGGGCTTGGGAGAAATGGCAGGGCGGGTCCAGGGCAGAGGGATCTCTCGTTTTAAGGCAGAGCCAGTTGATTCTCCGAAGGGAAGGGGAGATCAACTTCAAAAGGCTGGCAATGTTTTCGCTTTATGCAAAATTTAGAAAAGCGGACCTGAGCGAGGACTCGGGTCATGTTTGAGCAAATGCCAGTCGATTTTGCTCTCATTAGGGAGGCTTAAGGGAGGCTCGGAAGTCTAAATATTTGTATTAGTAATTATAAACGTTGGTATTATTACATATTTATCCACTCCCCGGGTCTGCCTGGAAATTAAGTTCACGCCACGAGTTACTGGCTTTAGATTTTCACCGGAGAAAATGAGCGAGAAAGCCCTGGCGTTCTCTCGCGAAAGAGCGGCGGCGGCGGCGGCGGCAGCGGCCGGTGGAAAATCCGCAAATGCTCGCCTCGGAACTGACCGGGCGGCGAGGGCCGCCTCTGGAATGCGGAGAGCCTCCTTCGCAGGGGGGCCGGCTCGGCCCGCCTAATCCGGCTGCTTGGCGGCGGGCGAGACGGGGAGGCGCGGTCCACGGCCATCTGGGGCTGGATTAGCCGGCGGCCACGGTCAAGTCCACCGTCCTGAGAAGGGGCTCGTCTGCTCCATCCCCGGGCCTAAGGGCCAGGCGAGCGGCCTCGAGGGGTCCCTGGCGACCCGGCGTTCGCGCGCGGGTTTGCTTAAGCGCTCTGGACTGGGTCTCCGGGCCATCCCGCCGCTGGTCCTTCGGGGAGCCCTTGCTGGGGTTGGGGCTCGATCGGACCATCTTCTGTTGGCGGCCCCGGGCTCGGAGCCTCCTCCTCCCCCCGCCGGGGCTGCCGCCGCGCCCTTCTGACCGGGTCGTTGCCCTTGGACGGCAAACGAAACAATGCCCCCCCCCCCCCCCCGCGCGCCTGTTCAAGGAGCAGGAAAAGGATAAAGAGCGCTTGACTTTTGCATAACAATAAGGAGAGATTTAGCCAGCCAAACTGAATCCAGATTAAACCCCTGGGCAGCCTTCCTTCTGGCCCGGCGCCCTTCACCCCCGCGGTGGCTGGGGACGGGTGGATGCTCCGGACTGTGTATTCGGCAATAGGTGTGTGAAGAGGGGAGGGGGTCTTCTCGTTTTGTTTAGGAGGCAGTAAGACATGCATTCCTTAGGAATACTTGCAATACTTTAAGGTCCCTTTAAAATATGTTGGTGTTTTTTTAAAAATAGCGCTTTTAAAATCTCGTTTTTCTTGGCGAAAAAAAAGTCTGCACTGTCATTTCCCCTCAAAATACCAGAAAAAGGCCTTTTCTTTCTATAACAAATATAAATCCTGCTACCCACTGTAAATTAGTAATCGTTATTCCAACCCTGTAAATACGAAGTTTATTTTCCACATAAATGTATCGTTCTCTCTTAAATATTTGCATTGCAAAAATAGGATATATTCTTGCAGATAAACTAGCAAAGCAGTTCCCATCTCTAATCTTTGTTCCAAATTAATTTTTTGAGAAGGAAAATATCATAGGAAAAATGCTCTTCTTAAAAAACCAGATATATTCTGAAATATAATTTAAATAATATAGAATTAAAGGAAATCTAGTTTTTAATATGCTGGCAAAGATTTTAATAATTTTTAGACCTAGTATTCATTTCTGGCAATACAATACAAAAAGAAACTCTGGAGAAAACAAGTTTGACTGTTGCTTTTTAAAAATATAAATTAAGTATATCAACTGTTTTGACATTTATTTGCTTCTTTGAATTATTGTGCAAATATGTTACTGGCGGTGTTGTTATTATTGTTTTGAGCCGCCTGTGTTGTACTTGGGATTTTAATTGTTTCAACTTCTTAGATAGTATGATCTTCTGAAGCGATATTTAAAATAATGTTAAGTAGAATTATTTTATTAGATTTGGTCTTTTTACTTTATTCTACAGGGCTCCTGCTACTTCATTGAAACGGGATGCGTAAATAAGTACCAAACGGAGAGGCAGCAAAGTCAGGGCCTCGATTCCGGAGGAAAAGGAGAGCCGGTTGGGGTCTCCTTCCGCGCGGAGAGGGGCTGCCGGCCGGCCGGCCGGGCAACGGCAGGGCTGAAAGAGGTGGGGAACGGGAAGAGAGAATGTGGCCCCTTCCCCAGGAGGAAGGGTCAGAGAAGCCCCCCCGCCTTCCCCCTCGGGAATGGGAGATTTTCTCCGTAGGAAAGAAGATGCGCGTGTGAATTTGCTCGGATCGGGTCTGTTGCAATCTGGGTCCTAAAAGTACTCAGGAAAGCCTTTTCTTTTGGATACTGTTCCCACGCCTTCCCCAGGATTGCGAGGCGCTTTAATTTCTCTTGGGTTGGGGCACCTACAGAGAAAGCGAGTGAGAGCCAACAGCTACTTTGCTGGTAGCTCAGGAACACCCAACTCTGGGCAAAATGCCAAAAAGCAGGACGGATTTGTTCCTAAATCAAATTTGGATCCATTTTGGAATCGACGCTCTCAGGATAGGAAGATACAAAATTGTACACACAGCGTTATTAACCTGTGGGGGGTCTGGATTGCTGCGGATAGGTTCCATTTGCCTCACACCTTCAAGGGGAAGGGGAGGCAGGAAGATCCAACTGATCTGGCTGACCACGAGCTCTGGAAGCAAAGGGCAGCCCTGAGGAGACAGGCAGGCAGAGGAAGGAAGGAAGGAAGGAAGGAAGGAAGGAAGGAAGGAAGCGTTTCCGATTCACCCCCTTTCTGGACAGTCTGCAGGGATGCCTTCTCACCCCTTGCTAGAAGGCAGACTGGGGCAAAGCATGTTTAAAATGGTCGTGTGAAAAAAAGAGGCGAGATAAAAATGAGGGCGAAGGCAAACAGCCTGTCAGGCAGATGCACAGAAAATGCAGGTTTTAGCATCACAATGCGGGATGCATTTTGCTTTTATGATTTGAATATGAAAAGGCTGAACTTCGCTCGTTCGGGCCAAGCCTTTGGCCTTTGTTGTGTTCCAAAATGACAGAATGCGGGGTGTGTGTGTGTCACACAATGGGATGACCGTGACTTTGAACAGATAAATAAAACATGTGGCTCGGGTGCTGCGCCCCTGCCGCCCCCCCAGTCAGCCTCCTTCCAACTGTGATTAAATTTGCTGTGGTCATTTCCCAAATGTCTGCCTAATAAAAAAAAAAACCACCCCTCGCTTTTTCTCACACCGCGGCTTTGAGGAAAGGCCCTTCCTGTGGTTCCCAATCTGCACTCCTGCCAATCACCCGGCCTTGCGCAGACAAGCATGCCTCTTTCATTAGCAGAAATGCTTCACATTTGATTGCATCACCCCTCCCCCCAGCCCCGAACTCCGGCTCGCCTCCCTTAATAAAGCGCAGCCGCTCTCCCTGTGCAGCTGTAATGGGGTTTCCTGAATGCTCCCCCCCTCGCCCGCAGCCGGCTTCCTTGCAAACTGCCTGGTGTGCAATAGAAAAGAATACATTTTAATAAGCCTTGAGAGGAAAGGAAGGAGGGAGGGAGGGAAGAAAAGAGGGACGAGGTGCTGCTCCCTTCTCTTGTTCTTTGGGAAGAGAAAGAGGCGGCCCCGTTGCAAGTGCGGGGGGGGGGAGGATTTAATATTGCCAGAGATAATAACAACGATGTTAATATCCGGAATTTTCAGTGTACTATAAGTACATTTTGTTTTTCCTTTTAGCACGATTTATAATTAAAGATTTTAATCTGGCTTCACATTGAGTTAATAAGCCCTTTGATTGATTAGGATTCATAAAATTGCCATTTCCCGCTGGTGCTTTGTGTTCGGGAGATGCTCTTTTGAAAAGCCGGGCGAAGGTGACGGGGATGCGGCCTTTGTTCGGGAGCCGCCCGGTTTCCAGGGCACCCAGCCGCGCCGCTGGTCTGGCAGGGGCGAGGCCGGCCGGGACGTTCCGGGCAGGGGGAGGAAAGGAACCAGCGCGGCCTCCCCGCGAGGAGAGGACGAGCGGGGCCGGAGCGCTTGGCCCCTGGCTCCCCTGCCCCACGAGCGGCCGGGGCCGGACCCGCCGCGGGGACCCCGAACTCTCCAGAGGCTCCGGCCTGCCTTCCGCGCCCTTTGGGCCCCGCCTTGGTCCCGGGGCGAGTCGAGGGGCCCTGCGGGGCCAGGAGCTCCAGGGGGCGGTCCATTTGGGGGCTTGAACCGCATCGCGCCCGCCCCCCTCCCTCCCTCCCTCATCGCGGAGCGTGACTCCCGGGCCCTGCCTAGCCCGTTGCGCCTCGTCCCGGGCAGAGCGAGGCGGCGGCGGCGGCGCCAGGGGGCTGGGAGCGGGCCGGCCGGGCTTGGCAAGTGCACCGGGGTCCCCGCCCAGCCGCGGCGCTTCCCTGCCCCTCCAGAAGTGGCCCCCGCGCTCAGCCTCCGCGGCGCCGATTGGCGGCTCTTCCTCGGAAGAGAGAAGGAGGCCGCACGCGGGAGAAGCACGGGGGGGCGCGTGCAACTATCATCCCCCCGGTGACTCAGTGGGCCTGACGTATCCTCGGCCTCCGCGCCAGCAGATTATGGAAATACGCGCCAAGCAAATACCCGTCTTTTCGCCCAGCAACCGCAGCCGAGCCAGAACAATAGTTGCCGGGTTCCTGCTTTGGAGCGGCGGCTCCTGCGCCCTTCAGGGGGTCCACTTGTGTCTCGGCCACGCACCCTCGCAAGCAGAGCCGTTCATTACCTGCCAGGAGGTCGGGGCCATTGGCTGGCCGGCTGGCCCTTCCTTCTCCCTCGCCCCTCCCGCAGGGGCAGCCGAGGCTCCGGGCGGAGGGGCTCTCCCGTTGATTCCCAGGCAGGCAGCCGCGGAGGAGGAGGGGGGCTGAGGGTGATCCCGGGTCTGAGGTGAGAGGCCGGGGATCAAGTCCCGGGGCCTGCAGGTGTCCGGGGGCTCCGGCCAGCAGCAGATGGGCTCTGCTTGGGGGTGCATTTCGGTGCCAGGCGGCTTTGGGGCTGAGAAGCGGGGGGTCCAGGAAGAAGTCCTTCGCTCTCTCGCGCGGGTGAGCCCGGGCCACCGGAGGCAAAAGCGCCCTCGTGCCCTGGAAACTTTCAGCTGGCTGTCACCGCGGATTTAGCCCGGCCCCGGTGGATGGGAGTCCATCTTTCTGAGCTCAGAAGAAGGGGAATGCCAGGAAGAAGAGCCCACTTTTAAACAAGCAATCCTGGTCACGCACACCGAAAACGGTTACCTATGCTTTACCACTCCTGCACCCTGGATTGGAACAGAAATGTCCCCCCCACCCCCACCCCCGGTAGGGCTGAGACCTGTACTGGAGCTGGGTGTTCGCTGGTCCCCTTTGAACAATGAAGCGGCGTTTTAGCCATTTTAGCCGATTCGCCCAGAAAAGCTTATTTTCTTCCATCATTTTCTCCTTTGAAAGCGATGATAGGTGCAGGAGGCGGCCGAGGCTTTCTAATGAAGGGAGCCGCGTGATCTCATTGCATTAAGCTAAAATAACCACTGAACATGAGAACAAGAGGAATGGGCTGGGGGGGGGGGAGGCAGTGGGAGAGGCAGTGAAACAGGAGCAGGCATATTACCACTCATGTATGTGGATCACACCACCGGATTGCGAGCGGTTCCTGCACGCCAAGAAGGAAGCAGCGCTGGGCCTGGGCATCCGAGGGTGTGTGAGTGCATTTTCTATTTATTGCCCTCTTTCTGGTCTGCAGGTCCAATGGGATGAGAGGGATGTTTACAGGCCTTTGAGGAAGCTGGCATCAGCCTCAAATCCTCCTGGACATTTTGCGCATTGACTTCTCTGGAAATGTGGGGCAGGCTGAGTGCCACCCTCTGCCAGGCTACTTCTTCCTGGGGTGGATAGGACGGTGCCTTGGGCACAGCTGGAGCTGCTCCTCCTCTTAAGGTCATAGAATAATACTCAGAATGGCAGCCCTTCCTGCAGCTGCTTCCAGCAGGGGCTGCGCTGCTGTGGCCTATCGGTGTGCACATGCTTGATGTACAGGAATCATCTGGATGCACTGAGCCAGCCCCATGGCATCTCAGGGCATCCAGTGTTCTGGGCAGCTGTGCCACCTCGGGCAAGGCCAGCAGGGCCTCAGCAGGATGGGCAAGTCACCCCAAGTCTCAGGACAGCAGCGGCTGGGATGCCCATCCCATTGTCTTCAGAGCTTTCTGTACTATCGCTGGCTAAGCAGGGCAGGAAGAAGCTGTTGCTCAGCAACATTTGCGCTTCTGGGGAGACAAAAGTCTTCGTCAAAGGCCCCTGCCAGCCTGCCTGGCTCTAATGGCTGCAGGAGAAGCCAGCCTAGGCTTACAAGCTGGCCTTTGCCCTCCCGAGTCCCACGTCAGCTTGGCAGCTTTGGGCTGGTTTCAGGGTTTCCAGCTCTTGCCTCTCACCAGCTGCTTCATTTCCTCTTCCTACAAGGGCAAGACTGGCTGGCACCTGCCACTTCCCTCCTAGGGGCCTGTGGGTGAAGCAGACATGCCAAGTGGCACAAGCAAGGGGGCAGGCAGCCCCTGTGACCCCCGGAGCCTTCCAAGGCTGGCTGGAGTGAGACCAAGGCTCCGTGCCGGTGGAGCCCATGTGTCTGGCTCTGCAAATGGGAGCCTCCTCTGTGCAGAACCCACCCAAGGGTGCTCTGCCACGGGCACAGTGGACTTGGCCCCTCGTCAGCCTGCCCCTGCATGCCTTTAAGGGCCCGGGGTTCATTTTGTCCAGGGGGCCTCATTCCCATCTTTTGCCTCGGACCTGCTAGCATGGCTGAGCATATCTCTTGGCAGCCAGGGCTGCTGTTGCTGCCTACCTGTCTGGCTTGTGTGGTGGAGGAAATGAAGAAAACTCTGTTTCTGATATTGGAACCGGGTGTGGCTCACACACCAGCCTGCAGTTGACGGAAATGGAGGACCAGAGAGTTTGCCTGGAGTGATGAACCTCCATGGGAGGCCAGGGGCTTTTGCGCCAGGAATGAGGGGCTTGCGCAGATCAGAACCGGGAAGAGCAGGACTCCCTTTCAAGCAGCCAGGTATTTCTTGCCTTGGGATCAGGGTTGTCCGAAGTGTCTGGGCTGGGTGGAGCAAGGGTGGGTCAGAGGGGCATTGCTGAGTCCTACGAAAAAGAGGTGAGTCGGTGCAGGCCAGCTCTTCCATCTGAGGCAGGCTGAATGCCCATGGAGCCTGCAGAAGGAAGTCAGGGTGGATGAGAATATTAGCCCCAACAAAACAGTTTATAGGTAAAGCGAAGGCCTGGCCTGGGCCTCCTTTGGTTCCAGAAGGAACCACCAGGGGGCAGCATCTGTGGCTTGGCTCCTTACATTGGCCTGACTGCCAGAGCCTGGACTCTCCTGTGGCATCCATAACTGGCACCCCTGGGGTCAGCCTTCTGGAGCGGAGTTTTATTCTCACCACCACTAGCCAGGAAAGGTAGGTTGGGTGAGAGAGGGGAGTGGCACAGAATCACAGGGTGGTCTTGGTCCTGTTCCTGCTCTCAGGAGGTCTTCCAGCTCCTCCTACGGCAGAAGTCTCCAAACATGGCCACTTTAAGACTTGTGGACTTCAACTCCCAGAATTCCTCAGCCACCAAAGCTGGCTGAGGAATTCTGGGAGTTGAAGTCCACAAGTCTTAAAGTGGCCACGTCTGAGGACCCCTGTCCTACGGATTACAATGGACCTTCGCTTTGAGGAGCATGGAGGCTCTGAGGCCCTGGGGCCCTCCAGGAGCTCCCAGAGTTAATTTGGCATATTGGGCTGTTCCCCACGATGGCTGTTGCGTTTGAGCTGCAGAACGGCTTCCACCAAAGTCCTGTGGCTGGAGAGTGTCTTTCTTGCCAGCAGCTGGATCCCTGAAGGGCTCCATTCACCCGTTGCACCAGCTGGAGGCCCCAGGCCAAGGCACCTGACCTTCCCCTTGGAGCAAGAAGACCCAGTGGGTGCCTGAAAAGCCACGGCGGGCAGCCAGCCTCTTCCTCTGCAGGAGATGAAACAAAGACCCCCCTGCTACCCCTCCCCCAGCCCCTTTGCCTCTGTAGTGTTTCGGTCTAATTAATGTAAGGCCCACTCGGCACCCGCCCCCCTGCCTGTCACTCGTTTATCATGCGACCCGTCTAGCCCTGGGTAATGACCTTGAAAGAATATATCAGCCCACGGTGGCGGGAGTGAAGAATTAAATGGTTTCTCTGAGTGCTTATGGTCATTGCTGACAATTTATATGACACAGCTGCCCTGAGCCATCCACACTGCCCATCTTGGGGTAATCATTTTCCATCCAAGAAAGGATTATGTGCAGAATTGCCTCTGGCCCAAGTCTTCCAGCAGGTTGGATGCATCTGGAAACGGGTTGAGAGGATGGCAGGACTGGTGAGCCCAGGACAGTTTGAGCAGGAAGCCTCAGCCTGAAGTGACTGCCAGCCACACACCCCCAGAGTCCCCCCCCCCGCCCAATCAGCAACTGGTTCCGGGACGGTTTGCGAACAACCGCTAAGGAGCCAAGTGGTGGGAGGGAGGTTTGCAGTTCCAGCTGGCTGCTCCTTGGCCCGTCTTCTGGGTCAACAGGTGGACAGTTTCCTCTGAGGCGTTTGGGTGATAGTTGCCTGCTGGTGGAGGTGCTCCATCTGATGAAAAGCAACACGAAAGGTTTTTCAGCTCCCTTCATTTCAGCCCCTGTTAGTTCACCATGGCATTCTGGCCATGGCTGCTCACTCTTCAGGCCACGCTCGCAAAGCCACCCGGGTTTCCTCTTACCAGACAAGGACTCTTGAAATGGTTTTGGGCATTCTTGGAAGACCTGGGGTACCCTCTCCAGCACCTCTGTTCTTGGCATCCCTTTTAAAGCTAAGCAAGGCAAAGGGTTTGTGGGTTTTATGGACTATATTTTGTAACTGGAAATGCAGGAATAGCTGTCTTTTTAAATGTTGTTATTAAATATATTTTTGCAGACATATATCTGCAGAAATATGTTTACAATTCTAGTTGCTGATCCTGAATAGAGTGGCCCAAACCAGGCACTCCAGGCTGCACCCACACTGGTGTGATTCGGTGTTGGATGATGGAGGCCCCCTACGCGAGCGGTAGAGAGCCTCTATTCCAGAGAATGAGGGAGATCCCCTTTTCAGGGCAGGCTGGAGGGCCGGTGCTTCTCAGGACGCCTGGGTGCCTTCTCTATCTCCCTCCCCAATCGCCCACACCACCATTGCAAGTCCTTCCGAGTTGGAGCTGCATTACTGCACATCAGAGAACGCATGCGTCTCTTGTGCGTAGCTGTCACATTTATATTTCTGCAAATGTTAACATTCTGGCTACGGGCACTTAAACAACAAAGCATCAACTGGAAGTTGGATCAACCAATCAGCATGCAGGACATGTATCTCCACACAGTACATAGTTGAGATTTGGGAGACGTGCACGTTGGCCCATGTGCAGCCATCTGCAACTTATGCTTACTCATGAACTCCCTTTATAGGGGAGACATGCATCGATGCCAAGTACAGTTGAGGGCAAGTCTAAATCAAAATTCATCACTGTAGGTGGCTTCCGGAAAACCTTGCTGCAGGGCTAAATCAGGTGACCACTAGATGGTAGCAAAGAGTTAACCGTTTCTGTACTGCTTTGCTGCCCTGTATTGGTTGTCTGGATTATAGCAGCCCAGTTGCAGGCGGCCTGCCTGTTCTGGCAGTCTCTTCCAGAGGAGGCAAAAGGTCCAACTAGGAGCAGCAACTCAGACTCATGAAAGGACGAGGAGAGACCAACCAAGGTCAACTGACCATGAGGCCTTTGATTAATGGAACCATGGTTGGGCAGGAACCAGGGGGGAATCTGAGGTCTAAGTCCAACCCTGTGTAAGCAAGTGAAAAAGACAGAGGGTCTTCGTTTAACAGAAGTGGCAATTCAGGGAGGCCAACGACCCAAAGGAGCCAACTGGGAAGCAGTTCCTGCGCTGGCCTGGCCAAGAGACTGATGAAGGAGGGCTGGGCAGATGGAGGTTCAGGCAGGTGTCCCCAGGAGGACCAGCCATCCTCCCTCGGTTTCAAGGGATGTGGGGCAGCCCCCAGAACCTCTGGGCTTTCTCCGCCATTCCGCTCGGCTCCCAACCTGCAGGGAAAGGAGTCTGTGGTGGTCTCTCTCCTTTGGAAATGGCGCTCAGAGGAGCCTGGGGCTGCTGCACCTTTGTCCCTGAACACGGTGCTTCTCTAGGGGAGCCAGCATCAGGATGACAGCAGTAGAAAACAATCATTCTCATCATCCTGACAATATCAAATGGCTTCTCGCCTTGCCTGAGAGACCTGCCCTTCTGTGTGTATATTTATATTTAGCATTCTTTCCCCTGCCTCCCTTTACGTTCAGCAGAAAAGGTTTGGCTTGATTAATATTTTCCGCTGTCCGGTAACCATGGCAATTGGGTCAGCAGATATAATACTTAATTTAATCTTCCAACGGCCTCGGTGTGCATCGTCACTGTCCAGAATAATAGAAAGCTCTTGCTGTCCCTCCCTCCCTTTCTCTTTCCTCCGCACATGGCCCTAAAGGTATCAACTGTTTTCTTCATTTGCTGCATGCATTTTAAAAATGCTGCCCCTCCCTTCCAGCTGATCCCCCCACCAGCCCCATTCCTCTGCCACTTCCACCACCATGAGGTTGAGGGAGCGTTCAGAGCAGCATCGTGGGGGATGGGCCCTGCTTCTCCGTGGATTTTCCCGGCCACTGCCATGAGTTGGCCAGGATCTCCCACGGTGGCCCCTTGGCTCTCCAGGTGGGTCGAGCATTTTGCTTTCTCGCCTTCAGCTCTCCTTGTTCTTCCCTTCCCTTGGAATGTCCTCCGTTGAGCTGCTGCCTTCCGCACAAAGAATCCCCTTTTCTGTGGCTGGGAGCCGAGGTGGGGGGCGCATCTCCTGAGGGACGTCATGCCCTGAAGAGGCCTCTGTGCAGGGGACCCGTTGGCTGGGATCTGTCTTCAGCCTCCCACTCAGAATGGCGGCTGGCAAAAAAAGGGGGGGGCTTTTGGTTCGCTCTGGCCTTAGCCTTTCCTTCCTTAGCCTTCCTGAGGTGTGTGCAGAGTGTCTTCTCCGTGTGAGGAGAAAGCTCTTCCTTGCTCGGGAGCCTTGGGAATGGCCTGGAGGGCTGCCGTGGTCCTTGGCAGGAGGAGATGAGGTGGCCTGGCCTGGCTTGAGTTGGCCACCGCAAATGTAACCCTAAGCTCTTCAGCTGCGTGCCCGGTTGGCTGCCCTAGAGTGGAGAGCCCTGCGCAAGGGGAGGATGCTGGGGCTGGCCAGAAGAAAGAGGGGGCTCTATCCCTACTTTCATTGAGGATTGCCTTGCCTGTGTGGGCGTTGCACACCTGCCTCTGCAGACTGGCCCTGAGAGGAAGCAGAAGCCAAAAGGGGGTGGAGAAGGGGAGCGAGTCAGTTGGGCTTCCCAGCCTTTTCCTCTGCTGTGGCTGCACTGAGTCTGCCGGTACCCAGGAAACGCATTCAGGCCCTGCTCGGTGGGCCCAGCCACAGCCTCCCAGGTTTGCTTCCAAGAAAAGGAAGATGTGAGGCCAGAAGCCCAAAGGTTCCTCCCCGTCTTGTGTGGACAGGTCAAAACATTGGGGGGCAGTCACCATTCAGGAGGCAAATGCTGGCTGGCCAAAGCTCCCTAATGCCACCTTTGAAGGGACCCTGTTTTGACTCCATTCCCCTAATCTCAGAAGGGGCCCTCCGAATTCCTCCTAATTATGAGGGCTTGTTGAGCTTTTCCATTCTGACCGCATCCTGAACCTTCATTCTGGGCTGTGACAGAACCTTTTGGAGAGTCTTAATGGAGCTGAGGAAGGGACCCACCCAGACACCCAGACGTTTCCTGTGGATGCGCTGATTGTCAGTTCGGTCAGGCGGTTGGCTGGATTATGGACTGATAGCTATAAACCACTGGCATTCAGAAATGCATCAGGGAGAGAAAGCGAGGGAGGGAGGGCTAAACTAGTTAAAGCTATGGCGTGACCGTGTATGTTCTTTTCCAGCAGAAAATCTTGATTTAATTGTATGTAATTTTTAGTTTGATTCCTGCTTACGATGCTCTTAGAACATCCTAAGTAATACCTTTTTTTAAAAAAGGTCCCACCTTTAATACTTTGTATAAATTATTCAAGATGGCCGACACACCTACACTCTTTCCTCCTCCTATTTTTCCCACTACCACCACCACCACAATCCTGTGAGGTAAGTTGGACTGAAAGAGAGTAACTGGCCCAAAGTCGTCCAGCTCGCTTTCGTGCCTAAGGTGGGATTAGAACTCACCACTACAAGACTGAACTGGCAGTCTTTCTTTTTATTTGTCTTACCTGAAGGTGAAATGTATAGGTTTGCCTTTTGTTAATGCTGTCGGCTCAGGTGATCCAGGTTGTTTCCTTTACTTCCTGTGGTATCCAAAGGTGTGTGGGTGTGTTTCATGATGGCTGCAACTGAATTACGCTGAAAAGGTAGCAGCGGCTGCTTCTCCTCCCTCAGAAGCCTGCAAGGAGGCATCCTAGCCCAAGGCCCACCCTCCCCACGGCAGAACCAGCCTCCCTTTTGGGCGGACCTGGGTGTTTTGTGTGCCCAGGCCACCTCCGGCCCCTTGGCTGCCCTGCCTGGCCTGCTTGAGGTCAGTGGGAGATTTGAAATCAGGTGTCAATAAGACGGAACGTGTCTTCTTGCCAACCAGAACCATACAATGGCTGCTGTTTATAAAGTGGTCAATTAATATTGAGCAGAATTAATTTCAGTCTATTGGTTCGGCCCTCCACAACAATCACAGTTTCTCACGTGGCCCCTTGGGAAAATTAATTGCCCCCCGCCGCTTTAGGGCCTCCCAAGGCTGTGGAGAACCAACAGCAGAAAGTTCTTTTTGAGTGGTGTTTTTCCCATATGAGGGCCCCACAGGTTATTACTGGAAGGTTATTACTGGAATAAAATCACAAGGTTTGAAATTTCTATGTTTCCTTAGAAAAGTTTTAGAACAATCAGCCAGTCAACAACTGTGTTGTTTGAGTGCCTCCAAAAAGTATGAGGGCGATGACATAAAGAGGAGAATGTGTAAAATTCCTTGCAGAGATTCCTGCGTAAATGCAGTTGTGGAATTAAAACACGGGGCAAACCAGTTGCTGCAAATGACAAGGGCAGAGGAAAAACAGGAGAGGGAGAGGTGGGGGGTCTCCCAGGGTCTACATGGGGACCAGGCCTCTGAGATTTGGTTGGCGTCCCTGTGGAGAGGGGGTTGAGTAAAGGATCTATGGGTCAGGTTTATAAAAGCCCTGGCTGATCAGCTCATTCCAACTCCTGTCGCAGGACATCGGCCTGCCCCCCTCCTGCCCAGGTCCCACCATTTCCTCTGCGCCAGCTGGCAGGTCTTCATCGCAGGACCAAAGGGGCGGCAACTACCGTGTCCAGGAATAGCTGTCACCCCCTTCGGCAGAGCAGCTCTGTCCTTGTGACAGGTGGAAGGAAGGGCACAAACAGGCGGACAACTGCGCAGCCAGAGGAGGGATCCAAGAAGGGCTGGAAAGCGTCTACTAGAAGCTGCTGGGGGGAGAATTTGGTGGAGCATATAAATAGTAGATTCTGCACTGAGGAGCTTCAGTTGGGACAAGCTTAGGGGCTCTGCCCCAGTGGTGGGATTCATATTTTTTTGACTACCGGTTCTGTGGGCGTGGCTTGGTGGGTGTGGCAGGGGGAGGAAACTGTGAAATCTCCAGTCAGAGGTGGCATTGGCCAGTTCTCCGAACTACTCAACATTTCCGCTACCGGTTCTCCAGAAGTGGTCACAACCTGCTGAAGGCCACCTCTGCTCTGCCCCAATTTGTGAGGAGCAAGACCACCTGTCCAGCCCCTTTTTGTGCTCCTGGCATTACAGGCTGGAGCAGCCCAGAGGCCGCTTTGACTCCCGGCAGGCGGATGCTTTACATAAACTAGCTAGCAATCTGCTCTCCTTGTATTGATGTAGACATTACCACAAATCGCCACTTAGGGACTTGGAAGAATTGACTCGCTGGTTTCAGATCCAATAGACATAAGTTGATCAGATGCAAAGTTTAAGCACACTTGTCTGGCAGGCTGACTGCCCCTGAGACAGGACGTGGCTCCTGCTTTGAAGAGGCCCTGGGGACGCTGTGGACGAAGGAGGCTCTGGGTCAGGACAGTGACGGTGTGGTCGAGAAGGCGCAGAGCGGTTGGAGAGTGGGAAACCAAGCGCTTGTCTTGCCTGACCACACCATCCTCTCCAACAATTTGCGTGGGCTACAACCCTCCTGGTGACTTGGGATTTTGTAATCCGTTGTGGTGAATCTAGAAAGCTGCAAATGTGGGAGGAATTTGATGGTGGGCTGCATTATAGCCAAGCCGGAGGACTCTGCGGAAGCAGAGCTTGGCCATACTCTGCTTTTTTTTGGGGGGAGGAATGCAACAGCCACCACCCCCTTCCGGATTCCTTTTCCTGTTTGGTTCTGTCAAAGGCTGAGCTTGGGGAATTTGTACCTATACTTCTTTGGCCTGCTTGACCGGTTTAATTCTTAAAGTCTTTTGAATTTGTAGTGGCAATTACCTTGGGACTGGTACAATTGGAGGAAGCACTGTGGAGGTAGAAGCAACAAGCCAAGAACCCGGTGAGGAGGAGGTAGCAAAATGGAGGCTGGGTACGGACTGCCCCCCCCCCCATCCTTCTGTGGCATTCCAGGTCAGGCAGCCCCTCCTTGGTATCTGCTCCCCGGGGCCAGGATTGCGGCCAGAGCACCCCTGGGAGCAGAGGCCAGCGGCCTTGTCCCACTGCGCCCTGGGAGACCCCGCAGGGCCCGCTCAGATAGTTTGCCCCCTAGTCTGTGCCTCCTTCAGGGACAGCATCCCCACCCCACCCCCCCACCCCCCGGTCTCCTTTCTGGAAGATGGTCTACAAGGCCAGGAAGCCTGGAGCCTGCCGGACCGGTTTATTCCGAGAAGCTGCATCTCACAGGCCTCAAACCAAGGCCTCCCTCCACGGCAGAGGGAGGAAGCAGCTGACCTGCAGCCCTCTCTTACTCCGGGAGGGCCCGTTAATGTAGCTGCAATGCTGGAAGAGGAGGAGGAGGAGGAGGAGGAACAGCTATACAATCCACCTTGTCTGACCCCCCAAAAAAAAAAAAAGAAAGAAAGCTGTTCCAGGGAAATTAAGTGAAATCATTTGAGGTGCAACCTCTTTTGGAGTTGAGATCCAATCCTTTCTGGGCTCCTTTGCAGAACCTGCCCTGAGAGGAGAGGCTGGGGGTAGGAAGAGAGCAGAAGCCCCTTCCTTCTTTAGCTGACCGAAGGCCTCAGAGCCACCGGGCTTCCTGAGTTGCAGCCGCCAACACCTGATTTCACTCTCTTTAGGGTCCACAGAAGAAAAACTGGGCCAGGCTTTGGAATATTGCACAGCCCTGGTGTGTGAAACAGTGCGGTGCCGTTCCTGAGCGACCCCTCGGCCTCCCACTTCCCTTCCCTGCTCCTCCTGGAGAGCAGCCTCATGGACAGAGAGCGGAGAAGCCTGGGGCTCCAGATGTCTGCCTGCAAACCAGCTGTGTCCCCCTGAAGGTGAGCCTCCCAGTAGCCGAGCCACCATAGGCTTGCTTGCTACCCCCCCCCCCGCCATTCGTCCATAGCAGCACATAGGCCGGGAGGAGCTCTGGGAAGGGCAGGCACGGAGCCGAGTGGGGAGCGCTGGGGCACGCTCCCCTCCATCGCCAGGCGGAAGGCCCTACGAGGAAAGGGAGGGACCCACCGTTCCCATGTAATTCTGAGACGCCAGAGAAACCAAGTGCTTGGTGTGGGTTTTTTGCAATCCAAAAGAAGCGTAGTTTGTGAAGCCTGGAGCCTATCGGGGTCATAGGGGATCCCCTTGAAGTGTGACGCCCCTGAGCTGACCTAGCAGCCCCTCCCCTGAGAAGGGGCGGGGCAACCCAGCCCTGGGCAGGCACAGGGAGGGCAGGGCTGTGGCCTGACCCCTTTGAGCCCAGGGCTTTCCTCAGGGGCCCAGGGCACGTCCTCCTAGGATGTGGATGTTCCTTGGGCCGAGTTCTGTGGTTAATTTATGGTGCAGTGCAATGCTGTGTGTCCAGAAAACAGGGTGACAAGTAGCCTATGGTTCATTAGCCATGGTTCCCTTGTCACCTGACCGGTTATCCATTGGTACCTGTGCATTTTGGGTGATGGCCTCTGCATAAGGCCTCTGCGTAAGGCTTTCCAAGCTGAGTTTGTCTGCCCGCTTGATGTAACATCACCTTGCTTCCGATCTAGACACTCACGGGCCTCCACAGGACCAATCTCTCTAGCTCCCTTGGGAAGGACTCTTTTATAGCAGGTGCCCAAGTTTCTATCGGCTGCTGATATTATTGGCACTCTAGGTGGACTGAAAGGCCAAAAGCTTTTGGGTTGCTTTGTTAAAGCAAATAAGAAAAGCAGAAATGTAAATTATACCACCGGGTTTGCATTACAGATTTGCAAATAATAGCAGACTAATGGTTATTGCAAAGGAAAATAGCGTTGGGATCAATACTCCATACAGTCCAATGGAATGCCCTTCTCTCTCTTTTAATCACCTCACTGCAAAAGTGGCATTGAAATCAGAAATCTCCTTCTCTCCATTGGTACAAATCAAGTCATGGCTGGGGAGGAATGTGGCGAGCCTGGCCGGCTGCCTCCTCCTGAGGACAAAAGAGGCCTGTGATGGGGCTACAGGGAAGGGAGGGAGGAAGTTCTGACTTCTCCTAAAAGAGGGAAGTGAAGCTTCTGGGAGGCTGCCCCAGGCGGGCACAGAAAATCTGGGTCTCTGTCATCGGTCGTCTCCCTCCCTCCTTCTGGGCCACCCTTGCATGACACAATCCAAAAACCAGCGATACTTGGTCTCAAACCAAACAGGCCATGCTTCCTGATGTACCCCCCCCCCCCCTTCCTTCCTTTGGCGCCCCCCCCCCAAGGCTTCGTCAGGGAGAGCCCTTCATAGCCCCTCTGGGGACCGAGCCTCTTGGCCATCCTGGGCTCCTTCTGTGGGCAGGTGAGGGAGCGGGGAGGCTGGGGGCCTGGGGCAGAGGAGGCAGAGGGGCTGCTTCTCCGACCCAGGGCCTCCTCCCTCTCTGGAGCTTTCTGAAGGCCACCAAGTTCCCGAGAGCCTTAATATGACTTTTGAGGAAAAAAATGAAATAATGATTCAATATACAGGCATTGATGAAAGATGCATTTGTAAAGCAATAAATTAAAACCTCATTAATATTTCAAAAAGGATATTTTATGCTTTTCTATTTCATCTCTGTTTCTGACCTCTGGCTTGGAGTTCCCAGCATGAAGGCAATGGTGAAATCTGTTCCCCATACAATGCTAATTATAAGTAAATTGCCACATAAACGTTCAGTCAAGCACATTAATTCTACATAAAGTGAATTACTGTAGCATAAAATTTTCAAATGTGACTGAAGTTGGTAATCTGCCTCCTCCCTTTTTGCTTTGGCTCTGGATTGAGGGGCACCTGGGCTTTTCTCTGGCCGAGGGTCCCCCACATTAGCATAGTTTCAAAAGTGCTTTTGATTCAATTCGGCCATTGCCTTTTTAATTACGCCAAATCTGTGGCACCTCCTGGCAGAGTTTGATGGAAACAGGAGCCGGGGAGCCCCCTGCATATCCTTCCTGTCTCCCATGGGAGACCTGGGCCGGGTCTCTGAGAATGCGCAGCCCTCCCACCCCCCTTGCTCCAGAATGGATCCGAATCTCTGCACCTCCCCACTAGGCAACCCCAGGTGACTTTTACATGGGCCTTTTGATTCATGGAGAATCATTTCAGCTATTGCAGTAGTATTCTAATGTATTAGAGACCGCTGCAATCTTGAATAAGGGAATTCTGCCTTGCTTTTGTTAATAAGTGTCATTACAATACTGCTTCTGTTTGAATGAAGAATTAAAATGTTGGAAACTGCACTGATTATCGAAATGGTTCATTCTATCGGCATATTTCTTTATCCATTTCAGAAAAAGGAATACAGTTGCATCCATATTGGTGTAAATCTATTTTGACTGTATTAATAGCAGAAAAGGCCCTATAATCCTTTCTGGGTCCCTCTATTTTAAATGGCTTCAGTGCCAGCAAAGCCTGTCTTCACCCACTCATCAGCCTCGGCTTCATCAACAGTGCCCGGGTGGCTCCTTTGAAGTGGGCGGATGGGAAGGCTCCCGGGTGCTCCGGGGTGGCAGGCGCAGCGACCAGCAGTTCCAAGCAGGGGCAGGGCTACCTCTGGAGGATGCGGAGGAGGGCAGGGGCTCCCTCTGGGCACCTTACACTGACTCCCACTGCACCCGGCTCACAGCACAACTAGGTGGACCGAGTGGGAGACCATCAGTGGCGGGATTCAAATAATTGAACAACCGGTTCTCTGCCCTAATGAGTTCTTTCCAGCAGCCAGTTCCCCAAACTGCTCAGGAAATTAACAGCCGGTTCTCCTGAAGTGGTGCAAACTGGCTGAATCCCACCACTGGAGACAACCCTGAGCCCCCACCCCCCCACAGCAAGAAGTCGAATGTGCTCTTATTCCCAGACTGGAAAGAAGGTCTCAGCGTCTGCCAGGTCACAGCCAATGAAACCCCAAGAACGCCAGTAGACCAGGTCAAGCCAGGACGGGGGACGTGGTCAGGACAGGGGCTCTCAGGACTGGATGTTCAAAGATCCAGAGTATCATTGCTCCGCCCGTTCGTCACGCCACGCCTATTGGTGCGTAAGTGTATAGAAGCTCCGACTATTCCTCAGGTTTTTCCTGGTGCTTCTTCCTTCTCCTTTCTCTGTTTCCCTGGATGGAAGAAAGAAAGCCACCTGATGTGGTCAATGGGACAGTTGGGGAAGATACTCCGGCTCTGTGAGAGAGGGTCAGGAAGAAGCCAAAGGAGAAGGCTCTATGTATGGCTGGATCTTGAAATTAGTGGCATAGACAAACTGGGCAGCATTTCTTTGCTTTGCTTACTCAAGTCCATGGTTTATGTTAGTTGTTTGATCAACAATCTTTTTGCTTGCTCGTTATTCCTGTACTTCTCTCATTTGTTGCCTTCATTTGATCTAAGTTTGCCTTGAATTGTTATGTCCAAGTCACCATTTATTTCATCTCAGGTACTGTAGGTGTGTGACACTGCATGCCTGGTTCAGGATCACTTGTGTAAATCCTTATTGGTTTGTAGAAGAGCAAGAAAGGTGGGCCTCACTCCATAAGACTCTGGGTGGCATACAACATTAGAGGGCGTCTGCAAGTATATGACAGAAGACGGGTGGATTTATGCAGTTTTTCAGGGGCTATTAAATTAACTAATTAAATTGCTGGGATAGGTGTGCAAAAAGCACCTGGTAATAAACGCTGATGAAGGACAAGATCCTGGGCCCTTTGATAGTGTCCAGTTTGAATGCTCTTCTGAGAGTCGTCACGCATTTTGAAGGGATGGCTTGGATTTTGTTTATTTACTCATCTATATTTTTATTTATTTATGAATCAAAGACATAGATTGCCTAACTCCTTGTGACTGGTACTTTTGGCTTGGCATCCACCTATCCTGTTTAACAAGCAAACTTCTTCAACCCCTATCACTGGTGGAATAATAAAAGAAGGCAGATAAAATGTAGGGTTTTGGAGAAATAAATGACATAAATTTTGTTTTGTAACTTTCAGAATTTAATGAACAGCTTTTGAGATAATTAATACATTTCCATATTCATGTTAAATCAGTATTACTGTAGAGATAATAACGCCACATTTCAATATTTATGACATTTTCATAAATAGAGAAAATTGGTAATTAACCACTGCTGCAGAAAACACCTACTTGTTAATTCTTTTCTGAATGCATCCACCTGCACCCATCAGTTTGTCCCTGGGTTTTTGGTCAGGCCTGGGAGGCTGCTGGTTGGCTAAAGTGTTGCCCATTAGCCTCTTCCTGTGACAGAGCCCAGCCAAGAGTGCCAGGGCCAAAGGCAGCTACTCTGCCTGCCCGCGGTCTCCTTTTGTGCCAAAGAACCTCACCAGCTTTGCTTAAAATTGCCAGAGCAGCTTAGATTGTTCTAACCCTTCCCTCCCCCTCCCCCCACACGTATAGCTGTTTCCAAACCCAAAGATATTACACAGGCTTTTGTGCCAAAACAGACAAGTCCGTATTTAACTTTAAGTCAGTCAAATCCTTTGCCTGAGAAGCAGCTAAAATTAAAGCTGTGCAGGTGGTATATTTGCCAGCCAATCCCAGGTTGATCCCTGGTCCTATCTCCAAGGATCACGTCCCTTTTCTTCCTTCTGCAACATCTGGGGGCAGCATCTCTTCTTTCCCCCTTGAGGCGAGTAATGCCTGGGGCTGCTGGGTTACTCTGGAGGGCTCCGGCTCAGGGCAGCTCTGGCTGGATTTGGAAATAGCCCCATCTAGCCCTCCTGGTCATGCCTGACCCCCAACGGGCCCCGAGGGTCACAATTTTATTCCACATCTGTAATTCAAACAAGGGCATCCCCTGGTCAGGGGGACAGCTGTAAGCAGCCTCCCCAATGCCCTGCTTGTCCGCCGTTGTTGGACTCTCATTGCACTTGGCAGGCATGACCTTTCAACTCGCCCCCCATGGTCATACCCAGGGGGTGGCCGGCCGTGCAGGTGGGAGAGATCAAAGGCTCAGGGGAGGGACCTGCTCTGCCTCCGCCCTCCTCAATCTACAGGAGGAAGCAGCAGCAGAAGCAGCAGCAGGAGACAACTGGCCTGCCTAGAGAACATCTCCTTCCTTCTCCTGCTTCCCTCCTATTTGGACATGAAGCAATCTCCTCGGGGGAGGGTTGACTGCTGCCCTGAAGGAATGCCATGGTCCCTGCTGCACATCTGCGAGCCCCTTTTGGCAACAGGAATTTAATTAAAGGCCTCATGCAAACAGCCACGTTGGGCATTGCTTGCTGAAAAGTGGGGGGAATGCCACACAGCCAGAGGGGCTGCTGGTTGCTGGGAAACCCGGGGCCTTGGCTTCATGCTCCTTTGGGCTGCTGCTTCTGTCTGGGTATGTTATAAACATGGTGAGAATTTACCTGCAGTATGGAAATATTTTGCCTCTCCGCAGGCTGTTGGCACAAACCCAAGGCCCCCTTGCGTGAATGACTAATGGGAACATATGTTCTTCCTGTTTTTGCCATGCTTAAAGACAGGAGCAAAGGCAGGGAGGGGGTTTATCTTTCCCTGGTCCTTGGACACTCATGTGGTCAGGAACTCCCCAGCCCTCCCGTCCCTTTGGAGCCTGGCTCTGGGCTGGACCACTTGAGCCCCCATCTCTGGCTCACATACCATTTTCTACATACTTTTCACGCTCCCGCCTGAATCTGGTTCACTTTTTGAAAAATCTGAGAGTAGCTGCCTGACCAGGATAGTACTAAACTCTTGGAAGACTTAATGGTATCTCTACGTAGCAGAGGGGAGAGCTCCTCCTTTCAACCTAGTTGGATCCTTCTGGGAAGCAGGAAACGAGGGTTGAGGGTGAGGAGTCCCCAGCAAGCAAAGGCAGGGGTGGGATTCAAAATTTTTAACAACTGGTTCTGTGGGTGTAGCTTAGATGGTGGACGTGGCTTGGTGGTCATGTGACTGAGTGGACATGGCTTGATGGTCATGTTATTGCCTGGGCGTGACCAACTCAACATCACTCACATCGAGGCACGCATCTCCTCGCCTGACCTCTCACGACTGTGGGGATGCTGCAACAGTCGTAAGTGTGAAAAATGGCCATAAGTCACTTCTTTCAGTGCCATTGTAACTTTGAATGGTCACTCCACACAAGCAAAGTACCAGCAAAGGAGGGGGGAAAAAACTCCAGAGACGTTCCTGACACAGGAAGTCCAGTCCTGCCAAGAATGTAATAAGGGTTAACGGAGAGGCAGTTTCTGTAAGCAACACCAGAATGTTTCCTTCCTGCCTTCCTTACAGGATTAGGCCAGTAATTTCTTCTAACAACCGGTTCCCCGAACTGCTTAGAAGGTTAACAACCGGTTCTAGCGAATAGGTGCGAACTGCTAGAATCCCAGCCCTGAGCAAAGGCTTCCAAGCTTTCTCCAGCAGTTGCTCTCCTCCTATAAAAGCTCTTCCCGTAACTTTTATTTGCTCAGGCCCTGCCGCTTGGTCACCTGGCCTCCCTTGGTTCTCTCTCGGACTGCTGACCTTGGTCCAGAATTTTGCAGTTTCCATTGTTCTGGAGGCCGTCTTCCCATGCTTCCTTCTCACACTAGGGCTTACATTTAAGACCAGAGCCTAGTTCAAGATGCTCTCAGGTGTTTAAGACCCCAGCACCTCTCTTGGTGGGACTCTATTTATGCAATGTATCCCCCGTCCCCTCTGTCTCCCTTTGAAAACTTTATTTCTTGAATAAAGCAGATTGACTGGCGAAGATGGTTGTGAGAGAAGGTGAGAATGGCTGTAGGGCTCTTCTGCTATATGAATGAAGGCAATGTTCCGGATCCGGTCTGGGCTGATCCCTGGGACCAGAGCTTTCAGACTCACCTGGAGGGAACGTTTCTCTCACCCACTCTGGCCCTGGTGACTGACCCAGACCGGGTCCTGTTTGGCTATGAATTGTGTTAGCAAAGTTAATTGGTGGATAGGTTTAGGAATATGCACGTGTGTTATTTTTATTGTGTCTGTAAATATATTATGCTGTATACCAGTGGTGGCTAACCTTTTTGGGCTCCTGTGCGGAAATTTTGCACTCTCGCGCTCACATGCCGGTACTCACATGCCAGTACTCAATGTGTGCTGGCCCCCCTGCACATGTGTTTGCAATCCCCCCTGCCCCCTTACTGGGCATGCACACGCACACGCCTCCCGGCTGATTTTTGGCTCGTTTGAGGCCTTTTTCGGCCTCCCAGCGGCTCAAGGGAAGCCTCTACAGCCTTTGGAGGACAAAAAATGGGCCCATTTCGTCACTTCCGGTATTTCCAGAAATACAGGAAGTGACAAAAGGGAGGCAAGCGCTTGCGCAGTGATAGAAGTTTGGCTGGGGCTCGCGTGCTGGCACAAACGGCTCTGGGTGCCACCTGTGGCACACGTGCCATAGGTTCACCATCACAGCTGTTTACTGATCTCATTGCTTTTGTGCACTTTTAAGTGCTGTTTAGCTTTTAATTGGTAAATTTTTATTGTGGTAGGACTATTTGGTTGGGGATGGTACGTTATTAAAAAAAAAGGTTTGTATATTCCATGAAGCCTGTAAGCCACCGGGAGCGGAATAGAGGAGGAAAGGCATTTTTGGAAAGAGACAGAAAAGGGGCTCTGAGAAACTCCAAGTGCTTTCTGGCCCTGCCTTGCCTTGGTCCTTCTTCTTCGGCCTGTGGCTCCTCCCCATGAGGGTTTGCAGATGCCATCAGGGTTTTATCGTCAGGGTTTTAAGCATCTTCGTGGTGTGAGGTCATTGTTATTCCACGGTGACAGAGAGGGAGAGCTGCTCATCCTTCATTCGCATGGCGGCAATGAACCTGGGAGATGGAGAAGCCGTTCACGATCAGAGCAGCTTCCTTCCATCTTCCTGGGGTTCAGAGGGAGGGCAAGAATTTCTGGGCATGTGGAACTTCCCTCCCGTACATCTGCAGGCCACTGAAAACAATGGCCGAGCTCCCCCAGGGTGGAGAGATCTCAAAGGGCCTTGCTCCCAATGTCAGCAGGACAAAGGGATTCTGCCCTCCTTTTCTGCTGACCTGACTGGCTTGGTTGACCCCCAATGTAGGTCTTTTCTGTGCTCCATTGAAGGCCTCTCGTTCCCACAGCCTTGGGGGGTTGGCTGTGCTCCACAGTTAATGCTAATGAAACCCACAGCCTGCATTGCCGGCATGATCACAACTGGGGCTGCTGAGCAGGGCAGCCGGAGGAAATGAAGCCGGGAGGCAAACCGTGACTCTCAGGGGCAGCTGCTTGGCCTCCCCAAGAGCCTCCGGCAGCCTCTGGCGTCATCCTTGCCCAGAGGGGTAGAGGACCCTCCTGTTCCTCAAGGCTCTGCACCTCCCTCCTGGGCTCATTGGTCAGCAAAAACCTCCCCTCTCCCGAAGGGCCGTGTGCCCAGTCGCCTGTGGCCGGCCTCCAAGTGACCCATTGCAGGGCTGCCCTTTGGAAGACGGGAAGCTTCAACGAGGAGACGGTGCCGCAACTGGCAGAAGCTGCGAGAAAACAGGCTTCCTTGCACTTGTAGTCGCCCATCGGAACCTCTTCTGCACTTTGCCTTCCTTCCCTTCCCTTTGCTTAAGAGGGCCATCCAGCAGCAAGGAAGGGGCTCAACTGGCCAGCCCCTTCCCTGGCTAAAAAGAAAGAAACTAGCCCATGAAACTAGTCGGCCATGGGCACACATTCCCTCACCCCCCCGTGCCCTCCCCTCCTGTGCTCTGCTTGCCCTGGGTCTTGGCACTAGTATGAGCTCCCTGGCTGCTTCACATAGAATCTTTAGCCAGGGCAGTTATAATCCCAGCTGCTGTATTGGCATAATATGCTAAAATTGGTTGGCTTTCCTCTTTGGTGGGGTTTTTTAAGCTTAGTGATATGGCCAGCCCATCTCCCTTAGTTAATCTGTACTGCAGTAGAATGTACAGATCCAGGAAATGGTTAAATCAGGCCCCAGGCTGGGCATAAAGTCAGAAAAAGCTGAAAGCAGAGATCTCCTTCTCGGCAAACAGGTAGGTCTTGCTGCCCAAGGGAGGAAGAAGGTGTCTTCTTACCTGTTTCCCGCTTTCCCCCTCCATTTGGGAAGCTTTAAATTCTCTATTGTACTTCATGCAGTGGAAACTATAAGCTGCCCAGGGTCTTCTGGAATGGGTGGCCATAATAAATTTAATAAAATAATGTATTAA
Source organism: Notechis scutatus (assembly GCF_049901735.1). NCBI lineage: Eukaryota > Metazoa > Chordata > Lepidosauria > Squamata > Elapidae > Notechis > Notechis scutatus. Next base: position 283,561 of record NC_142017.1, on the reverse strand, counting down.
AATCGACTGGACATTCATTCACACATTCACTTTTATCATTACAGGATCATACAGACTCTGGATAGCGTCCAAGTAAGGATAAAAAGGGGCCACTTGGAATCTTCACCCAGCCAAAGAGCCATTTCAAGGGCCCCTCTTGCCTCTCTTGGGAGGGGAACTTCAGGGGACCAGGAAGGCGGGACCCCCTTCAGCAGGGCAGGCCTGGATGGCTCCTGGGGCCACGCCTTAGGGCCAGGGGGTGGAGGCCTCCAAGGCCCTGTCCAACTCTGTCGTCCTGAAGAGGGGCCCTGCCAGGAATCCGGCCGCTGCCGTCTGAGCCAGTGGCACCTTCCCTGGCGGCCTTAGGGGGAGCGAAATGGGCTTCCTGCTTTGCTCCATGGCTGCCGTCCAGAAGGAGGAGGAGGAGGGTGTCCTTTGGAACCAGCTCATCACTATTCCTTACCCTTAAAAAAATCACATGACATGCAAACATCAGTAAAAATGGCTTGGCCTGATTTTCTAGTCCATTTCTCACTTCCAGGGTGTTCAAAGAAATATTTGCTTTTGCTTGTCTTTATGACCAACAAGTCCTTACATTGTGGTCATTTTGCCAGTTGTGCAAGGTGTGTTTGCTCTCCTCCCCCCCCTCCCCTTTTGAGTGGGACCTTTTCCCTGATACCGGCGGAGGCACAGCATGTCACAGGGCGAGGAGGAAGGCCAGGAAGTTGTGGAAGGCTGTGGATTCTGCTCCATTAGCTTTGTGTCTTCCTCATCTGATCCTTTCAGGGAGCGTAGTGGCCTGATGGCCTAGAAGCCTGAGAATTAAACCAACTTTGTCAATGGGGGGGGGGCACATGTTTGGGGACATGTTGGCTCCTCCTCTGGGGGGGCTGTTTTCCTGGATGCTGCCCTGCCCCTCCCCCCTTCATGTCCTGGACTGGCTATTGCCAAGGGTGCCTGTCTTTTGGAAGGGTCTGAGCTGCCTCCTCCTGCCGCCCCAGGCTCGACCCTCTCAAAAGATGATGATGATGATGATGATGATGGGCCGTTGTTTCTCAATGGAAAGCTTCCCTCAGACCTGCCATTCAGCATCTTCACTTCTTCTTATTGCTGGGCTGAGAGTCCTTTTTTTTCAGAGTATTTCATGTAGACCAGGGTCAGTTTTAAAGCATACGGAAGAAATGTTAATAATAAACCTTCCATATTATTGACACTGCAGACTGGAATTTTATACCCTTTTTAAGATTAATGCCTCACCAGTTGCTCAAACTTTGCAACATGGAGTAAGCCCATTTCAATGACTGCAGGACTGGAGCTCATCCCTGCAAGCAAGCAAAGTATACAAGACGTCCACTGTAAGCGGTCACTTCTCAGAAACAGCTTGTTTCTCCTTCAGCTATGAATTCTCCTCCTGACACCCTAAACGGGATCCAGCTGAGTCCCCGGACGGACGTTTGTTTGGTTTGCTTCTTCAAAAGGTGGCCCTAAAACACCCCTTTTTCAAATGTGGGACAAAAAGCAGCAAGCAGCAGGTGGGGCCTGGACAGCCCCCCTCCCCGCCTTGATCCTGCTAGGGCTGCCCCTCCACCTCTTCTGCCCCCAGGGGTTCTTTGTGGAGCCCAGGAGCACCTCTCAGAGAAGGGTATTATTACCTGAGGTCAGGGTGGGGGAGGGAGACTGGGCTGGGAAAGCCCAGCGAGGCTCCCCCGGCAGTGAGGGGCCGCGTGCATCCCAGCTCAGCCGTGAGGCCTTGGGGTGATCCTGGGGTCTGTGCCAAGCCTGGGGGGGGGGAGCTGGGGATGCGTTTGTGCTGCCGGGATGGTGACCTGGGAGCAGCCGTTCTTTTTACAAGCTGGGGAGGAGAAGTAGCCTATGCAGTCAGTCAATTAGTAATCCAGCCTGTAATAATACCCTGAGGACTTGGAGGAGCACCCAGAGTTCCTCTGCACACCTTTTGTGGAAGTCCTCTCTTGGAGGCCTTGTTGCCCTGGCCTCCTTCATGTTAATGTTTTCAGGTCAGAAGTGACAAGCCATAGTGAACAGCCAGCCACTTAATGAACCCCGGAGGGACCAGGCTGAGTTTCCTTGCAATTTCTCTCCTGTCCATCAGGCAGGAAAACTGCAGCGGCCTCTGGGTTCGTCCCATCACTTCCCTCTGCAGGGGCTTCTGCCCAAGTGCCAGTGGGCAGAAACAGCCAAACCAGTGGAGGGGGAAATGCCAACTGGCCTTTGTCCAGAAAGCCCTCTCCGCATTCCCCCTGGACAGACCTCGTGTCACAGGGCCCGGGCTCTCTCCTTTTATCCTCCCCTCCACTTATTCCAAGATAAGAGGCACTGCGAATGGCTCCAGAGGGGGGTCCTTGGCTCAACCTCCAGTTCCCTTGCACATGGGTTGATTGCCTGGCATGGCACAGCCCACCCTCCCCCCTTCCCTCCCTTCTGTCGCTGGGCCTGTGAGAGATGACCTAGTTGCCTGGCAGGGGCCTTGTGGGGATTAATGAGATAATGATCACAAAACACTGTCTAAATGAGACAGATTAATACCAGACGTGGCACAGGCTGCCCTATTGGTGCCATTTTGCCCCAGTCCCTTAAGGGAATCTGCCTTCAGCTCTTTTGCATACAGAAGCCTGTTTATTACGGAAGTTTGTCTCTCGCTTCATTCAGTTGATGCTGGGCGGTTCTCATCAATTCCACAAGATAGGCACAATACGTTAGAAATGAAGCTGAGCCACACATCATCCAGAGAGGGCTGCGGAAATATTCCAGTCCAAGTTAATGGCCTCTTGCGCTGCCCAGAGGTTCAGGATGGAGCCTGGAGCATTTGCACTGCAATTCTGCCTCAGGGCTCTGGCTGTGGGGAAGGCCCTGTGCTCCTTCGAGGCAGAACTCCAGACAGGTCAATAGATGCACAGATAATGTGGAGATGAGAAGAAAGGCGTACAGCAGCCCTTCCGGTAGGAGGCCGTATCTGTAGCTCAGGGGGAACTGTGGAGTACTGTCTGAGCTGGGTTGTTTGCCTGCAGATGTTTTATTACCTGACCAGGGAACATCCTAAGTGCTAGAAGAGGTTTGCTTCCTGTTTATATACAGTAGCATACCCTGCCAGTGTTGCTGGAGTGTAGTTTTCTCCTTCATTTTCTGCTTGATTGTTTGTCTAGTGTTCATCCCTGCTTATCTCGGTGTAGGCTGTTGAAGGGATATGTTCTTTCCTTTTGTTTATTTCTTAGCTTTTTTCTTGTCTCTTTTCAATAGTGTGTAAATGTGATTATCTCTGTGTGTCTATTGATGGCTGATTTCTCTGAATGCCAAGCATCCAATAATTCTCATGGCTTTTTTTTAAATTTAGTTTGGTCTTGGGTACAGTTCCCTGCTTGAAACTATCAGTTGGGTCTGTCCATGTATGGGGAGAGGAAGGAGTTTTCCTTCTATCTTCTGGCTGTTTGCTGGTGTCCATGGAGGTGCTTTGCTAGTCGTCTACCTGTCTGTCCTGTGTAGGGTTGTTACAGTCCTTTGGCTGTAGCCCTTCACTCTTTTTTCTGAAAGGAAAAATAATTTTATGTAGAATTATCAGTTTAAAACCTGATGAGAATATTTTCTGGCTGTGGGAAAAAAGAGTGGAAGTGGGTGGAAAGCCCCTTCCTCAGCTTGAAGACCAACTTATTAAAAAAGGCAGGGGGGGGCATTTTCTTTTCTTGGTGTTTTGAAAGAAGGAGTGTAGGAGCGAATACCGGGAAGCTGAGGTGCTGCCTTGTTTCTTAGGGCCAAAGGGAAGTTTTCAAGCAGACTGCAAGGCAAATGGCCGGGAACTGCCAGGCGGCTTCGGATTCTAAGCTCTTTGGATGGATGGGCTTCAGTAGGCAGACACCCCCCCACCCCTTAACTGATCTAACCCTCTATTCAAGCTGCCCCATCTTCTGAGAGACAGCCTTCCTTTCCAGGGTTTCTCCAGTTTGTAGTGGAACTAAACTAGGGGAGATACATTTTCACAAATAATCCAAAGCCAAGAATGGTCAGTGAGGTTACCAAATTTATTGATGATATCAAATTATTGAGACTTACAAAATCCTTTACAAAGCAAAGAATTGATTGTCCCTTTTTCTTTCCTAACTGAGTGAGGAAAAATAGATGTGATTAAATCTAAACAAATTAAATCTTCTTGAATGAGAGATGAAATGAAATCAGAAAAAAAAAAGGCAAAGAAGAAAACTTCACTATGGAAGTTCAAGCTGTCAGAGGTTCCCAGGAACACCTTTACATTTTCCAGACATCCAGGAGCTCCTCTGTTATGACAGGAGGGGAGGGTTTTCCCCCCCTGAAAGTGGCTCCAGAGAGATATAGAGGTGTATCTCTTTGAATATAACAGTGTGCGGAAAGTAGGTGGGTCTCTGGAAAGTGTGTTTCTTCCTCTTGTTGCAAAACCCTTTGTGGAACTGGCGGGGAGTATTTCAGAAGAGCCGCAAGGAAGGAAGCTGCTTCTCCACCTAATTTATTTATTTATTTATTTTTATTTATTTATTTGATTTGTCAATTGTTTACAAGATAATAAGTACAAGTGTATACATGGTTGTGAATATATGAAATGGGTACATATAAGAAAAATAAAAGAAGAATAAGAGAAACAATAGGACAGGGACGGTAGGCACGTTGGTGCGCTTATGCACGCCCCCTTAATGACTCCCCAAGGAGCTCATCCATGGCACAGGCTCTCCTGCTTGAGCTGGGGTTGGGCTAGAAGGCCTCCAAGGTCCCCAGGTGCCTTTGTCTGCTGGGGCTTGGCAAAGAGCAGCTGCTTGGAGAGGAGGAAGCCCAGCACTGAAGCCGAGGGAGCCACAAGGACGTTTGGAGGCCCACCCTTGGCACCTCCACCCCCCCCCCCACACACACCCCCGCTTCAAAGGTTCAGGCAGAGACCAGGGAGCGCATCAGCTCCAGCCCCGCTGATCTCGTTGGGGCACGTGTGAGGACTGTGAAACGTGAGGCAGCTGCCCCCTGTTACTCTGAATGTGCTTTGTTTTTATTTGCAGCATCCAGATTATTTCCAGAAGGGTGTATCATAAACAGACCGTGCAATTAGCAATGGATGAGGAGGCTCTCCTGGAAGATGCATTTCTCCCTTTAAACCAGGAAGTCTAGAATTGCCTTCACATTTAGTGTGTTGCTTTGCCTTTTTTTTTTTCCAAAACTGTTATTGAGTCAGTAGATCAGAAAAGACTTTAAAGTATTGTCCCTCCTTACCTGTGCAGAGAAAGTGCTGGGAGAAAGTCACAGGCTCTGCTGGACTTTAATCAGCCCCGGGAGGAGGGAGGGCCTGGGAGCAGTTTCCCCGCAGGAGGCTGCTGAGAACAAACGCAGCAGCGCTGTGCAGAGAAGGCCTTTGTGGGCACGGAGAGGCTCCTGACTCCAGAGAGGCCGAAGTCGCCCGGGGAGGAAGAGGTCGGTGAGGGTCAAAATGCCAGGCCCCAGACCCTCACTGGGTTTGATGCCCGCTGCCTGCCTGCTCTGCACCAGGAAACCAAGTGCCTGGCATCGGATCAGGACCTCCAGCATCAGCCCATTGAGCCAGTTGCCTGGCGACCCAGAGAGAGGAGTGGGAGGGACGAGCTGCTGAAGAACTGCTTCAGGGCCATCCCGGGCAGTGCCCCGTGGCTGGACTTCCTTGTGCTGAGGGCCCAGACTCAGCCGTGTCTCCTGAGGAGGTAGCCGCAAAACCACACCTACTAACTCGGCTGCTTCGGCCACCCCCCACAGGTTCCCCCGGTGGCTTCTGCTTTTGGGCCCCCATAAGTGGGGACAGAGAGGCATTGGAGAGCTGCCTCGGATGCCCCGCTCACAGAGGGCAGAGATCGGGAGGAGAATAGCAAGAGAGAGCCTGCCTGCCTTGGCCCTTGACACATATCCCATTTACAGGCACACTGCAACACGCACAACCCCCCTGGTGGCAGCAGACAGAGGGAACATGATTGAACACATGAGACACATGAGACGCCCTGGGAAAACGAAAGGAGAAAGACAGGCACAAACACACTTCAACAGACAACCAGGCCAATTAGTGCCCGTTGCTGGCCGTGGGGCATGACCCTCTGGGGCCCTTGGTCATTGGGGAGTTCAAAACGTGTCCAGAGCCTCCATTGTGCTAACATTCGCATCCTGGCCTGCCCTCCCCCAAAATCTTTTGGGGTTTGGAGTTGAGCTGGGGTAGCAGGGGTTTCCGTCAGAAGAGGCATCCTCTGATCACACCTGTCTGTCACAGACAATCCAGTCATTAAATATTTGCACTATAACAGGAGCAGCCTAATTTAGTTTTTGTTTCTTTCTCTCTGTGGTTTAATCACAAATGAAAGAGACTAATAGCACTACAGAGCTTTCTGGTGATCAAAGGCCAATCAATTGTGGAGTAATTAACTGTTTGCTAAAGTTGCAGAATTGATTTCCATTTAGGACTAAGAGAGGAGATTTTAAATGAAGACCGATTTACCAGGCGTGAGGATAAAATCCCAACTCTGATGCCAGGAGATACTTGAGGTGATGGATTGTAGCCTGCTTACTGGAGATGGATAAATAGGACTAGGATATGGCCCCCTCCCACTAGAGAAAGCAGGGCGGACGAGGAATAAGGGCCCACAAGGGCAAGGGCAGGCAGGCAGGCAGGCAGGCAGGCAGGCAGGCAGCCAGTTGTGGCCAAAGGCTGGGCCAGTCGAGGGTGGCCAGGCAGTGTGGGAAAGAGATGGTGGCCGTGGGGACACCATAGCTTTCTCATGGACCCCCAGGTGGACCAGCGGAGGCCATTGGCTCTAGGCTCACTGGAGATGCTGAGGGAGCCACTCATGGCAAGGACAATCCAGAGGAGATCATCCCATTAGATGGAAGACTAGATTAGAGCAGGCGAGCCCCCATTTCCCTGGCTGAAGGGAGTATATGTTCTCGGCCAACCGAAGAGGCTTCCTCCACCACCGCTGGCCTCTTGCGATGCTCTGCTTAATTTCATCTGCTTGGCAGGAAGTTAACCATCATGTGACAGATTGTGTGACAATCACAAAGCAGTTGCTGTGTCAACCATTGTCACATCCTTACAGAATGACCAATTTATGGTACCAAAGACTTTTCCAGATGCAAACACCTCTTGCCTCAGTTCTTAGAGGAGGGTTTGCAGGGAGCAAATTACCAGGAAAGGTGAGAGGTTTGGTCTGTGGTGAGGGACATCAAGGAGATGAATTTTTTAACCCCTTTATTCTTTTATTAGTCTTAAAATAGGGACAGAGAAACAGGCAGTCAAAGAAAATGTAAAAAAAAAGTGTTTTTAAGTGAAAAAATATAACGAAAGAAAAAGAAAGAAAAGGTGTAATGCATCACTTTAGCTGTAAATATCTAATGCAGTTATTATTTAAATACATTTATATTTATGATACCTTTATATAACTATAATATTTAAACCAACTGTATTTTGTGTAAATTAACCCCCTATTTCATTATATTTGGCCCTACGAAGTTCCGCTCACAGATGCCACCGAGTGCATTCAGGCCTTTAATCCACGCAGTAACCTTTCCAAGGTGGCTACAGCACCACTCTTTTGGGGCATAATAATGGTATGGAGAATCCATTTATGGTGTCCAGTTGTTAAATTCCAAGTATTAGGTATATAGTTCAAAAGAGTATAATCGTCTAAAAAGTTTAGCTTTTGTTGCACAGTTACCATGTATTTATATAAGCCAATAGTTTTTCCCAAAACTTGGCAAGTGTGAGACATTGCAAAAGCATGTTTTAAAGAAGCATTATCTTTATTATATCTCCAGCAAAATGCAGTTTTTGACAGTCCTTTTCTACATAGATGTGAACGAGTCTCATAAATTATAACTCTTACTTTTTGTTGGGTAAGTCGTAATTTGAGGTTGCCTATAAGTTGATTGACTATAAGTTAAAACAATCCCATTTTCCAGAGAGTACAAGAACCTCCAGTTCTTTATTACACTCACCCGCTAGCATCTTCATATCAAATTGATTTATTGATAACATTTATAGAAATGAATGGTAGGGTTTTTTTTAGTTTTAAATTTTTTAGCTAGAGCCGTGTTGGCACAGGGGTTAGAATGCTATATTGCAGGCTAATTCTGCTGACTGCCAACTGCCAGCAATTCAACAGTTCGAATCTCACTGGCTCGAGGTTGACTCAGCTTTCCATCCTTCTGAGGTATGTAAAATGAGGACCCAAATGGTTGGGGGCCATATGCTGACTCTGTCAACCGCTTAGAGAGGGCTGTAAAGCACCGTGAAGCAGTATATAAGTCTAAGGGCTATAGCTATTAGCTCAGAAGTGGTGTAAACAGTGTGATTAACAAATGTTGTGACTGTAATGATTGCCATTGGTAATATTGGTAGATATGTCTCTTAACACAAGATGTGCTAAAATTCATCTTCATCATCTATCAGTTGATTGAAAGTCAGTATTCCTGCTTCCACTTAATTTTTCATTCGTGTGTGTGTGTGTGTGTACACACACACACACACACACACATCCTCTTATTCGGGCTGATCAGCACCTTCCAGGCTTGCCACACACTGATTCAGCACTGCACAATCACAGCAAAGACAAGGGGCCCCACTGGAAATCAAGTCTGTTGGGCCAGGTTGATTATTCAGAAATTCGCCTTGCCAATTCTGGAGTATATTAGGCAGCCCCCGTTGGGTGACCTCTGCGGGATTGGGGTTGACACTTGAAAGAGGCAAAAGGATGGGGCTCCCAGCCTGTGCTTATCTCTCTTAAATTGGATTACTCAGACCTGCTTGTCCTCTTTAAAAAGCACCACTCCTGGGTTCTCCTTCTCTCTTTCTAAGTGATTACCATCTAGTGGGCTTTTAGTTGCTCCCGGACAGTTAACACTTCAGCCGCCAGCATCAATTGCCTCCACTGACAGAGTGGTGCTAACTTTCTTGGGAGCCCTTTTGGCTTTCTCTAAAGAGCATCTCGAGGCTGAATGCACAGAAACTGGGTGTCTACCAACTCTATTTTGCAGGTTGCCAGCCTGGAAGGCAGCCCCCTTTTCAGCCCTTTAATTCCATTTCCTATACTCCGAATCGATCATTTCTCCCTGTCACTGTGGACGGAGGGAGTGGAAGAAACAGGGCCCTTGCCAGCCTGCAGCCAGTATGGCAGACCCCCAGTTGCACTGTTCCAATACACCTTGGCAGAACTTTTGGTCTCACCTGCAGCCCAGAGATATTGAAGCGATCCCTGCTCTCTGATTTCAACGTCCCCCAAGGCCAGCATGCAAAATCTGTTCAGCTTTGTTGTCCCCATTGGGACTGCGGGGATGTAGAGGCAGACATGACTCCGAGATCAGTTTTCATGCTGCTAAACGGAAAGGAAGGAAGGACGGGCATCCCTTTCCTGAACTTCACAGCCTCAGGAAACTCAGGTTGGTTTGTTCCCCTAGTTTTGTTGGCGCCGTGCCTGCTGGGAAGACTGGGGCTCCCCTCTCCATGTCAAGATGCCTCCTGAGAGCTGACGGGCAGGAAACCGGTGGCCTTGGCTCCCAGAGAGCAGCGTGTAAGGAACCAGCTGCAAATGGTGGTGGTTGGAAGGCAGGGCAAGAGAACTTTCCCAGTTGGTGGGATCTTTGATGTGGGACCTCCTGGCTCCCCCAGGTGATCTTGGCTTCTCTGAGGAGCCATTCAAAAGTCACCTTGGGTAGCTGAAGGCAGAAAGTGCTGCCTAACCCCCTGGGAACACAAAGGCTCTTTCTCCCCGGCCTCTTAATCCTCTTTAAATTGCATGCACTGAGGACCCGGATTGCCTAGTAAGCTCCTCGGACTCCAGCACCTGCCCTAGCAGATCTTCATGCAAACCAGGTGAAATAAGTGAGAGCCGGTTGGGTCTAATGGCCAAGAGCTCAGGCGAGAAAGAGGGAGACCTTCACCTCCGTGAAAGCTGGCTGAGTGACTTTGGGCCAGCCTCCCAGCCTAACCCACCTCAAAGGGAGGTTGTTCTGGGGGAAATGGAGGAGGTGTGTTTCCTACCTATATTTGTTAACTGGCTAACAAAAAGTCCACCTGTTTCTTCTGCTTGGTTAGGTGGCCTGTGGCCTCTATGGCCATGTCACTCTTTCTTCCTTTTATATTGACCTGTATGCATTCCAGGTGGCTTTTTCCTTCTTGGTTTTGTGCATTTCTGTAGAGCTGTAAGGCTCTCTTACGTATAATGCAACTCCACCTCCCCTTTTGTTAGGTCTGTTTCTTTTGAACAGTTTGTGTCCTTCCATCGGTACATTGCGGTCATGGGTTTCATCCCACCAAGTTTCGGTAATGGCAACTATGTCATACTTGCCCTCATGTACTAGTACTTCAAGTTTGCCTTGCTTGTCTCCCAACGTTGAGCGTTTGTGTCCAGGCAATGAAGTCCCTTATGGTTGACCCTGGGCGTGCTTCCCATATCTCCTACTGTACACAGGGATTTGTCTGCCTTCCCATCACTCCCTGTTTGTTTGGTTGCCTTGGGTTTACGCTTGGGATTAGGCCCTAAAGATCCTAAGGATTGGTCACCCTCCCCCCTCAATTTTAGTTTAAAATGGATAGAGAAGGGACTCTATACGTAAGAAGCACAACAGAAACTCTGCATCTCTCAGATTCATGAAGAGCAAGGATCGGTTAGGTCCAGCGTGTTGAATCCTCCAGAATCTGCGTAGAATTTCACCCGGGGAGGAGAGAGAGAGGGCAAAGCCCCAGGAGGGGGAGGTCTAGGTTTTGCTCCCTCTGGCAGGGAGGCTCCTGAGGGGCTTCCTGTGGCTTTGCCCCGCCTCTCCCCTTCAAGTCAGTGCCTGAGGCCCTGGTGGTTTTCCCCCTTGCTGATTCCATCCCAGGGAGAATAAGCCACTGCCCCCACCCTTGGCCTCGGCAACCTCTCTTCTACAACCAGAGAAATAATCAGAAGGATGCCCTCTGTCTTCCGCTCCCCAGCCCCCAGTTTCAGGATTATTGTTTGTGCAAATTCTGCCTCCAAATCAAAATGCACGCAGCCTTCCTGGCTGTTCCTGCTGAATTGTGTGCTCGCCTTTTCTGGGACCTGGTCTTCTTATGGCTTAGTATGTAAACAAGGCAAGAGCAGCTCTGCTTAAATTGGTCCTTAATCCCGGCTCCCACCCTTCCTTTTCCCTTTCCCCACCAAGGCAGCCAAGGTTAGATAAAGCCAAAGCCATTCATTTTTACCTTTGCTTCTCTGGGGAGTGCTCCATGGGGCCTGGCTTTCTTATGCACCACCAATTACACGTCCTAAGTGCCTGTAGAGGCTGGAGCAGCTTTGTGGGCTGAGGAATGTCTGCTTCCCCCTCCAAGTGGTTGCCAGGTGCCTTCCGCCCGAAGCATCTGTCACGGTCAAGCTGGAAAATGCTGAGCAGCCCTCCCTGAGGAGGCAGGGGCATTGGGCAGGAGAGGGGTCTTTGGTGGCTGAGGCACCTCCTCCCCCTCCCCACCTGGTTTGGTCTGCCAAGCGGGATTTGGCTTGGTTGCCACACAGCGTAACCACAGCGTGGTTGCTGTGTAACCAGAGAAGTCAGCTTCCCATTGATTTACTTTCAAGGAGGGCTTTGAACTTGGACAACCGAGCATTTGCCTTGTGGTAAGGGAGGGTGAGCACGCTGGAGCTGTCCAGAGGGGGGGTTTCTGCCCACCAGATGCCCGGGGCTTTTTTCTTGCACAGCAACCAGATGCCACTGCTGAGGCTGACCAGCTCAGAGCAAGGGAGGGGGCTTCTGTCCTGACCAGTGACCTCCAGTGGCAGTCCAAAGGTGCTCAGCCCCTCGCCTGGGCCAAGGATGGCGCAAGAGCAGCCTCCTCCTGGAGCTCTACTTGCAGTCTGGAAGGGCCGAGCCAACCTCCTCTTGAAAGCAGCCGCTTTCCAGCCAACCCAAATGGATTTCTTCACCTTTCACTCAGCTCCTGGTCTGACTCTGGGCAATCCATGGCTGAAGCTAATCATAGGGTATGACTAAAGTGCGGCACAATAGTATGATACTGTTGGTTTACTAATGATACCACAACCTTTTTCTGCCAAAACAGGACAGTGATTGTGCGTCATTTATAAGGGTTTTTTTTTTCTTTTTTTTTTGCTAAACGAGATGCTGACATTTTCAAAAATTGCCTGGAAGTTTCTTAATTGTTAGCAGCAGAAAGGTCTTACATGACTTCTTCTTAAACAAACTCAGAAACAAAACAAACATCGCAACAAAGAATTAGCCAGAATGCCTTTGTGGCTCTTCTGTTCCTGAAATCTTCTGCTGGCAGAAATGCACCAGCGTCCCTGCAGGATCTTCGTCTGATTGGAGTCGAAGGGTTTGAAGTGCACAGTGTTTGAAGATGCACAGGCATATAAAGTTATGTATCAAAGAGAAATACCCAACTGAGGATTTGGGGAAATCCTCAGAGTGCAAGCTGAAATATCTGGAAGCTTGTGGCTAGAAGTGGTGGCTTTGTCCTGGGACACACAAGTACAAGAAGTGGCCTTTGCCTGCAGCTCATGTTTTGGGAGGCAGCTGATCCCACCCATGGTGGCCAGCCCCTCTCTGGCCCCTCTTGCTGCCTAACAGAAAGGAAAGGAGTTCCCGGGATGCGGGGATGTCCTAAGTGCTCCGGAGAAGCAGGGACCAGTTCCTTGGGCTTCTCCTCTCCTCTGCCAGCTGGTCTCCCAACCTGGCAAGGCCGGTCCTCCTTGGCCAAGGCCGGGCGCTGCCCAGTGCTGGCGCTGAGGGGCCTCTGGGGGCTCTGCAGCAGAGGTGGCCCAGAGGAGCAGCTGTTTCGCTCCTTCAGCTGCTGCGAGGAGGGAGGGGGGCAGAGGCGTCAGACGCACAATTCCTTCCAGCTGGTGTTAAGTGATAATGGATTCTCCCTCTGCCTGATGCCTGGGTCTTCCCAGCAGCTTCCACACCAGCATGTGGTTTACATGGCAATTAAGGAAGCTGCGATCATCAGACGTGTCTCGGAAGATAGGAAACGGCTTGTGCTCCTTCTCTCCCTCCCCCAGCCAGCAGTGTCAGTGCAAGAGGAAGGGGCAGGGCTGGGCTGTGGGGAGTGTCCCGAGGTCCTGGGCAGGTGGGGCCTTGGGGTTTCCTCTCTGGCCCTCACAGGTAGCTGCTTCTGTTGATCTGCTCCCCCCCCCCCAGATTTAGATTACAGGGGGCAATGAGGAGAGAGAGGGCCTGGTTTGGAAAGCCCGAAGAGGCTTTGGATGAGGCCGACTGACAGCAGCCTCACGGTTTGCAGATGTATTCTTTAGACATCTGGAGATGTAAGAGTTCTTCCGCACTAATTACTTCGAAGGCTGTATTAATCACAAGACTCTTTAATACCCGATCAATAGAGGCATTTGTCAACGACTTTGTAAATCACCTCGGTTTCTACTCTGCGAGGGAGCCACCCCACGTGTGGCTGGGGAGGGGGATGCACAGGCCATTTCCCCCTTTCCCTTGCCAGCAGCTCTTAGGATGCCTTATGGGACAGCCTCAATCCCCTGGAGCCGTGGGCCTGCTGAGCCCCTGTGCAGGGCTGCCAGCCGGCCTCCAGAGGCGCCTGGCATATCAGAGGCGGCTCTGGAGAATCCCTGCCACTCCGTCTCCCTCTCGGTTGGCTTTTTAACGGCTTCCTTTTATTTGGGATCTAGATCAGGCTTCTTGGGAAATGGGTACGGAGAACTAACACTGGGTGAGAGGAGAAAATGTACACCAGGTCAGCACCTGCCAACTCCTTCCCCGTGACCCATTGTAGCCCGTCGTCCGCACAAGGGCCACTTGGGGGCCACCCACCTCTCCCCGGGCTGGCAGAGTTTGGGGGGTTGCTGGAGGGAAAGGAGCTGAGGAGAAGACTGGCAGTGGCTTTTGGGGGCTGCTCAGCTGTTTGTCCTTCAGCCAAAAGCCTGTCTGTGCTGCTTGTGGCGGGGTGGGGGGGGGAGGTGCGCCCTTGGCCGCAGGGGCTGGCCTGCTAAGAAGCAGAAGGGAGAAATGCCTGTCCCTGGAGCCCAGCAGGCCAGCTGCAAGGAAGCCCACCCCAGGGCAAAGAGTCAGGGTCCTTTCCTCTCCCGAGGCTTAGGGTTAGGAGACAGTCTGGGTGGGGAACCCCAGGCTTCAGCTCAAGCTTAGCAAGTCCTGGCCTTAGAGCCCCACATTCTTGTCAAGAACCTTTGCTCCAAGTTATCCCAGGAGGTGCCTGGAGAAACAGTGTGTGACAGAAGCTGGCACAACATCCCTCCCTTGTCTTTACTCCAAGGAGCCCTGGCTGGCAGCTGCCGAAACTCTAGAGTAGCAAATCTTCATTTCATGCTAACCTCTTACTGGGAGGTGGTAGAGGAAGCAAAGGCCTGAGCTGAGCTGCTTCTTTTTCACGGCCACGTGCAGAGGGCAGGGTGGCCCTGATTTGGCTGTCGTCAGTATTTCTGGACCACCTTCCAGGGCAAAGCCTGAAGATGGTAAGAGTTACAAGTGTAATTGCAATGACCCCTACTATGCAGTCTCACCCGGAACAGCATAGTTCAGATAAAACTATTGCATTTTAAAAACTTCAGTTTTAGCTGAAAGGTGAAGGCAAGAAAAATGTCAAAGTTCATTTAAAGGTGCTTCAAATGGAGCATCAATTCCCCAACGGCCCCATTGAAAAGGTCCCATCCCTACTGCTGGCCACTACAGTGGGAAGAGGCCAAGGATCAGCTGCTGGAAACCTGAAGTCTTAGTAGTGAGGATGTCAGGGTGGTCTTTTGGACCAAGGATGCTGTGTGATAGTGTCTTCTGCTCCCCGGCTGACCCCAGAGGTGGAACGATGGCCTCCTTGACAGAGAAGGGGAGGAAGCTAAGTGAATATTTTCACAGCCTCCCTTGGTCAGCTGGAGGTTATCCAGGCCAAAGGGGGCTTCCCAGCTTTATAAACCTCCCAGGTTATTCAGCGTCATGATTCCCTTATTCAACTGTCAATGCTTTTTCTGGGATGGCTAATCCCTCAGCCTGACTGGTGGAAGCTGATGTATTGATTTCTCTGTCTTTCTAAACCTCACTTGTGTCTGAAGCTTGTTAGACACCTGAGGGAATTTCCAGGGGGTTCTGGGGGCAATTTGAGAGCAGAGAGCAATGGGGAGCACTTGAGAGAACTTTCTGTGAGGTCACTGGGCGAGGAGAGCGAGGAGCGGGAAGCCCCAACCTGACTCCCAGTGGGTTGAAGCTAACTTTGAGGTCTCATTCCCCTTCAGCGAACAGAAGTGTCGTCATCTTCATCATTGCTCAGTTTCTAAAAGGGATTTTGGATGCTGCTGACCTATTCATCCTATTATTTTTTTGGGAACACTAGTCCTCACTGAGCAAAGGCATGAGATGGACGGGCTCCGCAGAGACAAGCCCTGTGTTGGTTCATTTTAACCTTCTGCTCCAAAAATCATGCCTAGAGGAATCGGTTCCCTCCCCCCATATCCTGTTGGTTATGGGAATGAAGAGATACCTGCTACATCCTTGAGTATGAGATGAGCCGAGGGAGGAAGGAGTTACGCAAAACGCATGGGATCCAGATTTAATCTGGGTTTTGCTCCCTGGAATCTAGCCCATAATTCAGCTTGATCTCAGCCTTGGGTCTCAAGCTTGGAAAGAGAGAAGAGAAGGATGCCTTAAGGCTTATGCATAATTTAAAATGTGACCAAGGAAAGTTTGTTTCATTTTAATTGATCGTTAGGCTCAGGATGGTTCCAACCTCCCCATCTATCTTGAGGAGCAAAGAAAAATATTAAACCCCTGGTCTGCCGTGTCCAGCACCCGTGACAGTGATTTCAGGAGCTCCATTTTCGAAGGCTTCGGGCAGATGCTCAGAGATATTCTAAGGAGCCAAACTGGGATCCTGAGGTAATTCACAGCCCCTGGCACTGAGCGGCCGGCCTTTGGTCATTCACGTTCTTGGGATTTCAAAAAGCGCAACTAGCTAGCTTTGTGCTCTTCCCACAAGAAAAAGCAAAGCCAAGTAATCTGGATGCTTCTG
The DNA here is from genome assembly GCF_049901735.1 of Notechis scutatus. NCBI lineage: Eukaryota > Metazoa > Chordata > Lepidosauria > Squamata > Elapidae > Notechis > Notechis scutatus. The sequence goes on along the minus strand of NC_142017.1, from coordinate 267,591 downwards.
GCCAATATGGACATTCATCTGGTATGCTCAGCAATCGTTCCATTATACTCTCCTCCAATTAACACCTGTAATTAATCAGCAGATTGGCAGCAACTCGGGTGGGGTAGAGATCATACTTCCTGTCTGTCTTCTGTGCATCTGATACCGCCCCCCCTCCGCTCTCTTTGGTAAAGCCCGCTAATCACGGCTAATGCTATCGTCCCTCGCTGTCGTTCAGGATTGGTCCCTTCCTCTTTGGGCTTTCCAAAGGCCCTCAGTCAGGCTTCTTTCTGCTTGTCAGATTGGCACCTTCTTGAACAGGAGCTGGGTTGCACCATCCCAGCCTTGAAGGGCACCAAGCCCCCGGACTGGCTGTGCTGCCACAGAACGGTGGGGAGAGACGGAGCACCCACCTCCAGCTGGGAGGCGTCTAGGGGTCTCACCTTCAGCCCACAGGGGCCTCCTTGGTGCATGTTGACCACAGGGGCTCTTTCCTTGGCCCGGAGGCCTGGTGGTGCCTCTCCTGGCAGAGCTGCCCTTCTTTGGGCGAGCAGGTTCTGATCAGCATCGGGCAACGGACTCGATGTGAACCCTTGTGATGGGTGCCATGTCCTCATCTTGTGCTGCACTCCAGGGGTCATCGGCCAGAGACCTGGGCCATGTCAGGCTACTGGATCTCTAGTTAGTGAAGTGCTCAGTCCCAGCTGCCCAGCCAGACCAGCCATTTAATGCCACTTCACTAAAGCACTCCGAGGTTGGCCCGCTGTCCCCCCACCTCCCCCTTTGGCCGCTTGGCTGCTGCCTGCAGTGAGAGATGCCGCCCTGCAGCATCACCCAAAGGCTGCCATCGGGTTTCTTCCCTCTGAAATGGGGCTGAATTTAAGGTGGACAGAGCCAGATCCCTCAGTTACAAAGTCCAGGATTTATTCATGGTCTGTTTATATGCCGCCCCGTCTCCACTTGTCCCATTTCAGGGAGGAGGAAACCATGGTAAGGGAGCCCCTCTTTTCAGACTTTTTAGATTTTGCACTTCATTCCTTTTGCTTTCTGAAGGAATTGGACTGATAGCAGACTCTCAGTGCCCTTATGAGTCTGATTTATACGAACTGGAATGACTATGGTCAGAATCAGGTCCTCCAGAATTTCCCAAATGAGACAGCAAGCCTCCCCCTCCTTGAAGAAAGCCTGTATGATGTTGAAAATATTGGCTTCACCACCCCGTGGCCCTTCCTCGGCTGCCAGGCAAGGCCTGACTTGGGTGGCGGGGGGTGGGGTGGGGGGAGGTAGCCTTTCTCAAGCTGCCACTGACTAAAACCAACCCAGCCTGGAAAGAGCCTCCATGCAAGCCTGTTTTTAAGAGAGCCCCTGTGTGCGTGTCCGTGTGTGTCCGTGTGCGTGTCCGTGTGTGTCCGTGTGTGTGTGTGAGAGAGAGAGAGAGAGAGAGAGAGAGAGAGAGAGAGCCTGCCAGAAGCTGCTCTTGGGGCTGGGAAGGAGGGGGGGGGGGCTCTTCTATCTGCTCTGCTGCGCATCTCAGCCCCGTCCCTCAAAGAGCCCCAGAAACAGAAAAGAGGAAAAGCAGAGCATCAGCTCCAGAATGCTAACAAGATAGTTTCATTTTAAAAAGAAGACGAAACATTTTTGTACTTTTATTGATTTTCAATATTGTACAAACATATGCCATGTAAAGCAATAACAGAGAAGAAGATACAGCTATTGAAAAACAATTTCAGATCAAATGCTCGGTTCTATTCATGAGGCTGCAGAACTGGCGGTTCCTGCTGGGCTAGGAACAAAAATGAAGACGCGACAAAAGGTTAAATGACAGCCTGGCCCTCAGGAGGCCCCTCCCTCCAGGGAATCCCTTGGGGGGAAAGAAAGGTCCAGGGATGGAAGCCATGCGCTGGTGGCCTGCAGCTTCTTGAAGTTTGGCCGGAAAGCTCCGGATTTCTGGAGGACGGGACCTGTAGGGGAATAGGGAACATTGGCTCAATGGGAGGGGGAAAGCTGGTTCTGTCATTAATCATTTTACTTACAATCTATTTATTACTATTTGTTGGATTGACGTCCTCCTCTATTTCCAAGAACTCAACATATTGCACATAGCACTCTTCATTCCATCCCCCCCCCGCCCCCCGGAAACAGACTGACTGGCCCCAAATCACCCAGGTTGCTTTCCTGGGTCTCCTCTATGCTGGTCCAGCCCTCTCCCCACTGTAGCCCTGTGGGTTGGATAAAGACACTGGCAGGACTCGGGGAAACACTCCACAGTCTCATTTCTGCTGATAGACCAACAGAGAAACACCAGACCATTAGAATTCTGGGGCTGGAAACTTCCAAAGCAGTTGCTGTCCAGACATCGTTGTTGCCCCATGGAGATTCCAGAGCTCACCTGTGGGCTGCCTTTCCCACTTGACCTCCCCCAGGATAAGGGCCAGTACCTATGGTGAGCGGAGGGGGAAGGGAGGGGATGATGATAAGGGACAGAGTGCTGACAACAAGGGGTCCCCAAGGCAATTGGTCATCTTTCTTCTTTCAAGTCAGTAGTCTTGGCTGATAGCCTTGGCCTTCCTTCCTGCCTGCCTCCCTTCCACCTTTCACATCTGGCTCCTTTTCCAGTGCCAGGATGCATATCAGGAGAGGAGGAGAGGTGGGAGTAATGGAGAAGGGGACCAGGAATCTCTGCAGAATGAGTGGGACCCAGGGATGAATGAGGAGGCCCTCCGCTTTAGTTGAGCCAACGCTGCTTGGTCCTACCAAGCCTCTCATTGTCTGGGAGGCTAGCAAGGGGTTAGAATACGAGCAGAGTAGAGTAGAATAAAGGGGGAAGGGAGCTTGGAGGTCTTCTAGTCCAGCCCTCTTCTCAAGCAGGAGAACCTACAGTGCAGTCTGAGACGAGTGACCGTCCAGTCTCTTCTTAAGAGCCTCCAGTGATGGAGCCCCCACGATTGGCTCCTAAAGATACCTTTTTCTTTAGTTCAGGGTTGGTGGACTTTAAATGTTCCAGAGTCGGCTTCCATTTTAAAAATGACACAAAACTTGCACAAGGCCTTTGCGGAGTCAAGTACACAAGGTGGAACCTGGGCAGCTTTAGAAAGTCCGCTTCTGAAGGGCGCGGGGCAAATTAGTCGATCAAACGTGCAAAATCCGAAAGAGCGAAACGGCTCCGCTGGGAGGCTGGAGAATCGCCAGGCACTTTTGAGGAAGTCAAAGGCGGCAAGAGGTCGGACGGGAGCGGCGAAAGAAAGGAAGGCTCGAGCGGAGGCGCCTGGCACGAGGCTTCCCTCCTTTCCCAGCCGCAGGTGCGAAGCGGAGGCAGAGGAAGCGCCCCCGACCTTCCGGCGCAGCCGAGGCCCCAGCGACTTCCCCCCGAGCCTCGCTAAGGTGAGGGCCGCTTTCCCTTCGGCCGGGCCGTTCCCAGCGGCGCTTCCGGTCGGGTGAAGGCGCTCCTGCGGTCGCCGCCCCTTCCGAGGAAGCCGCCTTTGGGCAGGCAGGGCTGAGCCCGAGGAAGCCGAGGCCCAACGCGCGCTGCAGGCCGGAGAGCGGCTCGGCTTTGCCGCCCGTCCGCGCCCCCTTCGGCCCCGCCTCATTCCCCGGCGGGCGTCCCCGCGGCCAGGCTCCCGAGGCGAAGAGCCGCCTGCCCCGCGCGCCCGTCTTGGCAGCCCGCCGCGAAGAAGGGCAGGGCAGGGCGGCCCTCGGACCTTGAAAGCTGCCCGAAGCCTCGAGAAACTCCTCGGTCCGTCGCCGACGGTGACCGCGGTTGGCTCAAGGGCCGGCCGTGCCTCCCCGGGAAGGAGCGCGCCTGAAGGCGGGGCCGTAGCGGATCCCAGCGGCAGATGGAAACGACCCTCCGTCTCCCCTCCGGTCCGTCGTCCGGGTGGAGGATCCGGCCTGGAGGAGCTGCTGGGCCGGAAACGGTTCCCGCTGAGGTGGACGGAGCGCGAGGCAGCCGAGTGTGAAGGCCGCTGCTGAGGCGGCCCGGGTGGCACCAGGGCTCCTTGGAGCAAGCTGGCCTGCGTGGTGGCAAATGAAGGAGATACTGCCAACCCCACGCCTGCTTTCCCTCCCTTGTATTATCTTCTTTTTGTCATTTAATTCCAATTATCGGATGCTAAGTGCTTTTGGAATTTCATTGTTAATATCTTCTTACAATGCTATTAACGTAACTCAAGGTTAATACTATCCCAGCAAGTGTAAAGGCAATCAAAAATTCAGCACTTACAAATCATTCTGTAATTTCAGCATAAAATGTTAATAGAAATAATAGAATACCATAAAATATTAGCAAATTCAACTTTTAAATCTAGGTGATAAATGACTTTCCTTTCCTGAAAAGTCCCCTTTGTTTCTGCACCTGGCACAACTGAACCTTGATCATGCAGGACTCCAGAATCTCTCCTCTTATGGGAGGATCTCTCCTTTGCCTTTGCCTCAGTTTCCCAAAGGATGGATGGTGCTCAGGGATTTCCCAGCAGGAGCAGATCTGCCCCTCCGGCTCAGAACCCTCTCTCTGCACTGAAGAGGCTGCGACAGGGAGATCCCACCAAAAACAAAAAGCTGTTTGGGGGAAGTGGAATTAGACCTGTAAATATGCATCATTGCTAATTAAGTTTATCCAACCCTCATGAGAGTCCTTGCCAGAAAGCCATTGATTTTAGAAGATTTCCTCAGCAAAACAGCCTCAGGGCTTGAGGAAAGTGAATTGCAGAGCAGAGCAGGATGTGGCCCTCTCCTCCCACTGGCCTTTCTGAGAAGCAGGGTGGCTGTGCAGAGTTCCCATGCCCATGAAGGAGAGCCGGGCATAGCTCACTCTGGGTCCTGCTCTCCAGGCCTGACCTTAAAAGAAACGGGCAGCTTCCACGCAGCTCAGCTGGACACCCCATCATCAACGTGACACCCCTGCATGTCCGGGAAAACCACACGGAAGTGGCTGGCTGCTGTCTCTCGGAACTTCCATTAAGGGATCATCATCAAGAACCCGGTTAGAGCAATTTGGAAAGCAACTTCCCAACTGGCTTTTTTTTTTAACCTGCTTGTCTTCTCTAGAAAATAAACGACAACTTCGGACATTTTCCAGTAGGAAACCGCTGGGCAATCGTGTAATGACCCCATAACAATTCATCTCTTTTACCCAGGTGGAAGCTTCCTAGGCAAGCTCCGAGGGGGTTTCCCACCTGCCCCTGGGGGCTCCATTATCCAAGAGGACTTTTTGGCCACTGGTCTGGTCAGTGGATACATTTCTTTTCCAGTAGGATTCGGTGGAGGCCACTTTTGATTCTTTAGTGAGGGGTTGTGCTTTGTAACTGCCACGAAAATTTCTAATTGAAGCAGTTGAAACACACCTGTTTAAAATGTAACAATGAGTAAAGTTTGTTTCCTGCCGGGATAATGGGAAACTCTGCTTCTTTTCTGCATTTTTAAAGGGTATAAAGGTTATGTTCTAGGATAAGCCTGTGAGGTAACCTTTCCTTCTCCCTCCAAAGTCCACACTGCTGCTTATAAGCCGAAAGGGTGATCTGGCCGTACTGCACTGGCTGGATTTCTGCTTGTCTGGACCCATAGACACCCTGAAAGCTTCTTGCTGAATGCCACTCAGCCTGTCAAAGGAACTACCTAAGGAAGCCAGGGGTGGGTTTCTACCGGTTCTGTCCACCTCTGTAAAACCGGTAGCTCTGAAGAGCAGCAGACATAGAACCGGTTCTATGCCTGCTGCTGTTTTTGCCTGCCCACCCACCTGGGCTCTTACCTGATCTTTATTTCCTGATTTTTCAACTTCAGCTGCCGAAAGAGGCACAGCTGCAGTTAGAAAAGCAAGAAAAGAGGGCTGTTTCAAAGGCTGCTTCTCTGCAGGCAGCTGCTGATGGCGATTTATAGGCGCCTGGCTCTCAGCCTGCAGGGAAGCTGATAAATCCCGAACCCGGTAGTTAACCCTATTGTATCCCACCCCGGCCCTGAGGGTATTGCTGCAGCCCTCATCACTTCTGTGGCTTAGCTCTGTTGTCCCCCTTAGATTCTTAGTAGCAGGTAGAAGAGTAATGCTTTAGGGAGTTCATAAAATGCCTGTCCTTCTTGTCCTATTGTGTGGCAAAGACCGCTTTGTTCACAAGGTGCAAAAAAGCCATCTTTGGCCCTGTCTGATCATATTGTGCACGTTGACTGAAGCCCTGCTTTAAGGCTGGGCCCTTGGACCAGGACTCGGACACACGGTGAACCTAGTTTCCTTTGGAAAGTCTCCAAGTCTGAGAGGTCCGTGACATTTGAAAAGCTTACAGGACTCCGGGCCTCTTCTCACTTTGAAGATCACCTTGATTTAAAAGTTAAGCCAAAGACTGGACCCTCAGGAGAGTTTACGTAAGAAAAGGGAATGGAGAACTCAAACGTGCTTTTTCAAGAGGCAACCGGGCTTTTGGTTTTTTCTTTGAAGACATTTTTCTTCTTGTCCAAGAAGCTTCTTCAGCTCTGGCTGGATGGTGGGAAATGGAAGGATTTATACTCCCAGCAGACAACTGGTCATTTGCATTCTGAGGCTACCTGGAGGTTTATCTGTGTCCTCAGGGTCACCTGAGTAGTGCAAATGGGTGTGGAGCCATCTTGGAACTGTTGAAAGGATTGTGTTGTAGACTGGAGATAGATGATGTCATATCTTTTGAGAGAGGGCTGTTAAGTTTTGACATAGATGGCCGCTTTGACCCCATTTCAAACCAGCTGTCCCCTCTGTCCAAAATGTGGACTTTGCTGTCGTCAAACGAGTGACCGTTGCCTTTTAAATGCAGAACTGCTGAATCTAGTCCTGGTGGGTTTGTTCTCTTGTGTTGTGCCATGCGCTTATGAAGTTGTTGTTTTGTTTCCCCAAGGTACAGATCTGCATATGGGTGACTGCAGGGGTGGGTTTCTACCGGTTCTGTCCACCTCTGTAGAACCGGTAGCTCTGAAGAGCAGCAGACATAGAACCGGTTCTATGCTGATGTTTTTGCCCACCCACCCACCTGGGCTCTTCCCTGATCTTTATTTCCTGATTTTTCAACTTCAGCTGCCGAATGAAGCACAGCTGCAGTTAAAAAAGCAGGAAAAGAAGGCTGTTTCAAAGGCTGGGTCTCTGCACCCAGCATGCTGATGACGATTTACAGGCTCATGGCTCAGAGCGTGCAAGGTAGCTCGTAAATCCCGAACCAGTAGTTAACCCTATCATATCCCACCCCCGGGTGACTGCATTGTCCTGCATATGCCACATTGCTCAGTTTGTGTCTGGGTGTTTTATCTTTGGGGTGGACCAGCTTCTGCCTTAGTGTATTCTTGGGTTTGGAGTGTGCATGTCTGTTGTGTTGGCTGAAGATCCTCCTGAGCTTTTCCAATATTCCTGTAATGTATGGAATGACAATGTTGCTTTGTTTATTGTTTTCTTCATTGTCTATTATGGAGGAGCTCTTGTAAGGCCTTTTTTGAGACTTGACGATGGCCCACTTGGAATAGCACCTTTGGGACAACCATGACCTGAATGACTGAGAATCTCCATAGACGGAGAATGGAGCACTTGTGCTTTCAGAATGCCATGTGCCACTGTGAACTGATACCGTGGATTCTTCAAGCAGTAGGTTGTCTTTTAATTAAGACCAACTCAATCCAAATGGACTGCAGAGACCAAGGCTTCATTCTCATAGGTGTTGCTGAAAAAACCTCAGGTGAAGCAGTTGGTCATGACTTTGTGAAGATCCTCTGGCCAATCCCCAGAAATGACACAGAAGCTCTTCAAGGACTGGATTTCTTCAGCCAAGAGCTGCTGGAGAACCACACCTGGGGCGAGATGGGTGGCCCCAGGGCAGCCTGCAAATGTGGAACAAAACGATTCCCCCTTTGCTTTCGCCCTCAACATGGCAGCTTTGAAGGGCCAGTCATACTTGCCCTTAGTCTCTGGGCTGACCCATTTTAGCATCTGACTTGTGGGGAGGGAAGTCTGCTGTGTTTCCTTGGGTTTTGGCTGCCTTTTTGAAGCCTGCCAGCTCTTCTTTTGCAGCCTGCCCTGGTAGACCCATCTGGCACAATAGGAGGCCAGTGCAATCACTCCGCAACTGAGGTGGTTGAATGGAGTTGAACAAGGGGATGCGCCCTTGACCTGGCCGAGGCATCATCAGTCCATCCACGCTCCGTGGGAATCACTTGCTCATTCTGGAAGGGCATAAAGATACCGATAAAGCCTTATGTTAGCCACCGTTGGGACAAAGCTTCACTCACCCAGAACTTCTCAATGACGTGCGCGATACGGTCGTTTCTGACATTTATTTTCCTGCACAGCGGCCATGCAGCAGGCAGCCCCTTCTGGGGAACGGAGACTCTATAGGGAGCTGAACAGATACAGGGCCTCCCAGGTGCAGGACAAGCCCCATTCAAAAGGTCCCTTTCAAACCGTTCTAATCCTTGCTGTGAGGCTCAGAAGGCAGCCGTTTCCAGCAGGGCCCTTCCCTCCAATCCCTCCTGCGAGGGCACTGAAACTGGGGGCTTCACTCTGCAGCCAGGAAAGCCAGCTCTGCTCTGAGAGCACTCTCTGCCGGTCAGTGCGAGGGCCTCTGGTCCTGGGTTAAGGGAGTTCAAGTGGGCAGCCTAATGAACGGATCTCCTTTGCCACGTTCCCAGCTGAGCCTTCCTGGCGGTCACGGCCTCCTCTTTGCTTTCCCCTTGAGGGAGACGTGACCCCAGGAGGTGGGGAAAGCTACACCCCCAAGCCCTGTTTCCGGCCGGGGAGAGGCGGGGCTGGTCCTTTCAAGGCCGAGTTTGTCCCTGCTGGTCAAGGGGCCCATCTGGGCCCGGGGCCGACTTAGGTTTCTCCAGCAAATCCCGTCCCTGGCCCAGGTCTCACCAGGGGCAGTGACTTTAGGGTGCTTGGCAGACGCCGAGCTGCTTGGCAGACTTCAGCTGAGGGTTAGGCTTGGCAGGAAGTATGTGCATCCATTTACTCAAGGTGCTTTATAAATCAGAACCTGGCTCTTGATCTGGGGTCAAGAACTCAGAAACACAACAAACAAGTACAAACTCAAAGCAGCCTATTGATTTTTGAAAAATGTTCTTTGCATTATTCATACCAATTATGTCACTTTACACACGCACGCACACACACACACACAGACACAGACACAGACACGCACAGAGAGAGGCTAAACGATCTCACCAGTGGCCTTGGTGGTGCAGCCAAGAAGCCACGCAGGCTCTTTGCTGGGGATTTCTGTGGAATTCTGCAGTGGTGGCAGCCAGAGCTGGGCAGCCCCACAGCTTCCTTGTGCTGGCCGCCTAGAAGAAGGAGAAGGAAGTTTCTCCCTTTCCGTAGCTTCTGGCAAAGCAGAGTTCAGTCGTGGCTTTGACAGGATGCCCCCAAATGTTGCAGGGGGCAGAAGTTGGTTGTGTAACTAAGGACATCTTGCTGTGAGAATTAGCACCACGGAAAGCATAGAATACTTTCCCAATGAAGAATGGAGGAGGCAATTGCAATTTGAAGACCTTCCCACCAGGAAAGGGTCCCTGCTTGTGAAATGAATACCACTTCTGCTTTGCCTTCCATATCAAGAAGCTTCTCCCGAAGTCCAGTGGTGCCTAATATTTTTAACCAAAATTTATTACCCTGACTTCTCTCCACTGCCTTTTATTCACTCGGTCAATTGCTTTTTTGGCATTGCTAACTAGGAAGTATCCACTGGCTTAGGATAAGGTCTGTCTTATGCTGACGTCACCTTTTCTTTGGCTACCAAGTTTCCTGCTTTGTCATGCTTTCCTTGTGAGTCGAATTCTTTACATTTACTCTCCTGGATGAGTGCCAGGATCTCACCTTCGGGTGTTAAGAATTGCTAAGAGCCATCAGAACCTGTGTAAATTACAGCCACGCAGACAGCATGTTGAAAAATCAATAAGTAATGAAATCGTACTGCAGGGGAGCAGCCAAGAGAGCAATGGGTGGAAAAATCCTGAGGGCTTGCTTTCATTTTGTCAAAGAGAAAGGAGGACATTGTGGTGTCCTGCAACAGAACTTCCCATTGGTCAGGGAAGAGATTGAAAGGCAGCCGGGATCCCAAGGGGGGGATCCTGCTGGTTCTCACTTCAGATTCTCCTGCCTCCACTTAACTGGGCCCTGGCTACTCATCTGCTTTGCAATGGATTTGTGGCTCCAGGTCTTCCGGGTTGGGTATCCCCTTCCCTCTTCCATCATTTCCCCAATGGCTGGGAAGGATGGCTAGAGTCCTTGCCTGGGAGGTAGGTGGGCAAAGGCCTCGGAGGCAGGCTGTCTCTTCAGGCCCGTCAGCCAGGCGCATAGAGCTGAGCCCTCCGAGGTGGGCAGAGTGCGGAGGGGAACAGGCCTTGTCTGCTGCCACTGGGAACGTGGCGCTGGCTAGGGCAGGACTGATTTGCTCACATATTAGGAAGGACCTCCTCCATGTTCAAAGAGGACACCCAAAACATGAATTATGGGTTCCACGGTCCAGCATTTGAGTAACTGGGAGAAGTGCTACCACTGTGGCTGAGCTTGAAGTAGGGGTGTGACCGGCTGGCCTTCCTCCCACTTTGCCTCTGGGGGAAAAACTCTGCTGGTCCTGGGAGAAACTTGCTGGCCTGTCCTGGAGGGTGCTGAGTTCACCAAGGCTTGGTTGGGCCTCTGAAGCAAAGCCAGCCTGACCTGATTACCAGGAGGACAAAGGAAACCTGGCTTGTTTGCCCTTTGCTCACCTTGAAAGAAATGGCAGGGAAATCCAGCTAAAGAACTGGGGGCGGCGGGGTGGTGGTGGTGTTTGCCACTTTTTCCTTTGGAGCTCTCAGTTCTGAAGAATTGCCATCAGAGATTTTCTGAATGAGTAAATGAGCCCCCCCCCCTTTTGTTTGGCTTGCTGCCCTCCTGGGGCTCATTGGAGTAGCAGGATAACAATTAATTAGAGGCTTTTTAGAGGGGGCTTTGGCGATTGCCTCGGGCTGCTCTTCCATGTGGTTCTTGGAAGCATGGAGGCTTCCTCTCCCTGGGAAGAGCCCGGCCAGGCGGCAGCTGGGTTCGGCCCAGCCTCCTCCCAGAGAGAGTCCTTGCTGCCATGTCTTATTTTATTGATTTATTTGATTTGTCAATCCCTTACAAGATAATAGATATAAGCATATACATAGTTATGAATACATGAAATGGATACATATAAGAAAAATATAAAAGAAACAATAGGACAGGGACGGTAGGCACGATTGGTGCGCTTATACACGCCCCCTACAGACCTCTTAGGAAAGTGGGGAGGTCAATAGTAGACAGTCTAAGGTTAAAGTTTTTGGGGTTTGGGGAAGAAACCACAGAGTCAGGTAGAGGATTCCAGACATTGACCCCTCTGTGGCTGAAGTCGTATTTCCTGCAATCCGGTTTGGTGCGGTTAACCTTGAGTTTGTATTTGCTCTTGTGTTGTTATGGTTGAAGCTGAAGTATTCATTGACAGGTAGGACATTGCAATGTATGATTTTATATACCATACTTAGATCAGACTGAAGGCGGCGTAATTCAAGGTTTTCTAGGTCTACAATTTCAAGTCTGGTGGCATAAGGTATTCTGCAATGAGTAGAGGAGAACTCTTCTAGTGAAATATTTCTGGACTTTCTCAACTGTGTTAACATCAGATACGTAATGTGGGTTCCAGACTGATGAGCTGTATTTAAGTATTGGTCTAGCAAATGTTATGTATGCTCTAGTTAGTAGTGTGATAATACCAGAGAAAAAGCTACATAGGATTAGGTTAACAACTCTTAATGCCTTTTTAGCCATGTAGTTACAGTGGGCTCTAGCACTTAGATCATTAGAGATGAGTACTCCAAGGTCCTTGACAGAGTTTGGATCATCAACAAGGTTTTGACTATTCAGCTTGTATTTTATTTTCTGATTTTTTTTGCCAATATGTAAGACAAAGCATTCATTTGTTGAGATTTGAAGTTGCCATTTGTTTGACCATTCTGATACATAGTCAAGGTCTTTTTGAAGGGTAGCAGTATTGTCTGTGGTGTTGAATAGCTTTACATAATCAGCGAAGAGAATGCAGTTGCTCTTGATATGATCACAGAGGTCATTTATGTAGAGTAGGAAAAGAGTTGGTCCTAGAACACTGCTTTGGGGGACACTACTGTTGACAGGTACAGAATTTGATAGGACGCTCCCAATTTTTACCATTTGTTGTCTGTTTGATAGGAATGCTTCTATCCAGTTATGCAGGTGTCCAGAGATACCGTAAGATTTTAGTTTTAGGAGTAGTTTGTCGTGTACCACTGAATCAAAGGCTTTTCAGAAGTCTATGTAGATTGCGTCTATTGCTTGCCCTGATCAAGTTGTGTAGTCCATATGTTTTTGCAGTGTAAAAGTTGCAGATTACAGGATAGTTTTTTTTTTCTGAAACCAAATTGTTTATTAGAGACTGGGTTGTTTGTCTCTAAGTGGAGGATAATGGATTGGTTAATAATTGATTCCATGACTTTACAGGTGACGCAGCATAAGGAGATTGGTCTGTAATTTTCAACTAGGCTGGGGTCTCCCTTTTTGAAGATGGGGATGATTGTGGCTTGTGACCATAGGTTTGGCAAGGAGCTGGTCCTGAAAGATTTTTCAAAGATTATGCTTAGAGGTTCAGCTATGGCAGTGGATAGCTTTCTTAAGAAGTAGGCACATATTCCGTCCAGCCCAATAGATAGAGATGGTTTTAGATTGTGTAGTGCTTTTTCAATATTGTCTTCTGTAAAATCGATATGTATTAGATCATTGTAGTTTTCTGTGGTTCGACTAGGAAATACTGGGCATGATCCATTGCTGTTTACAAATACTGAGCCAAAGAATGTGTTAAAGAGGTTGACTTTAATAGTGTCGTCGTTGCAGTCTTTACCATTAGGTCCTTTCAGGGGTGGGATGGATCTTGAGTCTTTTAGTTGTTTACAAAATTGTAGAAAGCGCGGGTGGAATTGGTGCATAGGAGGTTTTCCTCTTGTTTAATGTGATAATTGGTGCATTCAGTCTTTATCTGGTGGCATAAATTTTTGTATCAGCTTTTGAAGTTGGCAACGTGACCAGATTTGTTTTTCCGCCAAAGTGATCTCTTTTTGGATTGAAGCTTCCTTATTGTTATGGGTAATCTGTTTTTTCTGGTTTTGGGAGTTGTTATTGGTACATATAGTTTGATGCCTCTTTTGACTTCAAGTAAAAATATGTTGTAATGGTCTTCAACAGTATTGCATCCAGTGAATAGAAATTGCCAATCAAGGGATGAGAGATCGTTGTCTATAAGATCATAGTTGCCTTTTTTGAAGTTATAATTGGGGATCAAATTGTTGTGTTGATTTTTGTGTGGATGTATGTTGAGACAAAAGTCAATCATGCTGTGGTCACTGTTGGAAAAGGGTTCTTTAATTTGTATTCTGTAAATTGAATTCAAACTATTGCAGAAGATGAGATCGAGGCAGTTGTTAAGTCTAGTATTGTTGGTTACTAGTTGTTCCAGTCCCAGGTTTGTTACAGCATTGTAGAAGGTTGCATGTATGGTTTCAGTTTTACATTCGTTTAGGGTCCAGTTAATATGCAGTAGATTGAAGTCACCAAGAAAGATAAAAGCATGTGGGCAGGATGCTGCACATGTTAGTAGTGAATTTAGCTTGTTTACATGTTTGATGTCATAACCAGGGGCTCTGTAACATAATAAGAATCAAAATGTGATATTTAAGGACAGTTCACAGATGGTGGATCTTCCTGCTGGCAGCCCCAGAAACACGTCTCTTTTAATTTGGGGTGTTGCAGAACAGCTGCTTATGTTGCTTGGAGAACGCTAATGAAACAGTCCCTGAAATATTGGCTGCTTCCCTCTTTCTGCCTTCATAAATGTTGTTCAGAGGCTTGAAAAGGGGTGGCAAAGAATGGAATTGCCTTCAGAGGCCCCTTTATTCTGGAGGGAGAGGACCGGCCCATATCTGTCACTCCAAATTATTATAGTTCTAAGAAATCTCAGATCATCCTTCTGCACATAAAGTCGGTTTGTTAAAATAGGGTTTATCTGGAAGGCCTTTGGTTGTTCGGAGGGCAGAGAGTTTTGAAGAGTCGGATGATTTAAGCTCGATCCACCTGAGAGCATCAGCCTTTAGATCGACCTGCCTAATCCTCACCCCATCCCCACCTCTGGACCCCCCTTTCTCCTCTGAAAGTTCTGGCTGTTTAGGCTCTGGGACAAAAGCTCGTTTGGGGAGGGCTGGGGAGTCGGGCTGCAGTTGTCCCTGTTTTCTGCCCCCAGCTGCATAAGTAGAAAAGATTTCCACACCAGGATTTCCCTGGGTCAGTTTTAAAACTGGCAGAGCTCTGGTGGGAACAGGGCAGTTGTGTGTCTGGGAGAGAGAAAAACTTCTGGCTCTTTTGAAGGACCAGCTCTCCTTCCCAGGAGGTTGTGGTCTTCCCAGTGTTGCTCTGGGGGCTTCCCTGGGTCAGTTTTTAGACAGGCCAGGGAGCTTGCCCCTCCCCCCTCCTCTTTCTACGATTTGTTAAGCTTGTGGTGTGGTGGGCAGCTTGACTTGGAAGTTGCAACATCAGGAAAGAATAGCTTAAATCCAGTGACAGGTATTTCCAGAAACAGCAGAGTATATTCTGTGAATTCAAAGATGCTCACGTTAAATCTAGCAAAGGTTAGGCTAGAGGACCACTGAAAAAACTGACCGTCACTGACAGCCCAAACAAGGAATGCAATGGCCGGCTGGGCTCCCTGGGAGAGCAGGTCTGGGGATGCGAAGGGTCCTGCTGGCCCCGGGCCCTGGGGTGCAGAGATACTTCCGTGGACAAAGGCAAACGGAGGTGTCCCACAGGAGGCCAAAAGCTCAGAAGGCTGAACCTCTGGTCCCAGTGGCTGACCCAGGTGGGATCCTCCCATATTCCAAGGAACCCATAAAGCTACTCCTAGCTAGCAGGGGCGCCTGGGGTCTGCCAGGAGCAGGCAGGAGGCTGCCTCTGTGGGTGGGGGTGTCTAGATGCTTTTCTTTTCCCTTCTCCAACTGAGAGCAAGAGAGGCACCCTTTCCTTTGTGGGAGAGTGGCCAGGTTAGCCTCCTGTGCCCAAGGGGTCCCCACCGACAGGGCAGTGACAGAGGGGCTGGCAGAAGGGGGCAACACGGTCACCTATAACGAAGGGGTCAGCATTGGATTTCTGTCCCTCCTGCTGAGCTGGGGAAGGGCGGCAGCAGCAGCACAGGGGATTCCTGGGGCCCGGCCCCCCAGTTGACAGGAACTGCCCAGCACGGACAGTGGGCCTTCCATGCTACAGTCCAAAGTTTGGGTTTGATTTTAAAATGCAATCTCCTAAAACTGGCCCCTAACAAAGAGCTTTGTCTTTTTCCCTTTGTGAAAAGTTGACTTCCGGGGCTCGGAGATGGACTTCAGCCGGGGCAAGCACCAAAGTCACCAGCCGTTCATCGGGGAGGAAGAAAGGTGAAGCGAGGTTTTCCAGTGCTTGGCGTAAGGGGAGCCCCCCATGGAGGCAAGAAGAAAGGAAACGGGAGAGATGCTCGCTGAAGACTCCAGCAGGTTAATTCAGGAGGGAACTTGGTTTCCGGTTCAATGTCTTGACATTCTGTGGCATGGCTCGGCCTCCTCTTGTTGGCTCCGTTTCAGTTTGTTGAAGTCCGTTAAGTCTCTAAATCTCTCCTCTAGGTCTTCTCTCAAGTCAGCTTCCCTGTGCGTGGCTAGTGTGGTGATTTCTCTGTCTTTTGTTTTTTTAAAGTTGTACAGATACCTATCTCTCAAGTGTTTTTGAACCAAATTCAAAAATTTTAAACAATTAAAATAATACCCAATTTATTGATTCTTAAAGTTTAAAAATAGCAGCCAAGTATAACCTTCCAGCACGACTAAATGAAACCCCCAGTGGGTGTCTGCTCAGAACCCCTTGCCCTGGACGGCAGCCCCCAGCCTCTTCTTGCCTCCTAAAGGTCAGGAAGGACCTTCGGAAGCCCCTTTTCTGACCAGCACATTTTATTCCATGGGTCCCTTCTCGCAATGTTCTTTAAAACTTTAACAAACTTCTTTTGTAAATCCAATAAATGAAAGTTATCCAGGTCACCCTTTTAATTAATTACTACTACTACCTCAGATGGTTTCATTTGTACATCCATATTATTCTTGTAATCTGTCATTTTTAAATCCGGTTTCAAATCAGTCTTAAACTTGTTCCTCCTCTTTCATAAGAACTTTTAAAGAGTCTGTCTATAATGGCAGACACTCTTAAAATTATCTTCTGAGTGTATTGTTCGCTTAAATAAAATGTAAGTGTTCTTTTCCTTTAATTGTAATTTTTAATTCCTTCTGGTTCCCTCTGGTGTGTAAGCTTCAGGATTCTACCCTACCGTGCCTTTTTTAAGTAATCAAAACAACAGCATTTTCCCACAGGAAAGAGTCTTAATGTCAAAATCTTATTTTAAATCACTCTGGACTCTTAATCTATTTGTAACTTTCCAAAATTAATATTTTTATTTTTTTAAGTCTTTAAACTTTAAAACTCATTGATCTAAAGGTTCCTAATAGCCAAAAAGCAGCTAAAAACCATTTTCCAAAAGTGGTTAGAAGAACCACTTTGTGAACTGAGTGTCCTTTTGGGAAGGCGTGGACCTTGGTTGGAGGCAGAAATGGCCACCCCCGTGTCCCCTGGGGACTGTGGCCCTGCAGCTCCTCATGGGGAGCAACTCCCTCGAGCCCCCTCTGTGTCCAAAGAGGGATTATCCACGAGCTGCTCCACTCGCCAACCTTCCTCCCGGCAGAGGAGCCAACTTCTGCCGCAGGTGTGCCGGCGGGCGGCATTCCCGTGGCAGTGACTGTCCCGAGGGAAGCGGGAAGGCGGAAAAGCCTGGGCTTTTCAAAGGAGCCGCCTTCCACACCAGTGTAGTATCCTGCTGTTCTTGGATTGCTCATCTATTTAAGCCTTTTTCTTTCAAGGTTACACCAGAAGAATTGGGCTTCATTTGCTTAGCCTGCATTCTTTTTAGTTTCAAGGGTAGCAGGAAGAAATCTCACTGGCAGGCCAGAGAGCCACTCTTGGACAGACTGCGAGGAAGTAAATACATAAAGAGGATTCCTGAAAAAGAGCCTGATCAGAGAGCAGAGCCCCAAAGTTGTTTTAAGAAGAGTAGCTTCCGAAAATAAAAACAGCAGAGGAAACTCTATTGCTTTTAGGCCCCGATGAAGGGACGTTTCCTGCTGGCCGGCCCTGAGGAGACCCGGCCTTGCCCCAGGCCCCGGCTGGAGGTGGCCTTCCAGCACCACCCTGAGCGGGGAGGGTGGGTGGGCATCGTGAGAGTAGCCCCTGGTGGCATTGGGGCACCACACTCGAATAGTCCAGCCATGCTTTGTCCTCCTGCCACGACCTGTGTGCTGCCTGCAGCTTAGAAAGGGGATCGAGGTCTGGCGCCGCATTCTACCTTCGTCTTGGCTTGCCAAATCTTCAGCCGGTGTCATTTTTCTCCCTTCTTGCCCTTCTTCCTTTGAGGACATCAAGTAGCCTGACCAGCGAGGCTAACAACGTCGCTTGGAATAATGCCCGAATTGGTTTGGTCCAAGAGGGGAAATGTTTTCAACTCTACACTAATTTGTCCTGCACTTTTGGGGAATAAAAAGTAGCTGAAACGGTGCCAGTGGAGCTGGAGGCCCTTGTCTGTGGGGACTGAAGTGGTGGAGAAGCTGCAGGAATAAATCCGAGGGCATCACAGCTCTTTCCTCTAAAGAGAATGCAGCCAGATAGAAGGCGCATTCCTGGTTTTTGGATGCCTTTGTTTTTCGTTTTCCCATCCTTTTTCCTGTCCTGTTGACTCCAGGTGTCACTTTCTCTGCTGCTGCTGCTGCTCTTTGGTAGAGAAGCCTCTGGCCTCAAGGGCCCCTGACTCTCCCAGCCCAGGGAATCAGGGCAAGGGTAAACCTTTGCAAAGGAAGCCGTTGGCCAGGAAGAAGTGGGGCCCCGTATGTGTCCCTGGCTGCAGGCTGGCTCGGCCCTGAATCGTTCTGGGCTCCACCAATGCCCAGCACATGCTGGTTAGTTCACTCCTGAAATGGAGGGGAAACTGTTATCGTGCCCCCCTCCCCCCCCCCAAAAAAAAGTCTGGTTAGCTGCTGTTCAAGTAGGCAGCCCTGACTTGATGGGCTTCCCTCTGTCCGAGTCCCCCAGCAAAAGCCGTTTCCTCTTCTCCGCTTGCCAGGGCCTCTCCCTTCCTATTGGCATCTTTTAGCTCAGATCAATACTGAGCCCTGCATAACAGCTCAGGCACGGCTGCTTTGCTTTGCATCGATCAGGCCTGTTTCCAACAGGTAGCAAGAGGCTCCCCAAGGCGATGCCTGCGATGACTCCAGGCTAGTCCATGACCCAGGGTGGGAGGACCCTCAGGCCCTGAAGGACCGTATTCCCTGGCTCCACTTCTGCAGCATACATGCAGCCTGCAGGGTGTGAGATGCAATAAAGAACAGGCCATAGCACCCTGCCCCTTCTGGCATTGCTCCCCCCCCCCCAAAACGGGCATCCTGCCATTCAGGCCAGGCGGGGATGCTGCTGCGGCAAGCCGAGGCAGGAACCTTCCAAGCACAGCCTACTGAAGAAGGCCCCCTCTTCTTCACCGTTCCCTTGTCCATGGATGGTTCTGCTTTCAGAGCAAAGGAGCTCAGGGGAGGAACGAGACTGCAGCAGAATTGCCCAAGATGCCCTTATTGCTGTAGGAGGCTGGATGCCAAGTTCCCAAAAGGAGCTAATCCAGGTGTAACCAGGCCTCCAGAAGATCAGCCGCTGCTCTGGTGTTGGCTTTGGGGCCCACCACGAAGGGGAGTTTGGGAGGAACTGCCTCTCTCACATTGTCTGGCACTGAGTCCAACCACAGAGCCTCTAACTGGCATCAGACTTCGGGATGGGACTGGTCCCCCTGGTGAGTCGTGATCCGTTGAGCCTTGGAGCACATCAGAAGCAAAACCTTAACTGAGCAATGGCGACCTAGATCTGTGCTGCCCAAATCCAGGGAGCCACAAGAGGGCAGCAAAGAGGTTCAAAAGGTGCAGCTCTTGTGTAATCCCCCCCCACCCCCCCACCTTCCCAGAGTTGAGCAGGCTGGCTCAATTTTTTTCACCCATCACCACCCTGTGTCCTTTAAGGCAGTGATCCCCAACCTTTTTATGCCGCGGCCCGGACGTCCCCAACCTTTATGGCGCAAGCCTTACCGCAGCTGGTTGCTGGGCGCCGCCATCTTTTTTGATGAAAAAGCGCTTCCGGTGAGCTCACCGGAAGCACTTTTCATCAAAAAAGATGGCGCAGCGTTCGGTGAGCTTTTCCTGGTAGAAATGGCTTTCTACCTGGAAAAGCTCACCGAGCGCTAGCGCCGCCATCTTTTGATGAAACAGCGCTTCCGGTGAGCTTTCACCCGGAAAGCTCACTCGCTTTCATCAAAAAAGAGGGTGGCGCCCAGGCAAACCAGCTGGCCCGGCAGGACTGTTCCACGGACCGCAGGCCGCGGACCGAAAGGTTGGGGACCCCTGCTTTAAGGCACGCAACATCCTTCAGAGTGCAGAAAAGGAACACAGGAAGATGAATAAATGAATGGCCATGTCCAGTCCAGGCTGCACCTGAGGGTGAGAATCATGATGGGTGCAACCCCCTCTAGGGCTATTCGTAGGAAAATCCAGAGCACCCGGGGTGGGGGGCGGCAGTTGCTCCCAGGAACTTTACAAAGCAAAAGGAGTTGCTCCCCTTGAGATGCCAAGGGTTCTGAATCTGAGAAAGAAGCCGAACCACTCAGCCGACTTTTAGTCGGCTCTTCTTGGAGTAGCTCATGCAAACCTCCTCGCGAGTAGTCTCTCCTTTGCTAACATTCAAGTGCAGGACAGGGGAAATGGTTTTGCAGGAAGCCTGACTCCATTTGGCCGGAAGAGCAGGGCAGGCGGTTCCACAGCATTGCCTGGAAGCAGCGAGGCTGAATGGCTCTTCCAGATCCTCAGTTCTCTGAAGACCATTTTTTCTCTTCTTCTAAAAAGGAGCGAATAATCTGCCTCTCGGTCAGCCATAGCGATGCATTTCATGCTTTAAGAGCAAGAGAGGAATTTTAAAACAAAGCCCTTTGCGAGAGCTGGAGCAGTTGAAGGCAAGACCCTCTTTCCTTGAGTTTCTGTCGACCTGAGAAAGCTTGCATTACAATGACACTTCATTCTTCATCCTTTCTATAAAGTGGCTAATTGATATCCATGGAGACTGTTCTCATAGAAATAAGCCTCTGCATTTACTGGGCTTGAGACAGCTATCCCTGCAGTTATTTGCATGACATACCAGTCCACCACTTTTTAGCGTAGCATCTTGTGCAAATCCAGCCAATATGGTAAATTGACTGTTTGTGTAACATGAACCCAGAAAATTCAGCTACTGAGCAAACTATTGATCAGTGTGCTGTGTCAATGTCCCTTTTCTCTCTTTCTTGCCTTGGGAGAGCTACCAGATTAGAGCTGCAAAACTTTAGATTTCCTAGTAGATGGCAGCAAACAATGCTGTTTCTAATCTCTTATCTGCCATCTAATGGTGGTGTCAGTTTTTGCAGCCCTTACTTCAAATTGACAACTGCCAGTTTCTCCAAGCTACCGTGTTTTGCCAGACTTGCATAGAATCTATTCCAATGGAAGCACCTGAAGCACTTTTTAGTGGGGAGGGGTTTCTAAGCCACCAGGTCTTTAAGAATTAGAGCAACGTATAGGCTGAGGTACTGAAGGGCAGATAGAAATCATTCATTCATTCATACATACATACATACATACATACATACATACATACATAAACACACACACACAAATGTACATACCAGTACCATTTGCAATGATGAGGCACATTCCAAAGTTATAAAATGTATGGCCATACGAGCACAAGTTTTCATAATATTTGTAAATGGAGATTTATTTATACAGACTGATACTCTAATAATGGCAATTTGAATATAAATACATTTCACCCCAATTGTTTGCCCTTCTAGATAGATCAAACTAGAAAATAACACCACAAAGACCAAAAGTACACGTTATTGAGAATAGAGCTGGAGGTTTTCTAGACTCCATACCATTTCAGGCAAGTGACTGTCCAGTCTTTTCTTAAAAATCCTCCAGTGACGGAGCACCCACAACTTCTGACAGCAAGCTGTTCCACTGGTTAATTGTCCACACAATAATCAGCAATTAGATATTATTTATTTACCAATAAAATGTGCGTGCTGTCCAACTCCTGGTTACTCCAGGTAGCTCACAGCCACTAAAACACCAGGAACACAAGGAATAGCAACGGAACAAGTGCTGGGAGTGACGAAGCGAAAAGGGGCTCCCCACTCCTGGCCAAAAGCCAGCTCTTCATAGGGCCCGGGGGGGGGGAGGCGTCACAAGGCACTGAATGCGATCAAGACCTTTCGTTGGCTCCTGACTGAGCAACTGGAATGCTGAACCGGGCCTCCTTCGGTTCGATCAGGAGGCTCTCGCTGAAAGATCCGCTGATTCCCAGCCATTTTCCAAACTCATTTACGGGGCGTTGGTTTTAAGCCTCCCAATGTTCTGAGCCTGCTAGGCGACCTTCGTGCATTTGGCATGGATCCTGGCAGATGAAGAGGTCCAGGAGTTCTGATGAAGGTGCTCACTTAGCCAGGAGCTTGGAAAGGCTCCCTGTGCATCACTCCCAGGTGTGGGATGGGTTTGCCTCCACCACATCCTCCACTTAGAGGAAAGAAGTGAATGCCTGCCTTTCAAAACTGGAGGTGCTCTATCTCGAATAGTCTGTGGGGAGAAAGGCAGGATACAACTCAAGACCACAAATAGACACCAATAAACGAGTGAATGCATGCAGCCTTAATGCTGGTGGCTGGCACCCGTGGTATTGCCTTGTTTGACTGGAATGCCTCCCTTCTTTGAGGGTGGAGAAGTACTGGGGTGAAGTCCTGCCTGTGGGTGGCATGGAGCTGACGTCTCCCTTTTCCTTCCAGGATGAGATGCTTCTAGAACACCTACATGGAGCAGCACTCGAGCAGCAGGCAGGACGTGCCGGACAGTCACATGCAGAAAGAAAGAGTCCCCAACTTTTACACGAACCAAAATTTGCTCTGAAACAATCCAAGGATTTCTCTGACCAAACTCTTCAGAAATACACCAGAGCCAATCTACGGAAAGCAACTATTCACCTCTCCCGATGCCGCTGGACCTGCCGTTTCCTTCTCTGGATCTCAAGCGGGCACGAGGCGGAGGACAAGTCGGGTGTGGAAGGGCAGGTCTTTGGGATCACGATCAGGTAGGGATCCTCCTTGGGGCCATTTCCATGATTTCTTGACAAGTTGATTCTGGATTGTATCTGTTGTGGGGGCCATTGTTATAGGTGGGCAGGTACAATACAGGTAGTTCTCCACCATTCAAAGTTACAACAGCTGCACTGGAAAAAGTGACTTATGGCCATTTTCATACTTATGACCATTGTTACTATTGTAACATTACGACCAAAATTACCATTGTAATTTTGATCCTGTGGTTACGGGATCAAAATTCAACGGGCACGTCACAGCGTCCCTTGGCCAAGTCCCCTTTTGGGACCATCCTTCAAGCAAAGTCAATGGGGAACTCAGATTCACTTAACAACCAGGCTACTAACTTAATAACTACAGTGATTCACTTAATAACTGGCAAGGAAGGTCGAAAATGGGACAAAATTCGCTTCTCTTGCTGAAGCCACATAAACTTGGGGCTCAGTTGGGGCCGTATATCGAAGGCTGCCTAGGCCAGAGGAAGCCCCCATCCACAGCCACAGCCACAGCCTGAGCTGCGGCTGTGCAGCCTCCTGATCCTTGGCAGGGTTGCCACTGGGAGACCGGGAGCCCCCTGCACGCCTCTCAGGCGTCCCTTTCAATGCAGCCTCCCGTTCCTCTGGATGGCTGGTGCCTCAGCTGGGGGGGGAATTGGTCAGGAGTGGGTGTGCAGAATGAGGATGTTCGATCAGCTCTGGAGAGAAGCTGCATGAGGGCAACTTCTGCAAGGAGGAGCAGCCGGAGAGGGAGGCGGCCTGGCTGATCAGCCCCATTCCTCTGGGGAGACGGTCTCTTCTCTCCCAGTCACCCAGAAAGGCCCTTCCGGGCTCCCCCAGGGTTCCAGGCAGGTGGTCCCTGCTCCAGAGCTGCTGAGATTTTCACTTAACTCTCCTACCGATCATGGCTGCTTCCATGGGAATGGGACTCTGGGAGACGCCGGCCTTTTCCTGCCTGCAGGGGGCGGGTTCTCCTGCGGAGGAACCGCTCCCAAGTGCCCTTGGGTAGCTCTCCCTGGCACCACCACCAGGAGACCTGCGTCTGCCACACCCGAGGCTAGCTCTGCCAGGGCAGGGGCATAATTTCAGGCTGCTAGTGGGGTACAGGGTAGCCCCTTTTTGGACTTTAAAGGACTGTCCCTCCAAGGCCGGCCAATCGCTCTCTAGGAGCAGCCAGAGTCCAATGTGTGGGACTCTCTGGCATCCTCGGCAAGGCCACCCGAGGTGGGCACAAGCATGAGGGGTCTCCGGATCAAAGAACAGCCCTCTCCTCAGCAGGGGAGATCAATGGGGACACCTTGCCTTCCCTTTTGGAGTCTCTCCCTTAAGGGGCATATTTAGATGATGGCCCAGGAAAGATGCCCCAGTCAAACTGGTGGCCCACAGGCCAGATGCATCACACGCAGGCCACGCCCAGCCCAGCTCTGCAAAGGGGGAAAACACTGTGATAGTCCCATGACGGCAGCGTGAGGCCGCGAGTTTGACCCTCGTGCCTTATCGGACGGGCCCTTTAGCTGCCGAGGGCTACGTCGGAATACGGCAGCTTTAGGGCTCTGCTTCCGCAGGGCTCTGCGCATGGAGCTGCTGCTCGGAGGGCCCTCCTCGGTTCTGCATGAAAATGATCAGCACCTGATACACGTGCTCTGATCCCCGTGGAAACGCCTGTGCGCGACGCTTCCTCAGGAGACACGCTTGCACGGGAGAACTGTCTGGCCCGAGAATGACCCCAACACCGACAGCATTAGATCCCCCCTTGCAGACCCCCCAGTGGGAGGCCCAGCAAGTCCTGGATGCTGGCACTCGCTTGCTGGGCAGGTTCTGGCAGGAGTAACATCTTGGGTCCAGTCAAACAATGGATCCCCTGGCTGAGGAGGGCTGGGAAGTTTCCAGCTGCAGCTGCTCTGTTTGCAGGAGGAGCCAACCTCCTTGCCGTCCTGTCCCTCTCGAGAGGAAAGAACCGTTTGTCTCTAGGGAAGGTCCCTGCCAGCCCGAGCGGGCCCAAACAGCTGGAGCACCAAGTGCCGTTCACCACCCATTGCCCAACCACCTGCGCTCCTTCCCTATTGGAGCAAGGCACCTGCCCTGGCCCCGCCAAGTGGCTGTCTGGGCAGGGCCACTGTAGCGTCTGCAGCAGACCCACAGGGTCTCCTCCTTCTGCTGAATGGCCCAGGAAGGCCAAAAGAGCCAGTTCCTGCTCAGGCCAGGAGTCCAGAACTGAGGCCTTTCCAAGTTGGTGGAGATCCTGTAGCCAGGAGAGCAGGAGGGGGACAGGAGAGGGAGGGGAAGCCTTCCCAGGTGCTCTCAAAGCAGCTCTTTGTGGTTTGACATGCTCTCCTTGAAGGCAAAACCAAGGTCGCACAGAAGAACAAAGAACAATGATAGGGATGGCTACAGTTTTCTTCATACTTGGAGGCCAAAAGAAAGCTGTGTGGAGAATATGAAATCTTTCATACTTGTAAAGGCAGGACTGTGTACAGTTTACTTAGGTAGTGGAGGAACACCCCCCCCCAGTCTAAGACAACCACCGTCTTCCTACTACCAACTCCCTTATTTTGTGGCTAAAGCACCCAAAGCCACCTTAGAGTTGAATGTCCCTGTGATTTGGGATTGAAAATTCTGGATGCTGGGATCATGAAGCAATGTTCAAGTGTTTTGAACCAGGCACCGACTAAACCAGGATAAAAACAAATACAGTAATTTGTATACCTTTTAGCAACTCCTGGAAGGCTCAGCTGGCTGTGCAGATGATCTATAAAATTTGGAATATAGAGGATTTCCATTTTCTGCTTTTATGGCAGTAGAGACATTCAATTTGCAGACTGTATGAACTTGCAGGTCCCATGAGCAGTGAAAAGGCTTCTCTTTTGTCACAGTTGTGATAAGTACTATAAAATATACAATGTAAGGATGCCGTAGATATGTTAAACATCATTTCTTAGCATAATTCAAAATCCCAGTGTTAAGCAAAACCTACAGTACTATGAAACCGGAGCCTTTATTTTTTTTTTGGTTCCAAGGATGGATGAATGCCAAACCTGGCTGAAGCTCCAATTGTTTAAGTGAAGGTTTTCTCACTCCAGTTTGTGTCCTGCTTATAGATGTATAAATGCATTCGCAGCCGTTGTAATCGGATGCTTTCCTGGGAGTATTTTCTTCCTAATCTCTGGGGAAGTCTCTTGGTGGTGCCCCCCCTCCTCTCAGGGGCTGTCACACGAATACCCCCGTCCGTTCTCCATTCCTCCCTGGGCTTCGTTCTCTGCTCCCTCCCCCCACCCCATTGTGGCGGTTGCAAACCGAATTGTCTGCTTTCAAGCTGCCTGGATGGGCTGCTGCTCCATGAGGAACCAGCAGGAACAGCATACAGATTTTGCCCAACAAAGCTCGGGCACTGCATTCTTTTCCAGGAAGAAACCTGAAAAGTCCTTGGACGGAAATGAACAAACAGCTTCTTGGCACTCCCAGGGAATGAGCAGTTCCAAACCCCAAAGTGCTGGTGGAGTAGCTGGGGAGCATAGGGTGATGTGCTGGCTCAGGCCCTAGCAGGATGAAAACCTTCCAGGCAATACGGCAGATTGTTTCCTTTGCTTAAGGCAGAGAGAGAGAACTTGCTGAAACGGCCATCAGTCAATCTAAGACAGCTCCTTCCTTCCATTTTCTTCCCTTCCCTCCCTCTTTTTTCCTTCCTTCCTTCCTTCCCTCCCTCCCTCCCTCCCTGATGGAGCTGGTTAAGGCAGAGCCATTCAGTCAGGTCTTCCTTGCTGCTGCTCCTGCAGCAGATTCCTCCCCACCTCCCTCTGAACCCCATCATTCTCTCCCAAGCCCTTCAAGGTAGCCAAGGTGCACTGGAGGAAGCCACTCTCGCCACGGCTCCTGCAGAATCATTTCTTCTGGCACCCAGAGGGGCCTGTGCTTAGACGGATGGAGGAAGCGTGGATGGTTGGGGTTTTGGAGGCGCCACCCCCCCGCTTCTCCCAAGAGGCTTGCAAGCAGGGGGCAAAGAGATCCTTCAAAGCCCCCCTTCCTGCCTGTGCCATTCCTTGTCTTCACCTGTTCTGGAGTAGATTAAAATACCCCCCCCCACCCGTCTGGTAGCCTTTGAGGAGGGGAGGGACACATCGAGAGTCAGTGGCTCCCTTGAGTTTCTTTCTCCCAGTGTGTTCAGAGTGGATGCCCCTTCGTTTCATATAAAATTTGGATGAGGTGCAATTCAGCAGAACTAAAATGCATTTTATTAAGCAGTAATTTGATAATTCTAAGAATGAGTGACTGCCTCAGCCTGTATTTCAGCTTTAGATAGAAGGCTGAACTCGGCTTCTGGTGTTGATTTAAAAATTAACCAAAACATTCTTAGGATCAGTGATTATATTTATTAGAATAAAATGAAGTTGACACCAATACACTAATCTAAGGCAGTTGCTCTGAATCAGCAGGAGCTGAACACCAGAGTCCCAGTCAGCCCTGTTGCTGAGAAGTAAGTTGCAAGTCATTTATACTGGTAAATTATTCAAACAACAACAACGTTAATTAAACAGAGTCGGATGGCCACAGTGCCACCACAAGTGCTTTGCATGGAATTTGGAAAAGAAATGTAGTCCTTAGTAGGAAGTTAAAAGGCACGGACCACAGCCCCCCCCCCGCCCGGCTTGCCCGCCGAGGGGCTGCGCTGGGCAGGCGGGTCGCGCCCCTCCGGCTCTTTCAGGCGGCTGCTGCCTCTTAAGCGCGTCCTCCTCCTCCGAGCTGGCTCGCCGAGCAGCGGGCAAAGGCCACCCGCTCGGGCTGACCAGGGCGGCGTTTCCGCAGCCCATCCGTCCCCATCCCGGAGGCCCATCGCTGCGAGAGACCCGGCGGGCCGGGCGCGCCCTCCCCTCCGACCCCAACCGGCAGAGGAAGCCACGTACCCGGAGCCGCTTCTCGCGGGGAAGCGTCGTCGAAGCAACCGGGCCAAGGACGCGGCCGCCCGCGAGCTCTTCAGCGCCGGCCGAGCGCGCCGCTCCGCCTCCAGGCAGCCCGACCGGGCAGCGCGAGCTTCAGGCCACTCCGGCCCGCCGTCCCCGCTCCTTTCGGCCGGGGCCGCCCGCGATCCGTCTCGCTGCCCGCGGCTCGGCTCTTCGGGCGTCTCGCCAGCCCCTGGCGGCTCAAGCGCTTCCCGACTGCAGCGCGCCCGGGTTGGGCGCGGCCAGCTCTGGGTCCCTCGGCCAGGCGGGCGGGGGCTCCGATCGCAGAGCCTCCCCCGCCCGCAACTCCTCCCGGTCCCCAGCCGACCTCCGGCGGCCCCTCGGCGGGCCTTCCCGCCGCTCCCGGCCAAGTCCGAGCGGCGCCGCGTCGCAGGGGACCTGAGCCCGGCCTTCCGGAAGGAGGCGCCGCCGCTGGGCCGGCTGCCTTGCCCGCGCCGAGGACGCCCGGCGGAAGCCATCCCAGGCCGTGACGTTGCCGCTGGGAGCCGGATCGGGGCCGCGTCCGGGCGAGCCTCTTCCCGCCGACCCCAACTTCCCCGGCAACTTCCCCATCCGGCTCCAGCCGCGGCGGCGACCAGAAAAGGGCTGGAATGCCCGGGGCGAGGCGGGAGTGCGCCCCCGCCTGCCCTCCCCTCCCCCCCGCCGGCCGCTCCGCCCGCGCGCTCCCTCCCTCCCTCCCTCCCTCCCCCGCCCGCCGCCTGGGCTGAATCTTATTGATCCAGAAGGTGGCTAATTAGCCCTTCCCGTCGTGCCTGGGTAATGAGGCACATGCGCACTGCACTAATCAGCCATTTTTTGCAGGAAACTAATTAGCAGAATAAAGATCCAAAGAGTTTTTTCCTCCCCAATCAGCAGATCTGAACGCGGCGCTTCCTGCTCCGGCCGCCCCGCCGTCCGGCTCCCGCCCGCCCGGGCCCCCGCCCGCCTCGCTCCGGGGCGCCGCCGCTCCCGGCGACGATGCTGCTGCTGCTGCTGCTGCTGCTGGGCAGCGGCGGCGGCGGCGGCGGTGGCGGCGGGGAAGCAGCGGGCCCGGCGGCACAAGTGGAAGCGGCTCCCGCCCGGCTCCGGCCGCCGCGCCTGCTCCGCGCCTCTCCTCCGCCTTGTCTCGCCGCCGCCGCCGCCGCCGCCTGTCCGGGCTGCAGCTCGGAGCCCGCCGCGCCCGTATCCTTCATGGGATCCGTCGCCCCCGCCCCCGCCCCGCCCGGGATTAGCCGTCTCGCCGGAGCTATCGCAGCAGGAGGGGCCGAGGAGGAGGAAGAGGAGGACGGACGAAGGAGGAGGGAAGACGCTGCCGCCGCCGCCGCCGCCGCGTAAGTGGCAACTTCGTTGCGCCCCGCCCGGGCTGCTTTGCATGGGGTGGCCCGGCCCCTTCTCGCCGGATCGGGGCCGCTGCTCCCCTCCCCCCGGCGGCGGAAACTTTGGGCGCCTCTCGCCGCGGGCAGGTGCTGCGGGCAGCCCAGGCCAGGCCGGTCGACCGGCGGGCGCGGAGGGCAGTTCGGAGCGGGAGCGCCTCGGGGCCCAACGATCGCGGCCGCATTGATCGGCCCATCTCCATAATCGATCTGGCAGCCGCGGAAGCCGCCGGGCCGCGGCTGCTCTCGGTCGGCGGCCTCCTTGTGAGCGGGCCCGGCGCGAGCCGCCTCTCCCCGCCCGCGGGGGCTGCCGCTTCGGAGCCCCGGCCTCCGCAAGGCCACCAGAGAGCCCGGCGGGAGCCGCCCCCAGCCCGTCGCTTGGGGCCGACTTGGCCGTTTCGGGCCGCTCTCCGGCTGAGGCCAGATGGGCCCGGGCTAAGCGCGGCTCCCGCTCGGCCGGGTGACTGCGGCTCCCCGCACCGGAAGGTCCCGCCTGCGCTGGAGCGGCCGCGGTTTGTCCCCAGCCGCGCCGGTCCCGCATCGCTCCGGAAACCGCGAAGTTCAGCCGCGCCGCTTCCCGGCCGCGGCGGCGGCGGCAGCCCAAAGTTCGCCCGGAAGGAATCCCGCCCGTCTCGGCCGGAGCCTCCCCGTCTCCCTGTCCCGGGCTCCAGCGGGCTTCGGGCGGCCGCCGCCGCGGGCACCTCTGGCCAGCCTCGCCGATCGCTGCGAGTCACCTATTTTCCGCCGGCCGTTCCGCGCCCGAGCTGCGGTTGGAGTTACTCCACAAGAGGCTGCCGGGCAGTTGGTGGCTAAGCCTTGCCGGGCAGGAGAGTGATTGCCAGTCTCCGCAGCCGCCGCAGAGGCCTCGGGCGAGCAGCCTTGTCGCGGTCCGAGCTGCTCGGGGCCGCTCCGCCACGAACAGCGGCCGGCTCCGCCAGACTTCGGCCGGGGACTCTCGTGCGAAGGCGGCGTCGGGACCCCACCGTTTAGCCGCATGAAAAAGCTCCGTTCCGGCCGTGGGGCGCCCCGCCTGCCTTGCGCCGGGGCAGACTCGGGGCCGGGATCTTCTCCCGAGCGGCAGGGCGACCGCCGGCCGGAGGCTTCGCCTTCTGTAGAGGCCTCGCCCGCCTGCCCGTCCCCGAGTCGGCTCTCGTCAAGGCGGTGTCGGGATTGTTTGCGCTGGGCCAGCGTAGGCCGAGGGATTTCTGCGTCCGCGGGGCTCGAGCAGGCCTTGCGGGCGCCGCCTCCTTCCACTCAGGCCGCTGCCGGGGAGCGAGGCCTGCCAAAGACCGGAGGGGCTTCCGTGTCAGGAGGCGTTAATGTCCCTTTGATGCCCCGCGCCTGGCCTTGTTTTCCGTGTCCCCTTCCCCCCTTTCTCTGGAAACTTCTAGGGCCGCTTCAATGCAGTCTCCGATCCCAGGGCAGCCTCCGGGCTCCTGCAGCGAACAGAGGGGGCCTTCCCGCTGCCCCACCAGCCTGACTCCCAGTTTCTAACCGATCCCCCACCCCCCACTGCCTTTTCTCCCTTGTGGGCCAGGTGACTTCCCTTGCCCGGCAGCCTCCTGCCTCAGCCCTTGCGCAGGTGAGGGAAGGAGAAGCAGCCCCTGCTGGGGGTGGGCTTTGAGAAGGGCCTGGGGTGGCCGAAGCCAGAGAAGGCCGGGAAGCCTGGAGAGCCCAGACCTTGCCTGGCCTTTGAAGGGCCTCCTTCTCCCTGGCTCTCCCCCTCCCCCTTCCGCAGGTGCCATTCTGAGGAGTGGGGGCGGCGGCTGTGGAATGGGAAGCCCTGGATCAGGCCGGGTCCTTGCCAGATCCTGCCCTGCCTTTTCCTCCAGGGAATGTCTAAAGCCAGAACAGGCTGCCTCTTGGCTTGGCTTGGCTTGGCTTGGGTGAGTGGACTGCACCAGGAACCAGGAAGCCTCTGTGTCTTTGGATGTGTGGCAGATCAACCTTGATTATCGCAGATCTTGCTAATTAACAGAACCACCTAATTGGACACCTCAAATCCCATCATTTTATCAGCTCGTGCAGCGGGACTGGCTCCCCTCACGACTCCCCTTCGTGCTGGAATTCGGGGGGGGGGGGATGAACAGGGAAGAGAGACTGAATTCATGGGCCAGGATGTTGTTTTGACCCATGGAAAAATGCAGCATCGGCTGCCTTACCTCATTCTTTCTACATTTTGAAGTGTTCTTTTTAATTTTACCATAACAGCCTTCTTTATTATGCTGCATTTTTTTTCTTCCAAAGATAAGAAAAAGAGTCATTACTACTTCAGCCTAAGGTTTCAAAATCTCATTTTATCCATTCCTTGAAGTATCCCATCTACCTCCCAGTAGTCCGCATCAGAATGAGAAACGTTGCAGCTGAAGCATTTGTGAGTCATGGACTCACGGCTGACTGCAGTTGTGGTCCATATTCAGGGAAGGCTGGGCCCTAAATAGCTTTGGGGGACACGATGCGGTTTCAGGACAGACCAAAAAACAAAGGGCCCAGGTGGAATGTTCTACCAGCACTTGGTGGTTTGGCAGCGTTAAAATGAACCAGCGCGTTTACTGTGGTGGGAGAAGGATGTTAGTTGGCTGAGACGCCTTGTGATTATGGGTGTGTGGAGACACCCAGCCAGTGTTGCCAAGAGAGTAGTCCGTGCTTGGGGGGACGCGATTGCTGAAGGGCCCCCTCCCAGTTAAGGAAGGACAGAGATGGAGGGAGCCTCTTGTATTGCAGCACGGCACAGCAGAGGAAGGGAAGGCACGGCTGTGCCTGTTCTGAGACCTCAGTCGAGGAGGAAGGGGCACCGGTTCCTTTCAAGTCCCCCCAGGGCAGATGTCTCCACAGCAACCAGGAGTGAAAAGGAGGAGGGCAATGGGAGCTTCTCGGGGAATGTGGCAATGTGCAGCCGGCCGGTGCATCCTTGGCCCTTTAATCAGATTTTTTCCCCTGCTGGGCTGTTTCAGGAGGGAGAGGGCAAGTATGGCCAGGCCTGGCAGCCGCCAAATGCCCTGCCTGTGTAATGGCTCCTGGGCGCGTGAAGAAATCTTAGCGGGGGGGGATTTGGGAGATTGTACTGGGGACCAAAGCGGCTCTTCAGCTGGTTTCACAATTCGTTGTTGTAATTGCTGAATTTCAAGTTGCTTTTTCATGATGGTGGCCAAATAAAAAACATTCTCTGTGCTTGTCTAGCAGAGCAGCTTGGTTAGAATCTGTATCATCTTTAATTAGGTGGGGTCGTCGTCTTGTTTCAGGAGCCTTTTCGAGTTGCTACAGGTGTTGAGGGTTTTCGGTGGATGGTGTTGCTAAAGGAGCTGTTTTTCCAATTTCAAATAGGAGCTTTCCTTCTGAGCCAAGGGGAACCTTCCTCAGCTGATCCCATTGTGCGGGGGGAACAGGACGTGGGGGGCACAGCCCTCCCTGTCCCACTCCCACTGCGTGAGAAGGCCTCAAAGCGTTGAATGATTTTGTGAGCCGGGGTGGCAATGGAGCCATTGTTTTTGTGATTTGCTGGGCTGCATCTCCCTTTTCTTCGGGAAGGGAAGGAAATATCTTTGCAGGGCTCCCTTTATTGGGTCTCTGCAGCAGAGCCTGCGAGGCAGGTTGATGGGGGGTGACCGGCCCAAAGCCTTCGGGCTCCCATGGCCCAGCACAGGGTTGGAATGGGACATTTACTGGTTCTGGCCCAAGCCCAGGAGCCTCCCCACCCAGGCTTTCACGCTGCAGCCCTTCTGGTGCCTAAAGCAGCCCTTGCAACTGCCCCAAGGCCACACCATGGCGTAAGGCTGGTGTATTGCCCAGGCACCTTGACCTGGAATAGACCAGGCTGCAGACGTGACTTCCCGGGCGATGCTCTGCCTGGGCCAAGAGGCTCTCTGGAAGAACGAGGAGCGGCGTGGAGGGAAAAGGCCACCAGCTTGCCTGAAGAGCCTTAGCCTTTCCCGGGAATTCCGTGTGAGAGGAGAAGGGGGTGTGTGAATCCCTCAAAGGATTGTTGACATTCCTGGTGGGCTTCTGGGCTGGGCTGATGCCCCCTGGCAGGGGCTGCCTTGTGGCAGGTGCCTGAAGAGGACCTGTCCTCATCGCCTGCGGGCCCCGCTGATGCCTGACAGAACTGTAATGGCTGGACAAGTGCAGTGAAAGCACTTTGGGTACCACGAGGAACTCAAGAGCTGCCAGTCAACCTTTGGGCTTGCTAAGGTCCGATGGGATTTTCTCACCCATCTCCCTCCCCCCTCCCAACAAATGCTGGCAAACTAGGTGTTCTAAGGAGGGAGAGCTTAAGGCTACAACAGCATCTGGGGTACTGCAGACCACCCCAAAGAAGCCCCCTCCACCTGAGCAGCCACCCTGCCAGGCTCTCCTCGACTGCAGTGAGCCTGGCTCTGCCACAGGTCTTCCTTCAGGTCACCCCGTGTCTTTAGATGTGTCGCTGGGGCTGTTGGGGAGCATCTGGAACACGTTTCTTAGGACAAACTTCCTTTATCATACTGAATGGCTCACATAAAGCCATGGCCCCCCTCTGAATGGTTAGTCCTCAGCTGTGGCAAGCGCCTCTCTTCAGCAGGCAGGGTCAGAGGTTTCCTTAGTCAAGCTGCACTCAGAAACTCCCAGGCATCTCCACCATTGCTCTAACCTGCTTTGGAGGTGTTCACAAATTCACAGGCAGCAACAACTCGGATTAATGAGCAAGGCTGGAGGTTTTCTGCTGGGCATGGGGAGCTCATGCAGGAGAGCAGCGGTTCTCCCCAGGGGCCAGTCCCTGCTTAGGGCCCAGCAGCCTCAGCCCAGGGCCTTTTCCAGCTGCGAGTAGCATTGCGTATTCCTGCCCTGCCTGTAGATGCCCTGAAGGGTAACAGGACTATTTAGTTTGACTTAAGGCTGATTTGGTGATGGAGATCTATGAAGTTCTTGGTGCTCTTTGAACTTGGAGACATTTCATTACCCAGGTGAGCAACGCCCTCCATACTGCTAATGTTCCCTAGTCAGCAGGCAAGCATCTCCGCTCAGAGAGTAACAGCAGATCAACCCTGAGTTTTCTGTTGGGGCTTCCATCTTGTTTCTGAGCAAAGCGGGATGGTTTTGACCTCGTAGCTCCCAAAAGTTCCTTTTCTGCATTACCTTCAGTTGCATGGACTATTTGCCCCCATGGCCTGTTGCCTACCTGGAACCCGGGTGCCCTGGAAAAGGTCTTCACCGAAGGTCTCCGTCATGCTCCCAGAGGCCTTCCCAGCGCTGATCACCGCGTGGGCTCTTGGAAATGACGCGCTCTGAAGCAGGCACGGCTCAGTGCCAGTGAGCTTGGCAGGACCACTCAGGCACCTGGCCAAGGGTGCTCCTTGCTTGGATTGCTTGCTGCAGGGCCTGTGGGGCGGGCCCAGGGGCTGCTTCGTCCTGCAGGCACTCGCCTCCGCTGCTGCATTTTGAATATCTTTTCTGAAGCTTGGCTTGCCCCTGGCATGCCGCCACGACTTGCATAACCATGATTTATTGAATAAAGCACAAGGGCTTGACTTTGTAGAGCAGGCTAACCCATAAACTGTGGGCTTACACAGTGTGGGATGGAGGGATTTAGCGACGGCCCTTCTGGCTTGGAGGGAGACCCGAGTGTTGCCTGCCTGAGAGGTGAGGGACGGGGCGAGCTTCTGCTTCAGGATCTCGTGTGGCCAGTCGCTTCTGAAGGTGGGACATTGAAGAAGCCAAGATGGCGGCTCTTGTGGCCACATCAGGAAGTCTGTGTGGAGAGAGGACAGCTGCCTGGAGATTTGATTTTGCTGCTGGGGGCTGTTTTGGGGTGGGGGAATGGCAACACCAGGAAGATAAACGGGGGGGGGTTTCTGAGAAGACTTGGTAGTTAACCCTTGGTTCCTCCTTGGGAGGAGGGGAGGTCCCTAGGGAGCAGAAGCTGAGCTGGGGTGGGGCAGAGCCTTACCTGGCCCTACAATCCACGTCCTGCCCAGAGGTGCAGGGTTCCTAGGCGTTACAAGAACTAGGAAGAGGGAGCTGCTTCTGTGGGGACCCTTTCCTTCCCATGAGTCCCTGGCCAGTATAAATGGGCTCCTTACAGCACAGACCAGCCCCCTGCTCAAGCCCCTCCAGACAAAGGAGCGTCCAGTCTCTTCTGAAAGACCTCCAGTCTTGGAGCACCCACCACTTCTGGAGGGAAGCTGCTCCGCTGGTGAATTGTTCTCACGGCCAAGAAATTCCTCCTTAGTTCCAGCTTGGATCTCTCCTTCCTTTGGGCCTTCAGGGACTTTGGGGAGTCGCCTCCCTGGGACAAGAGTTTGAGGCCAGGAAAGGCAGAGAGTTGTTTGAAAGTAAAACTGCACGCAGACAAGTAGTCCTTAACTTACAACCAGCCATTTAATAACAGTTCAAAGTTACAGCAGACTCAAAAGAGAAGTTACATATGGTCTGTCCTTGAAGTTGCAACTGCCACATCACCCCCAAGATCTTGTGATTGCATTTTGGTAGCCGCTTGCATTTACAAGCTGGGTTGCAGCACCCCATGTTCACATGGCCACATTTTGTAACTTAATGCTTAATGCCAGTCGTAAAATGGTCGTAAAATTGACTGGTCACGTGATGACTTACAACTGCAATGAATTACAGCTGAACTTCTGGGCTCTATAAGTTGAGGACTACCTGCACACCTTCCCATTAGCTGAAGTAGTTGCTCAGATTTTTATGCTGCTAACGGAAGGGTGGAAGTAAGACCGCTGGTGGCTGAGTACCAAGACTTGGACTAAGCAGGGATTCCTGGACTCTAAAGGATGAAGGTGTACCTCCTTCACTCACCATCCCTCATGCCTTCGTCAGCCCCAGTTGGATTACTGCAGTGCATTCTACGCAGGGCTGCCGTTGAAGATCATCTAGTTCTGAATCTGTCCACCTACATGAGCTGCACCAGTCCACAGGTGCTTTCTGGAGGCAGTTTAAGGTGCTGTTTTTAATTTTTAAAGCACTGCATGGCATAGGACAAAGATTTGTGGGATCCCCCCTCCCTGCCCCATTAGGTCAGAAAGGGTAGGCACTCCCATGTTGTCCTCTGATGTGGCTTTGGAGGTGCCCCTTCTTCCTCTCTCCCCTTTGAGCTTCCTCCCACCTGAGATTTGGAAAAACCTGCCCTCCAGGCTCTTCTCCCAAGCGTTCGGCTGGGAGGGTAACCGTGGGGTTGGCCTGGCACCTGGCGGGGACGGTGGTCTTGCCCTCATTCTGGTGTTTACAGGTGGATGAGAGCTGCCTAGAATCAGTACGTGAAATAGGTAACAATATAAATTCTTTAAATAAATAAAATAAATCTGGGTACTGAGATCCAGAGTGCAGTACCAGGGAAAGCAGGCTCTCTTGTAATGATGATTAATTAACGGTCTGATTAAAACATGGCTGTGGCTGAAGAGATGCAAGGAGCCGGTTGGGGAGAGCAGAGCTCACGTTTGCTTCCCTCTGCTTTGGACTCTTCTTGCCTTCCATTTTTTCTCATTCAGGATACAGCCGTTGTTAACTGACCTGCAGCATTGCTGGTGTCCAAAGTTTATTGCTGTTGCTGAGATTCCGAAAACCCAAGAGGTTTATGGTATAGGACAGTGAAAGGAATGCTGCAGAGGGTTGGTGATGGTGACGGCTGAATGACGCTGGATTGAGGATGGAGAAGGGGATGCAGGCAGATGCTGGCCTTGCCGTCTGGAGGTGGGGCTGGGCCGTCCTCCTGGGGCTGAGGAGCTGTGACTCCCACTGTTACTTTCCAAATCTAGCTCTGCTCACTTGGCGTTGGTGATTTCTGAATGTATCTCCGCCTCTTTGAAGGGCCTTCTAAAAGTGGACCTTCCGCTTGATGTAAAGTCCTAGGATGGTTTATAAATGATCAAAAATGAAAATCTTCCCAAACAAAAGTGGACCCTCAATGTTCCATCATCAAAGCAAACAGGGCCTTATAATAACCATTCACCGTTGGCCACGAGGAGACTTAGAGAAACACCGGAAAGCCTTCCCTGGCCACGGACCGGAGGGGGAAGCGGGGAGAGGCTGGTAGGCAAGCAGGCCTTTTTCAAAGGGGTGGCTGAGAGGCCTCCTTGCCGGTGGTGCTGCTCCTCCTCCTCGGCTGGGTGGAGGTGGTTCGGCTCAGATCTCTTCTCACTAGGAGCACCTTGTGGCTGCCCGCTCCCTGCTCCCCTTTTCAGAGTCTGTTTCACTATTTCTGGTGCTGCTGGATCTTTTTGTTTTGCCTGAGAATTTATTATTTTTATAATTGATGGATTGATTGGTTGGATAGTTGCTATTTATATTTTGTGAACCTGTAAATGACTAGGATTCTCCAGGATTCTCCGTTGGCTTTCAGTAGCCTCTTGCTTTATTCCCTGTCCAGATCTGCTCAGAAAAAACCCAGTCAGTTTAGTTTCTTTGTTCCCTGTTCCTTTGCCTGTTTTGGGCAGATTTTACCTGCTCATACAAATAAAATTTGCCTTTGTGCACAGTCAGTCGAGCAGCAAGGGGTGTCCTTGGATGTTGGTGAGATGGGCAACGGGAGACATTTGTGCAAGCCAGGAGCTCCTTATTTCCTACTGGCTGCTCCAGTGCCATTGGGGAACCGCAGGACTGGTCTCTTTCAAGACAGTTGCCATTTCAGGAACGTTGGCACAGAACATGCAAACTTAACCCAGTCTTTGAAGCAGGTGGAATCATTGCAGGACAAGAGAGACAGTGCAGTATTTGAGAATGAGGCCTTTGCTCTTAGACAGGCCCAAATGGAGAGATTGGCCAGTCCAGTTGAAGGAACTGGACCGAAGAGGTTCCATGTTCTCCCTTGCAGGTACCTTTGGTGCCTTTCAGAACCAAGTCAGCCTCATGATTTTTAGCTGTGGGGTTTTCTGGGGGAAGAGATCCTGGATTTGTGAATGGTGTGGAGGGTTGGTCTGGGCCTTCTGAGGGACTTGCACAGGAGCCCCACCAAGCAGTGAACCAGCGTGTTCAGGGTCTGTTTCCAAAATGAATAAAAGCTGTTAGCGCTTAAGATAAATAAGGAGTAGCTGCAGTGATGCAGCTTATTAAGAATATCTCTGACTTGACCCAGAAATGCGCTTGGTGCATGGACAAGTATGGCAGTTGCTCCGAGCTGCTTTTTCTCACCCATCTCCTGCATGAGTGGCCTGAGGATTAGCTGGCGTGTTTCTGCACCCTTTTCCTTGCACCCTTGACGTGGACCGCAAGGCCTTATGGCTGTTGCCCTGGAAAGCATGAGGCCTTCAGAAGACGGCTCGACTCGGCCACTCTCCCCGTTCTCATCAGGGACATGCCTGCCAGCCACGCCGTGGTGGAGAAACTCCCCTGGGTGTATGGAATTCGTGCCCGGTCTTGCCTTTCCTGTTTCAGTGGAGTAGCCTGGCTAGTTTGCTCCACTGAGGCGGGTGGGCGGAAGGCGCTGGGGCTCAGCTGGCTCTTCTAGTAAGTTTGTCTTGGGCTCCCCTCTGCTTGGCCCGCCTGGGATTGCTGTTTGCATGGGGTGGGGGGCTCTCCTCTGCCTGGGGAAATGGGCAGGCTGCCCCCTTTCAGTG
Organism: Notechis scutatus; assembly: GCF_049901735.1. Taxonomy (NCBI): domain Eukaryota; kingdom Metazoa; phylum Chordata; class Lepidosauria; order Squamata; family Elapidae; genus Notechis; species Notechis scutatus. Next base: position 229,490 of record NC_142017.1, on the reverse strand, counting down.
ACCCTTCCTGAAGCTGCTGTCCAGGGTGGATTTGCATATGTTAATTGCTTGCCTTGTCCTAGCTTGTTAGCTGTGATATGTGGCTGCATTTGTATGCAAATAGTAGCAACTTGCTGCTGAGTTAATTAGTGCTTTTCACTTTATTTCCTGCAGCCTGAAGAAAGGATGGCTTCTCTTTCTCCAGCTGGCTCCCCCCCCCCTCCTCCCCAGCGCATTGGCTGCAGTTGCTGGGAGTGGAAATGGCTAAGGAGGGTCCCCGGCCATCTTGTTCAGCAGGGGAAGAAGGTCAAAGGGCCTCTTTCAAGTGACCACTCAGCCAGAGCTGTGGGAGAAATGGGGGGGCAGGAAGGGTGACTTCCTCAGCTGCATTGTCCCTCTTATGGGCAAGACCTGTGGGGAGGGCCCAGGATCCAGATCCTCCCCTACCTTGGGGGAGGGCCCCCTGTCTTCTGGCTCGGGATTTCCCTGCTGCCCTGGTTGTCTTGGGTCACCTTCACTGTTGTGTGCTTGGCCTTCCCAGCCGGTGCTGCTCTTTGGAGGGGAAATGCCTTGTTGCGTCCTCAGGGAGGATCCCTCCGCCTAGGAACGATCGACCGACCCCCAGCCGGCTTTGGTCATCAGTGGCGGAGGGGGAAGCCAGGGCCTGGAGTGGGGGCTTGGATGGCCGAGTGGAGGAGCTCCTCCCTCCAGGGCTGGCCCACTTCCCAGACAAGCCCTCACCCTGGAGCTGTGTCCCCAGTAAAGGCGGAACGAAGCCTGGTCTGCTTTACGTTGAGATGCCTCAACTGACCGGCCGGTGGCTGGATCCTTGCAGACCCAGGGTTTTCTTCCTGCTTCCTCCAGGGGCTGTGAGGGGGCTCGCTGGTCAAGTGACAGGGTTTGGGATGTTTCAAGGAGAAGCACAGCTGTGGGCTCCTTCCAAATAAAGAGGGGCTCACTGTTTCTTTTAATCGGGTGCATTTTGCTTGGTTTTCTGAAAAGTAACATCAGAACTATTTCTGAAAATCCGTTTCTTTTTGTAGCTAGTATGTAAGAGGAATTTGGTTGGGTTCAGAAAACAGGAAGGTCACTTTTCTTCTGGTTTATTCTTCCTTGTCATATCGAGAATAATAGTTCCGGTTTTTATTGAGTGGCCAGAAACCTCGGAGGACTTGGCCAGGCCGGCTGGGCCTGCTCTTCAGTAGCAGGGTCAAAGGGGGGGGGACTGGGGGGGCTTTCCAACCCTCGTCACAGTCACTGTGGGGATCTCGTATGGTTTGCAGATGGGTGGGGGTGGGGGGGGTCAAGTGAGGAAGGCCCATTTTTGCCTGAATTCTGGCTCCAGCCTCCTGCTCTTTCACAGTCAGGCCCTTTGTTTACCTGTGTCTTTCTGTGAAGGGAAGGCCTGGCTGCTGCGACTGGGGGAGGAGGGTGGAGCTCCCCCCGTGGGTGCCTCAGTGAGTGGAGGGGCTACCGGCCTCCCTGCCAGCGGGCCAGGAAGGGGTCCCTGCTTCAGAGGCCCTGCCTCCCCTTGGCCCTCTCTTGCTCAGAGTGTGGCTGGCCAGCCAGGGGTTGCCAGGGCCTCCTGGGGAAGGGACCCCCCTGCCCCCACCTCTGGTTGTCTTTCTTGTCTGGCAGCCGAGGGGACCAGGCAGAGCTGGAAGTGCAGAGCTGCCTTGCTGCATTCCTCGGCAGCTGGGTTGGCTGGCTGGCTGGCTCCATTCCAGGGGGAGGGAAGCTGGCTACCTGGCGGGCGGGCGGGTGTGTGTGTGTGTGTGTGTGTGTGCCCCTGCCTGGGGCTCTGCTTCTCTGTTGGGAAGGCCAGTGGGCAGGAGCGGGAGGCTTGTGGGGCTGCCCAGGGAGGCCCTCCTGCTGAACTGTCTCTCGGCCAGGCCGGCCGGGAAAGCCTTCCTCTCTCCCCCTGGGCCCTTTTCTGAACCCCGCAGGCTGCCTCTTGCTTTCAGACTCCCTTGGCCACGCTGGCTTGGACGAAGGAGGAGCGACTCCTGTCTCCCAGGCCTGCAGAAGGCTCCCCCCCCAACCCCCCACAGGGCCTGCAGGCAGGGTTCAGCCTGGGCCTCCCTCCCACCTGCCGCCTTCCTCAGCCATCCTGAGCTGGTGGGTTTTCTGGCTGCAGCCACCGAAGAGTTTCCCGGAGCGGCTCTCTTCCACTTTCAAGAATGGAAGCTGGAGCATTTGCTTATGGCAGCTGCCGCCCTCCTTCTCGGAGGCTCTTTATCTGTCTCTCCAGCAGGATGGGGGCTTACTGAATTTGCCCCCCCCCCCCAGTGGTTCCTGGTCTCCTGACTTTCACCCTTGCAAATGTGAGGAGGGGGTTTCTGGCAGAATGGGAAGAGCCCCCACGGCTCCAGATCCCTTCTGGGACAAGGGGGCTGCAGCTGCAGGGGCCATCCATCCGTCCATCGGGTGAAAAGTTCAAATCTGCATTTCAAAGGAGGCAGGAGGCCATGGGTGGCTGGGCTGGAGGGGGTCAAATTCTTGCCCCTTTGGTTCAGGTTGTGGGGGGGGGGGACCGGATAGCCCTGTGCACGTTCTGGACGGAGCCACTGAACCGAGACAGTAGTGCCAGCTTGGGGGCTGCGGACCTTCTTGGGAAGCCTTGAGATGGGGAGAGTTGTGGGAGCCGGACTCCTGGGTTCTTCTCCAGCAGTGAGCTACTGCGGCTTGGTCTCCTCTGGCCTGCCAGATGAATGGATGCGGCTGTCGCCAGCTCACCCTTGGCCTGTGGGTGGCTGGTGGGAAATCCATGCATTCCAGACTTCGGTCCCCATGGCCAGGAGGACAAGGGGAGACCCTGGTGACTCAGCCCTTGGGCCCAAAGCCGGAAGGCAGCTAGTTTTCCCCAGCCTGGAGCCTCTAGTAGCAACCTTGAAGTGAGGTGGGTTTCTTCTCCCGCTCCCCACTTCTGCTACCAAAGCAGCAGCCCCTTCCCACCCAGGGCTCCAAGGCTGCTTGTGGGTATCATGATTTGGGTGGCTGCAACAACACTGGGATCCACTCAAGGGATTCCTGAGATCTACCCAGCCCCATTGTTCCCAACTTTGCCCTTAGTAATTTAGAGCCAGGGTCGTCTTCTGCAAGAACCAGAGCAACTCCGGACCCATCTCCCCTCTTGAGGGGTCTCCCCCCCCTCCCATGTCTGAATCCTGGCAAAGGTCAGAGTTCACTCCTTGACCTAGTGGGCGTGGCTGTCTGTCCTGGCTGCTGCCTCAGCAGAAACATTTGGCCAGCACAGCTGCCCCCTTCTGTTGATCAGGAAGAGCATCGAAAGGACCTGGTCATCTGTGGCTGTTAGTTGGCTTCTCCTGGTTGGGGGCTTCCAGACTGGATTGGGGAGGAGGGCTGAGAGACCCAGCGGGGCCTGATCACAAACAAGGGACTGTGCTGCTGAGGGGATCGGGGTGCTGGTGAGCTTCTTAAAGCGTGGATGGGTTTGGAAGTGTGCGTTGTTTGCACTGCAGTGGTCGTCTTGGCTTCTGAAATTCTGACTTGGCGATGACTTTCAGAAGAAATTTAGTGTTCGTTTGGGAAAATTAGCCTGGTATTCTGTTGGAGCAGGAAGTGGTGGCTTCAGACAGGCGACCTCTATTTAGCCCCTTGGTCAGTCTGTAGGGTGAGCCCTTGATCATGGCTGCCCCTTCCTCCCAGCTACACTTTCTGTGGATGGCCCTCACGGTGCCAGGCAGGAGTGGGGAGGGGACAGGCAGCAGGTTGGGAGCCTGCTCTGTGGGCCAGCATCTGGTGGCAGCATCTGGATGACGATGCCCATCGACCAGGGAGGGAGAGCCAAGGGAGGGAGCTGTTGACCAAGTAGCTTTGGAAAGGACTTGAGATTTGCCACATTGGACCTGGTGCTGTTAGAATCGGAGGTGGGGGGGGGGGAGAAGTTTTCCTATGACAGAAGTTGGAGAAGATGTTTGACCTTGGCCTTCTCCTCCTGCTGACTCTTGTGACGGCTGCTGGAGGGCAGAGGGAGCGGATTCCTTGGCAAAGGTTGGCCTTTGGTTTGGGTCTGCCTTGTCTCATCCGATTGCAAAGCAGACAAGAAAGGGCCTTTTCCTGGAAAGGCAGGAGCTAGCAGGGCTGCTTCTCCCTTCCTGGAGCTGTAGAGGTGGCTCTCTCTGTGTTTCCTGGGTGCTGCGGGATGACGGCCATTTCCCCTAACTTGGCCTGGTGCTTCTGGGCTCCTGGTACCTGCCGTCTCCCTCCTGCAGCGGCATTCCTTCGTGGGACCCTTCAGTCCGAGGAGGAGGAGGAGCCCTTATCCTGAATTGGTGAAGACATCTACCTCACCTAGTGGATCCTTCGTTGTCTGGCCATTGGTTGGAACAGGCATGGCTTCCCTGTGTGGACAGCAAGTGTGTCTCCGTGATGGAAGGGTTCAACTGCTCTCCAGCCCCACCGCCCTCTCAGGATGGCAGCCGGTACATTTACCAGCAAAGAGTTTGGGTCTGGCAGTGGGCTGCCCATTTCCTCCCAGCCTTTTTCTTCAAACAAGATCTTCTGGCCTCCAGATTTCTGATAAATTGATAAGAGGAATTGTGGGAGTCAATAGAGTTGTAGACATTTTGCCAATATAACCCTAGTGCTATTGATCTGCCAGTAAATTAAAGTCTTACTTAGAAGCTGCCGATATTTCTAATCGCCTGCCTCACCAATTACAACCTCCCAGTTACCTGGCAAAGACAGGAGGCGAGAGCCTCTCCGCGCAGGCCCTCCAAGGAAGGGGGTGGCCCTGCCTCTCCCCCAAGGGAGCCCTTTAGAACAGCCTTCCTGCTCCTGGGAAGAGTTTTGCCCAGGATCTCCAGGGAGCCCTGGCTCTGGCTGCAGGTCAACAAGGCCCTGGGCCTCCTGGGGGTGAGCATGCTCAGCGGGGGCAGAATGCCCCATTGACTGTGTCCCCCCCCCCCCGGATTCCCATTCTCAGCTGCCCATCTTTGCTCCAGCCCTGCCCTGGCAGCAGAGGGGACCCTTCCCAGTCCAGTTTTGGCACTGCTTCTTTTCAGGTGTTGGGGGGGATCGGGAGGGGTTCACCATGGCGAAGGTCCCAGCAACGGCTTTGTTGGCTGAAGGCTGTTCCCCAAGTGAGGTGCAGCAGTGGCTCCAACTCCAACCCCATCAGTGGCAGCAGAAAGACCCCCCCCTGCTTCCCCCAGGCCTCTTCTGGGGCCCAAAAGAGAGGCAGCCGTGGGGTCTTCGGGGGGGGGGTGGGGAAGCATGGCAGGGCTCTCTGCACTGGGTGGGGGAGCAGCTCGGGGACCTGCTTGCCCAGCTGCCCTTTCATTTCCCCCCACTGAAGCAACAGCCAAAGGGGAGGCTGGCCTGGCCTTGTGATCTCCCGGTGAGCCCAGAATGCACATAGTCAGCCAGACTCTTCCTGCTCCCATCCCTGGTATCTGGGCACGGTATCAGCTCTGGCTCTTCGGGTGTGTGGATAGTGGCCTGTGGGAAGGACAGACCGCTTTTGATGGCATGGCTTCTTTTGAAGTGGACCAGTGGTTTTGGGGGAGGAGGCAGAGCGATGCAGCACCGCCTGACCCTCATAGCTGAGCTTTGCCCAGTGGGCAGCGGGGTGGCATTTTCTCCTGGAGAGCAGCCAGCAAAGCCTGCCGCTTGGCCTGTGGATGGAGAATCTCTTTGAGGCAGCCATGAAGCCCATCCACCTCTCTGGCCTTGGTGCGCCCCACCCCCCAGCCAGCCTCATGGGGCTCACCGTCCCTCCCAGTTCCAGCTGAGGCCCTGGGCCCTCCGGAGCCCTTTCTCCCAGGCCCCCAAGCGGCCAGTAGTGCCCCTTTGGGGGTAGTGAGGCTTCAGTTCAGTGGCCCTCGGGTGAGGTCAGGGCTGATGGTTTGGCTCCTGGAAGGGAGGGATCGCCCTGGTTTGGGGCCGAGATCACGCAGAGCTTCCCTTTTGTGGGGAGGCGCCGAGATGACAGGCCTTGTTGGTATCGATAAGCTGTATTGAGTCTGAGTGAGCCTCAGCCGTGTGGGGACAGCCTCGGCTGGCCCTCCTGCTTATTGAGAAGCCAATAGCAATTTCCTGGCTGACACTTGACGCCCTGCTCCTCCTCCTCCTCCTCCAGGCCCAGGGCCTGCACGGCTGCAGTGCTGCCTCCCAGCCACAGCGGTTGGCCTCCTGGAGGCCAGCTGGGATGCCCCTTCCTGGGCTGTGGGGTGCAGTCTTCCCCCAGGGGCTGCCACATCCCTAGGACTGGGCAGGTGTTTCTCTGGGATGTGGACTAGCGTCCTCCCCCTTCCCCCCCACATACATAACACCTGTGGCAGTTTTCTTCCTTGTTAGAAGAACAGGCATTGACTTTCCTTGGAAAACTGGAAATTTCCAATTCCCAAGGTGGTATTTTCAATGCTGCCTTTCCTGTTCTGGCATTCACGGCTGAAAGGAAGCATCTCCAAGGGTGTCATCAGGAGAGGCGAAGTGCAGCCTGGGGAAGTGGGAAGAAGCGCCCCCCCTCCTCTTCCTGGGAAGCCATTCTTCCTCCTTTTGAATTTGAGAAGAACATTCAGCACAGGTTCATATTTGCCCCCCAATCTGTGCCTAGGGAAGTCAGGAGAAGAAACTCCTTTATATCCAAACCAACCATAAGTCCCCCCAAATCATGTGCTGCTTTCTAGAGACTGTCTCGGACCTTCCCAAGCCCAGGAATGATTCCTGCCAGCCAAGTATCATCTCCCTCCCTAACCTGAAGCCACCTGGAGGACTCTCTCCTGCCCTCCGCACTAGTCCTGACATTGGTACCTACGTAGGGTGGACTTGCCCTTGCCGAAGTCTGCCCTGGGTCTGCAGGAATCTGCCCAGAGCAATTGGTTAGGGAAATAAATGCTGGATTGGTCTATGAATGGTCCTTTATGGAGCCTGGTCCTTTACAAATACTGTTTTATGTTTTTATATCCTAATTGTACACACACAGACACACACACACATCCACCCTGAATTTCTCTGTGAGGGATGGGAGACTTGTGTGGTGCAGGAACAGCCCTGGAGGGAAGGTGTTCTCCCAGAGAGAGAACGGGGGACAGGCCTTTCATGAGCTTTCTCCTGCTAGAAAGAGAGATGCCGGGCTTGTAGCCATGGATTCCCTGGGCTTGGGGCTTTCTCAGTTGGGATGTGAAGATTTGGCTAGAAGAGGCGGTTGCTCTAGGCTTTATGTGTAGGTCAAAAATCTGATCCACCTGGATAACCAGTACTGCTGAGTGTCCATTTCAATCATCCAGGCCATGGTTGTCCCAAAGGTGCTTTTCAAAAAGGAACTGGACTTCCGTGTTTCTCATCCAAGAAGTTTCTTCGATCCAAGGAGAAAACTAAGAAAGTCCACCTGCCTTTTGAAAAGCACCTTTGGGACCGTGCTGTTGAGGTTGATGGGTTGCTGCATGTGACATGCAGGGTTGCACACAGCTCTGGAAGCCCTGACCTCTGAGCGATGCTGGATTCACTTCCCCGGCCAGATCTTCTGAGATATCCCAGGTGTCAAAATCTTTGGGTACTTTGAGAGGCATCACATTCCACAAAGACGGTGGGCCTCTTAAGTAGTGGCTTTGTACACGGTGGCTTTGTACACTTGCAGGTGGTCAGCCCAGGTATTTTTGAATGGTTGTCTTGCTCGCCCCATCTCCCTGTCTAGATTCTGAGGCCTTGTTGCTGGTGAACAATGGTGAGCCTGCTTCCAGCCATGAATGAACCTCAAGGCTCCCTCCCGCATCAAGGTCACTGCCATTTCTGTGCAATTCCACAAATAGCAGGAGAGGATGCCGGGAACTAAAATGAATCCAGTTCAGTCAGTGTCAAAATGCTAAAAGGTTTAAATGCCTAAAGCTTCTGGGAACGACAAATTTTGTATGTGCTGGAAGGAAATCCAAGTTTAGCTTGGGCTCATTTAGGGGTTGACCAACAATTCACGAAAGTGAAGCTGGCGGGACGTTCCAAACGGACTCTCGATACCAACCTCAGAAGGAGCTTCCTGGCCTCCTCCTCTGAAGTGCCATGGTTGTCATCTCCTGTTAGGTTCAGCTGCTCAGTCCTCCTGTGTAGGTTGATGGGAGGTTTGGTCTCCCCTCTTTGAAAGAGAACAACTCCCCCTTGCCCAAAGTGTCCTACTGCAGACACCCCAGTGGCCCTTTTAACGTTCTCTGCCGGGGAAACTTCCTCCCGTGTTTCATCCAAGGGCTTCCGGAGCTGCCCTCCCCCCCTGGCTTGGTGGGTCAGCTCCAGGCTGTTTTGGAAGCACTTCTTCCAACTGCCGTTCTTCCCTGCCTTCAGCAAAGGAATCTGGGGGTGAATGGCAGCTTTCATCCTAGGGGGAATTCTCGGTGGTCTCCTTGCATCGGAGCTGAGTTTTAGTGGGCACCTTTTCCATCTTCCTGCGTATGTTCAAGAAGGAAGAGCCCATCTGCCCGCCGAGAGCGAGCCGTATTGGGCAGAGCCTCTACCTGTTTTGGAGGTGAGAATACAAGAGAGGCATTAAGGAGGAAGGACTGAATTTAAAATGCCAGCTGCTCTTATGTCATGTCATGACTAACTGGGGGGTCATCTTGCTCTGCAAGCCAAGTGGTGGTGGGCAGCAATGCAAGCGACTGGAGCTGGTCTGAACTGCCTGCTATCCTTGCAAGGCTGTGAAGGGGGGGAATAAAGGGAGGGCTGCCCCTCCAGAGGCTTCAGGTGAAAAGCCTTTTTGGGGGAAACCTGGTGAGGGAAGACGGCCCCGGGGAGCAAGAGCGGAAAGCTGCTCTGGGGCTGCTGCAGGCTGTACGAACCGGGTTCCTTCCACCAGACTGGGAGAGCTGTGCTCTTCCTGACTTCTCCTTATCCTCGCCTTCTCTCCACATCCTCCTCGGCCCTCGGAAGGCTCTGGCAGCAGCCTTGCTTTGAGCATTAGGTCCCCGCTAGCAGTGGGCTTTTCACTTGTCATGTTCCCTTCTGATGCCAGGCCGGGGCCGAAAGGAGCTAGGAGAAATACACTCTCCTGGATTTCTTTCTTAGAGTGGCAGTGGGAGGCTTCAAATAATTCCTTCTTTTGTACGTTGTAAACAGTGCTGGTTCCAAAAATCAAATGGGAACCTATGAGGGGAAAAAAAAGTTCCTTCTAGAGATAAATCTTGGCTTCCCACATTTACTTGAGTTCTCTGGGAGTCAGTCTGTGGCTGCGGGCCACGTTTCTGTCCGTGAGAGGTTAAACTCTCATGATTGAGATGGACAGCTAGTGTGGTCAGCTGCAGCTGTACTGGGCCACAAAGTATCTTTAGTACCCCTATTGTTCTGCGGTTGCCAGCACCCTTGTAGTACAAGGGGGCATGATTAGCTTTCATTTTTGGGGATGGGTCTCTGAATTCGGGCTCCCACTCGCTGCTCTGGTGGCTTTACAAAAGAGGGGGGGGCTCTGAATGCCTTCAGATTTTCCATTTTGTCAACTTCCTTTAATTAAGCGATTAGAAAGTGCTGGCGTCTTGCAAAAATGTTGCTGAGTGTATCCTTTTGAATGCCAGTAGATGCCTCGGCATGTGCGAATGGGTCCCCAGCAGACCCTCGGGAGAATGTTTGTGCTCCTGGCCTGGCTTTGTTGGAAGCTGCAATTACTGCTGTGGTGCCGATTGCTCTGCGAAGCATTAGGTCCCTGTACAGGAAAAGTTTGAAGATTGCCAGCCAAGGTCAGCCCAGGGCCCTGCTTGGTGGCCCTCCACTGAATGCTCTCCTGCTGAAATGACGTTAGCCAAGCAGGACCGAATGGAGGCCACACCCAGCCACCCGGGTTTGAGCCCTTTCGTGTTCATCTCTTCGGACTCCTCAAGCAGTGAGTAAGGTCTGAACTGAAAGTAGGAGTGAGGCCCCTCCTTTCTCTTTATCCTGTTCTTTTGCTGTCTCTCCTCTTGCTCTCAATTCATAGGAGTCAGGAATGGGCCGATGACTCCCTTTGGAAGCCTGGACCGATCGGTGGCAAAGGGTTTGGGGACTGGCCAAGAGCCGAGTTGCCATTCCCAGGGTGGGAGAGGGACAGTGCCGTCGTGGAGAGTTCTCCCAGGGAAAAGCTGGGTCTCTCTTCTGTTAAGGAGGGTTTGGACAGCTACAGGTCGTTCTTATTTAGCAGCTGCCTCCTTGATTGACCATTTGCAGTTAGTTACAGCAGTGATAGAAAAAACGACTTTTTGTGACAATCTTCACTTTTACGACCTTTGCAGGTCTGTAAAGTGAAGGAAGTAAGACCATAAGCATAGTTTGCTTAACAACCAAGTTGTGGTCAGTAAACAAGGATGACCTGTACTCCATAAGCATATTGGAGCCAGGTCTGTTGCTCTTGCTCATCGTGGCTTTGTCATTGTCTCAGAAGCCGAAGGAGAACAGGCAAGTCATCTAGGCCAAGCCCTTGATTTCAAGAACGCAAAGAGTTGTGGACTTGGGGGGGGGGTCTGGTCAGGGGGAAGCTCTCGGACTGCCCGAAGGATGATGCCCAGGGAAGTTTCGGCTGCCGTGCTGAGGTGCCCCTCCTGTCGTAACGGTCTTCCCAAGGGGCCAAGAAGCTGGCTCCCTCTGGGGGGGAGGCAGCCCACGTGCATTGGAGGGGCTGCTTTGGTCTTTTTTCTTCATTACGGTCAATCGAGTCCTCGACCTGGAGAGAGCCAAAGTGAGGAAGGCAGAGGTGTCCCAAGGGCCCATGCCTGCCTTCCACTCCTCTGAATGGAGGCACCCTGGGAGAGGCTCCCTTTCAGAGGCCATCCCAGGAGGAAGAGGGGCACAGGCAGGGCTTCCGTGGTCTCTCTGAACTGGGCTGGGAGAATTGGCTGTGTTCACACAGAGGTTTCTCTGACATTTGTTCAAGGTACAGATGTATGTATAGATCTAATCACGATGTAGGATTCTGGCCTTATTTCTGAAGGCGTAATTTCCCCAGCAGGATGTGGTTGCTGAGATCAAGGAGACGGTTTAAGCCACGAGAGATCCTGCTCTCAAACAGGAAACCAGGGCCGCCCTTCGCAGGGAGCCCCCCTGGGGGCTGCTTCGAAAGACCTTGGAAGCAGGCAAGGCAGTCGCAGCATCTGAACTGGGACGAGTGCTTGGACCAAAGCGAAAGGGGGGCTGGGCTTCCAAGGGGCCTCACCAGGGCTGCATGCTGCACCACAAGCTCCCTGACAGGCCCCAGGTCCCTTTTGTCATAGGGGGCGCTGGCAGCGGGTCAGGAAGGGGAGAGCCAGCCCAGGGGCCTCAGTCCACGGAATAAGGAGGTTTCTTAGGGAGAAAAAGGCTCTTCTCCCCCTTGGAGCCCTTGGGACCTATTGAGTCAACCCCAGGCTGCAGCCAGGATCCTTCCCAACTCAGCAGCTAGGCGTTCCGCAAGTGGCCCAGCGGCCCCTTCTGCGATGGCCACCCTGGGAGACTTTGGCTTCCTCTGGCCCCCTCTGGGTGCCGACTGAGCCCTCGGATGCACCACAGCCAGTCTGGTGCGTTGGTCTTGTTGTGGGCTTCAGCTAGAGACCTGGCAAAGTGGCTGGAAGACAGATCTGTCCCACCGGCTAAGCGAGAGGGCAGGGCTGGCTGGTAATCTGGTGCCAGTCCCTAGCGATCTACCAGGAGCTTTATTTATCCTTCTAATTAGCCTTCTGCCAGCCCCTGCCAACTCCTGGTCCCAGCCCCTCCCTCCGAGTGAGGCCTTCAGAGCCTGTGGAGGAAGGCTGGGCAAAGTTGTGCTCTGGAGCTACGTTGGGAGGAGGGCTTCTGGCCACCTCTGCTCTCAGGCCAGATTGCCTTCTTGCAAGGGGTGCTCTTTCAGGAGATTTGCAATTATCCGTATAAACAGTTTTATCATCTGCTTGGCAATCAATAATGCAGCTTATGCTGCTTTCATATCTTGGTCGTATTGATTGCCTTAACAGTCATGCCACTGTGGTCAGCTTCTGTTAACCCTGAGCTTCCTTCCCTGGAAGCCAAAGAAGACTCGGGGGTGGGGGGTTTGCACAGCCAGGGCCAGAGGGCAATGGGAGGCCCCAAGGAGCCCGAGGGGAGCCAAATAGGGCCTGGAAGTGGCTTCTGGGGACTCTCAACAGCAACCTCTGAGCAAGGGGCAGATTGGAGACTTTGCATCCCCCAGCATCAGTCAGTGTGGTTGACAGAGGAAAGAGGGCAATCACAAGTAGTAGTGGTGATAGTGAATTATTATGGTTATTGTTTGTTCTGTTTGTTTGTTATTTCAGTCTTCAATTTGATTCACAGTCTGGGATTGGTAACAGTTTAACAGTTCAAGTCCTAGCCAAGGACCTAAGAGCTATTAAGGGAGCTTCTGATTAGGGTGGGGGTTTTTTTGTTTTTTGTTTTTGCAAAGTCAGGATACGCAGGTCTAATAAGTTCAAAATTTCCATGTATTTAGGCAGCCATGATGATGATGTTCAGACTGGTTCTGGCATTTTTGTCGCATCAAGGATGGGCAGATGTGAATGTTTGATAATATCATAGATATCACCCACAAGATGTAAATTATTATCTTTATCTTTATTATTATCATTACCAGGATCATTATTGTAGTGCTAGTAGTAGTAATAGTAGTACATTCTGATTACAAAGAGGATGAACATTAAGAAATTCTTCTGTTATTATGGAAATAAAAGGCACTGAAATACAAGATCGTTTTTCAAAAGTTTTCAGCTCCAAAAGTATATCCGCTTCATGGAAGGCAAGCACACATCTTATTTTTTTTTTTTAAAACAAGTTTTATTAATTTTCAAAACACACAAATCATCATTATCCATTACATGTTTAAACCTTTTTCCATTATAAATTTAACAAGTCAGATAAATTATAATTCTATTTTAAACCATTTCCATATAAACATACAAAAACCTCTTATTCAATTTCTCTTTACTTCTCTTTACTCTTATTCAATTTCATTATTATTATTTCATCTATTTCTTTCTGACTTAGTTACCATTATTCTCATTCTATATTTCTGCAAGGTTTTATAAATTCTCCCCAAAAATATATATATATATACACACAACACACAAAACATAAAAAAAATCTTTTTGGAAAGTAACTTGGACCCAGGTATCTCTCTCTTCATGGACTTCAATTATATTCATGCTCATCTTACATATCATTACTTATTTTATTTACCATTCTAAGTCTTCTATATTAACTTCTCCACATATTTCACTCTTCTTAATTCTATCTTAATTAATCATCTTAATTTGAGTCATTATATTTGTATCTTTTGTCCATTCTTTATTGTCCCTTTGTCTCGTTCCTTATAAAAAAAAAAAAAAGAAGAAGTTTCTCCTGAAATCACTAATCAGAGTATGATGCCTTTCTATCTCCCCCCTAAATTAATCAAATTAACCTTTAAAATAACGCGCAATACCCAATCCGATTTTGCTTGGTACATTCTATCTAAATAGTACATCCAGAATAATTAAATGCATAGTTAAACAATAGATCTAAATATTAAAAACAAATACTATAATAGAAATTTTATAATAACATCAATACCATAATCTTATTAAACTCTTTAATTAAAACTCAATATTCTAAACCTCCCCTCATATTATTAAATTTTAAAACCAATCATTATTAAACATTTCAACATTTTAATCTCTTATCAACTCTTAAACCATTTAAGTTTTCTATTTCTAGTACAATACTACAATATCATCTTATGTACCTTGCAAAATCTTTTGAAGAAATTATACTTTATCCTTTATCCCTAAAAAGATTCCTTTTTCCCATTTAATTTCAAAACTTTGTAGCTTTTCTCCACTTTTTCCCTTTCTTTCTTCTCCCAACAAACCTTTCTACCCCCCTTCTTCTAGCCTCTGCCTTACTGGCTTCCCTTCTCTGTCGTGTTCCTTTTCCCTTTTGTTTACTATCATTATATTGATTTTGCACCTTATTTTTCCCTTTCTTAAGTGTTTTTTAAATCTTAAGTCCTTTATTTCTCTTCTTTTCCCTCTTCCTTCTTTCTTGGTCGAGTTCTGAAATTTATTAAAAATGGCTTCCTCTCCTTCTTCTTCTTCTGCTGTCTTCATCTGTTGTAAGGTTTGTTGATAGTTAATAAGCGCCATTTCTTAAAAAAGGAAGGCTTCTTTCAAACCAGCTTTACCATTTTTTTTTGCTTGTTCATAATCTTTTCTCAGTTCCTCAATAGAAAGAGCCATTATAAATCTTTTCTTTTCTTTTCCCCTTCTTTCTTCTTACAACAACCAGGATATTCCAAAGAAAAAATAAAACAGTCCCAAAGTTATCAATCAGTCCAAATCAAGGCAAAGTTCTCACTTTCTCCTCCTGGGGTAGTATCAATCAGGGAGAAAGAAAGTCCAAATCTGTTTCTTAAAATCTTATTGCAATATATTTTAGTCTTCAAATCCTTAAGGCATCTCCTCCAACAAAGTCTTAGCATACAAATATATTTTTTTTAGTCCTCTCTCTTCCCACTCATCGCTTAAAGCCAGTTTTCACCTAAAAAAATAGGTTTCTTAATATCCACTTATTTATTCCGTAGGAAAAGAGGGTAAGCTTTCCTTTCAGCACCACCAAACTGCCTCTTTTTTCCTCTTCTAGAAGGTATCATTCAGAAAGTCATACTTTTCAGGAATTTTGTTAAATATGTCTTAGAGTCCTAGGAACCAAGAAAAACTTTCTCCTTTCAAAAACTTTCTCCACTTCCTCCTGCGCATTCTTACCCGGCTGCCAGCTTCTTTGTGGCAGCCATTACGGACCGCCGCTGCACGTCTTGGGAAAAGGGGTTCTGCCGGCCGGGAGGGGGTCTGCAACACCCCAAACCCCTCTCCGGATCCCCTACCTTCAGCTGCCCCTGCAGGGCAGCCTAGCTCCGCACCCGTCCGGATCGGAGCCCCAAAAGCGGCTAGCGCAGCAGGGATCGCGCAGCTTCGCGAATCCCTGCCGCTCGCGAAGCCGACAAAACGGAAGTTCCTAAGCACACATCTTATTGAAGACCCTTTTTATTGATGGATGTATGGACTTTTGAGCCAGCTTCAGCAGTCTTGCAGTTGGGGGGTTCATCCGTGGATGGTCCTGGAGAGCCTGACCGCCAAAGGCTGCAGAAAGGAGAGCCAGGATTTTAGGCCTGGCCCAAGGCCATTCTTGGCTGCCCTGATGAAAACGTGACACAACAGCCTTCAGGGCTGCTGCTTCTGGAGCTCTGCGGGATCTCAGTGTCCAGTTTAAGAAGCAGATGGATAGGAATGGACGTATCTGCCTGATGACGTGGAAAGCGGAGAGGCCCTGCCTGTATCCACCAGATCTCTTTGGCTTCCTTTTTAGAGTTTGGTCACCCTTAGATTTTGAAAGGGCATATGACTCACATACCTGCCTTTTCTGGGATAATTATTTTGAGCTTATGCCTCCTGTACGAAATAACCCTTGCCTGAAAATTAAACCACTCACGTTGATATGTATTTTAATAAGGTATGGACAAGTTTTAACATTCCTATACCTTTAACGTTTTTATGTTTCCTTGTGAACTGAATAGAATCATTGGCAGTTCAGCAGCGCACAAATTGAGTAAAGTAAATAAATCAATTAGATTATTTAAACAATTAAACACTAAAGAGATGTATAAAATGGAAAAAAATGGCTGCCTGTTTAAGAGCCCATTAAGCTAGAGTCCATGGCTTTGTCTCCCAGCTGTGAATTCTGCCGGTTAATTACATGGTGGGGGGGGCAGCTCATGTGGAGTGTGCCCGTCTTGGATGGGAGAGAAATGGGGGGGGGCAGGTCCACTTCCTGCCTGCTTTGGGTCCGCCCCTGGGACTCGGCAGTTCTTCCTTCCTCCTGCCCTTGCTGCCTGCCCAGTGGACTTTCTTTTCCTTTTTTTTTTTTTTTTTGGTTTTTTTTTTATTTGGAAATTTCAAAAACATCTCTTTTAATGAACATCATGGTTCCAAGTTTTCACATTTCCATATAAACATGACCTGTTACATACTCATCTTTCATATTTGGTTTCATATCATATCATTACATTTCATATTTTATAAATTTTCTCAAATATTCTTATATTCTTCAAATTTATTTCATATATTTTCTATTCCTTAACTTGTTTCTTTTTATTTTAAATAGTTCTCATATCTTCATATTAATTGTACGTTATATTTTAATCTGTCACATTTGCAATTTCATCACATATTCTGATTTCATTATTCCAAAAGTTCCATCTTAATTCTAATAATTCAAAAAGTTTCCCCTTTAATTACTAATTTGAGTGTACCACCCCTTTATCTTATACATCATTTAGTTGACTCCTGTTTAATTCATAATAATGTATCACAATATAATCACTTTTTAATTATCGCCTTAAGAGTTAATAACAATAATCTCCTAGTAATTACTTAACATATATACATTTTAGGCCAGATTCCGCATGGTATTTTCCCCTTAAATTGCATTAAATCATTTATAATTTCAAATAAATTAATAAATCATAAAAAAACTGATGTTAGTCTTTTTATAACAGTCCTCGTAATTCATTTTAACTATATTCTTAAATTTATTAAACATATTTAGCATATTTAGCATAGTTTATCTTTTTTCACATTTATTCCATTCATCTCTATATGTAATTTAACAATAACAAGTAGTCTAGTAACAAGCATCAGTTCCAATCTTTTCATTTTGAAAATCTATATTTTTCTATCCTAGATAATTTATTACTTCAAATGCCATTATATTACACTACATTACCTTGCAGAATCCCCCTTTTTTATCCTTATCTACCCATTATCTCTATGTCTCTTGACTAAACAATTTCTTTTCATTGTTAAACAATTTCCATATCTCCCTATTTCCTGGTCCTTTCTTTTATTGCTTCTTTTTTCTTCCATTTTCCCCTCCCTTTCTTACTCCAGTTTTTATCCCCCTCTATCTTTAAAATTTCCCTCTGTAATCCCCTTTTCTGCTGTTTCCATTTTCTTTGTTTGGCTTTCCTAACATTTCCCTTCTTAATTGCCTCCTCAAATCTCCAAGCTTTAATTCCCATTCTTTTTCTCCTTTGCTTTATTGTTCATTGCTCCAGTTGTTCGTTGAAGCTGGCTTCTTCTTTAATTAGCTCCTCCCCTTCTGGCACTCCTTGTTGTTCTTCATACTCCAGAATCACCATTTCTAATGATTGCAAAGCTAGGCAGCACGATTCACCTCTTTCATGTAACATTTCTTTTATGTTTCTTAATTCAATTTTTAGTTCCAAAAAAATGTTCTGCCATTTTTAAACACTTCTTTTATATTTTCTTTATCACTTTCTTTAGTCTTTAAATCCAAACCAATTGTCCAATAATTTAATTTGACCAGTGTCTTTGATGTTTATTTCCAACAATGATTCTATTAATTCCTCTTTAAGTTTTTTCCAAGTTCATCAAACAATCCAATATCTATAAATTTAAGTTTATGCCAAAATCACCAAACAGTCCCAGAGTAATTTCTTCACACTTCTTTCTTTTATTTTGATATTCTGTGTTTTCACTTTTCACTTTCCAGGGTTTCTATTTTGTTGTAACAAAGTTTCTCTTATTTTGTATCAAAATCCACTTTTGAAAGAACCAGGCATTTCTTAGAGTCACTGAAATTTTTCCTTCACCATTAGGTGGCGCTCTCTCTTATGTCCAAATTCCACTCTCCCCCCCCCCCCACTTTCTTTTCTCTGTTTAAGGCTTTTAAATTCCAAAAATCCAATAAATCCAATTATCAATTACTGTTCTTTCTTTTTGACACATTCAAGTCCAGCTTTTAAATATGCCTATTTAGTGCCAAAATCATATTAAACAAGTATCTTCAATTTAAACAAGTATCTTCTTCTGGCTTTCTCCTTGAATTAAGCTCCTTTCAAAGTTCAAAGTCACTTTCAGCTGTCAATTCCCCCCCCCCCTTCTTTGGTCGCCACTTTTACTATCTATCTTCCTTAAAATTTCTTTTTAGCTTAATTCTGGGGTACCTTAGTGTCCATCTGTCAGCTAGTTTGCCTGGTCTCCATGCTGTCCCCTTCTTCTCTGCTCCAGCACAACCTTATTTCCTGAATAGCTTCCCATCTTCAGGGCAGTCATTAAAGACTTCAAAGGGAGTATACCTAGCCAGGGAGGGGAGATGCAGCTCCCCTCGACCCAGCTGGCGGTCTCCCCCTCTTTCCCCACCCCTCTGAGGTGGATCCGGTCCCGTTTGGGACCTTCTGACGAGGTAAACACGGATCGAAGCCGCGCATGATCACTGCCTCCTATCTGTTACCGATGGAAATGCCACCGGAAGCCTGACCCAGTGGACTTTCTGACGGGGCTTCTGGAGGGGGAGTCCACAGCTTGAAGGCCTTGGATTCCCTGGCTGAGTTGATACCACCATGAAGCCTTGCCAGACATTTATTGATCCTTCCTTTGCCGCCGATGCCTTTTACCAGTAAAAAGGGTTTGTTTTGTCCAGCCTTTATGAGAAGGAGAAGAATCAGGCCAAGTGTTGCTCAACTGGGTATTTTCTCCTGCCCCAAGAAGCAAATTTGATCTAGTTCCTGAGGCATCCTTGCTCCATCCTAGCTTGTTTGTGGCTGGGGAAATCACTTGTGCAGCTCACATCTGGCCAGGCCTGGCCAGAGCTGGTTATTTGCATAGACGGTTCATCATCACTGCACTGCACTGAGCACCACCAGTGATGTTACCTAGTTGGGTAATAAAACGTTTGCAAGCAAACAAATTCAGAGAGCACCAAGGATGAGTTACTTTTATTTACTTCTATTGGTGTTGAATCTTTCTTCCCTTTGTTTCCCACTTCCAGTTGACTGAAATTGTTGCTTCTTATTGAAGAAAATGATAAATGCAACCCAAGCATGGCTGGAATACTAGAATTTGAATGGGCCACTTACTCTTAGAGCAGACATGTCAAACACAAGACCTGTGGGCCGAATCCAGCCCGTGATAGGCCCAGAGTTGTCCCGCGGGGCTGTCCCAGAGATGTCAAGGGACCGGTCTCTGCTGGCCCGGTCCACCTCGGCCCCCCAAAGGCAAACAAAACCCTGATATGGCCCGCAGTGGGATCCAGTTTGACACCCCTGCATCCAATTGCCCAGCAGGAATCCAAGTTTAGGCCTTCCTGGCAGAGGCCTCTCTCTACTTCTGTGGAGTGGAATTGATTGTTACCTTATCAAGAGGAAACCGAAGCTCATAAATTTCCTAACACCCAGGCCTCACCTGCCTTCCAGTAATTGAATCCATTGTTTTGTGTCTGGCGCTAGGCATGAGAGGGACGAAGTCCGGCTCCTCTTTCCAGTCTTTGGTGTCACGGCTAGGCATACCCGTCTTCCTCAGTCTGGCTTTGAGGGCTTTCTTTTAGTTTTCCAACTGTCCTTGTTGCCGTTATCTCAGCCTGGCTTTACATTCACGTCCAGAAGTGGAACGAGAAGTAGAAGCTGAGTCTGAAGGAATCGGAATAGAATGGAACAATTACTTCCCACAATTTCATGTTTTATTCATGACACGGCCTAAAATTCTATCTCCCGCTAGATCATATTTACCTCTGATGTGTGCCTATTGAATTGATCCCATGAACTGTTGCTAGTCATCCCAAATTCCTGCTGATGGAAAATGGGTTCTTGATTGGTGTCCCTGGTCACAGGAATTTGCCACAACTTACGTCTTTTCTTGACTCTCCTTTCCAGCTTTCCAAGCAATGTGATTCTGGTGTTTTTCATTCTCCAAGCAGCACGGTTCCTGCTGGTTCCTTTCCATAAGGTGCAAAGAACCAGGAAGAATAACTGCACCTTGCAGATGCCATGGTTGAGACCATGGTTCCAGAGGTTGACAAGCTAGTGGTCAGAGTGGGTATGTTCTGTTGTTTTGAATTGGGGAGAGGAGACACAAATGAATTAACTGCCCAGGTACCAGTCATCTGGGTCTCCACAGAGGCTCCCCACTTTCCCTGTACATGAAGATCTTGTTGGTTACTTATCTGGGCTGGTGGTGGCCTCAAGGTCAAGGAGGGATTTACATTCCTTGACTTATTTGCATTTTTTTTATCAGTTCAGTAGATGGTAGGTCTATCATTTGTGAATTACTTCCTGTGTTAGTAGATGGAGCTCCATTCGTCCTGCTTCACAAGCAGCTTGCTAATTCTGTCTTCTGGAACAAAATGGATTGGTTTAGTGCTGGCTTTGATGTTCAGTCCATCTCCTTGACCAACGAGAGAAGCATGTTGGTTTGGAAACTCTGGGAAGTCTGGGGCAGGGAAAGATGGAGCTGCGCGTTCTCTTAAGCCCTGGCTTTGTTCCCTTTTTGGGGGGTGTCAAGATCAGGCTGTAGCCCACAGTGCCTCCTGTAGCTGAGCCTAGGTTGTTCATGGCAACTAACCTTTTTTCTGCCTGCCAGACTCAGGCTCGGTTGATCAGCTTGACTTGGCTTGATTTCCTTCCTTTGACCATTCAGCTAGTCTGGACTGCAGAGCCTTCCAACTTTATTGGCTTCTTCTGTTTGAAGGTGGGTTTGGTGCATCAGCAGGATTCCTCTTGAAGGAAGTTCCCTGACACTTGAGTTCTGAGGTGATCCTGGGTAAAAGACTCAGGACAGTTGGCTGAGCAAGCAGGGCCAGCAGTTGGAGATCCACTGGAAGGAAAGTAGTTTACCCATTGCAAGTCTGCAAACATTGAAAACAAAGACAAAATTGGCCTCAGTCAATTGCAAAAGGCTGCTTCACTTAGAACAAGAGTCTTCAAACTTGGCAAGTTTTAAGACTTGAGGACTTCCAACTCCCAGAATTCCTGAGCTAACATATCTGGATGAGGAATTCTGGGAGTTGAAGTCCACAAGTCTTTAAGCTGTCAAGTTTGAAGACCCCTGACTTAGAACAACTTACATCCTGTTTTAATCCCATTAATTGACAATACTACCTATCCCAGGTCCTTGGGAAGGATTTGATAGTCAGAGGAAAAATGCCAAATCCAGTCTAATAATCTGTGCCGTCAATCATATATATCATATTGTATATAAAACTATGTATGTATGTATGTATGTATGTATGTATGTATGTATGTATGTATGATATTCAGCTTTGTTCGGGTATTTTCCCACGTCATTATAGTTGTGCTTTTAAAGTTGTAGCAACGTTTCGGCAGAATCACTGGTTTTAATTTTAATGTTGGTTTGGACCAAATTGATTTTTAAAATGTACGTATGTATTTATTAACCATATTTATATTTTGTTTAGTTTTATACTTTGTATTTTTTATTGCAATCTCCCTTGAGTTTTGGAATAAACAGAAAGGCAGGGTATACATTCAACAATAAAAGAGTGAATTCGCTCGGCCTTGGTGGGCCTGGAGGTGGAGGTGGCCCTTCAGTTCTCATCCAGGAGCCTCCCAGGGAGCCAGATCGCCCTGAGCAGAGTGGGGGACACTTTGGGATAAGAGGGCGCTGCCAAGCAGGGGCTGCGCTGCGGGGTTCCCAGTCTCGGTGCTCT
This sequence comes from Notechis scutatus, assembly GCF_049901735.1. Classification (NCBI taxonomy): domain Eukaryota; kingdom Metazoa; phylum Chordata; class Lepidosauria; order Squamata; family Elapidae; genus Notechis; species Notechis scutatus. Next base: position 208,061 of record NC_142017.1, on the reverse strand, counting down.
CTAACTGAGCATCATTGATTTTACGGGAAAGATGTTTACAGACAGTGAGCCGATCGACCTGCCTCCTTGTGTAAGAGCTACCTTTCCTTAACGACTGTGAGGGGGTGGGGTGGGGGATGCCCGGAACAACGCATGGGATCTGGAGTCCAGGGCCAGGGCTCCTTCGAGAGGCTGGATCCCCGGGGCACAATCCTGGGTGCAGGCCGTGTGTGTGTGTGTCTGTTGGCAGAGCGTGGCTCCGCTGGTGACTGAAGGGCTTTGCCAGGCCCTGGCAGAGCAGGGAGGGCGGCCAGAGAGCCCCAATTAATTGGGAAGCATTTGCCGGCTTGCCTGGCCTGGCCTGGCCTGGCCTGCAGGGGAGATCGGCCTGTCTGTCGATAAACAAGTCCCCAGTGCAGCATCAAAGCTGCAGCCCTTTATCAATCGCGGCCTCCTCTTCCCGCTTGTTCCTGTAACTTACCAAGCATTTATGACATTGATTTTGCAATCAGGCGGTTAACCCCCTCCCCTGCCTCCTCCTCCTCCTCCTCTGCCCTGCCAGCCCCCTTGTCCAGCCTGTCAGTCAGGCCTCCGTGGCTCAGCTGTGCCGGGAAGCAGCCTTGGGCCTTTGCCTTCGCATCTCGAATTGGCCAGTCACACCTAGACGAAAAGCACCATTAAGTAGCTCTCAAGGTGGGAGAGGTCATTGTTTCCATCAACCCCCCCCCCCCGCCCCGTCTGCCAAGGGCAGCACTGGGACAGCTTCCCTGCTCCCTTGGCCCCAGTGGGAAATGCAAGGCAAGATGGGGCAGCCCTTGCCAGCCCCCCCCCCCGCTGCCTCTCATGAGCTCATGGCTGTTGAGCTGCGGACCAGGCCCTCCTGTGGACCTAAGGGAGCCTGAGAGTTTGGGGCGAGGGGCAGGGCTGGCCCCGGGAGGCCTCTCCTGCCCTTCTGCAGAGCTCAAATTTGAGAGGGTGGATCTCTGTGTGGCTGAGAAGGTGCCTGAGAATGGACTCAGCAGGCACCGTAGGGCTCCTCAGGGCTGTGGATTTCAGAGGAACCTTCGGGGGCGGCTCCCCTTGGTGTGGGAAGGAGGAAACTCTTGCTGGGTGGGAGGATCACTGACTGGATGGTCTCTGGACCATTCGCTGAGAGACATTCTTGGGTCAGCCCTTGAGGGGCTCTGAAGGGGGGGTGGGGGGCTTCTTGCAGGAAATGGAGCGTGTCCGCTTCCTTCTGCGCCCTCCTTTTCTGGCCAAGTGTTGGCTGTGGGGCAGGCGAGTTGCTTCTGGGGCCAAGACGGGCTGCGTGTGTGGAGTGGCCAGGCCTGGCTGACAAGCGTCTTTCTTTGTCTCTCCCTCTGCCCACTTTTAGGTCCCGGACGTGCCAGGTGCGATGAACGCTGGCTGCAGGGCTGATGATGGAAGGCTGTGATCTGCCAGTCATCCTGGGCAAGGACCTTGGGGGTGCTGGGCCTCAGCACCAGCAGTGGACCGAGTTTGGCAGTGCTCGCCACCTCCCCGCTGCACCTGATGGCACAGAGTCCCCGGCAGCAGGCCAGCTAGGCCATGAGCCGGCTTCCTTGTGTGAGCGCTTGCCAGGAGGTGCGGCAGCCTCTGCTTGCAGCCCGGAGCCCAGCAGCAAGGAGGTCAGCTGTAATGACTTTGCGGCCTCAATTGCCAGTTTACAGACCTACATGGAGCCCCCCTGTCCCAGTGCCCATCCTCTGCTCCCCCCGCAAGAGGACTGCAGGAGCAACACTGGCGGCGAGGAGGAGGAGGAGGAGGAGGAGGAGGAGGAGGAGGAGGAGGAGGAGAGCGATATCGAGAATCTGGCCGGAGAGATCATCTACCAACCAGACGGCTCAGCCTACATTGTAGAAAGCCTCAGTCAGCTGCTGGCAAACTCTGCTCTCGCCATCCCCGGAGCCAAGTCAGGGGAGCCTGTTACAGCCGTGCCCCAAGTCTATCCGCAAATCATCAACACTTTCCACATCGCCTCCTCCTTTGGGAAGTGGTTTGAGGGCCCCACTGAGGCCTTTCCCAGCACCTCCACCCTGGTGGGGGTCAGCCCCGTCCTGCACAGCTTCCGTGTCTTTGATGTGCGCCACAGAAGCAACAGGGATTACCTGAACAGCGACGGTTCTGCCAAAAGTTCCTGCGTATCCAAAGATGTTCCCAACAATGTGGACATGTCCAAATTTGATAGCTTTGTCCTCTACGGGAAGAGGAAGCCCATCCTGATGTGTTTCTTGTGCAAGCTCTCCTTCGGCTTCGTCCGCTCGTTTGTGACCCACGCGGTGCACGACCACCGGATAACTCTGAGCGAGGAGGAGCGGGAAATTCTTAGCAATAAGAACATCTCCGCGATCATCCAAGGGATCGGCAAAGACAAGGAGCCCCTTGTAAGCTTTCTGGAACCAAAAAACCAAAACTTTCCACCCCCTTTAGTTTCCGCAACTGACCTCATAAGCCCCGGACACAGTTTCTGTGGCAAATTCAGTGGGATTTGCGTGGAAGGGGAGCGGGGCTCCCAGATTGGGATTGCCAGCGCAAGCGACCAGCCCCGGACAGCAGACCTCGTAGCCCCGGGGGGCCTCTTAAACCTGGGGGGGCTGACGAGCTCAGCTCCGAAGACCCCAATTACCTCAGTTCCCCTGGCTGCCCTCACCTCCAGCCCTCCTGCCTCCTCCGAAGGGAAAGGCCCAGGGAGGGCCAGCAAGGGTGCGCAGGGCAGCTGCTTGGCGGAGGCGGAATTGGCTGGGGGGGAGGAGGAGGAGGAGGAGGAGGAGGAAGTGGCTGGCGGGGGTGGCAAAGGGCTCTTTCCACACAGGCTGGAGCAGGATCCGGGGGAGAAACTTCCTGCCACTGCTGAGCCCAGGTTGGTGGCAAGCAGTGACAGCAGGCTGAAGGATCTTGCTCTCTCAAACCAAAGCATATCTCCCTTGATGCCTAGCGTGCTCCAGGCGGTGTCGAGGAGCTTGGCTTCTTCGGCTTCTCCTTCGGCTTCTTCCTTTGTCTTTGATGGTGCAGACAGGCGGAGTTGTTTCAGCTTTAATAGGGAGGGCAGCCAGAGGCTGGACATGGCTGAGGAAAGGGCCAACCGAGACGATGCCCCGGGTCCAGAGCCAAGCGAGAGCCTCGAGGGGGAGGACGGGCTCTGCGCCTCCCACCACCAGCACGGGGGACCCCTCTGTGAGCTGGGGGGGGGAGGAGTGCCCCTCGGGGGGAGGGGTGGAGTGCCCCAAGTGTGACACTGTCCTGGGGTCCTCGCGCTCCCTGGGGGGCCACATGACCATGATGCACTCGCGCAACTCCTGCAAGACCCTCAAATGCCCCAAGTGCAACTGGCACTACAAGTACCAGCAGACGCTGGAGGCCCACATGAAGGAGAAGCACCCCGAGCCGGGAGGGGCCTGTGCCTTCTGCCAGTCGGGGCAGCTGCACCCTCGGCTCGCCCGGGGTGAAAGCTACACCTGTGGCTACAAGCCTTTCCGCTGCGAGGTCTGTAACTACTCCACCACCACCAAAGGCAACCTCAGCATCCACATGCAGTCGGACAAGCATCTCAACAACATGCAGAACCTGCAAAACGGCAGCGGGGAGCAAGGCTTCAGCCACGCTGCGGGGGCTGTGGCCACGGCCACCACCAGCAATATTGGTGGTGGCTGTGGGGCCCCCTCCCCCACCAAACCAAAAAGTAAACCTACCTGGCGATGTGAGGTGTGTGACTACGAGACCAACGTCGCCAGGAACCTCCGCATCCACATGACCAGCGAGAAGCACATGCACAACATGGTGCTGCTCCAGCAGAACATGAGCCAAGTGCAGCCTAGCCAGCACCTGGGCCTGGGCAGCCTGCCCGCTGAAGCTGAGCTCTATCGGTACTACTTGGCCCAGAACCTGAAGATGGACAATAGCCCAGGCTCCGAGGCGCAGTTCCTGACAGGCAGCAGTTTCCAGGTGGAGCCCACCAACACCGTGGCCTCCGTGGCCCCACCCCCAGGTGAGTTGTCCAGGTGTTTTTCGGTGTCATAGGAGAGGAAGGGGCCATCTTTCTGTCCAGCCTTCCGAGCAACTCCTGCCCTCCGTCGGAAGGGGCTCGTGTGGGCCCGGGACAGTGACCAGGCCCTTCTGCTCCTCAGTCCCCCTCTGGGCTGGGGCAGCAAGTGTGCTTGAAGGCTGCTGGGCCAGGGGAGAAGGAGAGACGGGGCTTCCTCTGCAGGCAGGCTCTTACCGTAAACCAAAAGCACAAGACCCTTGAAGGTTTGTGCCATTAGAGGTCTGGATGCCATCCACTCGGTCACCTCCTTGGCCAGCCGAGACCTTCCCTGCTGCAGCAGAGGGGAGGCAGACTTGCTTGGCTTGGACTTTTCCAGGCTGGTTGGCCCTCCAGAGTCGGGATGAGGGGGGGATTTCTGCTGTGGCCCAAGAGGGGAGGGAGCAGCAGCTCTTCCGCGGATTGGTGGAATTCTCCCGTGTCTAACAGGGCCAGTTCCTTAGCAGGAAAACATCAATGGCAATTCCTGCATTTTAATGTCGTAATTAAGCATGACGACTGGTCCAGGGAAGGCTGGAAATCTAGCTTGAGATGCACTTGCTTCAAGTGCTTTCGGTAAACTTGAGTGGAAGAGGTCCCCAAATTAAAGGGTTCTTTCATTTCGTGGCTAGAAAAAGAGCACGTTTGCCATTGTGCGTGTGGCAAGGACTTTTATTGAAACTTCTAGATTAAGAGACTTCGCTGCTTCAGAAGAGACCGAGTGTCCATGAAAGACCCACCGGTGCCATTTTCCTAGGCAAATTGTGTTGTACCACAGGTGGACGTGCAGTTCTGAAATCTGGGCTGCGAAGATGAAGCTGCTCAGGCCGTGGGGAGAACCTCCCCTCCTCCTCTCTGGAGAAGAAGCTGGCCGGCTGGTGGGGGAGGGCCCAGGGGTGCCTTGGGCTCTCGCACTGCATTGGTCCGGCTCCAGTCTGGGAAAGGGGCCCTTCATGTAGTAATCCAGATTAAAGCCGCCGCAGCAGCCCAAGTACCCCTGACCCCTGTGCTCCGCCCTCAAACCGCTCTTAGCCAAAGTTTTTCACCAAATGTTCAGCCGCAACTTGTCTGCCTGTGACTTAAGACCAGCCTTCCCTGCTTTTGCTGTGGGGTGGAAGGAGCCGGTGTCTCTCTGGAGTTTGGCAAATGCTGCTATGTGCACTACGGCACTTTCTCCTATGGCTGAGCATACCCAGTTCCTCACCTTTTGCTCTAGAAATTCCTCCTAAGTGTCCTCATTGCCCTTCTTGAAATTGTTTGAATTTTTCTGCTGGTGCCTAGAACTGGACCCAGCACTCAAGGGGGGTTTTGACCAGTGGACAGTAGCAGAGCTATTATTTCCCACAATTGGGGAATGACAGTTCTAATTTATGCAATATCGAGAGGATGGATGCCTTGATACCTGTCCAAAAAGCAATGAGAATGCATCTGAGGAACAAAATTGCAAAGTGCTTCATTGTGTGTTTAATCTACTCTGATCTTTGTTAGAATAGAATAAAAACCAAAACAGGAACTGTATAGCAAACAAATGCTGTTAATTGGACTTGAAGAGACGTGGGGATGTTAGCATGATCACACAGAACAAAACAACAGGCATCCTGTAGTGTGTGGCAGAGTTTTGTGGGCCATGGCCACAGGGGATGCTGAGTAGCCCCGTGGGGTGGAATGCTAACAGGCAACCCGGGGCCAAGAGGACCGCAAGAAGAGACGGTGACCCTCTGCTGTTACCTTAACTCGTCTGAAAGGGTGGCGTAGCTCCTTGGCATTTCTGAAATGACTCCAGCTAGTCTGCTTTCACATTTATTTGTGCCCTTTGGGGACCCTATCACCCTGTCCCAGTTCGACTGATGCCAGCACGGTCTCGGCTCCTGCTGGGCATGTGGGGCAGGCATGCACTCAGGGGCTCGTGGGTTACAGGGTGGTGGGAGAGCCACGTGGGGGGCTACCCAGCCACGCTCCAGCTGGGCCAGGCTGGCCAGGGGAGCCTCTCTGACTGCCGTTCTTCTCTCTCTGCACAGTGGGGGAAGAGATCTCTCTGGACCCACAGCTCGGGGGAGGGCAGCTGGTGTCCGAGGAGCTCATGAACCTGGAGGAGACCTTCACCCAGACCAGCGACCCCTCACTGAAGCTGTTCCAGTGTGCTGTGTGCAACAAGTTCACCACCGACGCCTTGGATCTCCTGGGGCTGCACCTGAATGCGGAGCGGGCCCTGCCAGAGGAGGAGTGGAAGGGGGCCACGGGGGAGGCCTACCAGTGCCGGTTGTGCCATTATAGCACGCAGCTCAAGGCCAACTTCCAGCTGCACTGCAAGACCGAGAAGCACCTGCAGAAGTACCAGCTGGTGGCGCACATCAGGGAGGGTGGGAAGGCCAACGAGTGGCGCCTCAAGTGCGTGGCCATCGGGAACCCGTTGCACTTGAAGTGCAATGCCTGTGACTATTACACCAACAGCCTGGAGAAGCTGCGCCTTCACACCGGCAATGCCAGGCACGAGGCTAGCCTGAAGCTGTACAAGGTGAGGCGGCAGGGGGCCTGTGGGGCAGGTGCTTCCTGGGGTTGGGCTCCAGCCCAGCAGGTGTCCCTCCTCGCCCCTGCCCGCTGCTGAGGCCCTTGCTGCCCCCAAGGCCGATTAGGGCCATCGGAGGGCAACCCTCTCCCTCATCCGCTGGGTCTGGCTGCAGCTTCCCACCCACCCACCCACTGCTTGGAGTAAAGAGTCCTTTCACTGGCGTGGCAGAATTGCTGCAGACGTTTGTATTGATTTTCCCTGGACTCGGAGCTTCACCTTTTTCTCTAATCATCCCGTAATGGCTTTAGTATGAACAATTGGGCACCGCCTGCGATAAATCTAAGCGGCAGCTTTGCTCCCCAGACACGTCGTCTCCTGGGCTTTGGGCCGCTGCACTCCTGGTTTCCAGCCCTTCCTGCTCTCCTCCCTTCCCCTCCGGAGGCTGGCTCTGGCTCTGGCTCTGGCTCTGGAGCTCAGCCGCTCCCCCCTGCCCCCACCCCCTCCAAAGGCAGGCTAGCTTCTGGAAGCCAAGGTGGGAGTCTCTGATCTCTGATGGGCCTGTGGGTGTTCCTTCTGTGAGCCAGAGTGAGGGGTCCCCAGCAGCCCCCCCTTTGTGTCGGCAGAGGTTTCACCTGCTGGTTCATTTCCTGCGTCTTGGCGTGTGCAAGGAGGTGGCTCTGGATGCAACTCCCCCTTTTGTTTCTGTGGGGCGGCCCTGCTGGGTGTGGGTAGCAGTAGACTGGCCTGGGGTGGGACCTGCGGGTTCATTGGCCCCAGCGCCAGCCCTGCTCTCCTTGGCAGAGGCCCTCGGGATGTTCCTCTCCTCCGGCTCACCCAATGCCTTCGCCTGGCACTTGCCTGGTCAGTGTGGAGTGCAGCTCACTGGATGTGATCAGGTAGCGAACCCTTTCCTGACGCTGGCCAGGGGGGAGAGGGAGCCCAAGGCCTGCCAGGACAATGCAGCAGGGCCACCCCTGTCATTCTCCTGACTTCCTGCTGCTCCCTGGCTTCCGGGTACCACACAGGCAGGGCCTGCCGTGAAACACACCACGCAGCCCATCCCGCCTGCAGGGGCTGGCAATGCTCCAGAAAAGGTCCAGCGTGAGGAGAACAGCCTTGGGAGCTGCCTGCCCCCCCCCCCAGCCCGTTGCTTCTAACATCATTGTCCCTGGCAGAAAAAGTGGTTGGGGGTGGAGGGGGGAGGCCGTTCCTGGCTGGAGTGGACTTGACTCCTTTCCCAAGGAAGCTGGGTCAGTTTGCCTTGCTTTGGCCTGGGGGCTTTTTGTAAGTTAGTTTTGTTATTCCACACTAATCAGACAAAATAAAAGTATAGACACCAAATATTAATGATGTAACTTCAGCGTAATCATGTTGAATAAAGAAGAGAAAATCTATAAAATGATTTTGTGGATAGACCAAATCCCAAAATCCTGACCATTTCCCACCCACTGGAAGTTGCTCAGGTGCAACTGCCTGAAACAATTCTTGGTGTGGTAAGATTGCAGCGCTGGAGATGGGCTGGAGATCAACCCGGTGCTTGAGGTCCGATCTGCGCTGTTAGATTTTAAGCAGTGGTGATCAGCAGTGGCGATCCCTTTAAGGCCCAGGGATCCACCTGGAGTCACAATCCTGTTGTTGGGAGCTCCAAAATGTGACAACGGTGGGAGAAGATAGCTGGTGTGTGCCAGTTCCTGGGTTGCAGTTCCAGACTGGGCCCTCCTGGCTTGCTTTGAGCCGCTGGACTTGACCCCGTGTCCCCTGGGAACTGCCGGTTGAGGGCCTCCTCCTTCCTTCCTCGGCCCTCTGCTTCGGGAGCAGAGCTGTGATCCTGCCTCTTTCGGGCTCTCCTCGCTTGGCCTGAGGTGTCTGGCAGTGGCATTGGTGGGGCTTCTGCTGGTTTAGGCAGCAGAATAAAGATAGTTGGGTAACCTTTGCCCTCTCAGTGAAAGGATTCACTTTTTGCTTCCTGAGTGGCTGCCAAAACAAAAGGGGGATTCCCCCCATCGAGCGGGGGGGGTGTTTTGCAGCTCATGAATCCAGCAGGTCTCTTGTGTGCGTTGTCCCTATCCCACGAGTTGAGCAGCCAGCGTAGATCATGGTCTGGGGAAGAGGCCCCTTTCAGGCCCTGTCTGTAGCCCCACTGCCCTCCTCCACCTGAGAGAGGGGGGTCCTTGCCCCACCACCTATTCCTGTCCTGTCAATTTGTGGGCAGTAAAGATTTTCAGTCGTGTTTATCCAAACTTGTGGCTGTTCTCTACTCCTGCCTGGCTCCCCTCAGGCTTTTGAATAGAAGATGGACAAGCTACCAACAGTCCATTTTGGGGCTGAAGGAGAAAGGCCACTAATCAGTTCTACAAAAGGAGATGTTAAAGCACCTGAATAAAATCCAGGTTGCTCCAGGGCAGGTCGCTGGTCCTGGGAGAGGAGCCCTCCCTTGGTCCCTTGGGGCTGAGCTACTTCTTTAGACCCCCCCTGGCCGGCTTACCTTCCTAATGGATTGCAAGGGCTGCCGCTGCCTTCTCCGGAAAGCCTCCCTGTGGTTTGTTGGCTGCCCAAACCTGGTTATTCAGGACTAGGAGTGTTGCCTTGGAACAGGCTGGCAAGGGCTCGAGCGCCTCTATGATCCTTTCCCACCAATTTGGGCAGGAGTTTAAGTGGGGAAGGAAAGGGGATTCAGCCCGGGAATTTGGAGCCAGCTGTGGCCCAAGAGCTTCTCTGCTCTTCAACCAGCTTCAGGCCGGCCCAGCAGTGCAGCCTAGAAGTGCCCCTTTGGGTAGGGAAGGTTGGAAGAATCCAGATGCGTGGGATGAACCATCTGCACCGAGGAAGCCCTAACTAGAGAATTGGCTGAGGGTGTGTTTGAGGAGAAAGTGGTGCCGCCACTGCTTTCTATTTGGAGAATTGTTTCACTTTACATTTTGTATTTGGCATCCTCCTCAGAGTTGTCATGGAATTGGGTGGCTTATAAAGGTAATAAAATAGGTAAATAAAATAAATAAATCTGGTGTGGAAGCCAGGAGAGCTCCCCTCTCAATGAGAGCCTGGCCAGAAGAAATATAGTCTCGGCAGCTGTTCAGGGTCTTGGAGCTCTCCTCACTAAATCCCCAGGCCATGTGATTTATGTGACCAGCAGCTGGGGAGCGTGTGTGTGTGTGTGTGTGTGTGCGTGTGTGTGTGTGTGGAGCTTCTCTGCTGTTTCTATTTGGCTTTCTCCGGGGGGGAGCCCTGCTGGCGTGAATTGAAAGGGAGGGGAAGGTCTTGCCAATGGCCATCAAGGCCAAGGGTAACCCAAGACTTCTAAACTCCTTCCTCCTCCAGTTCCGAGGAAGCAAAGGCTTCCCTAGCGAAAGGCCCGGGACAGCTCTTTCTTGGGAGAGGAACTAGCTCTGGTGGCCATCTGGGGGGGCCTGTTTGGGTGCCAGGTGGGAAGCCACAAAGGGGTCACCTACAAATGTAGCTGCCGCTGCTGCTTTCCTAATACTACAAGCCTTTATTCTGACTTAGCAGAAGGCCAATGGGACGGGGACACACAGACAGACACACACATGCGCGCGCCTCTTGCGTCTTTCACCCTGTTCAATTGTGAATTGTCTGCATATGCAGCTAGTCTTTTGTGCCCTGGTTTGGTCAACCTAGTCCCTGGGTCTGTGGTCCTGCAAACGGGCTGTGTTAATTATAGGGGGAATTAACTGCTAAATCCCCCCTCCCCGAATTAATCCTATAAACTGTCATCTTGCTTTTATTTAATGCAAATTCTGTTACGTGATTAGTCCAAGAAAGTGCTTGTGGAGGTCCAGGGTGGAAAGGGGTGCCCCCCCGGGGGGGGGGTTTACATCCCCTCTGGCTTTGGAGAAGCGTGGGGCAATTTTGCTTCCAAAAGTCTTCCCTCTTTGCTTTCCCTGGAGTGGAGGACCACTTCCTGAACAAGCTCAGCCCTCCGGTCTTGCTTTTTCACCTACTGTTCTGAGCTGAAACAGGGAGTCTTCCAGGAATGAGTCCAGTTCTGCTTGGATTATTTCCGGCTTGATTTCAAAGCTCAGCACTGATTAGAAATGCATAGTGGAGAAAGCTGTTTATCTGTGATCAAAGGGTGTTTCCTGCCCGTGCTGGACTCTCTTAGGGAGGGCACAGATACATTGGGGTGAGCCAGTAATTCCCCAGATCTCGTGGGGCCCTCGCAGCCGAGCCCCCTCTTTTCTAAGAAGCCCTGCAAATGGTGATCCGTGCTTGTGTTGTTTGGACAGTGGAGGCAGCCCATTGCATTTCTTCTTCTTGCCAGGTAGAGTATAACAGGGCCCAGGTCCAGGAATTCTCCACTCACATAGGAATTGCTATTCATTCTACCACAGAAAAGGATCGTTGTCCTCCAGATTGGAACGCTGATTAAGGCTCTGAGATTAATAGCTAATGTAGGTGAACTTTTAGTAAATATTAAAATCAACCAGAGATCATTATTGAGATCAACCAAAGTTGATATTTCTGAAGAAACATTCACATAATTTCAGAAAAGGTTGGTTCTGTTTTTCCTGAACAAGCAGAGGGTCATTTATTAGATAAAGAACAGAAAAACCTGAGTACTGGAAGAGAATCATAGAGTTGGTGATCTGGCCCTTTGAACGAAACCAAGGCAGGATGCTGGAGCCTTGTTAAAGAATGGATCAAGCCAGGCAGGTGGAGGTATGTGGCTGATGAGCCCCCCCCCCCTTCCTGCCGCCGCTCAGCCTTCCTAGAAGGTTCATCTCCAGAAGGACTCTGAATCTGCTCCTACTTGATTTAAAGTAGGAAGCCAAATGGACAGACAACTGCATTATTTGAGGTCTTAAAGAAAGTGAACAGACTAAACAGCAAAAACCCTCTTACTTTGGGTTCACTATTGCCAATTGTATCTGGAGACAGGCTTTAATTGTATTTATTTAACGTTCGTGGACTAGCAATATGTATTAACATTTCACCTAGATTAGTAAAACACAATAAAATGGGGGAAAGACCTGCCTTCACATGCCAATGTCTTTGGCCACCTAACCATTGAAGCACAGAATCATTTATATTAAAAGAAGTCTGGACCAGTAGATGCCCTTGGCTTACAGCCAGTCACAATGGGATCTAGTTTGACAGGGGAGCCCTGCAGTCATCACTGAGGGGAGGATGCTGGGCCCTGTTTAGGCAGGGACCTCTAGCAGATGCTGTGTGAGGTGCGAATCCTACTCAGGATGGTTCACTGCTGGCGAGATAGTTCAAAGCCTATTTCAGACAATATCAAGGACTTTATAAAGCTAGTTTTGCATGGTGTATAATTTCTCCCCCCTCCCCAGCTTCCCTAATTAATGTCCTACCAAACTGGTTTATTGTCTTGGTCTGGGATGAGTCCAGTGTTGCACCTGAGGTTCCTAAAGAGCAGTAAGTCCCTTGGCTGAGCACTATGAGAGAATCTGGGTGGTTTTTCTTCCATTTTCTCGTGCCCCACAACACGCCTGTCCTGCTGATGTCCTGCTGAAACAAAAGCATCTCCATAGCATCCATGGAGACTTCAATCCTGACGTGCAGTGCAACGTCCACCCAGTTATGTTGGAGGCTTCGTTGTCATTAGTAGGTCCCAATGTTGACAGTGGACAGGCTCCAGTGGAAAGCTGCAGCTGCAAGCTCTCCACTCCTCCTCTTTTGCCTTTTTCCAGGGACCTTACACATCAGGCAGAAGGACACACAGCCACCTTCCTTTTTCTCTAATTAAACAGCTCTTGGCACACAATGGCAGCCCAGGAACCCGCTTTCTCACTTGGTGTTGCATTGCTAGATCTGATCCTACTCAGACAGGTACTGAAACGGAATAAAAATCTATTGCCTCCTGTCTCCACAAGGCCCAAGGAACTGACACCTCCAGCAGATCATGCCGTGTTCTTCTCCAATAGTTGATATGGCGACGCATCTTTCCTTGATCCTGGAGGCACCAAGGATTTTGCTAGCCAAGGACCTGGTCAGTGCATCGATACAGGGGTTCACATCGCGGCTGCTGACATTTGAAGTCATTTCAAGGCAGAGAAAGCTCCTCCTGCTTAGAACAATGGGGGCTGAGGAAAGGGCCAGAGGGCTATAGGACCTGCCGGGAGTTGAATTTTTGGTCTACATATTTCAGTAGAGTCTCTTCTCCAAGCGTTTAGGTTCTGACAGCCTTTTCCTCAGAGATGCTGGGTGCTAGGTCTTCTGAGAGCTAATAAGAAAAAGAATAGGCACCGTGGGAATCTTATTCGTTTCGGGTCAGCTAATTCTCATTGATATTCAGCCAAATGGGTGTTTTTAAATATCATATGCTTGAGGTGCAACTATCCTTTATTTTATTCACCAAATATTCTCAAGGCTGTTTGATTACAGATCTCTTGAATCCTGCCAGAGGCTGTTGCTGTAGGAATTTAAGGCAGGATTGTTTGTGTAATTGCTTGTAATTGTAATTGATAATTCTTATTTCAGGCAAAGAATTAAGCTGCACACGACAGCTGGTAACTCTGATAAAATAATTGCTATATCGAGATAAGTCCCCTTGATGGAGAGTTGTCTATCTCTGAAAGAAAAGAATATAAGTAACCTATGGTTCAGCTGTAGAATCCGTGGTGTTCTCTGCACCTGATTGTTTGCTTGCAGACATTTTACCACCCAACTAGGTAACAACATCAGTGTGAGTGAATGTGAGGTACTGTATGTTTACATACAGTAGCTTGCTATTCCAGTTTTGGTGAAGACACGGTTTTCTTCTTGATTAGGGAATTGTTTTCTGTGTGATTGTTTATCTGATGTTCGTCCCCATTTATCTGGACATTGGCTGCTGGGAAGGACATGTCCTGGTCTGTTTGTTTCCTTCTTTTTTTTAATTGTCCCTTTTGAATGGCAGGGCAAGCTACTGTATATAAATAGGGACCAAACTCCACATTCATTCATACTGCTGATGTTATCTAGTTGGGTAGTGAAATGCCTGGAAGCAAATAACCAAGGTCTCCACAGCTGTCCATCTCTTCCTGAGCGGCTTCTCCTTTTACCTACGGGTGGGGACTTTCTCAGGCTGAAGTCCTGGAACCCAAGGAGACGGTAGCTCTTGTTTCCTGTGGGATGAGTATCTTTCTTCATGTTGACCTGCTTGTGGGTCTTGCGATGCCTACAGAAGTTGCAGGAATCAACAACCTGGGCCCCCGTGGCCTTGCTTTATTGGGGCCCTGAGCAAGAGGCTTAGTTTTCATGGCTTGTTTGATGAGAGGTACTTGAACCTCAAGGAGCTCCTTGACATGTGCTCAAAACTTCCCTAAGTTGGAACAAGCTTGAGCCACTCATGATGTGTGTATCTAAGAGAGAAATTCTGCTAGGTTCTAGTAGGACACTGTGTGAGAGGGGGGAGGGAGGGAGGGAGGGAGAGAGAGAGAAATGTACAAAGGAAGCAGATGTGAATTGCTAAGTATTGAAATGAAAGCCTTAGCCATGAAAGCCGGCTGGGTGACTTTGGGCCAACCCCTCTTTCTCAGCCCAACTCACTTCACTGGCTTGTTCTTGTTTGCCACCTTGAGTTATTTATAAAAATAATAAAGGTGGGATATACATTAAATAAATGAAAATGATGCCGTGGGGTAATCACCATTGTTTGAAGCTGAGCAAGGATGGGCTACATCTGGCAAGCCACCCTGTTGAATGCTGAGGTGTTATGGTGTCCTAAACCAATCAAGGAAGAATCCTGAGGCAGATGTTTCGGGTTGCATTTTAGGGGCTGCAGTCACAGGGCCAAATTCAGGAGCTGAGGAGGCCAGGAGAAGAGAGCCGATGTCACAGCTGCCGGGTCTCCTGTCCCCTGGAATGGCCAACGCAGAGCCTTGCCCAGGGCCCTCCAGCCTGTCCCTGGAAGAGGGTCTTGACCGCCCTCGGCATTGGCCTGCAGGGCAGCCTCGTTAAGGGTCGATCTGCTTAGCTGGCCGGCTGAAGCTGGCTCTTGCCTCCCTGGGGGCTGTAGCCCCTCCTCATTAAGCTGGTTGGGGCTATTGATTGGGCATTTGTGTTTGGAAGAGTCTTACTTACTCCATGCATTATCTTGACAGATTGATCAGACCTGATTGAGAACCTCTTAAAGGAACGAACAGCTATAATGGGAAAGTTGGACTCTGTCATCCGTTAGGGTGATTCTGGAGCGAGAGGAACAAGGCTGACATCTTGGAGCAATTGTATTTACAATTAACATGGCTGAAAACGATTGCCTCTATTGATCCCCCCTTCCTGCAATTACAGCCCCATTGTTTACATTCCAGCACTTCAGTTATAAAAAGGAAATTCAATAATTATTGCATTATTTAAAGTTAAAGTGCCACAGAGTTTGCTGGCTGTGCTTGCTGCTTGATTTAACATTCAGTAAAATCTATGCTGAGCTTTCCATCTCGAGGCTGAGCAATGTAGGCTTTTAATGAGGCTTGGAAGGCGGAGCAAAATCCCACCAGCCAGTTATCAGTGAGGAATGGGAGAGGGATTTGAATCGGGCTCCGATGACTACAAGACCTGGAGCAAAGGGGGGGGGAGTGGGGAGTGGCCGCCACTGAACTGGGAGGGGCCTGTTATTTGGGGGGAGGGGCTCGCCTGTGACTACCTTGGCATGCTGCCACCCTCCTGTCCCACCTGAGAGCAGGGGAGGAGGGGCTCCTCTGCCTTGCTTGGTTGGGTGCAGAAGAAATCTAACTTCTGTGAAACCAATAAAACCGTCACCCTGCCTACCTGGCTTCTGTCCTCCGGCTCTCCTTCTAAGGGGCTGCTTGTTTGAGAGTCGAGGTGGCAGGGGCTGCCATTAGCCCAGCCCTCCCTTTCTCTGCCCTCTCCTGGGCCGCCTACACTGGCACGAGGCCCTGGGAGGATGGGCCAAAGACAGCCACCTGACCCTTCTTCTGGGCAGGACGCAGGCAACCTCTTGATAACCGCTGGCCATTCCTCTGCCCCAGGGCAGAGTGTCCGCCTTTGCCCTTCCTGACCCAGGGCTGTGTGCTTGGCTGGTTCCGGTGCTGTGCAGAGGTTGCCCTGCCCTGGGCCACAGCCTCTCTCCAAGGAGGGGGCTTGCAGAAACGTCATTCAGATCAGATGGGACTTCGATCTATCTGATCCAGGGCAAAAAGTGAAGGGATCCAGCTTTTACACGTGTGTGAACCAAGCCCACCCCCCTCCGGGCACCCTTAGGAACCTCTGACCAGAAGCTTCTCAGGTGGAAGCGATACGGCCCTCCAGACTGAAGAGAGTGGTGACCAGCCCGTCCTCTCAGAGTTTGCATGGAGTTTCCTCATGACCTGCAGCAGGCAAAATAGATCCTTTGCGGGGTGGGGGGGGGGCGGGTTGGAACAATAAAGCCATTTTAAGGGTTTTCAGACACACAGAGAGTTCAGTCCCAGAGAGCAGGGATGCCGCCTTCTATGGAGAATGGTTATGTAGCTCATTTCCCCGAAAGGTAGCCTACGTACATCACCCAAAACTAATATTCAGTGACGACCAGCCAGCCTCTCGTCCAGCTTGCTTCAGTAGATGATGGAGAGGGAGGCCAGCGGCTGGCTGGAGGATGGGCCAAGGTGCCTGGCCTGGCAGTACCAAGCGGCTCCCCTGCAGAGCGTCTGAGGAGCCTCACTTTGGGCCATTGGAGGCCGGGTGCTGTGCCAAAAGCGGGGCAGCAGGGAAGCAGGGCTTTCTCCTCCTCCATCACTGCCCTGTTTCCTTCCCTTGCTCTTGTGTCTCAAGCATCTGATCCAGAGACGAAAGGGCTGCTTTCAAAGTGGGTGGACTGGAAACCAACCAGGTTCTTCCCAAGGAACTGGTTGCTTTATTAGATGAATGACTCCTTTTTCTCAATACGGGAGCAGCCTTCTTAGACAGCAGCCTCCAGCAATTCATATGCCTAGGTAAATGTGAGCATGGGTGTGACTTCAGGATGAGTCTGGAAGCAAATAGCTCTCAAAAGCAGAAGCTTTACACCTTGCTTCTCCAAGATGCTCCCAAGATCTTCCCGAGATACCCTTGCAGTGCCAGGAGGGGGGAAGGGGCCCTGGGGCTTTGACCCTGCCTGAAATTCAGATCCAGATTCCATGGATTTTTTCTGTGCTTCTCTCTGCAGCACCTTCAGAACCACGAGAGCGGACTGGAGGGGGAAGGCTGTTTTTACCACTGTGTCCTTTGCAACTACTCCACCAAGGCCAAGCTCAATCTTATTCAGCACGTACGTTCCATGAAGCACCAGCGAAGTGAAAGTTTGCTCAAGTTGAAGCGCTTGCAGAAGAGCCTTCCTGAGGAAGAGGACAACCTGGGCCAAATCTTCACCATCCAGCACTGCCGAACTACTGACCCTGGTGAGTGGCCTTCTTGACCAGCAGGTTGTAGTCCTGCTCCCATCGCGTATGTGGTACGATTCCAGGGGCGTGCACGTTTCTCCTAGGCGAGGAGCTGACGTATCTCCCTTTAGCATTGCGTGTGGATGATATTGCTTAAGATTTCTGACTTGTCCAGGGCAATGGGATGATTCCACTGCCTCTGGGGCCTGAGCTAGTCTGGGGCAGGGAGCCGGACTCCAGCAGCCAGTGGTTTCCAAAGCCCTCCGCTGCAGTCGGGTCGAAGTGCTAAATACAGTCGCTTGGCCAGGGGTCCAGCTTGGTTTGTGCCAATATGCCTTTTGCAGGCATCTTTGGCAATGACGGTAAGGCCCTTCTGCAGAAGGCATGAGAGGGGGACCCTGGCCTCTTGGCCTCCCCAGCAGCTTCTGGGAAAGCTGCATGCAGCCCAGAGGCTTCTGAGCCTTTCCCGAGCGAAATCAGATTTTCAAATGAGACGCATCAAGGCGTTGGGTCAGCATGGAGACAAAAAGAAATAGTGAATGGGAATTTGGGAAATATTTACTGTCTTGCCATAAAATCAAGGAGAAAGGAAGGCATCTTGGTGGAGTGCTTCCTGCCCTCACCTGGCCTCTCCTATGCCTCCCTATCTGAGTAGGACAGGCTGCCTCCATCCATGGAGGGAGGACTTCAAGGAAAGGTTGGACAGCGTTTGATCCAGAATAGTATGAGGCCATCTTGGTTGGCTTGCTGTCTAAATGGGAGCTTCCTCTCTCCCCCCCCCCAGCCCCCCTCCGACTAATCCTTTAAATAGTCTTTTTGCACTACTTTGAATATTTGGGCTAGACTGCTTTCTTTCTCAGATCTCTCTCTTGCTGCAAAGGATCCAGTCCTCTGCAGTCAACATAATCATGTCTGGTTTACTTATGGTTTACTCAGTCGACCCGATTCCAAGCACATGGTTAGTTTGCCCAAGAGATGCTTGCTAGCTCCCTTTTCTGTTTCTCATTCCAGTCCGGTTCTTCCCTGTCCTTGCTTGCCACGCCCGGCTTCCTTTTTGCATAAGACCCCTCCCCCCAAGTAGGTGCTCTTCTTACAAGGGTGTATGTGTGTGTGTGTGGGGGGGGGTGATGTATCCCTCTGGGCTTTTCTGCCTCCAAGAGGAAGGGATGCTTGGTTGCCAAGAACTGCTGATCCTTTCAGCCTCACCGGACCTCTTCGCCCCCACCCCCCACCCCCTGGCTGTTCCTGGGAGCTGCTCCTGTTCAGCCCAGGCGGAGGAGGGAGAATGGAGGAGAGCTGAGCGGCTCCTCCGGCCTCCCCCTGGGGCTGAGAGGACCTACTTCGTCTGTTGCCCTTTCCCCCTCCTTTGGGATTCTCTCCCTCCATAATTCTGTGTTTTAGCCTTGAAGTAGCTTGGTGCAGAGAAAACATTTGACCAATAAATAGGCTTGAATTATGGATCTGAATGTGGCAAGAATGGTATATGATGGAAGTAAAATATGCATGAGAAGAAATGGAATGCTTAGCAAATGGGCCAAGCCATGGTGATAATCCCCCCTTCCTTGTTTCATAAATTAACGGATATGTGGAAATAATATTTTTGGAGATGTTACTTTTGAATGTAGATAATGTCATGCTAGTAGTTGAAAAGCCAAACATTTTGCAGCATATGTTAGAAAGCCTGATATTTTCTATTTATTTTCTGTGTTCATATAAACATGGCTTTTCCAAAAAGATGGTGGTAAGTATGTATATCATTATTTGACACTGTTCCATATTTTGAGGTATTTTCTTTCCATTCTGAACTTGCTAAGCAGCGTTTCCAGAATAACAAAATAACAGAGTTGGAAGGGTCCTTGGAGGTCTTCTAGTCCAGCCCCCTGCTCAAGCAGGAGACCCTATGCCCCTCCAGACAAATGGTTGTCCAGTCTCTTCTTAAAGACCTCCAGTGTTGGAGCACCCACCGCTTCTGGAGGGAAGCTGCTCCACTGGTGAATTGTTCTCACGGTCAGGAAATTCCTCTGCAGTTCTGGTTTGCTTCTCTCCTTGATTAGTTTCCATCCGTTGCTTCTTCTCCTGCTCTCAGGGGCTTTGGAGGGTGGGCCGACCCCGCTCTTCTTTGGGGCAGCCCCTGAGACATGGGGAAACTGAGCAGTCCCTTCAAGTCCTGTTGGGACTCAACTCCAGGGGCCAGCAACCCAGGTTCCCCTGAGCCCAGCTCTGGCCTTGCCTGCCAGGAGCAGGAGGGCTGGTCTTCCTTCTGGCCTTGGCCTGACCCCGGGTGTCCACAGATATGTTCCCCAGGGAAGGCAGGAAAGGCAGGAGGGGCTCAAACTGCAGGCTGGGGAAGAGAACGTCCCTGGGTGAGCTCCCTCTTTTGGGGGAGCTGGTTGGTTGGATACCCATGCACCCACGCACACACCCACCCACCCACCACACACACACCCCTGTGTCAAATTCCCAGCAGAGCCAGGAGGAAATGCCCCAGGGCTCCTTGCCTACTTTCTGCTGGGTACAGAGTTGGGCAGAGGGAGGGGAAAAAAGAGACGGGAGGGGAAGCAGGATTCCAGGTGCTGCCCTGGCACTTCCTTTCCCCACTTCCCTTAAAAGGCTGGCCTGAGAGACCCAGGTCCAGCCCCTGGGAAGTTGATGGGGAGTTGGCCCTGGCGCTTGGCTGGGCAAGAGTGTTGCTGGTCCCCCTTAGCGGCCAGGCCACCCCATCCAGCGAAGGAGGCACAGGCTGAGCAGAAGGAGCAAGGAGGGACTGCCACGGGGCAGCCAGGGGGTCCCAGCCCCGAAGAAGGGGCTTAGCGGGACAGGGAGGCGGTGGCCCTAGCTTGCTCCTCCCCAGGCTGGTTCTCCGCAGCAAGAGAGGAAGCTGGAGCTGTTGACTCGCCCCAGAGCTGTATCTGCCACCCAGATGGAAAGCTGGCTGCCCAATTTGCGGGCTGGAAACTTGCCCTGAGGGGTGGGGGTGGGGTCCCTCTGCTGGCCACAGCCACGCAGTTCATGGGTTGCTCTCCCCATTGGGCTTGGGCTGGAAGCGACAGAGGAGTGGGGGGAGGGGACCCATTCAGCGCTCAGCCCTCCTTTCTGCCAATCTATGCCTGGGAAAGAACAGACATGGTAGCTTTTTTTTGGGGGGGGGAGGGAGAATAACAGTGAATTGAGCTCCTCTTCTTTGCCACAAGATAAGAATGAAGCAGGTATCTTACCTGTTCAGGTATGTATAATTACAGTGTGTGGCTCGGTAAATATTGCCCGCTCTTCTCAAAATGGCCACACTGCCAGCACTTTCTGGGTAGAGCAGCTGGCAGCTGGACTGCAGACTCTCAGAGTTTGTGAAGCAGAGAGAGAGAAAGAAGGCCGGTGGGGCTCCCAGGATGCAGGGATTATTAACGGCTCGCAGCGGGCTGCTTGAAGTCAAAAATGGGCAGAAAAACCCCAAACCCAAAATGTTGCCTCCAATCATGAAATGGGCTTCATAAATATAACAAATAAATGAATTGAACGAACGAGGCCTCTGGGGTGATGTAAGTTGCTGCTGGCTCGCCTGTGAGCCTCCTTCCCTTCTACCTCCCGGGAGATCTGGGCCTGTGTGTGCTGCACAGAAAGAAGGTTTCCTCCCACGCTAATTGGGGAGGAAGGTCTTATGGGGCCATCTCTGTCTACCTGCCCTGTAGGTCAGACCTAACCCCTCCTCCTCCTCTTTGCCATTTGTATCACCATGACGATGATACGGCCAGGTTGGACAACGTAGATCCTTCTGCTTGGAAAGAAGCGGTTGGCTAGGGCTTCTTGGCCCTTCCGCCTTGCCCGGGCACCTGGTCCCTCTGCTCTCAGCCGCTGGCTGGCCTGTAGCCTTTGTGGTCAGGCAACAGTCCCAGCTTGCTTTCGCAGGAGGCCGTGAGCCTGTTTGGGTCCAGGGACGCAGCTGGGCAGACCCTGTTTGGGTGAGAGGGCTACCCTCTTTGGACACGCCTGGCCATGAAGCGAGGAGGGGATGGAGGCTTGGCCCCTGGGGTGGCGGCAATGGGATGAGCCCCAGCTGAGGCTCCTTGGAGCGTTTGGCCTGCCTTTTCTCAAGCGGGCATGAGGACCACAGGAGGCGGGGAAGGGCAGCCGTGCCCATCAGCCGGAACCAGGAGAGACCCTCTAGAGAGGCCCAGTTGGGATAGCTGGGCGGCTTGCAGAGTTTGGATAAATTTGGCTGCTCCGGCTATGAAGGAAGCCAAGTCAGTTTGGAATATTGAAATATTTTCAGGGAAAACTTCTGGTAATTTTTTTTCTGAAAAATTATGTATAACTTTTTATCTTTAAAAGAAAAAAAAATCTAAAATTTTTGAACATTTTATCTTTAAAATGTCAATAGTGTGTTTTAGGAATCACTTCTTTCAAATTTGAGAGATCTCTATGGCCCCCTTTATAAATCTAGCCGTATTGCTTTTATCTTACATAAAAGTAGAGATCCCGAGGAGGCTCATTCCTCAGGAAGGGAAAGTGGAATCGCTGTGGATGGTTCAAGGAAACGTAAACCTAAGGATGGGGAAGGCGGCCCTCTTGGAGTTTGTTCCGGCTGCAGCGCAGCCAATTCCAGGCGGCTTGAAGAAAGCCGGCCAGTTACCTTGGAGGAGCAGCCCTCTGTGGGTCTCCTATGGGGCGGAGGGGGGGGCAGACTGCTGCCAGAAGGCCAGGCCTCCCTTGAGGCGGGAATCCCCTTGCTGAGCCAGAACTGGCTTGGGGGTTGGGATAGCACAGGGTTGTACCCCCAGGAGCGGGTGGGGTGACCCCCTTTCTGAGCTTACGCAAACCAGCAGGTTCTGCTAAGAGCCTCGCTTTTAAGGTGCAGCCATGCAGGCCTAACTTCAGAAAGTTGCAAATCTCTGAGCAATTTTGTGAGCATTAAAAATGTCCTCTTTGCCAGAAAGGTCATTCATAACTTGGCTGCGCTGCTGATGTACAGTCAGTGATATTGATTGATTAATGTATAAAAAGCACCAAATGCATTTGCTTCTATGGAAGAGAATAAAGTGCAGGCGAGTCTCTCTTTATTTTCACCTCATCCTTTTGTTTGAAGGACATCCACCCCCCACTCTTTTTGTGTGTGTTGCCGGCTTCGTTTAAGGGGGATACAAAAAGCCAGTTTCTGCCAAGTAATGCATTCACAAAAGGAACATTGATTCACATCAGTGTCGCTTGAGTTACCCTTGCGATGAAGTGCCTCTCGCGTTAACCCTTCGGGTCCCCACAGGCAAACTGCCCCCACGCACTTAGCTCAGAAATGGCTGCAGAAGGGGAGTCCCCGAGGAGAGAGCCGGCTGGGTTTCCCAGCAGAGACAGGGAGGCCCTGGGTGGGGTGGGAGCCTCTCTGCCAGCTCGGCCTAACTGAGCGTTGAGGCCCTGGGGCATGGCGGCCCATCCTTTCGGCCTGCACTGGCCATACTGAGCGACGAGGAATTGTCTCGGGCTTCTGTCGAATATATAATACAGTTAATATGTATAAACAATGTTGCTTCCTTCCTTTTTTAATATTCTTTGTGATTTTGTAGAGCCCCATGGCAAGCTGTCCAGGGCCACATGCAGCCTGTGGGTTGCGGGTTGGGCATGTCTGCTCCTACAAGCTCATTTGGGGGCATCGGAATCATGTTGTATAATATTTGTTTATAACTCCAATTTAGAAAACAGCCCCACTCCCTCACCAAATGACCTTGGACAGTGTACAAGTAAAATATAAAAAACTATATATAAATATTAGAAGACAAGAAAGATGGGTTAGGGTTACACATTTCCAAAAGGCCAGGCGAGAGGGGACCCTTGTGGAGGGGTGGAGAATATTCCCTGTGTGGCCCGAGGATGTTGCTTGTGGCTGTCCAGCTTGGCTCGAGGATGCTGTGGCCCTTTCTAATGTGCAGGGCAGAGCAGAGGGTTCTTTTTCTTCTGAAAACTGTCAGGCAGAGCACCTGAGGGGCGATGGGCTTCTCCTTCCAGAAGGGGCTTGAGGTGCCGGCAGATGGCCTTGCAAGGTCAGTCGCTGATGTGGCCAACCACCCCTTCCATGGTCTTCAAGGTAGAAGTTCACTGCTACCAAGAGAAACTCAGCTTCTCCATAGCTGGCAGAAATGACTCTGTCCAAGGATTGACAAGGGCCCAAGACTGTCCTTTTCTCATATGCTCTACAGCCGGGGGTGGGGGGGGTGGGGGGGGCAGTACCGAGCCTCTGGGCTGCTTCTTGTGCTGAACCCTCCCGCCCCCCGCTGGTCCCCAAAGCCATAAGGGTTGGGGACTGCTGCTCTACAGAGCTACAGTGAGAGCCGGTGGGGGTGGGGGTATGTTTGGATGTTGTCTGCGCAAAGCTTGCTTCCCCTGCACTGCACTGGGCAAGCCGGGGCTGTTTATTCTTGCCAGGGTTCAAGTTTCAAAAGCAAACAGAACTCTGCCACGGCAAAGCCCCAGCAAACTCTTCCTTGCTTCTTTTCTGTTGACTTTCTTCTCTTGTTTTGAGATTTGTAATTCAGTTGTCAATGAAGCCGTTTCTTGACTCCTGGGCTTGCTGAGTATTCCTGCTACCCCAGTACTCCAGATGTAACTGGGGGGGGCAAACTCCCCACCACCATATCAGAGACACGCTCCTGCCAAAGTATGCTAAGTGGTTGCATTAATCCAATTAATACTAAATTATGCAATTTTGTGCAATATTTCAGATAGTGTGTATTTTGAGAATATATAATTCATGGGTTCCTGTTAGTAAGAGAAAACATTGCACTACGAAAAGAGTCCATTAAAGAGAGAGAGAGAGAGAGAGAGAGAGAGAGAGAGAGAGAGAGAATGTGTGAAAGGAATGCAAAGGAATGCATTGCGTAGGTGCCCTTTAATGGTTTGCACTGGAACCAACTCAGAATGTCAAGAAACACTCAGATTCTATGTCCAGATACCTTGTTCAGATCAGTGCTGTCGACATACCTGGGATGCTGGGCCTTAATTTAAAGTGAGGTTGGTTTGTTTTCTAATGAAAGGGGCAGAAGGGGAAGAACGCTGAGCCAAGGGATGAGAAAAGGAAGTGGGTATGAAGTGTCTGGCAGGGTTATCAGGAGATGCAAACAAAGCTTCTTTTTTGAACTTGGGAACCTTTTGGGTGCCTCTGATAGGGAAATGGCCTTGAAGGTAATGAGGTCAAACTTCAGGAGTGCCGAAATGCAGGAGATTTGGTTGGTCTTTTTGTAGCGAATTGCCCTCCCGGTTGGCAATCTCTGCAGCCAAGGATTTGGGTCTCAGCCCCTCGCCCTTAGCCCACCTGGGCAGCTGTGGAGAAGAAAAGAGACTCTGCTGCTGCCTTTGTGCCAGAGAAGAAAATGCTGGAAGCCATTGGCATCAAATGCTTAATTGCTCTTCTACACATGCAGGGGCTTCTGGCTGCTCACAACCGAACCTCCTCTACTATTTTTAGCTGCTGCTGCTGCTGCGCTTGGCAAAAGGCAGGCAGCCTCCCCCCCTCCCTGGATGCAGCTAGCGAGGCGGAGGAGGGAAGAGCTGGGAGTTTCTCTTGGTTTGGCTGGGGATGCCCAGCTGCTCTGCTGCTGCTCCTTTCTCCTCTGCTGGGTCTCCTTTTCTCTGCTAGCCCTTAGGGTGGCCCATGTGCCCTGTCTCCCTTCCCTAACTTGGATACGTTTCTTCCGTCTTGACTCTCCAGCAGGCGTCTCAAGAGAATGTGAAATCCAAGAACCAGATCTCAGAGATTTCAGAATAAAATAAAAGTAAACTCTGCTTGAAAACACTTTAGTAGGAAAGCTAGGCTAATTGTAAATCAATGAGTCTTAAAATGCAGCATTGATCTCCAGTTAGAAGTTTGAAAGGAAAAGCGGTAATTACTGTGCTCCAAAGGTGGCTTCTTCAGTCGTACACTCTGGGCAGAGAGAAGAAGTGGCACGATGATGCGGTCGGGATAATGAACTTGGAAACTGCTTTTGGGGGGGTGTTACGAGGACTAGAGTCTCCCCTCTTTGATGAATTGTCTTCAGTCAGACATTGCTGCCCGGCCAGGGGTTGGAGGATTCCGGTCCTGCTGGAGACCTGGGGGCAGCTTAGAGCAGGATGCCTACCGGCCTCCCCCGACTCCCTTGGCTTGCTAAGCTGCTGGTCCTCTCCTCTTGGCCCATCTGACTTCCAGCCCATCTGAGGCTTTGCGGGGAGGCACCCAGTGCACAGACGAGACCAGGTACCGGCAAGGGGGGCATTTCAGGGCATCCTGAGCAGCAGGAAGGAAATCCGGTCCCTTAGCCAGGCAGGACGTGGTGGGTCGCTGCCTCTCAGCCTTCCGTGCAAAGAGACCCCTTAGCCTAGGCATATCGGAATGAGGCTCCTTTGGAAACACGTGGCTTGGCTCTGGCTTCGTCTCCTAACAAGCAGGAGCGCGAATGGCAGCCGCTGGCCAGGAATTGATTATGCTAATTGATATGCCAATAAGAGAACTTGTTACATCTGCCTTTGGTTAAGCTAGCTAACAAGTCCGGCTAATCAATGAAACCAATAAAGATTTTGTCCATTAATGAGAAACATGGTAATTAACATTATCCGTAGACTAATTAGCTGAACCAATTAGGCAGTGGTCCATGGCAAAGGTTCGTGTCAGCCGCTCAGGGCTCTTGCGATACACCCATGTCATATGAACGCGGACTGACACGTTTCAGAAGATGGGGTGGAAGGCCCGCTGGGAAGGGACGGCCCCTCTGCCTACCCAGGGAAAGGGGCCACTACAGCAAAAGACCCAACCAGACTGTGCAAAAATTCATTTGAATTGCCCCAAGGTCACCCCTCCGGCCTCTTCCGTATTAATAGAATCTTTATCAGGATCAGGTTGGCCAAACACATCACCAGAAGGAGCAGAGACCGTTACAGGCCTGGCCCAAGCTCTCTCAGCCTTCGGTATATGCCATTGCCTTAAATCCCACTCATTTCCTACTTTATGCTAACATATCTAATGCACTTAAGACCATTTGCACTCCACCTTTTGTCATGCTCTCGGCAGCCACTTAAAATCAAAAAGAACGGTGGAGTCCTTGAAGCTTTCTGAGCTCGGCTGTTTTCTTGCAGAAGATACATTGCCCGACTGGGTAACATTGCCATTGCACTGATGCTGTTACCTAGTCGGGTAATGAAATGTCTGAAAGCAAACAACCCAGCTCAGAGAGCATCAAGGATTCCCGGGTTCAACTCTGGACTAAGTTTTTCAGGTTCACTTTTAACCAGATGTATTGAAAGGCAAAATATTCCTCCTTTATATCGTTTGGCAAATGGCCTGTCTTGAGGACCCTGACATGCACTGGTCATTCTACCAAGGAATCTAAGTGGGTCCATGCAAGGAAGAGAAAAGCCGCCTTATGGCTGTGTCCTCCTTTGGGATGTAGAGCCTCCTCTTCCAGGAGTTCTCAACCTTTTCTTCACTCCATAGACACCTCCACCCCTTTTCAATACCTTTTGTGGCCACAGACCCCCAAGATTTAAAGCACAACATTTCTTCAAGCCTTTGCAGACCGCCTGGGACAACATCGCAGCCCCCCAGCAGTCCAAAGACCACCGGTTGAGAATGAAGTTGCAGAAGAACAATCCAGCTGAGATGAAAGAGGAGGAAGCCATTCAGTGGCTGCTTCTAGGGATCCGTCCAGGAGGAAGTGGAAGAAAGCATGCAAGAAACTGCCGAAGGTTCTCTGAGTACCAACTCCGATATTTCACTCTGGCACTTCCTTTTCACTGTTAGGTATTGACCTTGGGAGACCCCTTGTGGATTCCCTAATTGAAAATTAATACTAGATCGATGCTGGGAGTGATTTGCATATTGATTATAAACAATTTTGAAGACACCGTGTGTGCTAGATCAATAGGACTCTATGCAGGCTGTGATGGAAATGCCTTCCGTCGTCTCAGTCTGCACTCTGGAAAATGTGCAATTGCAGGAGCAGAGAAAACCATCTTGGTGTGAGGAACAGCGGAGATGATGGACAAAATAAAATGCGTGACTCAAGTTCCAACAGCCTTCCAAAGACACTCCCTGCACGAGGAAGGCTGTGAGTTGGCCACCGTCTGCCTTGAGTCCATTTAAAGAAGATGGAATGGCGATTGCATCCCACTTGGTTCTCTCTCAACACCTGCAATTTGCAGCCTCACCTTTATGCGTCCGATCGCTTCCTTTTAGTAGTGGGGCTGCTAGAATGGGTCAGCAAGAGAACCACCGGTTCTTCTGGAGCCTGATTGCATGCACAGCATTCCAGGGAGAGGAGTCGAACAAGGGTCCCCGGCAGAGAAGCCTTGGTGGCCTCCCCACAGCCTGGCAGGCTTTAGAAGAGCTGGGCTAGAGCAAGACTAAACCAGGCTGCTGAGCTGCAGAGGCTGGGGGTCCTCACCAAAGTCAGCCGGGGACTTTGTTGTGTTTTAGCTGAAGAATACAAATAGGTGTGTGGCTTCCTTTTAGGTACAAGTGAGTACATTTCTCTTTCTTAAAAAAAAAATCGCCACAATCATTGCATTTGAAATGCGTTGAAGGAAGCCATCTCCAAACGGAAGTATGGGGAGCACATCCCTTCTGGCTTGGAAGGAGCAGGATTGTCTTTCCCTTGGAGTTTCTTGGGCAGCCTAAGAGCCACTGGCCAGTAGAGAAAGTGGCTGAAGAAAGGAAGCCACAGAAGCTGTCCAGACACCCTTTCTGTTTCGCTTCCTGATTGACCAGTAATGCTGCAGCCCATCAGAGTGAAAATCCTGCTTGTGGGATGTCAGGAAAGCAAGAGAAAAAGCCGGCCAGCCTCTGTCTATTCCATAGATTAGATAGATGGATGGGTGGAAGGAAATCTTCCCCAAATGTCCCTTCTCCACCCCTCTCACAAGGTTTGGGCTCAATTGTATGCCATTGGCCCAAGAGCTGCTAATGTGTCCTGGCTCTGGCTCCCCCGGATGGGTTGCCATGGAAGGAATGGAGGCTATAAGTGTCTCTCTGGGTATCTCATAAACCTTTCGGTTCCACCCAATGGAGTTTCTATGCCAACTCAGAGAACAGCTGGTGTGAAAAAGGGAAACGTCAGGTGGAGAATGAGATAAGTTGAAGGGCTGCTAATATCCTCGTGCTGTGATGGTGAACCGATGGCACAAGTGCTGGAAGTGGCACACAGAGCCATTACTGCCAGCACATGAGCCCTTGCCAAGAGCAGGTCAACCCGCCAGCTGATGGTCGGGTATCTGGTATGCATGCGTGGGGGGGGGGGCAGGGGGCACAGGAGACGTGCATGTATGTGCAGAGGTGCGGGGGTCACACATGCATGCGCAGGGGTCATGGGGACCGCGCACATTGCCCTCATGCACTCAATTTTCGGCACTGGAGCCCCAAAAGGTTAGCCACCACTGTCCTAGTGCCTAAATAGTGAATGCACTTGAAACCAGCTGAGCCCAAAGATGGCCTGTCTTCATGCTCCTGTGGGTATGGCTGGCTTGAAGTTTGGATCTTCCCAGTTTCATGAGTCCTGCCTGCACAGCAAGTGGAGGCCACGGCAAGGCCAGTTGTGGTCTTCTGGGAAAGTGAAATCCTGCTTGCTGTTATTGATGCGCTGGTCATGTTGTAGCTGGACATTGTGAGATATATTTGTGGGACTGGCTTTGAAGCGTTGTCTGGAATATTCAGTTGGTGCCAGAAGAGTCAGCCTAGGTGTTTGGATCCAACCTAGATTCACTCTTATAACAGGATCAGCACTGGGTGCAAATCAAGGTGCCGACTGTCCCCTTTGCAACCTCCAGGGCCCCGGGACCTTTCAGAGTGCTTGCTCCAGGCTGCTGGGAGAAGGGCTTAGCCAATGCCCCCTCTAGGGGCCTTTTGGGGTGCAGCTTGGTCTTTGGTACCAGCCCTGTTGGATTTCGGGAGCCTTCCAGGAAAGCATTGGGGGCCTCTGTTAGGGGATGCCTGTTTCGGGTGGAAAGATTTCTGTGAGTGGAGTATCAGAAGGTGGAGGCAGAGTGGTGGGTGAGGGTGTTGTTCTTCCTCCCCTGATACTAGAGCCTGACCTGAAAAACCCAGGGAAGAAGTGAGGGGGGGACAGGGGAAGATGGATGGAAGAAAACAAGGGAATGGGCTGCTGTCGGTGCAGATGCCACACACCAGAGCGAGTCTGGCCAGTTTGGAGAGGAGGTGGAGAAAGGCGAGAGAGAGAGAGAGAGAGAGAGAGAGAGAGAGAGAGAGAAGAGAGAGAGAGAGAGAGAGAGAGAGAGAGGAGAACAATCCCTTGCTTTAGGCCCCGAGGGAGGCTGGGGCTCCAGGGCAAAATATCACCTGGGGAGTTGTGGGGGGGGCTGGCTGCAGGACCCCAGAAATCCTCTGCTCAATGGAAGGCCTTCCTAAGGCCCTGGGCAGAGCCTCCTGGCCCGGCTCCCTTTCCTCTGCAAGCTCAGGCTCCCTGGGTTTTTGTCCTTAGCGCCTCCTGCAGGTTGATGGGAAAGGGTGGCCTCGTGCTTGCCCGGCCCTTCTGTGGCATTGTTACCCTGTCTTGGCACACGGCAGGTGGCCCAGAGGATTGGGGAAGGGGTGGATCTGGGTCTCCTGAGCTCGGCCAGCCAGCTTCCAGCCACCCTGCGCTGGAGCTGCCCCTTCCACTGGCCCAGGGAGGCAGGCAGGCAGGGAGGGAGGATGGTTTCTGGTGAGACGGAATGGGAGAAGAAGGTTCTGTGTTTCAAAGAAGCAGCCTGTGCACAATTAAAACTTGTTTCTGGTAAACCTCATTCCAGGAAGATGAGCTTTTAACAAAAGGCTTTTGACAGCTGCGGGGTATTTCAATTTTTTTTTAATGCTGAAAGAAAAATCAATACATTTTTCTGGGTTATACATATTCAGAACAGACTGAATATTTCCATTATAATGGAAAATGGTGTCTGTACCCATCTCGCCTGTCAGAGCTGCACCACTGCATTTTCCAAGCCACTGCTAAATATTTCAGACCCAATTTGATTGTGGTTTGTGACAGCTCATGTTTCTCGGCTGCTGAATCTCCTGGAATGGGATGCGGGGGGGGGGGGGGGGTGGGGCAGTCAGCGCAGCAGCGCTCCACTTTCCTCTTCCTGCCTTATCCCTCCCCCTCGCCTCCCCCAGCCACGCCAGCCTGACCGTGTGGGTGAGGACTGTCGTTTTGTTAAGCCAGCCTCTATGAGGCCTGAATCCCAGAGAGAGACTCTGGGCGGGAGGGAGAATTGGCTCGGCTGCCAGGATGAAGGAGGGCGGGAGAGGCAAAGCAGGTTTTCCCGCGTGGAAATAGGAGTCCACTCTGTGCGCTTCAGTTTAGGGCCTGGCGGTGCCCTTGCTTGGGAGAGAGGATTTGTCTCCAAATAATTCACTCGCGGTGAAATTCCTCAGGGAGGCAGCCTGCCCAAAAGGAATGAGGGCTCCCCCTGATGCCTCGATGCCAATCTCCCCACCTTTGTTGAGGCCCTGAAAGCAGCACCCTGGAATGCAGAGGGCTGGGTGGAATATAATAATCCCTGATGGATCTCTAAGCTCTGCTTCTTGTCGTGTTTTTTTTTAAATTTTGAAGGGAAATGTATCTTCAGATGCGCCCTGGGCCCTTTTCTTGAGCTCCTGCTGTGCCAAAGTGTATGGCCAGCTTAGAAGACTCCTTGGCCCCAGTTGTCTATTTAAGATGCATTGCTCAGTTCCGCAATTCACAAAAGCTCTTGCCACCATGAATGGCGGTGCCTAAGGTGCCACATGGTTCTGCAGGCACATGGAGAACCCGCCAAAGCAGGCCTGTTGCATGGCTGAACTTCTGCTGTCTGCAGGCGTCCTGAAGTGCTCAGCTTTGCTGCTGCCATCGCTAAGTCCTGATGGGGGCAGCCGGTCCAAGGTGGGCCTGGAGTATCCAGTTGATTCAAAATTCCTCCCCTGCCCCCTCTTTAACTGGCATCCACGTCCGTGGTTTTATGCTTTTTAAGCCTCCCCGTGAGCTGCTTCATCTTGTTGAGGACAAGACTCTGGGGCAGCCCTCCTTGATTTCCTCTGCCCCAGACCAGCAGCCCTTTGCTCCCAGGGCAGGGGTGATGCCCATGAGGGGCTGCAGAGCCTCTGGAGCCCCCTCCAGCCGAGTTTCTCCAGCCACAGAGAGGGAGGGGCTGGTCTGGGACTGCCGCTTGTGAAGAAGGGGTGGGGAGTCTGCCAATCCATCCCCTGCCCCTATCTTGACCAAGGACTGCTGGGCAGGGAAGGGAGAGGAGGGGCTGGTCTCTTCCGCTTCCCAGATTGTGCTTCTTGATGCAGAATCTGCCAGGGCGATGGGAGTGATCCAGTCCCCAACAGGGCTGCTGATGAGTGACCTATTTCTGCAGAGTGGCAGAATCGGGATGTGGGGGCGTCGTTTCCTGGAGTTGCGGCCTTTCTCCCCCTCGTGCTTGTCTCTCACCAGCTGGGATGCTTGGGCCGACCTTGTTCCAGGTGGCTCCCGTCTGCCCTGAATGTGGCCGTGGTGGGGCCCCCCTTTTCTTCCTGGGGAGAGGGGGGGAATCCCCGTTGGCTTTGCGGGTCCACTCTGGTGGGCCTTCTTGCCTGCCTCCCTCTCCCCTCCCTCTCTAAGGCCCTGAGGAAAACCCCTTTCGGAGCCTGGGATCACCCCTTCCTCCTCTTCTTCAGACGCCCCAGAAAGGCCTGCTGGGTTTCCCTGGAGTCTCTGTCTGGGACGCTTTTGGGATTTCCTGGTTTTGTCCTCTCTTCTTCCCCCACCCCCACCCCACCAACTCTTGCTGGTTGCCTGGCTTTACTCCCCTCTTCTCCTCCTCCCCCTTTCAGGGAACGTGGGTTGGTCCAGGGGTCCAGGAGAAGGTGCAGAAGCCTGGGATGTAATCATCAGAGGTTCTGTCTGCCTAAGAGGCAGTGTAACTTCTTGGGGAGGATGGGAAGCTGACCACTGGGCCCCCAGAGGTTGGGAAAGGCCGGGGCTCCTTGGAGGGCCTCCTCCTCTGACTCGGAGCAGGGCCGGCGTGGCGACTGAGCCCGCTGCAGCAGGCCTCAGGTTGGCTCTCTCTCTCTCGTCCCCTCCAGAGGAGCTCACTGAAGATGTGGAAGGACCTGACGAGGCGGCCAAAGAAATGGAGAGCATGGCTGGCCCGGACCAGGCCAAGTGGGCAGGTGAGCAGGGTGGGCAGCGGCCGCTGCTTTGCTGTCCTGGTGCTCCCATGTACATCTGCAACCACCCAGGGGGGATTCTTGCGCTCTCCCACCCTCCCTCCCTGCCAGTCTTGGCTCTCATGTTTCCAACAACAGCGCAAATTCCTGTGGGGTGTCAGGTGAATTTGAGTGCTGCTTTATCTGTCTATCAAACTGCTAGTGTGAAGCTGAAGGATTCTTTCTGGGAGACAACGTATCGCTCCCTTTAGAGGGAGCGTGTACACACACACACACACACACACACACACGTGCTTTGCCCACTCAGAGCCAGCCGTGGGCAAGCAGAGAAACACCTGAGTGCAGAGGGGGCTCAGGAAAAGCCCTCCACGTGGCACAAAGAGGGGTGCTGTTGCATTGCATTGAGCAGGGATGTGGGAAGCACAAAGGATCTCCTTATAGGAGCTTGAATGGGGACATTCCTGGCTTTTGGCCATAGGAAGAGGCTCCTCAGGCCCAGCTGGGGAGGGAGGCTGGCAGCAGCTTCAACCCCAACTACTGCTTGAGTCTCAAGGCTGACTCAGCCTTCCATCCTTCCACGGTCGGTAAAATGAGGACCTGGATTGTTGGGGGCAAGAGGGTGACTCTGTCAACCGCTTAGAGAGGGAGGGCTGGGAAGCAGTGGGAAGCGGTGTAGAAGTCTACATGCTGTTGCTATTACCATGTTGGCTTGCAGGTGATAGCAGACTGAGCTCCTCCGAAGGGGACCTTTGGCTGAGGCTGAAGTGGGAGGAAGGCAGGGATGGAGGGGGCTCTAGGCCGAGCCCCCTGCAGACTCTCCCCCTGCCCGCTAAGGCCACCAGGTCCTGTATTCACAGAGTGATGTCTTTCTCTCTTTGGCAGCTCAAGGCCCCCAGGCTGAGAAGGAGCCAGCAGAGCCCCGCTTCCCCTCCAAGCAGGCTTCATTTTCAAGGCACTCGGCATCACCTGTCCCCAAATGGCCCAAGCCACCTGACGAGGCGGAGCTAGAGCAGGTGAGATGCTGGGGGGCGCTGGCACCTAAGAAGCTTTTGCACTAAACCAGGAATGATCTGCTTTTGGGTCTCCGGGGAGCCCAGCGCCAGCATGGGAGGGAGAGAGAGGAAGCGAGAGGGAGAGCGGGAGAGCATGTCTTGTAAAAAGTTGGCCAGGTGTGACGATGGGCAGTGGGGCATGCCATACTACTCCCTGGCCGCCTTTCCCCCCCTGCGAGCACCTGCTTTCTTTTGCCCCCAGATGTACCAGTGCCCCTACTGCAAGTACAGCAATCCAGATGTCAACCGGCTGCGGGTGCATGCCGTGACCCAGCACTCCATCCAGCCGATGCTCAGGTGCCCCCTCTGTCAGGACCTGCTCAGCAGCAAGCTCCACCTTCAGCTGCACCTCACCCACCTGCACAGCGTGTCTCCCGACTGTGTGGAGAAACTCCTCTTGACGGTGAGTTCCCGGGGGGAGTTTTGGTGTCCCTGCACGGCAGGACTTGCTCAAGGCCCCCAGGCGAGCCTGCTGGTGGGTCAAGAGAAGGAGCTGTGGGAAAGCAGGGGGAAGGGCAGCTTGGGAAGCCCGAGGGCTTGGAGGAGCCAGAAGACCTGCTGGGCTTCTGCGGCCTGTCCTGGGGTGGAACTGGGAGGCCACCTCCAGCTGCCACGGAGGCAGAGGGTCCACCGTGACGTTCCCTGCAGCTTCCCTGCTCAAACCACCTGCAAAGCTCTGGGCTCCTCTTGGACGTTGACCCTTTCCAAGGGAGGGGCCACTCCTGATTTGGGAGACCCAGCCTCCCCTCTGTGCTGAGCATGGGGCCCAGGGTTGCCTACTTGAGGCAAGAGGCATTCAGGCTACAGACCGAGCCCGAGGAGAGGTGGCCCCTTTCCATGAGAATGCCACTGGGGAGGGACACCTCATCCGCTGCTGGATTGCCAGGGCAATTGGGTAGGGGGGGAAGCAAGGGTGGGATCCTACTGGCACGGGGCTGGGGCTGAACTTGGAGGCCTGCACTGCTGCTGCTGCTGCCGCCACTCAAGAAAGGGAAGGCGCAGCTGGCTGCAGTGGGCTTTCCCTTCTGGCTGGGGAAGAAGGCCGTCCTCCTGGCTGCTGGAAAGAGGGCTCCTCCTTCGCCCGAGAAGCTCTCCCGAAATAGCCTGGGCTCTGGGGAATGGAGCTGGGTCCAGGTGCCTTGCCGTTCACCGGCAGACTGCGCTGGGGATTGGGGCCAGGCGAGGGCCTGCTGTGCTCGGGGCCTCCGCTCTGGATTCCTCCATGACTTCTCCAACTGAGGGGAAGGACTCGGTCCCTCTGGGTGCTGTGGGTGGGTTGGGCGGAGTGACATTCCTGGTGGGGGGAGAGGGGCGAGCATTGGCAGCCTGCCAGTAGTCAACCGGTGGGGGGGGGGGGTTGCTGGGGAGGTGCAGGGAGGGGATGAGGAGCCCCGTCGATCCTGAGCAAGGGCATTTTGGCTCATGCGGACTAAAGTCTCCAGTGGCCCCTGGCTTCAGGACACCCTTGCGGCCCCCCTCAACCACCCCTGCAGGGAACAGATGGAGGCTTGGCCAGAAGACCCTGGGGGGGTTGCCCTCTCCTTTCCCTCCCCTGCCTCTTTCCTGCTCCCATTGTGTGCCTCTCCCTGGGTCAGCTGTCCTCTGGCTTCCCCTTGTTAATTTGGAGCCACCTTGGCCAATTAGGTGGCCCAAATTAGAAGCGACCTTGATGGAGTGCCCAATGAAGTTTTTTTCCCCTCCCTGGCTGGCTGGCTCTGCCTCAGGGGTCTTTGTGATGGAAATCACCTCCTTTGGCTGACTCCCCACAGGACCACCCCTCCCCCCCCAGAATTTATGCGGGGCCAATTATATTCCGAGGGGAGGGAGGAAACGGAGAGAGGAGATTCTTTCTTGCCCCCTTTTGAGAGGAGGCAGCGGCCCTGGGTGCTCCTTGGGGGGGCTTGGTTAGCGGAGGGGGTGGGTACCTGTGGGGGTGTTCCCAAGAAGCCTGAGCAGCCCTAGGTCGGATGAGCCAGGTGGGGGTCTGGAATGAACACGTCCCCAGGAGGGAGGGGCCTCTGGCAATTATATTTCAGGGAGAGTTAATTGATGGAAGGTGGGGACAGACAAAGAATCCCGCTTGCTGCCTTGCAGAATCCTAATCGGGAATTACGATCAAAGACTCCGCAAGACAATGGGAGGGAGGCCAGATGACTTGGAATCTTCTCTCTCTCTTCCTTGACTGACTTCAGTCTGTCAACTGCGGAGGCCTCTCTCCCCATTGCTATTGGTAACCACCTGCATTTCCCAAATTAACCTGCATGAAAACAATGAGAGATCCACTGAGCTGGAGGGCTTGGAAAAGGCATGGAAGAGTTGGCGGGACTCGGAGCTTGGTCCCTTTCCTCAGGCTACCGCAGAGGGAGCAAGCAGCCTTGCCTCTGGCTTCCTGGGAAAGGCCTCCTTCCCCCTGCAGGGACAGTTGGGCCGGACACACGCTGCTCCCTTCCTTGCACTCACTTGAGGGCTCTGCCCGAGGAAAGGAGGGGGCCTATTTCCTAGCTTTCCAACGGGAAGAAGCCCAGGTGGCTGTCAGTTCCCCGGCAGTGCTTCTCCTTTGGGAGTGGTTCTGCCTGACACACACACACACACACACACACACACACACACACGCAGACACCCCGTAGCAGCCAAGGCAGCCTTGGAAAGACCCAGCAAAAGCCTCTTCATTCCACCCCCCACTCCCTGCATCTGGTTGCCATGGCTGGAGCTGCCCTGGCCCCTCAGAAGAAAGGAGTTGCCGTGTATATCTTGTGGCAGTCATGCCATCTTGGTGGTTCTTGAAGATAGGGCTCTGGTTTGCAGCTTTGGGTGGCCGTGCTGAGTGGATGATCCAGAGATCCAGGTTTCCAAGACTATCATTCTCTCTATGGAGTTTATAGACAAGTCACACATCAAACCAACTTCCTTTTTTCCAGCCTAGGAGATCCCGGAGGAAGATCTTCCGATCTTGAGCTTGGAGCATCTTCTCCCAGCCACAGTCTGGGCTGGGGGCAGTGAGGGAGGAGGTCTCTTGAGGGGTGTGTGTGTGTGTGTGTGTGCTCAGGGTGTGCTCCCAGGAGCTGGGTGGAGAATGGCAGTTTACAGAGCGCTTCATTGGGGATGGGGCCTGAGTGGTATGCCTATCAGTGGGGAGAAGGGAGGGGGCAAAGGGGGGGCTGACATGATTCCTTTTGCTCCAGACAGCGCAGCTGAAGCCTTCCTCCTCGTTCCTGGTCCTCTTTCCTGGATCCCACTTTGCTCCTTTGGTTGAGCTCCCTTGGGTCGAGTCACCCCGAAAACAAGGGTGCAGCCATCTTTGTTCAGGACTGGGGTGCTTTCTCACATCTCACTTTAGTTAAGAGCTTTCTGCATTCTCAGCCACACGACCTCACTTCCTCACAGGCTACCCAAGAATTGTGTAAAAACACAGTTACAAATTCAGTTCGAATCGTGCAAAGCGGAGAAATAACATCAATGCTTTTCATCCAGTGGATGCCATTAGTTACGTCTGAATGTAATCGCGGGAACATGCTTGATAGTCTTGAATTTTGCCTAAAAAACAGAAGGGCAAAACCTCGGGGCTTTGTTGGGTCTGAAAGGCTCCCTGCCTTCCAAAAGGTTTTGAGTGCCCTCTCCTGGTTTTCTTTTGGGCTTTGGCAGGTGACCACACCAGAGGTGATGATGCCCAGCAACGTGTTCCTCCCAGCAGCAGCACCGGATCGAGACGGGAACGAGGAATCCCTCCAGCAACCTGGTCAGTCACACTTTTTCCTAGGCCTGAAAGGCAACTCTTGCCAAAGTGTCCCTGAGAGGGAGGGGCAGGGCCCCAGCCCTGGGTTGGCCCCTGGGAACGGCGGGAGCTCAGAGCCGGCCCTGGGCAACATGGTTGGCATCCACTGTTCTGGCTTGCTCATTCCAGAACGGGTGTGAAGAAAAGTCACAAAAGGGGCAGGTGGCTGGGATGGAGAGGGGAAGTATGTGGGCCCCCACACAAACCCAGAGCCTAGGTAAATGAGGGTGAGGGAGTGAGAGCTGGGTTCAATGGGGAATCTGAGCCAGGTGAGATGGGAAGACTTTAGACCCGGAGGAGGCGAGGGGCAAAAAGCAGGGGAGCCACGGTGGTGACGCAGTGGTGAGAATGCAGTACTGCAGGCTACGTCTGCTGATCACCGGCTGCCAGCAGTTTGGCAGATCGAATCTCACCAGGCTCAAGGTTGACTCGGCCTTCCATCCTTCTGAGATGGGTCAACCAAGGGCAATAGGCTGTCTCTGTAAACTGCTTAGAGAGGGCTGTAAAGCACTGTGAAGTGGTATAGGAGTCTAAGTGCTGTTGCTATTGCTGGTCCCCGTGCCATGCCACTGACGCTTCCTTGCTCTGGTTCCACTTCCACAGAGAGCTCGGAGGAAGGGGGCAGAAGCCTGCGGTTGCTGCCAGAGGCCATGGGGCAAGGCAGCAGCGGAGTAAAGCCTGTAGCATCCGAGCAGCCCAGTGCCAAAGAGGAGGCGGGATTCTTCTGCTGGAAGAAGGGCTGTGGCCAGGGCTTCAAAAGCTCCTCTGCCCTCCAGATCCATTTTAGCGAGACGCATGGCAAGCGACCACAGCTTCCCGTTTCTGATCGCCACGTCTACAAGTACCGCTGCAACCAGTGCAGCCTAGCCTTCAAAACCATAGAAAAGCTTCAGCTGCACTCCCAGTACCATGTCATCCGGGCAGCCACCATGTGCTGCCTTTGCCAGCGGAGCTTCCGCACTTTTCAGGCCCTTAAGAAGCATCTGGAGACCAGCCACCTGGATCTGAGCGAAGCCGACATCCAGCAACTGTATGGTGGGCTGCTGGTTAATGGAGAACTGTTTGCCATGGGTGACCCTTCGTTGGCTGAGGACCACACCGTGGTGACGGAGGAGGAGAAAGAGGAGGAGAACAGCGACCAGGAAGATAAGCAGAGCCCTGCAGGAAGTGACTGTGGGTCCCTACAGGAAGACTCTGGCTCAGAACCTAAACGGGCTCTTCCCTTCCGGAAGGGCCCAAATTTCACCCTAGAAAAATTCCTGGATCCAGCCCGCCCATATAAGTGCACCGTTTGCAAAGAATCCTTCACGCAGAAGAACATCCTTCTGGTCCACTACAATTCCGTTTCCCACCTGCACAAGCTGAAAAGGGCCCTTCAGGAGTCTTCCGCCAGCCAGTCCGAGGCCACCAGTAGCCCTGACCACAAGCCCTTCAAGTGCAGCATCTGCAGCGTGGCCTACAGCCAGAGCTCCACCCTGGAGATCCACATGCGCTCTGTGCTGCATCAGACCAAGGCACGAGCAGCTAAGCTAGAAGCAGTCAGCGGCAGTGGCCACAGCAATGCATCCCTGGGCTCCTCCATGCTCAGCCCCCTGGGTGTCAGCACCACGAGCCTATCCTCTTCTTCCTCCTCTGCTGCCGCCCAGAGCAACATAAGCACAGGTAGCACTGGCTCTGCTCCACCCCTTCTCAGCCAGGCTTCCTGTGACACCACAGGGCAGCCCCCTCTGAAACTGCCCATCGGTACCGGCCACCCACCTGCAGCCCCCTTGAGCCCTTCAGAATCTAAAGAGACCAATCGTAAGGAGACAGGAGATGCGCTGGCATGCCACCAGCCACTGCCCCCACTGCCATACTCTTTGGTGCAGGCCCAGCTGCAGCAAGAGCTGCAGCAGCAGGCGTCGCTTCTGCAGGCCCAGCTTTTCAACCCTGCACTCTTGCCCCGCTTCCCCATGGCCCCGGAGGCTCTCCTGCATCAGCAGCAGCAGCAGCAGCTACTTTTCCCCTTCTATCTTCCCAGTGCCGAGTTGCAGCTGAACGCCGAGGTGAGCTTGCCGGTGACCAATGGCACCCTGATGCTGGCAGGCAGTGGGCCCGGCCTGCTGGAAGACCTGGAAGCCCAGCTTCCACAGCCAAGCCACCCGCAGGTGCAGCAGCAGCAGCTTCCACTGTCCCAGCCTCCGTGCGTGCTCCTCCCAGCAAGCCTGCCCCCAGACAAGAAGGCCAAGTCTGTGGGGAAGGAAAAGGAGGCCCAGCGGGATCAGGAGGTGGCAGAGAAGGGCGGCCGAAGCCCCCTCTGCCCAGAGCCCCCAACCGAGGCCAGCAAGGCCCAAGAGAAGGCTGACCTAGTGGGGGCCACAGAAGCAGCTGGAAGCAGCCCTGGGGAGGCGCTCCGGCTCCCTCCTCGCATTGCTGCAGATGCTCGTGGCAATGCCACCAAAGCTTTGCTGGAGAACTTTGGGTTTGAACTGGTCATTCAGTACAACGAGAACAAGCAGAAGGCAGCTGGGAGGGCTGAGCAGGCCGACAGCCTGGAGAGGCTGGAATGCGAGTCCTGCAGCAAGTTCTTCTCCAACGTGCTCATCCTGAAGACCCACCAGGAACACGTCCACCAGCACTACCTCCCCTTCCAGCAGCTGGAATGGTTTGCCCAGCAGTACCGAGAGCACTACGACCAGCTCTACCCGCTGAGGCCACTGACGCCTGAGCTGGCCCCCCCGCCCCCTCCTGCGCCCGCTCCTGCTGTGCCTGCTGCCCCCTCCCAGCCTCCTTCCACGCCCACCCTGCAGGCCTCAGCCCCACCCATGACCTCTCCCTCCGTCACACCCACCCAGCCTTCCTTGCCCCTCACGCAGCTCCCCATGCCCATGGATCTGCCTCTCTTCTCACCACTCATGATGCCAACCATGCCTTTGCAAGCCCTGCCGGCCCAGTTACCGCCCCAGCTTGCCCCTGTCGACTCTTTACCTGCAGAGCTGGCTCAGCTGTACCAGCATCAACTCAACCCAGGCCTTTTGCAGCAGCAGCAGCAGAACAAACGACCACGGACACGAATCACCGATGACCAGCTCCGGGTCTTAAGGCAGTATTTTGACATCAACAATTCCCCAGGTGAGGAGCAGATCAAGGAGATGGCAGAGAAATCTGGTTTGCCACAGAAGGTGATCAAGCACTGGTTTCGAAATACGCTTTTCAAAGAGCGCCAGCGCAACAAGGACTCGCCGTACAACTTCAGCAACCCCCCAATCACCAGCCTGGAGGACCTAAAAATGGACTCCCGGCCATCTTCTCCAGAGCCTCAGAAACATGAGTACTGGGGAAGCAAGAGATCCTCCCGAACTCGCTTCACGGACTACCAGCTTCGGGTGCTGCAGGACTTCTTTGATGCCAACGCCTATCCAAAGGATGACGAGTTTGAGCAGCTTTCCAACCTGCTAAGTCTCCCAACGCGGGTGATTGTGGTGTGGTTTCAGAACGCTCGCCAGAAAGCCAGAAAGAATTATGAGAATCAGGGGGAAGGCGGCAAAGATGGAGAGCGACGGGAGCTGACAAACGACCGATACATCCGAACGAGCAACCTGAACTACCAGTGCAAGAAGTGCAGCTTGGTCTTCCAGCGCATCTTTGACCTGATCAAACATCAGAAGAAGCTCTGCTACAAGGATGAAGATGAAGATGGGCAGGAGGACAGTCAGAACGAAGACTCCATGGACGCTACGGAGCTCCTGACTCCCAGCAGTTCCTCCTGCAGCACCCCAATGCCTTCCCAGGCTCATGGCACGCCCGCCTCTTCTGCCAGTGCAGCCTTTCTGTCACAGAGTACCACTGAGGCAGACAGTGATTGCCCTGCTGCCTATCAGTCTAAAACAAACGCTACTGATGAGAAACCAAAGCACCCTGAGCCTTCAAGTATGCAACAAAGCCCAACTTCAGAGAAGCAACGGCAACCAAAGCAAGACGGGCAGCTGCCACTGCAGGACCAAGGAGAGCCGAAGCTGAGCTCCGTGCACCCAAAGGTCTCCCCGCCCCTCCAGCAGCAGCTGGCCCACCCTCTCCAGGGTGGCCTGCCTCAGGCAAGCCCTCCTCCTGCCCAGCTGCCTCTCAAACCCCTGACCACGCCGAGTGCCCAGCAGCTGGCCAGCTTGCCTCCCCAGCTTGTCCCGTATCAGTGTGAGCAGTGCAAGCTGGCCTTCCCTTCATTTGAGCACTGGCAAGAACATCAGCAGCTGCATTTCCTGAGCACTCAGGGCCAATTTCTCCATTCTCAGTTCCTGGACAGGACGCTTGATCTGCCCTTTATGCTCTTTGACCCCAGTAACCCGCTGCTGGCTAGCCAACTGCTCTCTGGGACCCTCTCCCAATTGCCCACGAACTCAGCCACCCCACCCTCTACCCCAACCGCTACCATGAGCACCCTGAAGAGGAAGCTGGAGGAGAAAGCCAGCGTCAGCCCCGTCGGGAATGATGGCAGCGCTGGTAGAGAGGAGCCGCAGCGGGATAAGCGCCTCCGGACGACTATCACCCCTGAGCAGCTGGAAGTGCTGTACCAAAAGTACCTCCTGGATTCCAATCCTACGCGGAAGATGCTTGACCACATTGCCCATGAAGTAGGCTTGAAGAAGCGCGTAGTGCAGGTGTGGTTCCAGAATACACGGGCCCGGGAGAGGAAAGGGCAGTTCCGAGCTGTGGGGCCTGCTCAAGCCCATCGTCGGTGTCCTTTCTGCCGGGCCCTCTTCAAAGCCAAGACCGCCCTGGAAGCACATATCCGATCTCGGCACTGGCATGAAGCCAAGCGGGCAGGATACAACCTGACCTTGTCAGCCATGCTCCTGGATTGTGAAGGAGGAGGGGGGCTTGTGGGGAAGGGAGACCTCTTTGACAGGGCCAACTTTGCACAGCTGCCTGCCCCTGGCAGTAGCAGTGACAGCCAGGGAATCCCGCTCTCCCCAGGCAGCAAATCTCTAGAGCTGTCCCCTCAGACCCTGCTGAGCCCGTCCTCCATCAAAATGGAAGGCATGGAAGACTTGGAGAGCCCCTCAGTGTCCTCTGTGCACCTGAGCTTTGACCCAGCCAAACTGGACAATGATGACTGCTCCTCCGTCAACACAGCCCTCACAGACACAACTACAGGTGACGAGGCCAATGCAGACAATGACAGTGCCACAGAGGCCAGAGGGAGCTTGGGGCCAGGTGAGAGCCTGGCCAAGGCTGCCCTGTTAGCCATGTCTGAGTACGAAGACAGGCTCTCCTCGGGCCTGGTGAGCCCAGCTCCCAGCTTCCACAGCAAGGAGTACGACAACGAAGGCACCGTGGATTACAGCGAGACATCAAGCCTGGCGGACCCTTGCTCTCCTAGCCCAGGCACGAGTGGCTCAGCGGGCAAGTCCAGGGATGTGGGTGATCGGCCAGGGCAGAAGCGTTTCCGGACACAGATGACCAAC
The DNA here is from genome assembly GCF_049901735.1 of Notechis scutatus. NCBI lineage: Eukaryota > Metazoa > Chordata > Lepidosauria > Squamata > Elapidae > Notechis > Notechis scutatus. Next base: position 165,817 of record NC_142017.1, on the reverse strand, counting down.
CTTCAGCTGAAAGTCCTGAAGACCTGCTTTAGCGATTACAGGACGCCCACTATGTTGGAGTGTGAGATTCTGGGCAATGATATTGGGCTCCCCAAGAGAGTTGTCCAGGTCTGGTTCCAGAATGCCCGAGCCAAAGACAAGAAATCCAAGCTCAACATGGCCAAGCATTTTGGCATTAATCAAACTGGCTACGAGGGGCCAAAAACAGAGTGCACTTTGTGTGGCATCAAGTACAGTGCCCGACTGTCTGTTCGTGACCATATCTTCTCTCAGCAGCACATCTCCAAAGTGAAAGAGACAGTTGGGAGCCAGCTGGACAAAGAGAAGGAGTATTTTGACCCAGCCACCGTCCGCCAGCTGATGGCACAGCAAGAGCTGGACCGAATCAAGAAGGCCAATGAAGCGCTTGGCCTGGCTGCTCAGCAGCAAGGCATGTTTGACAGTTCCCCTCTGCAGGCTCTAAACATTCCTGCCAACTACCCAGCAGCCCTTCAAAGCATCCCTCCTGTCCTGTTGCCAGGTTTGAACAGCCCATCCCTGCCTGGCTTCACTCCTTCCAATACAGGTGAGTTGCACCTGTCTCGTGAACTTCCCAGTTTGGCTGTCCAAAATGGGAGGAGGGGAGAACGTGGATGAAGCATGCCCCTGAGGGAGATATGAAATGGATCACCTGGGGCAGAATGAGTCTCTGCTGGAGGCACCTCCTTTTCAGATGGGGTGTGTGTGTGTGTGTGTGTGTGTGTCATTGACTTGAGAGCCTTTGGCCTCTTGCAGTCTAGGAGGGGAGGGGAACCTGGTGACAGGGGAGAAGGGTCAGCTCTCTGCCTCTGGAGTGAGGCGGGATGGGGAAGGGAGCTTGCTTCTTATCACTTCTCTAGGCCAGGATGACTTCTGCTGGCGTGGGAGAGGCTAAGTTACCAGCCCACCCATTCCTGTATAGCAGTAATATAAATTTCTATAAGAGCTTTTGCTTTCTGACAAGTGTCCTCCCCCTGGCTGCTTTCCTGTCAGGAGGTCCTGTCCATCTGTGCATCCCCTGACCCAGTTGAATCTCATCCATTCCTGGGTTTTTTAGGCTCACATTCCTGATCTCAGCAGGGATTTTTGAGCTTTTCAGGTGGTCCTGCAAGTGGGATTCTGCCGTTCTGTGTGCCCCAGAGGGGACTGCTCTGAAATGGGGCTGGTGGGGCCCCTTTAGGTCCCTCTTGGAGATGAAGGGACAGTAGGAGTGGAGAGTTTCCCTTTAAATAGCTGCTTATTGAATAAACAAAACAGCAAGACAATTTTAAGATGACAGAATTAGAAAAAGAAACAAAAGCAAACGGAAAAAAGAAGGAAATGAACAAGGTACATGTGTATGCAAACATTCTCTGATTGAAAGTGACTGTACGAGGAGGGTTCCTTCAAGAGGGCCGTGCTGACCTTTTAGGCCTAAACCCTGCTTTTTCTCTCCCCGTCCGCAAACCTGTCTCTCCTCTTCCTTACAGCTTTAACGTCTCCCAAACCTGCCCTGATGGGTCTGCCGGGCACAAGCGTCCCCTCGCCTGGCCTCCCCACCTCAGGATCTCCAAATAAGACGGCCTCCCTCAGCTCCCCCCCGCCAGCACAAACCTCCGTGCCCCTCCCACTGCAGAAGGACAAGGAGAGCGAGAAGGCGAAAGAGAAGGAGCGCGCCCCCAAGGCCAGGGGGGAGGCCCTGCCAGGGCCCAAGAAGGACAAAGGGGAGGCACCCAACCCTGCCCTGGCCTTCCCCGCCACGGGGCCTGCCCTGGAGTACTCGGTGGAGCCTACCCAGCTGCAGGCCCTGCAGGCGGCCCTCAACACAGACTCCATGGCCTTGCTGACTAGTCCCTTCCTGCCGTATTTTGTGCCCGGCTTCTCTCCTTACTATGCTCCTCAGCTCCCAGGGGCCCTGCAGAGCGGATACCTCCAGCCCATGTACAGCATGGAAGGGGTCTTCCCCTACGGCCCGGCCCTGTCACAGGCCTTGCTTGGTGTGTCCCCGGGCACTCTGTTGCAGCACTACCAGCAATATCAACAGAGCCTCCAGGAGGCACTGCAACGGCAAGCGCAGCTGCCCCTGCCCAGAGGCAGCCAGGCCCCCATCCCCGCAGAGGGCCCCTCTCCTGAAAAAGGCCCTGCCAAAGAACCCCCCAAGCCAGAAGAGCAGAAGAAAACCTCCCGCGAGGGGTCCCCCCGAGAAGAGCCCACCACAGGAAGCAGTAATGCCCCGGACTCCCTCTGTGACCCCTTCATTGTCCCCCCGGTGCAGTACAGACTGGTGTGCCGGAAATGCCAGGCCAGATTCGGGAGTCAGGAGGCGGCTGACGTGCACCTGAAATCCCTCTGCTGCTCCGGCCAGTCGGCGGGGACTCTGCCTGAGGTGGCGCTTCAGGTGCTTGCTGGCGGGGGTGGCTCCTACCAGTGTGTGGTGTGCGAGAGCACGGTGTGTGGGGAAGAGGCCCTCCGGCAGCATCTCGAGTCTGCCCCCCACAGACATCAGACAGTCCCCCGAGCAGCAGCCAGAAACGCCAAAGAGCACCCCAGTCAATTACCTCACTCTGCCTGCCTCCCTGACCCGAGCACCGCATCTACCTCGCAGCCCACCGCTCACCCCAAGAACGGCCCCCCACCCGCCGCTCTTCCCCCTGCCTCCAAAAAGCCCTGGCCTCCGGCAGCCTCCCCTCCAGGGAAGCCCCCGCCTCTCTCCTCATCTTCAACGGTTACCTCAAGCTCATGCAGCACCTCAGGGGTTCAGCCCTCTCTGATGCCAAGGAAATTCTCTTCGGAGGAGTCTGACTCGGGCCACGGGCTGGAGGCCGGGGGGGCGGTAGAGCCCAGCCCCCCCCCGGGACAGCGGCCTCCCCAGCGTGGACCCTTTTCGATTGTAAGCTTTGAAGACAGACCCTTGCAAAATGGATCTAGAAATACCCAACCGGTTCCAGAAATAGACTAACTGCAATTCCAAAGCTTCTAACCAAAAAAGAAAAACCAACTGAGAGAGAGAGACGCCTGGGTGGCTTTCCCAGAGGCCAATGCTGGCAGCTCGGCTTGCCTCTGGGCAGCCGAAGGATTTGCTGTGGTTTCTCAAAGGTGGCTGTGCCCCCAGGAATCAGCCCCCTGCACAACCCCCTCCAGAGCGCAGTGGAGGCCAGCATAACTCTGTGGGAAAGCAGGCCACCCGGGACCATTTTAAATTTCTTGCTATCTTCAGATACCAATGGCTTGCTTGCTAAAAGGAAAAAAGAAATGTAACGTCTTTTTATTCTCAGGTCAATCGCTCACACTTTGTTTGGTTTTCAGAATCATTGTTTTATATATATATAATTATATATATATAATTTCTTTTTTTGGTTTTGATTTTTTCCAAGAAAAGGTTTTTTGTTGTTAATTTAAAAATGGGCAGAAAGTATTGAAAAGACAAACAATGTGAACTAAGTTAGCTTTCTGGGGGTTTTAGGGGTATCTTTTCTGCTGAAGCCAATTTCAAGGGGGCCATTCAGCCCTCCCCTTTTCAGAAAAGAAAACACACAAGAGTGTTAAGGACTTGGGAGTTTTAAACAACTGACTTTCTGTATTTATGATAGATATGACCATTTTTGGTGTTGAGTAGATTGTTGCATTGGAAATGAACTGAAGCAGTATGGTAGATTTAAAGACACCCCCTTTTTGTGTATGTTTAGCTTTTGTATATGGTCCAGCTGGCGGCTTCTCATTCAATGTTGTCTCGTCCATTCCTGTCCTGGCCAGATGGAGGCCCCGTCTGACTCGCCGCAGTTTCTCCGTCCATCCCTCCATCCCCAGGCCATCCCGTCATAAGCTTCCACTTATCAGTCGCTGCCTTCATTTCTCAGAGGGTGGCCACAAAGTTATTTTATAAAAATAAAGGAAAAAACTCAAAGGGTTCAGAGGGGTCAGTGGGATCCCTTTCAAAATATTTTAGTTGGGAGCTCAACACTTTCTAAGGTGTATTCCTGTCCATTATGCACTTAACTCTCTCTCTCTCTCTCCCTCTCTCTCCCTCTCTCCCTCTCTCCCTCTCCCTCTCCCTCTCCCTCCCTCCCTCCCTCCCTCTCTCTCTCTCTCCTTTTGGCTTCCTTCCCTCCCTATGTAAAGGCTCCATTTTGGAAGGGCCCGCTCTTGTTTCTCTTTCTGTCATTAGGGCACCCTTTTTCCTCTTGAAGGACTTTCTGAGGTAGGGCAAGTGGGTGGGTGGGCTGTTTTTTTCCCTTTGTTTACTTTGTTTCTTTTCTCTAGAAGAAGTTCATGCTTTAAATAAAATCCAAAGACAAACCCTTTCAACCCCTGGTGCAGAACGAGCAAAAAAGGCCTCTTTTGAGGATTTGTTTCTGTTTTAGCCACAAGACTCCATTTGACCAATAAACTTTCCATGAATGAAAGAGCCTCTGTGCTTCTCCTGCCAGTATCCGGCCCTGAGCTTGGACAGACAAGTGGGGTGTTTTTATGGGGTGCTGTGCTGAGAAGTGAGGAGGGGGGGCCTGGAGAGCCATCCCCCAAATCTTCTTCTCTGATCGTCTCCTGGGAAGGGGAATTGGTATTGCTGCCGCCAGGCTGAGTTTGCAGTCAGGCGTTTGGAGCCCAGTGCCACCAGGTCTGCGTGCCATACCCCCCCCCCCCGCACCCCGATGCTCTGCCAATAGGCCTGCCCCACTTTCATCTTCTGGCGCCAGCCTCCCCCACCCACCCACTCGTGGAAGGGGGCTCTGGGAGAGGCAACCTCCTCCCTGCTGCCTCTCTCTTAGCTGCTTGTAGCTTGAGGGAGGATCCCTGGTTGCACATGTGTGGAAAGCTTTGTCCTGAGAGTCCCTCTGCCCCAGTGGCAGCCTGGGGGGCTCCGTACAGCCCTCTTTCTAGAGCTGAAGCTGTGCAGATATAGGGCTCCTATGCTTTGAGTTGGTGTGTTACTGTTGAACATCACTTTGTATCCTGAGGCTTTTCATTTCGTTTCTGGTTCTTTATGTGGGATATACCTTGCTAGTTGAACACTCGTGTTTCCTGGCCAGTTTGGGGTCTGCTTGCTTTGACATCTTTGGCCTCCTTTCTTTGTTCTGCCCTAGTTCCCTCCCTCTGCTCTCTTCGCCTGTCCTGGCTTTCCCCCCTCTGCGTGGGGTATGCCCAGGTCCTTCCCAGTCTTCTGGGTGCAGAAGAGAGGCCTCCATCCTGGAAGCAGTGTCGTCCCCAGCAGGGCAGTGGCAAGCATTGAGCAGGCTCCTGGCCTGAGCCAAGCTAAGGCCTACCGTGATTGCACCTCACCCTCTGGGACACTGGAGAGGGTTCATAGACCCTCAGGAGGAGCAAGCAGCTATGGCAGTCCTGGCCTCCAAAGAGGGCTGAGGCTCTTTCTGCCTCTGAGCCCCTCTGTCTGAGGCCAGGAGTGGTCTTGCCCAGGAACGTTAACAGTGCAGGTGGGTGTGGCTGGGTCCAAGGGGGTGCCCAGCTGGCCAACAGAAATGGCCTTCCTGGACCACCAGGGCCTTATTCCAAGTGGTCTTGGGGACACGAGGAAATGGAACTTGCTGGTTGGTTGGTTGGTTGTCTAGATGGATGGATGGCTCTGAAAATCCTGCCCACTGTGAAACACATAATTTTTTACTATTTTTTCATTACTTTGGTTGGGGGGAGGGGGGCAAGTCTGGATAAAACAGAAAATATATAAATGAGGTGAAATCTCTAAACAGCCTTTGCAATGTACAAAAACTAGAGCAAGTGAAACCAAAAATGACGTTCTTGGTGTTTTTCTATAATGTTGTCTTGTTAGCTTTTTTGTTACTGTAATAATGCTGATCTCAAATTGTACCAAAAGACATAGAGATGGACAAAAGCAGAACCACACAGAACTCTAAAAAAAAAAAACCAAACAAATTTTGTCACAAAACACTTTGTTGTCATAGTTAAGTTGATTGTAGATGGTAATTGAATATACTCCTTTGAAAATATTTCATCAAGTATGTTTCCTGCTCATTGTGGTACATTAAAAAAAATGAGCCAAAGTTCTTGTCTCTGCTGTGCCAGAGTGTGGTGAATGCAGGAGGTCTCTCTGCCCAAGGGAAGACCATCCCCCAGGCTGGACAAGGCAAGACAATGGGACGGGGCCCTGAAGGCCAACCTCTTGGGACAGACATGAGTCGTCCAGTTTTTGGGTGGTGGGCTCCATGGGCTTGCTCCTCTGTGGGCCCAGGTCAATTATCTGCCAGGGCTCTTGGGTGCTGGTTTTGGAGAAGGGAGGTGAGAGAGCACGGCCAGAAACGGTTGCCTGTCTGAAGAGGCCAAGACCAGCATTGAGCCCAAATGCCACAGGACTCCCTGTAAACCAGACCTGGAGGCAAATCATTGCAGATGTGCATGGATAAACACAGGGAAGTGAAAAGGGGGAAGGTGGGGGGGGCAGGGTGGCCGAGCCCTTTCCAGGTTGCGCTCCGACTTCAGCAGTCGGCAGACCCACTTCCTTTGCGAGTTTTGGGATGACTCATTGCAGGAGCCTGTGTCAAGAGAGCAGGGCTGGGCTGGGCAGCGTTCCCCAGAGAAACCTCTTTCCGCCTGGCTGCAGGGCCCATTTCAAAGGATTCCACTGTAGCCATGGTTTCTCATTGCTGGCTACTTGTGTGTACGTGGGGGTGGGGGCATTTTAGGGTGAGATAGAAAAAAATTAAAAACAGAAAAATGTATTTTTCTTCAAACTGAGGAAAAGGGGGCACTGTAAGACCAACTTTGAGCTAACAATATAAGTAAATATTGTAGAAAGCTGCTCAGGTAGCATTCTACTACAGAAGCTCTGGAATGGAAAAGACTGACAGGTGTGGAATCCATCCACAAGTGGACGTCTGCCTCCTGAGCTCAGTGTCCTGGTTCTTCTCTCTCCTGGGAGAGAAATGGAGGGATCCCACGAAAGATGAGCCACTTGCTCCCTGCGTTGGGAGAGGCGGGAGCCCCTTTGGGGGATTCTGTTGCATCCAGCAGCGCCTTGGTGACAGGTGGATTTGTGTTGCCTCTGAAACGGAGCTGTTGTTTGTGCCTGTCTTTCTCCTATATGCAGATTCCTCTTTAAGTAGCACAAGCAAAAGATGCAGAAATCCATGCAAAAAGTGAAAAGGCTCCACACCTGTCAAGCCATCAACCTGTATTGTGCTGATCTGTTCGAGGTATGAGTTTCTCTGAAAACGAAAGTCCATTCCTAACTTAAAAGAATTGCTCGTAGTGAGCAAGCAGCATGGTTGGGTAAGAATAGATTTTTGTGTGAGAGAGGTTTATATATTTAGCAATCCTGAGAATTAATCACTCAATTGCCATCTTGACTTACACTTGCCTTCCCCTCCCCTAGCATCGCAGGGAAACAAGGGGGTGGGTGATGCCATTGGGCAGAAATGCTAGGGTGGCCCTTCTGCATAGCCCCCAGGGCTCCATTCAGGGCTGTCTTTGAGTAATGGGTTGGGCAGGAATCATCCCTGTGCAGGAATCCTCTCCCTGTAGAGGCAGCATTTTTTCCCAGGGTGGGTTGGATACACAATTATGATACAGATTGCACACAACTAAAAGATGGAACTGCTGCTTCTAAATTGGAATGAAGTTAGCTCAGCAACACCCAATTAAGTAATTTTAAAAAAAAAATTTGCTACACGTTCTCATACTTGTATACAGATTCCTGTGCTACCTGTAGGCTCCTTAACACAGATAGGTGAGAACTAGAGAAGCCCCTAAGAAGTGGAAGGGGGGCAGGATGTATGGAGTGAGGCTGCCTGGGTGCTAGTGAAAGTGAGAGGCAATTGGAGCATACTGGCTTTGTTCAGATGGTATCGTGGTTTCGGTTAACCAAATTTAATGAATAGACTATAATTTTGCAATTACACAAATCATAAAACCTGGATAAACAGCCTGAATAGCTACAGTTGCACTGTGTACTCAACAAAAATAAAGCACTTTATAAATTAATGTGATATATAGATAGAACCATTAACTGAGTTTACTTCGTTGCAAGTAAAGAGATTGTTTTGTTTCCAGATTAGTTGCAGGCAGTTAGAAGTACCACGAATACAAACATCCAGCATTTAATTGCTATTTAAACGTGACAGAAATTATTCAAACCACAATAATTTGTTACATAGATTTTAACAAGAGCTGAACAGCCACATTTGGCTTTAGAAATTTAACAGATGAAATTTTTCATCCAAGTCCAAATGCTTGACAATTGCAGCCACTCTAAAGCTTAAAACTTTTGTATGAACATATAAACCGGCACAAAAGTTTGCAAAGATGGAAGCTTAAGTGATCTCTGTGAGTCGTACGCTTTGGATATGGATGGCGGTGATGATATTGTTCTGATAAGCAATGTGAAAGGAGTCCAAAGGAACTTTGGGCTTGGAAAGGAGTCACTCAGGAGCCCTTGCAGGGAAACTTTGGAAGCTGAGCCTGCTGACGTCCCAGCAAAAGGAAAGGAAGTTGAGGCCACCTGATTTCAAGATGCTGAAGTTATGAGGCTGTTTTTCAGATAAAGCAGAACCAAAAATCAAGAACTACAGCCTGAAGAAAGAAAAAAAACCTTAGGAAAACAATTTTGCTGGACCAAATTTGAAGTAAATGTATCAGAATTTGTACAGAATCCAAAATGTCTGAGGGGCAGATAAGAGTTAGCATCGGCTATCTCTTGGATGGTGGAATGCTTCTGGGTTTTCCTTTTCCTCACTAAGGCTCAGGACAGGCAAATTTGGGTCAGCTGGGTTGACATGATGCAAAACTCACTTTTCTTTGTTGACTCTTTTGTGCACCTTGAATCTTTTTCTGGCGTCCACGATAAGTGGCCCCCAAAGTTTGGATCTTCTTTGCAGAGCTGTAAGGTGCCATTAAGGCTCCTCAATATGCTGCCCCAAGTGCACCCTCATCTTGGCCATTGTGGCCCTCAAGCCAACAGAAACTGCGTCTCATAGTTTAAGCAAAAGAGAAAGCACATCTTCATCCTTAAATGAAACCAGTGGCTGAGTCCCTGCTAATCTCTATTCCTACCACATCATAACCAATACCAGTTGGTCAAGACTCAGACTGAGTGGCCCCTGTTATCTTTGCTTAGTTTATGGTTCAGAGCATGGTGTGACCCCAGATAATGAGTTGATTCAATAAAGCATTAATTCCCGTGTGAACATAGCAATTCCTTGTTATCCCTTGGCCCTCCACCAGATTGGCATTCCCACTCTTGGCAGAATTGTTTCAGAAGGTCTTTCAAAATAAAAGATTGAAGCCAACAATGCAGGATAAAGACACAGCTCCATGTGACTGCAGAGCTGGTGGGGGAGGGGGGGTGTTAGGCAATTTTTAAAGGATGGCCTTCAGTTTCTGTTCCACACAATCCTGTCACTGGCCTCCCAGATTGGCATAGAAGAGGGCTTCAGGGCCAAGGGAGAACATTTCACTCCTACCCAGGAGTGCCTCCGGGCCTCAATGCAGCCATGTCCCTTTGCAGCCCAGCAGAAAAGGTATCCGTGCACCGATTTGCACAGGGAGATCAAACATCGACTTTTGCTTGGAGGGGAAGGAACCGGAAGAGGCTTCTCTGAAGTCCACGATGCTGCTCATGGGGAGAGGCGACCAAATGCCGCCTCCACTGTCCGGGGCGATGCTGCCCCGCCCCCCGAGGGACCCGGGCGCTCGGCACGAAGGGAAACCGGAGGCTCCAATTGGGGGGAGGTTCCGCCAGGTGCGCTTCCGGGTAGAGTTGCACGGAGGGCTCCACGTGGCGGCGGGCCCCGCCCCGAAGCGTCCTCCCGCTGCCGGGCAACGGCGGGCCCCCTTTTCCGATTGGCTGGTGCCGGCGGCGTCTCAGCCGGGCGTCTCTGCTCTGCCCCGGCCGTTGAGTGCGGACCTCCCGGGCGGCTCCGATTGGCCGGCTGCGGCGGGGGCGGGGCCAGGGCCCGAGGGCGCCGGCCAGGCGGGCCCGTGGCGCGAGCTCGCCCGCTCGCTCCGCCTGAAGGCCGAGGCTGCTGGCGGCGCGGCGAGGTAGGCCTCCCCCAGCTCGGCTGGCCCCGGGGCGCCCCAGCTCTCCTCGGCGCTCCTGCCCAGCCCGGCTTTGGGGCTGCTCCTCGGTGGGCGAAGCTGAGCGGCGCTGCTCCGTTCAGGGCCCGCCGCTCCTCGGGGTTTGGGGCCGCTTGTGCGTTCCGTGCTCTTCCCGCGGCCGCCTCCCCCAGCATCCCGGGACCCTCCTGGCGCCGCGGGAGCGGAGCCACGCAGGGCCAAGCCCGGCCTGGGCCAGCGGGCGGTGTTGGAGGCCTCCGTTGAAGGCGGGGTGGCCGGGTGCCAGGCGGCGGCGGTTCTTTCCCACTCCCCTTGGCCTCCGCGGTGGTTGGCCTACAGGCCATCGGAGGCGGCGCAAACGGTTCCCCCGAGGCGCTGCCTGTGCCCAGTGTCCCCGGAGGGCCGGAAGGGCTTCTCTGCTGGAAGGAGGTAGCTCTGGCCTGCAGCCTTTCCTCCCCGGGGCGGCCACAGCCGTGCGCTCCGCTTGGGACCGGCGTGGACGAGGGGACCTTTCGCCGCCTCCCCGCCTTTATTAGAACCGCTCGCCGGGAAATGGCGCTGCTGTGGTTGAGTTCTGCTGGCGGCCCGGGAGCCGCCTGCCCCAAAGGCCGCCGCTTCCCTTGGTACTGCGAGGGGAATCCCGCTGACCGTTGCAGTTGTGCCGAATAGCTGTCCCGGAGGCTCGGATGGCGGCCCTGGGTAGGAGCGACTCCCTTCTCAGCTGGAGGTTGGTCCCGCGGGTCTTTCTCGGTGACCCACTCGCAGCTGAACCCTTTTCCCCCAGGTGCCCTTGGCTACCTGGCCACCCTTGGCCTCCCTGCACATGCAGCGTTCTGCTCTTTGCTTGCTCGAAACGTTTAACGGCGGCTTGTCTTAGACCGGAAGCGGGTGGGCCTGGCTGCTCTGCGCTTGGCTTCCTCGGTCGATAGCTGCTGCCTAGGCTGAGCCCTTCTGAGCGTCCCCCAGGGCAGCCCTAGAAGGCAAAACTGCGGAAACCTGCCTTACAGGGGCTGAGCTGAGGGGGGGGAGGGAGTTGCCTGTCTTGATGGCACTACAGGGTGTGGGAGTTCTTTACATTAAGGATCTGACAGGAATGTTTAGTGCTAAAAATACTGGCAGCCTTTTCTCTCTCTCTCTCTCCATCACATACAATCCTTGCTGTCTGGTTGGCTGTCTTTTCCCTTTGAGAACCTTTGTCCTACTTTCCAAGATTCCAAGAATCTTACTAGGTTATCAGAATAATGCCATTTCCCCAAAAGTAAAGGAAATCTTTTCAGTAATCTGAAATGTGGATTTCTGGGAAGCATTATTCAAATTGAGCAGTTTCTAAATAAGATAAATAAAATAGGGGTATTGAAGAACAAGGCTTGCAACACACACACACTATCCTGGATGTTTTGCAAAAAGGACTGTCTCACTGACAATTTTGGATTCTTCCTCCCCCACCTTCAATTCACAAAAAGGTTTTTTGTCATGGCACCTGAGAAAGGTTAGGCAGTCATTGAGGAATGTTGCCATTAAAAATTAATCCCAATAATAAGTCTATCTTCTTTGCCAGCCTTTTGCCTGCCCTAATAACTTCCCCGGGATTTAAAAAAAAAAAACTGCTGCGTTTTATATAGGTATTTTATTTATTATGTAGTATGACTGATTCAATGTCAACTATTTTCATGTTTTAAGTGAAGATAATATTCATATATATTGTAAACAGATAGAAGAAACCTAGGAAAGGCTTTTGGTCCTGTCCATGGGGTTTTCATAGCAAAGATACTGGAGTGGATTGCCATTTCTTTCTCCAGTGGATCACATTTTGTCAGAGCTCTCTGCTATGACCTGCCCATCTTGGGTGGCCCTGCACGGCAGAGCTCATAGCTTAATTGAGCTACGCAAGCCCCTTCGCCACGACAAGGCAGTAACACATGAAGGAATGACGGAGGGCAAAAGAAGAAGGGGACGGCAGAGAAGGAGGGGGCTGGATGGCGTCCCTGAAGCAGTCAGCTTTTCTCCTTCTGGAGGCAGGGCTCGTTCCCGGTCCAGGCTCTCAAGCACAGGTTGGTTGAGGCTGCAACTCTTCCCAGGCCTGGCTTTGCGCCCCCCTCCCCCCAGCTGGCTGTGCCCAGAAACCGTGGGCGAGGGCAGGAGTCAGATCACTGATGGGCAACCAAGGAGCAGGATGCTGGCACCTCTTCCCAAAGGGATGGAGGTTCTGGGTCTGTGGTCACAGAGGTTATTGCAAGGGAGGGCTCTCCTCCAATGCTGCAGGTGCCTGGGCCAGCGGTGGCCTGCCCTCCCCAGTGAGGCCTCTTCCTGCTTCTGAACCCGCCGGAGAGGTGGGCTCACCTTCAGGGATGGAGGCCAGCTTGAAGTTGAGGAATTGCTCCTCCCACCATCAGTGAAACAGCCCACTGCCAGTCGAGGGGCCCTGGAGGACCCTTGTGAACAGACAGGCAAACCTCCAATTTGCCTCATTAACTCTTCTGGTAAGGAATTCAGAAACGCCGAACGCTACTGAGGCAGCAGCTAAATAATACGCGCTTTCATAATCTGTATTTGACAGGAGAGTGTTGCCAGGGCAACAGAAGGTAAGCACTAGGACCGCCCCTTGCTGGTCTCCAAAGCAGAACGGATAAGGAGGCTCTTTTCTTTTCCTCCCCTCCTCCCGCTGGGCAAGAGGGGCGCGGCCTTTTCCTGCGCTGGCTTGGAAAGGTTTCTACTTGGATTTCTTATAGGGCAGCCACATGGGAAGGCCCATTGGTCACTCCCCAGGGGGTTGCATGGGGTCAGGGAGAAGAAGCCAGAAAGTGGTAGCATTAATTGGAAATGGGTGGCTGGGGGCCTATTCCGTGGCTTGGGAGGGAAGAGAAGGAGAGTTGGTAGAGGAAGGAGGCCCTGGGCCAGACACCAACACACAAAGGGAGGGAGGGAGGGAGGTCGTAGTAGATACTGCTCTATTGCTGGAAAGGCAAGTTCACCTTTCATAGTAAATGCCCAACCTTTGGGCCATTTGATTAATTGATCGGGGAAGCTGTTGGATTTGAAAACCATGGAAAGATGAGTTCCTGGAGTTACAGAGGCTCTGCGTGTGTTTGATAGGTGAGAGCTGCTGCTTTCCTCTGGCTGGTTGAACCGGAGCTGCAAAAGAAATTGCTCTGGCTTGCTTTGGAAATGCTGTGCATCTTTACTGAAGATTTAAGGCAGTTAAAATGAGAAGTTGCCCATTGATTAACAACAATAATACATGTGTGTTTTCTGTAGTAGGTAAAATCCAGTGAGTAGAGTTACCTGAGCAGAAAGTCGGGAAACGGGATGACAGCGAGGCAGGGGAGCTTCCGTGAAAGCAAATATTTAAACAAAAACTGCACATTGTTGCTTACATGTAATTTTGTTTACATCTGGTACTGAATTTTGATTTTGTTGGCATGTGAAGGAGAGGAGAGAATCCCTAAGATTGAAGGCAGGGTTGGCTGCTAGATACCACTTGGTCCACTTGCATCAGAGGAAATCTCTGGATACTGAAATTTCCTTTTATTTCTTTTTTCTCCTTCCATATCATTCTTTATGAACAAACGTAGAATGAAACATCTTTTGCTCAGAAAACTGTTCGTGGCTCCCTCGGAGCGTAAGCAGCTGCATCCAATCCAGTTTCTGTGCTAGAACCGGGCCCCGCCTAGAGCAGAGTCTGCCTGGCTGGCCCTTGGCAGGTTGAGCTGTGGACTTCAGTAGTTGGTTTGCGCCTACTGTTTGTGTGGACTCCGGCTTTCTCCCTTTGGGGGGTTCAGCTGTTGGAAACAGCAGGGAGGTTGGCTGTGGGTCAGGGCTGACCCCTCCATGAAAGGAGCAGGAGGAGAGACACCATAAAGACAGTATAAATCCACCTGAAACTCTGATGACAGCTCTTCCAGAGGAGTTCTGTTGGTAATGGTGGGAGTCCTTCAGAGACCCATTGAGGAGAGGGGGCATCGTGGCCAAGCCATTTCACTCCAGATGCCGACCTTTTATCTTAAATAAAATGTGTGGTGTTTGGATTATGGATGGATTTTGTACTTAACAAAGGAAGAATGCAGAACTTTTTCCCTCTTATCTTTCTGTTATCTTCCCCCCTTTTTTATTCCTCATCTTCATAGAGCACAATTTTGGACGAAAAATGTTGAAATTGGACACCATTGAGATAATGGAGAGGAGTTTTAAAAAATCCCACAACGTGCAATGAGGAAATGTGCAATTTGGTGTGGGGCACCAGTGGCTGCTCTGAGGTGTGATGAGCAGAGGCGAGTGGAGAGGGAGGCTCCCTTCTGCTCTTGACTTGGAACTGCCTGACCTGGGAAGGAACCGGAGACGGTGCTTTTGATAGGACGGGGAGGGGACAGAAAACAGCCCGTTTTCCACCTCTCCTGCCTCATTGGATTCCTTCCAACGGTTGCTGCTTGTGCTCCGAGCCATTTATCGGCAAAAGGGGGCAGGCGAGGGGGCTCTGTGGCCACCGTCTCCAGGCAGGCCCCCGAAGCAGGGTGGCTTGGCCTGCCCAGGAAGGGGGAGAAACAAACGGGCTACAGGACGTGGGGCTCTTCAGGCGCTGCTCTCAACAGTCTCCTCCTGGGTGGCAGTTTTGTGGGAGGGGCGTGGAGTTTTAAATGGAGCGGCAGAAGAAACAGCCAGGAAGACCGCAACATTTAAGCGTCAAAGGACCCAGGGAAGCCAAGGAGCTCCAAGCAGGCCCCTCTGCTGGCCCTGAGGCCATGCTGGGTGTCCTCGAGCCTTTCTGGGTCAGACTAGAGGGAGACCCAACCTAGAACCAAGGAGAAATGTCCCAGCAGGGACAACCACAGGAGTGGAATGGCTCCCCTCCATCACTGAAGGTTTATAAGGGGCGATAGGGCAGCCATTTGTCCACAGTGGTAGGGGGGTTGGGCTAGATGACCTTCAAGGTCCCTCCCAACTCTGTTATCCTGCTATCTCGTGGGCCCAGGCCGGTCCACTCTCCACCAAGGCTGCTCTTCGATCTTTTAGTGCCTGCATGGAACCAAACATTTCCGGGGGGGAAGCAGGTGATACCATTCCCCCCACCTGACTCCCCTCAGGGAAGAGCCCTTGCAAAGGCCAGCAGGGAGCCCCCCCCCGGGGGGGCTCTGGCTTCCATGCCTCAGAGGGAACCGGCTGGCTCTATCGGAGACACAGTCTCCCCCCAGGTATCTTATGGGTTGCCAGCTCTTCCCTGCCCATGTGGGGTGAAGAAAGAGGAGAGGCCCACATTCCTGTGGTTAGATGGCCTCTCCCCTTTCCTTCTTCCCAAAGCTGCTGCCTTTGTGCCCCGTGGAGCCCTCTGGCTTTAGCAGCTGAGGAGGCTTTCAGGAGAGCGACAGCGACCTCTGGGTAAGCCTCCAAGGAAGCCCGGAGCTGCCTTGGCTCAGCCCAGCCCCCCTTCTCTGAAGCTCTCCAGCAAGGGGGGGGGGGGCTTTGTTCTCAGCCCCTCGTTTCCTTAGGGGGGGGGCAGGCGCAGGACAGGGCCAATTCCGCTCCTCCAACCTACCTCTGGGGTGGAGGAGGCCCTGGGGTTGGGAGGAGCCTCCGCTGGGGCCAGGCCTTGGCCAGAGAGAAGCAAGCAGAAGAAGGGAAATGGGGTTGCCGAGCAGGGCCAAGAAGGAAGGTGACGGGTCCTGCATGGACCCCCTTGGCACCTTCCTCTGGCCCTGGGATCACGTCCTGCTGCAGCCACGGAGCTCTATCCAGTGCTCAGGGGCCGAAGGGGAGGGGACGCTTGTGGCATCGAGGGGGAGGGGGTTGTTGCCTCCCTCGTGACTGGGCTCCCCCTCCCAAAGTGGCTTGCCTTACTTAATGCGATGATGCCCACGAGAGGGATGGAAAAGCCTTGCACTGCAGGAGGGATAGAGACGAGCAGCCCTGCCTGCGCCCTGGAGGGCAGTGAGGGAAGCCCTCCTCCAGGAGCCTCTTGGCAGAAGCGCTGAGGAGGGGACTGGAGGAAGGAGGAGAGAGCCCAGCTTCTCCCACCCGCCCACCTGCCTATCTTCATCCACTTGTCTTTTGTAATCCTCCAGCCAAGCATCCATACAGGCAACCACCTGCCCATCTCCCCTGGAAACCCTCCCCCTCTTACAAACACACCTCGGGATTAATGTTTGCACAAGGACGAACACCTGCCCTGCAAGTGGGTATCCAGGCGTGCCTGTCTTGTACATACCTCCTCCGTGTGTCCTCATGGCCGGGTCCACACTGGTGCTCCTCCTGCCAATCTGTCCTTCGCCCAACACCCTTTTTTCCTCTAGGGAGCACAAGGCTGACTTTCTGGCGGGAGAAGCCTTTCTTTGGGCACACTGATCGTTGTCAGAGAAAGTGGCATACCTGAGACTTAACGCCATTTTTCCATCGGTATCAGCTGCCTTGGTGCAAATTTGGGTTCTTTGTCTCTTTAGTGCCAGCTTGAAATGAACCTCTGGTGGGCAAAGAAGCAGTGCTTTGAGGAAGGCAGCTGCTGGCATTCTGCCTGCTGGAACTGGGTCGGGTGCCCAGGCGCCCCAATGCTGAGGCAAATGGGCAGGGCTGCCCCTCCTCCCTTGCCGTTTCCAAGGTGGCAGAGATGGCAGCCTTTGTCTTCTGTTGTGCTGGCTCTGCTGCACAGGGTGCCAAAGAAGGTAGGGCTGATGGTGGGGGTCCTGTTGGTGCCTGGGTGGGCTTTCAGGAGCCCAGAGAAATCCGAGAGTACCTTCCTGGCCCCTGTGCCCAGGGCTACCTGCTCTGAGTTCTGGGAAGCCCCCTGCTTCATTTGGGTTGGCCTGAATGCAGGATGCCGGGCTCCTCTGCCCAGCCACTCTTGCTATCACATGCAAGTGTGGCGTTGCCACTGACTGGATGGCATTGTGCCAATGAGTTTGCCATCCGCCCGCCCTCTGCGCCTCGCTCCCTCCTTCCCTCTTGCTCCCCTCCTCCTGCCAGCTTGACTGTAATTAGCATGCAGATTAATGGTTTTTTAAAGCTGAAAAATTACAGATGTCTGTCTATCAACCGGTTGGCACCATCCAGTTGATGGGGGAGGGCTGGGAGGACGATGGCCCTGCAGCCCCTTTGGAGAGCGAGGGCTTTTGGGGAGGCACCGAGAGGAAGGGTCCTGAGCCCCCTTCTGCCGCGGAGAGCGAGGCAAGGCGGGGGGTGGGTGGGCAGTTCCTACCTGGGGTCCCTTGATTGGGAAGCAGAGCTGCTGGAAAGGTCTCTGCCAGGGCGGTAGTGCCAGGAAGTTAGCCAACTCTTTCAGGCTTGCTGATTTTTTTATTTTTTTATTTTGTTTGTCAATCGCTTTACAAGATAACAGTTATAAGTACATACTAGTTATGAATACATGAAATGGATACATATAAGAAAAATAAAAAAAACGGTAGGCACGTTGGTGCGCTTATGCACGCCCCCCTACAGACCTCTTAGGAAAGGGGTGAGGTCAGTAGTAGACAGTCTAAGGTTAAAGTTTTTGGGGTTTGGGGAAGAAACCACAGAGTCAGGTAGAGTATTCCAGACATTGACCACTCTGTTGCTGCAGTCGTATTTCCTGCAATCAAATTTGGTGCCGTTTACTTTGAGTTTGTATCTATTGTTTGCTCTTGTGTTGTTATGGTTGAAGCTGAAGTATTCATTGACAGGTAGGACATTGCAATGTATAATATGATGTGTCCTTCAAAAGGCAAAAATGGGTTTACCTTTCATGCTTCCCTTTAATTTCATTTTCTACATTTAAAAAAATGCAAAGCCAACCTCCGCCTACACCAGGCACGGGTGTCTTGAGAGGCGAGCTGCCTGCAGGCCGTTTCACTGCTGGGTGCCGAGGCTGCAGGTCGGAAGGGCCAGTCCAAAGCTTTTTAGCTGGCCGAGCACTTCACTCTCTAGTGGCTCTTCGGGGTCCCTCACCGGCCAGGAGTCGGACCTGTCGGCACAGCGAGCAGAAGGATTCAGCAGGAGGCAGAGCCTGACAGGTCTGGAAAGAGGGCAGCCCACAACCGCCTCCCTCTGGAACTAGCTTTCAAGGGCTGTCCCAAGCACAGCTCGGCCCCAAGGTGCTGCGGGGGTGGGATGCTTTCTGTCAGAAACCCTGCCCCCCTCCCCCCTAATCTCCTGCCCTGCTTGGCAGCCCTTCGCAAATGAAAGACAAAGGATCCCTGGGCCTTTCTTCGGATTGGTAGCTCAGTGCCGAAAATAGCCATTTCCAGCCAAGTAGCAACCTGTGAGAAATCCTTAAGGAATCTCTGATTAGGCTGCTAAATAGGTTAAACCTGACTATTGGCTTCTGATGGAAAGAATGAACTCACCGCTCTGGGGAGGGAGCTCAGCCCCTTTCGGCTGCTCTCTGGCCTTTAACCCTTTCTCCACTGGAACAGCTGGTGGCTGGTCAGCGAAGCCAGAGAGGGTGAGGCCTCGCTGGGGATGCATCTGCAAGCCGAAAAGCTCCTCCTGGCATTGGTTGCCCTTTGGGGACTTGTCCGGTTCCCCTTTTTATAAAGGCCTTTTGAGCAGGTTCTTTAACTTACAGGCAACATTCTCTCTGCTACCCTCTTGTTACCTGGAGCTTCTGCGTGCTTGTTTCTCTACGCGGGGTCCTTGTTTGTCTCAGTCGTGTCCATGCGTTAGCTCTCCTCGAGGCCTACTGAAAAATGCTCACACTGCCTAATCAATGAGTATAGATGTACATATGTATACATCATGCTGTTCCTTTTTTGAGTAAACAGAATTATGCAAAACACATAAGGGCAGAAAGAATCTGGGGCTTCTAATATAAACCTTTTCCTGCCTTTCCTCAGGCTGAAAAACTGGTGCCCAGCCAGAAACGTTGCAAGAGGAGCCCAGATATGGAGATAGAAAGAGCTCATCCGCTGGGACAGAAGCAAGTTGAACTGCATGGGAATTCGGTGGAAGGGCAAACCGTGTGGTCAGGAGACACCTGGCTGCAGGTAAGGCAGCTGCTCTCTACTCCAAAAAGCAGCAGAGAAAAACTCTTTGGTTGCCCAACGTAGGGGAAATTCCTCCCTCCTGCGGGACTGGAAAGCAGAGTCCGTCCTTCCAGCAGAAAGGCTGCCTTGCAGACCAAGCCAACCAGCCCACGGCCAGGGCCCACTGGGGGAGGCTGCCAGGCGTCTCTGCCTTGAATGGAAAGGGGTCTTCCCTTCTTTTGTGCAGCTCTAAAGGCAGTTCACAAGTAACTTTGGAGGCCAGTCTTGCTGCGAGAAAGCAGAGAAGAGAGAAAGCTCTTTGGCAGTGGTTCCCTGCCCTCATTTTTTGTTCTTACCTTACTAGGAGGGCAGCAGTGAGCAAGACCAGGAAAGCAGCTTTGGGACTAGGCAAGAGAGCATGGAGCTGGTTTTTCTGCCCACCTGGCCCGCCCAGCCGGCCACCATGCCGGGAGCACCCTTTCCCCAGGTGGGGCCATTAGAGTCTCTGGGTCTTGGCCTCCTCTCTGACAGGAGAGGCTGCTTCCCCAGCTGATGGGCGGGAGGCAGCTATTTGCAGGATCAGGCCCTCCAGGCAGGTACTCCAGAAGGAGCCTTAGCAGGAGACCCTGTGTGGGCAGGGGGGCTTGGGCACAGAATGCCTGCCATCCCCTTTGCAGGGCAGCACAGAGGAAGCAGCGGCTTGCAAGGGTGGGGCCCCTCCTAGAGCGAAGCTTGCTTGGATGAGAGAGGAAGGCTGCTGGCCTGGGGCCTCGGCTTGTGCTCTCCAGAACCTGAACCTGGCCGTTCCTTTGGAGCAGATGCCTCCAGGCGTTCCCGAGGAGAGGCCTCCATCATTTTCTCTTTCTTCTGTAAATCCCTGGACATACTGACGGTCAATAATTTGTTGTTTCGATTTTGGCCCTGCAGAACTGACAATTCTGCTGCTCTTTTGGAATCCCTGGCCACATTAGTCATCTAGGTCCCGCACTACAACGTCTCCCCAGAAATGGGGTGACTAGAAACACACACACACCCCCGGGAGTACTTCCAGGGTGGTCCCTTCTCAGCTTTCTTGCTGGCGTCCACCTTTGCCACTGAGGAGAGCCCACCTGTCCCAGCCACTCTCTTGCTTGCCTTGGTTTGAGCTCTTTTCAGGCTGTGAAAGGTTTCCTAATGCTGACCTGAGTCAGTAACAGAATTGTCAGTTTCCCTGTTGACCTTTGGCTTTAGATCAGGGGTGTTAAACTCACGGGTCAGATGCGTCACGGGATGGCCCCGCCCGCACCCGGTTTAGTGAAGGGGAAAAATGTCCCAATACGTTACGTGACGCTGCCGTGACGACATGAGTTTGACACTCCTGCTTATATAATTGCTGAATGTCAGAACCCTCCCGTTCCAGTGTAAATCCATCGGGAAGGGAATCCCTGCGGGGGGGACCGTTTGGTATCTCTGCTCCCTGTTTTTCAACTGTCTGAGCAAAGGAGAATGTGGCATCCAGATGGCCAGTTATGCCAAAACTACCTGAAAGTCAGCAGGCACCCAATGCAAGAGATCAGTTCAGAGTTTGAGAGGGAAATGCCCTTCACTTTTGTAGCCTCGGTACTGGCAGGGAGGGAGGGGCAGGGAAGGAGTTGGGGGGGGAGGGAAATGAAATAGGAAAATAGAAATGTCACTGTACAAATCGAAAGGGAGGTTCAAATGCTTTTGTCTGAAGTCCCACTAATGGCCTCACCCACTCCATTTGTCTGGCTCCCAATAGAAAGCAACTGCCAGCCGTGCATATCATGGTTGCCCCTCCTGGCTACTGGCTAGCCCTTGGGTGTGGGGAGAACTAATTCAGCCCTCCTACCCTGCCCTTTTCTGGGATATTTCAGTGCTTCAGCCATTGCGTTAAATAGGCGGTTTTGTACTTGATCTGGAGCTGGCCGTGTGCAGGATGCACATTGGGGGATTTTACTCAGTGAGGGAGGAAATGCAGTTGGGGATGGAAATGGTGGGAGCAACCCTGGTCTTGGGAAGGGGAAGAAGATTGCACTGATGAAATCTCACCCTCCACAGCGGCTGTCGCTTGGACAGCCCTCCTGCCCATAGCCCCAAGAGAGTCCCTTCCTTCCTTCCTTCCTTCCTTCCTTCCTTCCTTTCTTCCTTCCTTCCTTCCCTTCCCTCCCCTCCCCTCCCCTCCCCTTCTCTTCCTTCCCCTTTCTCCAGCTGTTTTTTGGAGGACCCTCTGTGGCAGTCTTGAGGAGACAGCTGGAGGAAGCGAGTTCTCATGCGGCATCTGCCCCCTCCCTTCATTTCAGCCCTGAGAGTTGACCAAGGCGGGGAAAGCTGGCAGCCCCCATAAGTGCCTCCCTCTCTCGCGAGAGGCCGTCCCCCAAGGCCTCCCCCACTGCATCACCCTTTCCCTTCCAAGAGCCTCAAAGAGCAAATTATGATAGTCCTTGACAGAAGAAAGGTGTTTTAAGGGCTCTGAAAGAGACACTTAATGCATTTGCCTTCTGCCAGGCTGTCCCTATGCCGTGAGTTGCTCTTAAAGCCTAGTAATCAAGGTGCCTATTCAGAGCTGCCATTTGGGGATCCCTCCACTGGAGCTCGTTGAGGGAAGTGGGGAGAAGACACAGACGCAGGCGGGGGCTCCCCCTGCCGCCCTCCTGCAGAGCTGCAGGCCTCCAGCATGGCTGATTGGCCTCTGCCCCAGCGCCAGAGTAAAGGCAGGAAGCGTGCTGAAGGTCCAGAGCCCTTGCGCGTCCCTGGGAAGGCTGCCCAGGGGGCGCTTATTAGGGATGCTGAGGCTTCAACGCTGTGGCCTCCTTTCCGGAAAAGCTTCGAGTGAGAGATTTGGCCATCCGATGTACCACCCGTGATTGACAGACAGACAGACCTTTCTTTGCAAAACCAAGCAAGTGGCTTTTCCCCATTGGTCTCCCGCCTGGGATAAGAGTCGATCAATGGACATTGTGTCTCTGAGGTCTCTTTGAAAAACAATCAAATGGTGCAGATCTGGCCAGGTTTCATGGTTGCTTGGTTCTGCTCAGAACCAAAGATGGGAGAGGGCTTATGCAGGCCATGTAGCCACGTCCCTTCTGGGAAGGCATCCCTGGCCAGCAGTCCTTCCGCTGCCACACATGGCAACTCCACCCGGCTTCTCCCTGGTACCTCCTCTCCTGCTCTCCTCCCAGCTGGAAGCAGCCGAGCCCTAGGCTGCATCAATGGACAGGTAGCATCAAGCTCACGTGGGGGGGATAGCGCTGCTTTAGGCTGCTTTGGTGAGACCACGCTTGGAATGCTACTGCAGACGGTTTTGGTACAAAAAAGATCTTCAGACTAGAAAGAGTGCAGGGAACAGCAACCAAGAGGATTAGGGGCCTGGAGGCTAAACTTCAGGATGAACGGTTGCAGGACCTGGGTATGTCTAACAGAGAGAAGGACTAGAGGGGCTGTCACAGAGGAGGGTGGGGTCAACCTATTCTCCAAAGCACCTGAAGGCAAGACAAGAAACAAGGGGTGGAGGCTTACCAAGGAGAGAAGCAGCCTAGAACCAAGGAGAAATGTCTTGACAATGAGAACAATTAATCTCCAGAAGTGGTGGGTGCTGCATCACTGGACCTTTTCAAGAAGAGCTTGGACAGCCATTTGTCTGGCATGCTATAAGGTCTCCTACTTCAGCAGGGGGTTGGGCTAGAAGACCTCCAAGGTTCCTTCCAACCCACGTTATTCGGTAAGGATGCTCTATGGCACTTTTCTCCAGCCAACATGCTGCTAGTTTTGCAGGTCTCCTGCCAGCGAAGTGCGAAGGTGAGGACAGTTTGCAAAGGGGGAAGAATTCTGCCCATTCCTTGATATGGACACCCAGCTTGTCAGGGCCTCTGAGACAGAAACCTGGCTGGCTTTTGATATCCCACAATGTTCCTGTTCTGTCCTAAAATATGCATTCTGACTAGTGCCCAACAGACAGGCCTAATCTAAGCTTTCTGTCTGCTTTCTCATTTTCAGAGTCAGGGTAAAACAAATTAGCTCACATTAATTGTCTGCACAGCCACCCAAAGCTTTGAGCTGTGATTTATGAGCTCAGAGCAAGCACTCTACAACACATTTTTCTTAATTTATTTTTAATGAGTATCTCAATTAATTTTCCAGGAAACATTTTAATGATGTTGGAGATGAATGTTGTTAAGGCCTGTGCCTTTCAGGCAGCAAAGAGCCTCAGGGGTGGAGTATTTCAGAGGGATCTTGCCAGTCATAAAATGGCGTATGGTTCCTTCTTGAGGCTTGTTTTTGAGCAAAACCCTGGGCTGGTTTCAGGCCAGGTTTTGTTTGTTTCAGAAAGATTTTCCAGAAACCAGAAGGACCTACTAGATCTTGAGAAGAGTGTCTCCTCCTCCTTCAGCAACAGTGAAGTCATCGGAAGTCATTGTCCTAAGTTCCACCAGCAAGTGCTGCTTCAGTGTCCTTGCCACTTAGCCAGGCCTGAAAAACCCTTCCTCCAGAGGCTGCTCGGGTGGTGTTTCATTCATTCATTCATTCGCCACCCACCTCTGACACTGAGGAGCTTACAGCACAAAAATGGCAAGCCTCTACCTCCTGGATTAGGGCCAAGGGAAGCCCCACTTGGGCCTCCCAAGTAAGGGGACTGCAGCTTACCTGGGTTTAATGCCAGGAAAGGTGCCACATTATGTAGGAAAGTTGGTTACAAATCTCTGCACAGCAGAGTGATGCCATAGGAATCAAAGCCCAGAAGCTGCCAAATCAGACATGGTTTCCCGAGGACCATGACAGTCAGAGCCATGGAATGAGGGAGGGGGGCACCACGTCCATCCCCTCCATGCACGTAAGCAGAATATCTAAGCGGTGCCCCCATTTTTGCCTCTAGCCCTCAGGTGACTCTCAGGGCCCCCCCTCTGATTTGCAAGATTGTCTGAGCCGCGGGACCCGCACCCGAGTCTTCGCTGGCTTGTGATTTCCAACAGGCTGACAGTTCTGCTGTGCGTTTGGGTTTGTTCCATACCTTTATTCAGGACTGTATTATTATTTGGATGGACGTTATGCTGGACTTTGGGAGAGGCCCTTGGTTTTCCTTGTCAGATTTACATCCATTGGGCAAACGTTCCTCCTCCTCCTCCTCCCTTTCTCCAGATAGCCTCTGCAGCCCTGCATGGTCGGCTTGCAGCTGTGAATTCAGACGATTTTCAGCCAGTTGGGGAGAAGGTGATGCCATGGTGGGAGCTCTTCTTGTTGCACAGGAAGGAGGAACTTTGGTACTCTCTCCCTCTCACTCGAGAGGCAAGAGGCTCCTCATCTTGATCTCTGGGTGGTGCTATTTCCACAGAGTCCAAGCAAAGCTGCCCTGCCAGAGCAGTTGCAGGTAGCTGTGGAGCAGCTTCAGTACAAGAGGGATGGACGCCTAGGCTGGATGCAAAGCCTGAAATGCGGGCTAGAAGGACAGCATCAGACCCTGGAGATGCTGCTCCAGGAGTGCCAGGCTCTCAAGGCCCAGGTGAGTTTCAGAACTCCCTTCTACCTCCCCCAGGTGCCAGGGCAGCCCCTTATTTCCTCTGCCTCTGTATACTCTACAGCTCCGACAGTCTAAGGCAGTGACCCAGGAGCAGGAAAGGGAACGTGCTCTTCAAATCGAGTGGCACCAGCACATGAGGGAGCAGTTGACGCAAGCAGAGGCTTCTGTCCATATTCTGGAAAGTAGCTTGGATCTCTACAAGAAGAAATACCAAGCTGCTCTGGGCCGAGCTGGTGGACTAGAGCGTCAGGTGCATCATCTGCAAGAAGAGGTGATCATCGCTAGTCAAGTCCTCCCCTAGTGGTGGTGAGAAGCTGAGGCCTTTCTGTCACCATCCTCACCTTAAGCTGCTTCCCTGTAGGCCAGGAGGAAGGCTGCCAGGCGGGCAGAGAAGCCGGACAATCCTTGGAGCAGCGGCCAAGCAGAGAACAGCCTTGGGCAGCTCGGTGCTCGGGAGATTGGCTGGGACATGCAGCTCACAGGCCAGCAAGACCAGACCGCCCAGGAGCTGCAGGAACAATTGGCAGCCAGCCACAGCAAGGTGAGTCTGGCCACAGCGCCTTTCCTTCCGTGGGGGGAACTGCAGCAGGTGTCAAACTTTCAAGTCTGTGGTGGTAAAAGGGCCAAGGATTTGAATCCTGGCTTTCTCACAGAAATCTCAGCGGTGCTTGTCCTGTGTCCCACAGTAGCCTGATCTCCTGTGAGTGTCTTATTTGCACCCAGCTTTGGCTGCTGAGTACGGGACGGGGTTTGCCTTGTCTGGTGGGAAGCTGACATATGCAATAGGCTGGTTGTGCCTCCTGAGAGGAGGAGGAGGAGGAGGAGGAGGCTCCTGAGATGGGCTCTGTCTCAGCTGCTGCAGCAAAAGGAAGCCGTGGCTAGCCTGCGCCGAGAGTTTGCATCCTACAAGTTGACTCACAGCTGCTCAAACACAAAGCACAGAAAGCAGATGGTCAGCCAGGCAATGCTCCATCAGGTGGGTCTTGTACCGATAGTGCTGGTCAGCTGGAGCAAGCGGGCGGGGTGGGTGGGGGGAGGAACCTGCCACAACAGGAGCAAAAACCTACCTCCGTTTGCCTCGGTTGGGCTTGCCTAGAAGCTACAGCAGGCAGGAGAGGTGGGTTTGCAGCAGCAGGCGGAGGCGTACCAGGCTCTGGTGCAAGAACTGAAGCTGCAACTGGCAAGGGAAGCTGAGCAGAACAGCAGGACCTTGAAAGGTAAAGGATCCATCCCGCTCCGGTCCCCTCAGCTGCCCTTCCTGCTGCAGCCAGGGGTCCCAGCTGACTGAACCTCATTTCAGATCTGGCTCGCCTGGAACTGGCTGTGCAGAGCCTGTGCCAGGAGGCAGCAACAGAGCAGAGTCGGCAGCTGCGAGAACAGGTGCAGGCCCTGCTGGAACAAAGCCACCAGCTGTGTGCACAGAAGGAATGGGTGAGTGGCTGCTGATCTGCCCAGGCTGAGGAGGGCTTTGCCAGGGGTACCTCAGTACTCACTCACGCCCCTCCTCTTCTCCATGCCATCCAGAAAGCAGACAGGCCCATTCAAAGGACATGGGCTAATTGCCGCATCTTTTGGGACCAGGCCCATCTCCTGAATGCTGCTGCCTCACAGGAGGCCAAGCAAGGCCGAGCAGCCTCTTGGTCTGGTGGGGTCCCAGTGCTGCAGCTGAGGAGGCCAAAGAAACCGGAAGAGCCCCGGAAGGCTGGTAAGGAGGCTGGCTCCAGGTGTGTCGAGTGCGGTAGAGGACACAATTTGTGGGTTGCTCCTTCCCCCAATCCTTCTTGCCCTCTCACTAGCCAATAGGGAGAAAATGTGTTTCATTCATTTCTCTCATGCCTGGGCCAAGTGCTCCTGAAGCATCAACTGCCAACAGTGGCAGGAATAAGACAAAGCTTCCAAGTCTCAGTCGGTACAAAAAAGCTTAATCCATAATTCTCACCCAATCCAAGCATGCTGGACCATGCAGGGCCCTGCACCTGTCCTACCTGAGCCTTTCCTTGTCCACAGCAGTGGAGATGGCCCAGGACCAGACGGTGAAGAGGGACCTCCAGCTTCAGTGTCTTGGGAAAGATGGCTGCCAGCTGGAGCTTCTCCTTGGAAGAGGCTGTCTAGGTGAAGCAGAGCTGGAGCAGAAAAGGTCTCTTCCCTGGGCTAAAGTAGGCCAGGTTGGGGAGGGGACTTGCCTTTGGGTGGGGGATAACCCATTGCTTTCTTCTTAGCTTCTTGGGAGATGGTCTTCCTGCTGCCGCTGCCACCTCTGCCAGAGAACAGCTAAAGGAGCTGAGCAGGTCCAAGCAGCAACCTTTGCAGGCAGCAGCCATGCTGGAGTTGGAGATGCTGCGGCAGCAGGTGAGCTGCGTGAGGCAGACAGTAACGTGCCCCCCCCTGCCCCGGTGAGCACCTGCACTGGGGTGGGATTGATGGCCAATTTCCCATGCAGTTACAGGAGACAGAGTGGAGAGTGCAGGCCCTGCAGGCCTGTGTGATGGAGCAGAAAGCAGAGAGCCGTTCTCTGCAAGAGCAGCTGACCAAGCAGACAGCTGTGCTGGGACTGGTGCATGGATGCTTCAGGCAGGCCTGGCTGCAGCTGCAGCATCAGGCAACCGAGGCGAGTGAGCCCAGAGGGCTGATCCCCCATGGCTGGGCAACTCCTGCGTCCTGGCAGTACCAGCAAAGCCATCAAACATCAGCTGATAGAAGGACCAGAGATCTCAAAACCCTTAATTAACAGCTCTGGCTTCTCCACTGCTCCCACACCACCCAGCCTCTCTTCCAACGTGAAAGGTGGGAAGGGTTCTGGAGGGGCCAAGTTTTGCCTGACCTTGCTTGGCAGGAGCAGTGCTGGCAAACAGGCAGGAGGCTGCCAGCTGGCATTGCCTAGAGGACGGGGATGGGGCGAGTGGGGTGGGCCCAGCTGCCCCTTTAGTGCTGGATGCTGCAGTGAGTCTCCGTCCTCCATGGAGAGATTCCAAGCTTCACTAGCTCCTTGCTAGCCAGAAGTTTATCTTCCTAGCTGCGCACACTCCACAATTCCACTATTACTTGCAGCTCAGACTCCCTGCTTTTTCTTCCAGGAACTCCTGGCCCCCAGGAGGGCAACCAGGGACTGGGGAGGGAAATGACCCCCTCAGCTGGCCTCTGGGATGGCCTGTTTCGAGGAGTTCTCCAAAAGGAAGTAACCCTTCCTTGCCTGATGTCCCTTGCACTCCACCTCAAGAGGGCAGAACGGGGAAATGGTGTTGGCCAGTCGAGGTCTTGTTAGTCCTTAAGGGTGGGTGGGAATCAGACCAGAAGCTCTCTGTAGATGGAGCCTCAGCCCTTCATTTCGCTCAGAGGGCGGCGGAAGGGGGATGGCCCTGAGAAGCACGGAGTGCAGATGACTTGCAGGGCCTTTTGAGGGAGCGCTCTGGATCACAGCAGGGCAACCAACCCAGATGGCTCTTTTCTTCACCCAGCAGATAGACTCTTTACAAATCTCCCTGGAGGCATCCCGCGCTGGCCACCACTGGCTGCACCAGGAGAGCGAACTGGTGGTGGCTGATGTGCGCCAGTGGGTAAAGGAGCAAAAGTGAGTGTTGCCCAGTCACCATAGAGGGATGCTTCTGCCGAGTTTGCTATGGGGGTGGGGGTGTCTTTCTCATTTGCTTCCTCAGCAGCCTCCTTTTGTTACAGGCAGATGAATGAGGAGCTGGGCCACAAGCTCCGAATGCAGATCAAGCAAATTGCCCAGCTCACTGGCGAGAGAGAGTGAGTGAGAAAAGCTGCTCTTTGGTGCTGGGGTGTGTGGGGGGGAGCATTTGCAGGATTCCTTCCCCACCCACCCTCCTCCCTTGGTGAAATGAGATCAGGTGCGTGCTTAATTTAGGGTGGACTGAAAAACAGCTATAGGTACCTTGAAGTTCCAGGCACCCTTCCTTTCAAAAGCCTGCAGCGACCATGAGGGTAAGGTTTACTTAACCACTGGGTTCCCTGCACCTCTTCTTCCTCCCACAGCCTTCTGCATCAACTATTGGAGAGGCTGCAAGAGGACAACCAGCAGTTGAAGAACGAAGTCAACGAGAAGCGCATTGTTTGTGAGCGCATTAAGGCGAGTGCCAAGAACCACCAGAGGCTGGCAGGAGAGCAGATGATGCCCAACCACAGCCCACCTCTGATTTCCTTAATTGGCCAAGTAGCAGAGGGAGAGGGAGATTGTGCAAAGCAGGGGTCCCCAACTTCTGGTCCACAGGCCAAAACCAGTCTGTGACTTGTTGGAAACTGGGCCACGCAAATAGTGGGTGAGCACATAAAACCATCCCCTACCCCGGTTGCGCTCCATGGGGCTGGAAAAGTTGGGAAACATACTTTGACCTGCTCCTACGGAACCCTCTTTATTGCAGCTGACTCTTAACACACATTGTTTTGCAGTGGAAGTGAGAGATGGATGGCTTTAGAGGGGGGGGATGGGAGTACTTTAGGGGGAGCAACTTTACAAAAGATGTCTTGGTCCCCCTTAGCCTTATTACTTCCCACTCAGGGGCAGTCTACATCCAAAAAGGGGTTGCAAGGTAACTGGTGGGAGAGAAATGGGTCTCCAGCTCCTGTTTGCATGTAGAAGAGGCAAGTGGACCAGGAGAAATAGAAAGCTGGACTAGGATGGGTTTGGCCTGGTTTCTTGAGAACCAGTAAACTTTGGGTGGTTCTAAACACAAACTTTCTGGTTGCAGGCTCTCCACAAGAGTGATCTGGAGCCGCACGCTGTACTGCAACAACTCTGGCACATACTTCTGTTGTGAACCAGTGCTTCTAGTCCCATTACACTCATCCATCTTTCCAGGGGCCACAGCCAGAGAGGCAGCTCTGAAGATAAACCGTGTCCAGAAGAGCCGGTCTGCAGCCAGCAGTGATCCCTTCCTGCCGACCAGGCTTTGCTATTGAGAAAACTTGTCTCAGTGTCCCATCCGTAGCTGCTATCATGATGTACCACTTCTAGCAGAGCGCCACCCTTGCTTGAAAAAAAAGACCCAACAGCCACCAAAACAGTCCAGGAGCAACACTGTTTATATAAACAATAAAATGATATCCTGATCTCGGCAGCAGAGACAGCGCAAAGCTATATATAATGCAGAGATGTCCATGGCTAGAGGCCAAAGCGAGCTGGGGTATGGCGAGGTGTGGCAAGCTGGCCTTGCTCCTTGCGCCCTGGTGTATAAATCTTTGTGGACCTGCAAAAAGGGGCACAAACGAAAGACTGAAGAGAGCAGACTACGCCAGGCTCGGGACTTCTCCTCTGGAAGAGGAGGCCACCAGGTCATACCTGACGCTGCCCACCGGGTTACAACGCTCCTGTTCTTCTCTGCGAGCACGGAGCTGCTCTTCCGCCAGAGCCATCTCTTCTTCCATGGCAGATGCTTCTTCCTTGGCTCTCCGCCGGCTCTCCTGGAACACAGCAAGCAGCCATGCGAGACTTCATCCATCTTCTTCCATCTTGCTTGACTATGAAATGTGGCCCAACCCAAACACTGCTACACAGACTTGATGTCTGTATCTTGGTTATGAGCAGCGGCATTGAAGAAGTATTTCCAAGCAAGATCTAAAGCTTGCTGAAATCAGAGCCGGCTGGCTTTCTTTCGGAGCCACTAGATGACCCCCACCCCCCCAGCAGCTCATTCTTACCTGACGAGACTTGCCAGCATGCTTGATACTGTAGAACATGGGCCCCAATTCAGCCAGCCATTCCCCGTCCACAGCTGTGACGCACTGCATGTACTCCTGCAGGGTAAAGGCAGAGGGGAGGGAGCCGGTAATGGAGAAGAACGGATCTGCCCACACTTGCCAGCATCATCAGCTGCAGGCCCCCTTCTCCAGAGCATCCGCTCACCTTGGTGGTCATCACCAGTTCATGGTAGACGATATAGTCGGGGGTGTAGCCCATCCCAAAAAGCGAGCTGGTGGGGTGCAAGTGGCAGCGCATCCCTGTGCGGATGTTGACGTATTCCCCGATGCCCTGCAGCAGAGCAGGAAGGTCAGTGTTGCCTGGCCCCAGTTCCCCCACAGGCTTTCCAACTGCTTTAGGAAGTCCACCAGAACAACAGCCAGCAGACACCAGGGGAAAGGAAGGTGGGGGTGGCATGTGGAAAATCTGTAATTAATCCCCCGTGTTGAGATGGGATCCGTGGGGTTTGGAATATGTGGTTCCAGAACATTCCTTCATGGACTGGGTCCTGGTTATCCGAGGGACCACCTGGCAGAGAGGGCCACAGGGTCCATCTGTGAAGGGTCCCAGGAGTTAGGCCTTCTCTGCCACCGTGCCCACTTTATGCAGCATTCTCCCCACCCCCAGCATCCCTCAAGTTAGTTCTATGCCTGTTGATATACAGGGATGCCCTCAAAACCTGGTTGTGTCATCAGACCTGGGTCTCAAGAAACTCAGACCCTTTCTAAGGTGGCTTGTTTGCGCTCCGTGTGTGTGTGTCTGTGTGTGTGTGTGTGTGTGTGTGTGTGGTTTGATTCTTAATGATGAATGTTTATATTTTTATAATTTGTAACAATTTTTTTACATTGTGGTTTATTTTTTTCTGCTACCAAGAGTCACTTCCAATGTATATAAATTTGATTGATTAATTAATAAATAAATAAATTGGAGCTTCCTTGGTGCTCATGCTGGGCAGAATCCAGACCTGGCCTGCATCTCCTGAGGCTCACAAGGAAGTGAATCTGGCTGAGGATGATGAGAAGGAGAATGAGCTCAGCAAGTTGCAAGGCAGCCTTATGGGGTGGAGGATAAAGCCACTACTCCAAATACACAATAGATGGAGGAGCAGGCCGCTACACAAAAGGCCCTGCTCTGCAACCGACAGAAGCAAGTGAGCCATGCAGGGAGCCAAGAATCCCTCACCTTAAGTTTTGCAGCCTGGTGAAAGTAAGCAGCACAGATGCATTTGCGAACCACGTCCCAGTCGGTGCCGCAGGAAGCCAGGCTCATGTGTTGCTGCACCATGATGTCCTTCAGCTGCGCTCGCACTTCGCGCACCTGGAAGGCAAGAGCCAGAGCAGGTTCAGCTCCATTCACGGTCACTCTGCACCTGGAGACTCTTGGGCCGGCCCCAACACCCACCTTGCGCATGGCCTTGGCATGAATGAAGTGCTCATTGCACCAGAGTGTTGAATAACTGTTATTTTTCCACTGCAGATAAACATTCAGGTAAGTCAAGTGGTCGCTCTCGGGAACAGCAAACTTCTCTCGCACCTGGTCGCTTTCTTCCTCCCGACCCTGCAGAGAGACGGCAGAAAGAAACGTGACAGACCAGGAAGTCCATTCCTGAGAGCAAAGACCAAAAGAATCCCTGACCCACCTTTGGCCGGTAAAAAATGGCTGGAACCGAGAGCATAGAGACAATCAGCAGGATCTCAGAACTACAGCCCATATCACAAGAAACTATCAGCATCTTGGAGAGGGCTGGATCGAGGGGAAACTCCACCATCAGACGTCCAGTCGATGTCAGACCACCTGGAGGGACAATGACCTTCTGAGTCAAGCCCCCCCCCCAAAAAAAAGCACAAGTCCCCCACATACGTGAAAAGGGTTGTTCCACCCAACCTGTGTTATCAAGCGCCCCAAGAATCCACAGCTGGTACATTGAGTTGAGCATGTTGTCTTCTGGAGGGGGATCCATAAAGTGGAACTGTAGCAGGTCCTGGACCCCTAAAGACTTGAGAAGCAGGACTACATTGGCCAGATTTGTACGCTGGATCTCAGGGACAGTGGTGGTCAGCAGTTCATTCTTGTAGGCACTCTGGGTGTAGAGTCTGCTCGGAAAAGAGAGCAACCACCTCAGTGGAGCAGCCTTGGCCGCAGCGGGAGATCTGGCAGCTGCAGTGCCCACTCACTGCAAGGAGAACCCTTGGATACGTACAACTCCTACCTGAAACACTGACCTGGGCCTGTCCTTCCAGCTCGGCCAGAGCGCTGATTTGCGTTAGCCTGGCTGATTGGATAGATCTGCAAGGCATCCATGCCAATCCGTGGGTTGAAGACCTGAAACGTAACAAGGAGGGTAAGTCGGAGCTTCATCCCTAGGACCTTATTCTTTTCCTAAGCAAGCTTCCTTACCTTCAGCTTACAGTATCCAGAGTCGATCACAAACATGATCCCATCAACTGTTAACGAGGTTTCTGCTATATTGGTGGCCACAATACACTTCCTGACTCCATCTGGTGCCTGCCAAGAATCCAAATTTCAAGATGCAGCTACCAATCCATCATCAACTGAAATGCTCAGCTTCCCCCAAGGAGAGGGCTGAGATGGTGGCTTTCGATTCCAGCATCTTTGCTTTCAGGAGTCCTATATAAAGGCTTGAATTAGCAACCCCTTTGACTGAAATGGCCTGTATCCACAGCTCCTGGAAAGGCTACTTTCTACTTCCAGGACTCAGATCAGGTTGCTTGCCAACTATTCTATTCATCTTGAGCTTGGGCGAAGCCACGATAGAAGCTTCAAGCTTCCTGTTACCATTGCCAAGTAAATCCGAGATTGTCACTAGTGGAAAGGCAGCAGGCTATATACCTTCTGGAAGATCTTGGCCTGCAAATCTGAGGGTAGCTGAGAGTAGATCGGTAGCACAGCCAGAGCAGGAGCGTTTTCCAGCTCTTCCAGATGTTCCACAATCTGCTCAGATGTAACCTGCAAGATGAGGTGAGCCAAATATATGTGCATTAGGGGGCTGACTAGCATCTTAAAACACTCCCACAGATGGACTCACCTCAATGTCCTCCTGGCCTGGCATGAAAATGAGGATATCTCCAGGGGCGCTGGAAAGGTGGACCTGCAGGGCCTGCTTCACTGCTGCCTCCACATAGTCTTCTTGTGGAGTCTGAAAGAGCAAAAAGGAGTCTGACACACCCATCCAGATGTCACCTGGATGGCCTGGTCTAAGCTTCTGCTTACCCCATACCTTGCTAAAGAGAACGTCAACAGGAAATGTGCGGCCTGGAATGTGGAAGATGGGCACATTTCCAAAGAAAGACGCAAACTTCTCTGCATCCATGGTGGCCGAGGTAACAATCAGCTTGAGATCTGAGCGCCGGG
Organism: Notechis scutatus; assembly: GCF_049901735.1. Taxonomy (NCBI): domain Eukaryota; kingdom Metazoa; phylum Chordata; class Lepidosauria; order Squamata; family Elapidae; genus Notechis; species Notechis scutatus. The sequence continues at coordinate 132,297 of NC_142017.1, read as the reverse complement.
CTACTACCTATGAAAGGACAGGATCGTTGCCAAAGAATGATATGAAAATCCCAAATGACCCTCTTTGCTCATTTTGCATCTTTTTTTTCCTTTTGCCCAATGAAAGTTTCAGAGTGAAAGCATTTGCTTCTCCAGGTATTCCCCACTTCCATTTCCTAACTAAAGAAAATGCCCATCATGGCTACCTATGTAAGAGGTTGCTTCTGCTCAGCTGCATTTTCGCAACCCTCATTATAATAAAATGTTGAAATGGGCAGCCATTGAACTTTTAACCAATTGTGCTCACCACTAAACCTGACCCAGCAGCACTTCAAAGAGGCTGGTTGGACTTTAGGAGGAGTTCCTAGTCATTTGTGGAGCAAAGAATCATTCTGAAGATTGTACTAAAACACCCTGATGGAGAAAGACCTAAACAAGGACAAACACCTATTCAGCAGGGACCTTGGAGGTCTTCTAGTCCAAGCCTCTGCTCTGTACCATACTATATTTAAGAAGCAACCCTCAAAACTTGCTTTGAATAAGCCCATTGATATAAAGAAAAGATGCTGCCTATGGGAATGGAAAGGGAAGAAGCCTCACCCCCAGCTGTACAGGGGCTGGAACAAGGGGTTCAGAAGGGACCCTCCCCGAGTTCACCAGCTGTAAAGACACTCAAGACTGTGTTAATGTAACCTTACAATAAAAGAGTAAGCTCATCTGGTCTGCTCTGAAGGAACAGCATCTCTAGAGGTCTCTGGGTTGCCCACCTACAGCAATGCTGTGTATACCTGCTGAATGGATAAAGGCTGTGCGAGATTGGCAATTACAGCTTAAGCAGGTGAAGGACCAGAGTAGGCCCAGGGCCACTTTCATTGAAATACAAGCAAGGAGCTCTTTATCCCTCAGTCCTCAAAATGGATGCTCCACATTGGCAGCTTTTTCAACAAGAAGTTGGCTCTCTTAGGATAAAATCAAAGGGGGCTTCAGATGTGCAACTGGAAAGATGCAACGTGGGCAGTTCAGGCAGTTGTGGGCAATGCAGGATCAGGTGGCTGGCTTCTGTGCCCCAGTGCTTCTGCCCACAGCCCCCAAGAGGAAAAGCTGGGGCTGCTTGCTCACAACAGCCAGATAGTCTGCCACCACCACCACCAATCAGCTGGCCATACCCAGGATGTTTATAAGCTCAGCCCCCCACCCCTTCTGTGGGGCTGGTAATTTTCCTTTACCTACTAAGGGTCAATTTCAACCTGAGTCCTTCTAATCCTAGCCCCACCTCCTCTCTACTCTTCGATACTCTGCGCGCGCGCACACACGCACACACACAGCAGATTTAGGTTGTGTTGATTATGGAAGAGGCGAATGAGCCCGGGGACTGGGACGTATTCTTTTGTTTCCTCTACTACAGGAACCCTGCCAGAAACCCCAGGCAAAGCCCACCAGGCACCTACTTCTCGTAGGAGGCCGAACAGCACATCCGTGTTGAGCGAGCGTTCATGAGCCTCGTCCATGATGATGGCGCTGTAGTGGTCAAGATCAGCTTCACGCAGAGACTCCCGAAGCAAGATCCCATCCGTCATGTACTTAATCACGGTGCTCTCTGAAGTGCAGTCCTCAAAGCGGATGGCGTAGCCCACCTGGCCCAGGTACAAGGTCCACAGGTGGAACTCACCAAGCAGGCCAGAAGGGGCCCAGCCCCCACAGCCCTTGGCCGGCCTCCGAGTGAAGGAAGCTGACCCACAGCCTCAGCCAGATGCCCCACAGCCTGCAGCACTCACCTCCTCCCCAAGGGCCACGTCCATCTCTTCACTAACGCGTTTGGCCACAGACATGGCCGCCACTCGGCGTGGTTGTGTGCAGCCAATCATGCCATAGTCTGTGTAGCCGTCCTCATGTAGGTACTGTGTCAACTGTGTTGTTTTGCCACTGCCCGTCTCTCCCACCACAATCACAATACTGTTATCTCTGTCAGGAGGAGGCAGCAAGCAGTCACTGGCTGCAATGATGCGGCATAAACACCCTCCACACCCTCCTGGATTTTTCAATTTGCAAAATGCCTCAACATTCCACACGCTGTTTAATACAGGCATTCTGCATCATTTTATTTGCCAGGGCCTATGCCAGAATCTACTGGATTCTCGACAGCGTTGCACTGGCTTCAGTAAGACAGCTGCCGTCCCATCCCATTGTCTGTTCCAAGAGAAATCTTGGTGAAGGCTGGAGGGAGGGAGGGAGGGAGGAAGGGCATGCAGACCTGACAACTGTCAAAAGCTCTTGCTGAACAGCGAAGATGGGCAAGTACTGCCTCTGCTCCACAATCGACTTTTTCTTGGCAAACTCGCTGCTTGCTTCACTCTTCTCTTTCACGTGTCCAGCAAATTTCTGTTCTGTCCTGCAAGCAGAGAGTTCAGAGCACTTCATCCCTTGTCAGGTCACTCCCCTCCCCACCCAGGCCTTTACAAGTGACCTCCGTCCTACCTGTAATCTACCGTGCCATCTTCGGCCAGGACTTGCCCTGATTCCTCCTCCTCCTTCTTTATGCCCATTATGTTCCCAAGTTTTGTACCTGCCAGCTCCCAGTGCCTGTGCTGGGCCTACAAAAGCAACATCAAGCAGTTACGCCTGTTTTGGTGCAGTTCTGCAAAATCATAAGCCTAGTAACAAGAACGCCTAGAAATCTCTTACCAAACAAGAAATCAAGTGAATGCAGCTGCAGCGACTATAGATCAAAGTCAATGAAATGAGCTGTCCCTCAACAGACACAGGCCCCAAAATGCCCTTCCAAACCAGAGTTCTGTTCTCAAGGCTAAAGGTCAGATGCGTGGGTGCTATTAGAGAAGAAATACTCCTTTCTTGCCGTTTCTTAAATCCCCTAAGATGGGGTGATGACACATCACAACTTTTTCTCCTTTGCTAAAACAGGGGTGGGCATGGCCAGTACATGACGCATCTGGCCCGAGGGCCACAAGTTTGACACCCCTGCCCTAAGAGAAAGATCCCACAGCATTACCACTGAGATGAGGAAGCTGCGTAGGATCAATTTGAAACAAGTGGCCCCACAGCTACCTGGCTGCTGAACAAGATGGGGCCAGGAAAACCAAACAAGCATCTTTCAAATGATACCCCAAAAGCTTCCAGTAAAGAATGCTGCACTGGTAACTTAGATGCAACGCACAAACAGTAGCTCTTCTCTGCTGCAACCCAATCACAGAAAGTGAGTCACCTTCAGAGGCTGCCCCTTGGGCAATGCATTAATCTCCCTGGAAGGTGACAAGAGTCTCTCGACTTCCTTCCCCAAATGAGGCTTTGGCTGGCAGCCAGCTGAAGCTGAGCAAAGGCTCCTGACGCTCCTGCTTCCACCAGTAACAATGAGTCCAGAAAACCTGCTCCTTTGGGGAAAGTGCTACCCCACCTGGAGGATGGTACTCATTTCTCTCCAGATCAGGGATTCATCATTCAATGCCACCCTCCTCTTGCTTCAGCTTACACAACTGTAGCTGCCCCCTTGCTTTAATAGGTTCTACAACCCACTTGAAAGCTGCACCTGCCTTCTCTACTGTTAATGGTTCAGGGGATATTGTATTATTTATTTTGCTTATTATTTTGCTTAAATTCACCTTTATTATTTTTACAAATAACTCAAGGCGGTAAAAATATCCACCGCACCTTCCTCCTTTTATTTATCCCACAACAACCCTTTGTGGAGTGCGGTGGGCTGAGAGGCCGTTCCTAAGTCTGGACTCATGCTCTCCCGCTTTCCAGCCTGTGGCCTTCACCACTAGGCCAAACCAGCTCTCCACAAAGGAGATGGGGACCCACTTGCACCCAACACAGCAAGTGACTCAGCCAGCACCTTCTTGCGCTCCTTTTGCTCCCGATGCTTCCGAACCAACAGGCTGCCTTTGCGGGCAATGATAGCCAAGTCGGAGGTGGCATCTTTGACAGGGATGACAGGCTCGGGCTGGAAAGAGTTAAAAAAAGGGATAATTTCAAGGCAGCAAATGTCCACCAGTACTTCCCCCCCTCCCCAGCACCACCTCACCTGACCTGCTTGGTGAAAACAATGCGCCCATCAAGAAAAGGAGGTACCAGGTTGTGCACTAGGAGATGCACCCTGGCAGCATTATCCTCCTCAAAGTCCTCCTCCACCTCCAGCCGATGTACCACGCCACTTGTCAGCATGCGGTTGGTCTCCCAGCGCTCGTTATCCTGCCGAGCAGAAGGTTAAATCAGGCACTAGCCCCCGCTTCCAGGCCAAGCAGGCCTTGGGGGGCTCCCACCAATAGCAGAGAACAGGGGCCCACTGCTTCTGGGTCACACCCGAGCACCAGGATGCCCCTGCCCTGCCTTGCCCAACCTCATTGATCTGCCTGCGCTGAGCTGAGATGCGTGTCTGCTTTTGCCTCTGCAGGTGCTGCTCGCGCTTCCTCACATACTCCTCTGAGGAGGCAGCCAGAGGGTTGTGGAACTCATCATAGCCCTCGTCCATCATATACCAGTCCCGGTCAGCTTGCTGAGTAGAGGCAAAAATGGTTTTAAAGTCTACCCAGATAAAAATTCTGCTGCGCTGTTCATAGCAGTAACACAATAGCCCCACCCCCGCTGCTAAAGAAGCCCTTTCCTCAACACTACAATTGGAAATTTCCTGATTACACTTACATTTACACACACACACACACACAAACTGCTGCCATTTCACTGTAAGAGGCAAAAAGGGATCTCCAAGCCCCAAGGAGAGGTTTCTTCCTAAGGGTTGGCCAGCTGGAACCAATCTCACCTCACACCCAGAGATGAAACTCCTACTGCCTGCACTTAAGAAAGTGAAAAGCAGCGCCAGCCACCTGAGTCTGTTAACAGGAGGTTTGCTTCGGTCTCTTTCTGAAGATTTTTGCTCCGTTTCTTCCCTTTCAGCTATTCTGGCTCAAATAGGCAACCACCCCAGGAATTAAAGCTGCCAACTCACCCGCTGATCATCCTCCCATTGCTGCCGTTCTTCCTCCGTCTCAAACGCAATGCCGTCTTCCCCATCCTCACATCTCCCTGGAAACAGATATCGTGACAGGCCAACTCTACCTTGGATTAAAGCAAGCCCGGGCCTCTCCCCACTCAACGATCTTTAGCTTACCCCTGCCTCTGGAGAGCCAAGGCGGCCCACCCAAGTGCCTTCGGTTGTCAGCCCACTCGTTGTATTTATACGTAGGCGTGGGCAAAGGCGTCTCCTCAGGACACCTGCTCCTGTTGGACCTGCAAAGGGCAAAGCTCACTCTCTCGACTCCCGCTGCCCCAACCAGGCCAGGCCTGGCTCAGGCCACCAGCGCAGTGCCATCCACCCACGAGTCTTTGCCCCCGCCGTACCGTTCGCGGTCCCCCCGCCTCTCACTCTCCCGAGGTTGAGCAGGGCTCCGGTGGCTCCGCTCGGAGTCCCGGCAGGAGGGAGCCGGGGAGGGAGACTCCCACTGGGAGCGCCTGGACCCGCTATAACCACTGTCTTCCTCCTCCCAGCTGGAGTGCGAGGGCGTGGCTGCATCTGAGCACCGGGAAGGAGGAAGGAGTTAGCAAGCCCGTGAGGCGAGGGGCAAAGCCGCCGCGCGCCCCCGTCCCCCTGCCAGGCAGGTTCCCAGCGCCAAGCACCTTTGGGCGGCTGCCGCGGGCTCTCCGGCTCGGTCCTCGGGGCGCTCCTGCTCCTCTCCGAAGAACCATCCTTCTCGGCGCGGTCGCTGCGTCGGCCGGGGTCGCGGGTGTCTGCGGAGAAAGGCCGGTGAGCGGCGTGGGCGGAGGGGCCGGCAGGGCCGGCGCCGGTCTCGGGCTCACCTCGGTCGCGCTTGCGCTCCTGCTCCCTCCGGCGCTCCTTCTCCTTGGACGAGGCGAAGACGCCCTGCTCCCGCCGCTCGCGCTCCCGCTGCCGGCTGCGCTCCCAGAAGCCCTCGCTGACGCCCCCCGGGTGAGACGGCGTCTCCTCCTGGGCCGAACGGTACTGCCTGCCGGGGAGTGACGGGGGGCTCAGTCGGCCTGTCGGGCGGACCCGGAGCCCCGCCGGACCGTTGCCCGCCCCGCTCACCTGTCCCTGCGCCGCCGGCCGCCCCGCCCCGCCCCGTCGCCCGGCTCCTCCAGCGACTGCCGAGGCAGCTCGTCCGCGCCCTCCTCGGCGGCCCCGCCGCGGGCCCTCTTGGCGGGCCGGTCCTCCCGCTCGCGGCGCTTCTGGGCGGCCAGCAGGTCGAGGCCCAGCAGGGAGGCGCGCGGCGCCGGGATCTTGAAGACGTGCTGCTCCTCGGCGGCGCTGCGGCGCTTGACCAGTACCAGCCCCCCCACCTGCCCCTCGGGCGCCAGCCCGGCCAGCCGGTGCAGCGAGGCCTCCGTCGCCTCCTCCGCGCGCTCCTCCATGGGCCCCTGCGCGACGCTTTCTCTTCCGGACGCAGCGGGGCCGCGGGCGGCCCCATAATGCCCCGCGGCGGCCTCCCTCTGTCCCTCCTTCCGCCATAGAGCCACGGAGGGCCGTTCTAGCCGCCGCCTTTGAACTTCCTGGGCTGGCCGGCGTTTTACCTATGAAGCTTTGCCCGTATGCGGGCATAGCTCCCGCCTGGCCGGGGCTGCTGCGCAGGGAGCCTTGGCCTTGTCTTGGGCACAAAGCCAGGCGGATCTCTTGGGCCCCTTCCCAAAATGGCCCCTAGAAGACTCTGCGGGCTCCTCCGCGTACTGGACGGGAGCCAAAGGCCGTTCTTACTTTAGAAGCGGTTTAGCGCTACTGGAAGACGGCAATCCTGGGAGCGTTTGAAAGCCTGGCTTTAGTCCCAACCCGGCGTTGTTTGCCACTGTTTCATGGCGCGTTTGGTGTCGTTTGCATAAGTTTAGTCTAGGCTACTTGTTGATTTAAAATGTTTCTAGTAGGAAACCGCATTTTTCCTTTGAACCAAATCCATTCCCTTTGATGTGTAAAAACCAGCCCTTTCAACAGTCAGACGATAGGGCTGTATTCTGAAGGCCTTCAATGTTGCAAGTGTTAACAGAAGCAAACCCAGGTGGGAAAGGAGGACATGCAACCTATTTCAACATCTCTTTTCTCCCATCTTAATTAAGCCTTTGGATTTGTTGCTTTCTGGTGGATCATGTACACTGAAAGGCTGCTGGGGGTTTGCAGGGGTCCGGGAAATCCTCTTAAGTTTCTGCAGTTCAAAGAACCCCCAAATCCCACTCCTGGCGGGCCCTGACCACCCTGCCCCACCCCACCCAGGAGTCCCCATGCGGCCCGTTTTGGATGCAGGTAAGTGCAGAGCCCGCACAGAGGCTCAGGAAGGGCGAAAAATGGGCCTCCCGGAAGTTCGGGAAGGCCGGAAACAGCTTGTTTCCAACTTCCAGAGAGCCTCAGAGCCCAGGAAAAAGCACCCCCCCCCGCACAGGAGGCAGACTAGGCCACGCCCATCATGGCCATGCCCATCCAGCAATCGGGCAGAGAACCCACTGCTAAAATTTTTGAAGCCCACCCCTGAATGTATCATTTCTGCACCCTAGGTAAAGACTTGACACACACATCCCTTCCTTTAATAAAGTATTTTTCACTTTGCTTGAAATACTTGCAGTTGTTTGGGAGGCTGAAAAAGCCATTTTTCAGATATTGTTTCTCAAATTCAGGGAGTATGTTTTTTCCCCAGCTCCATGCTGCTCAAGTACCTGAGCTTGAAAAGCAACACTAGATGTTTTTATAGTTTTGTATGCCACCCAGTACACTGGATTTGAGCAGCCAATAAATTTAAGATATTTTGTTACCAATCCCTTAACTGATTAATTTTTGAAGCACTTTACCTGGTGCAAAGCACACTTTCTTTAAAGGACTCAGCATGTTGTATTGCCTAGATAGGCTTAGAGACATGTTTCAAAACAAAATTAAGTTCCAGAGGAAACAATCTCAGTAATATTTTATTTTTAAAAACTGTTGTGTGCCTTCTCCAAAACAACTTCTGAATAACAAAATTGGTTTCCTCTACTCAATATGGCACAGACCTCCCAACCTTATGGGGGAAAGAGACTGAGATTCAACCAAAGGGAACATTGATACTATATTCCTCGCCGACTTTACCTTCTTGTGCTGGGGTACTGCTTGCGTCGGTCTCATCACATCAGGAGAGCTTCTTTAGCTTTTACGCTTCCCCAGGAGAGGATGTATGATAACAAACATCTATTTCCCACTTACATGCCTTTTTTTTAAAAAGGTCCAAATTTCCCCCAACGTCATTAATGAAGGGCAGGAAGTAGCCAGTGGATGTCCAGTGACACATGTCCTCTTTTGCTGCTGGTCCAGGAAGCTCCTGGGTCCCTTTTGTTACACTAATCCTTGGCCAGGAATCCTCAGAGGCTGTGATCCGCTCCCACAGCATCTTGAACACTCTGGAATCCTTGTTCTCTGCTCAAGACAAATAAAATTATGTGAACTCTTCTGTCTCTTGGGGATAAAAAGGAAAATATCAATTCTTTGTAAACTATCTTTCCCTAAATGTTTTTCTTTGCTGCACAAGCTTCACTTCCTTAATTAGTTAATACCCCATACCTGCTTGGTCTGCTTTCTCAAGAACCTAATTCCTTTCAATGTATATTCCTCAGTGTGTACTTCTTACTCTAGTAGTCTCTTCCTCTCAAATGACTCAATTGTACAATCGTTAATTTTCCAGTACTCATTATCCCAATACTGAGTGAAGATTCTAAAGGAGGGGTGGGGGATTTGCCTTTTTCAGAGTTTCCTAAGAGTTGAGCTCCAGAACATTAACCTTCCCTGCCATTAGGGCTCACCTGGCCTTAGGGGCAATTTTTAAATCAATTAATAAAAGATTTATTAAAGTCCTGGTTTCTCCTTGTTTGGTATCCATCCTTTTTTCTAAATTAAGTGTTAGCATGCTGATAAACAGAAACAGGGAATGTCTACTAAGAGAAGCAGTTGTAGAAGGAAGATAGCCTGTTTTTCCCTCTCAGATATTATACAGGAATGCTGATGCAATAATGTGTGCTGCCTTAATCATGATAAAATCTTAATTTCGAAGTAACAAAAGCAGCTTAAATCTAATTGTTTTGGAGCAAATGACAGAGTCTAATATTTTAGATTTAACCATGGGCCAAAAGATACTTAGCTTTCCACTCACCTCAATAGGGCCTCAAGCTCCTGCTTTATGGTACCCACCACAGGAGGTCCGTGGTATGTGAGGGCTGTATACATCTGGACCAAGGAGGCACCTGCCCGTATTTTCTCCAAAGCATCCTGGCCAGTGCAGACTCCACCCACTCCAATGATTGGTATTCGCCCTAAGAGAAGGAAGCATTTATAGAAAAGGAAACTGGTGTCACTGCCTCTCATGCCTCTTTTCATCTCATTACCTTGGGTGAGAGAATACATGTCGCTGACCATCTGGGTGGAGAGCTGTCGTAAGGGAGCTCCACTTAGTCCCCCCACTTCATTGCAAGAAGCCCCACGAAGGCTCTCAGGACGGCTTACGGTAGTATTAGTTACCACCAATCCATCAATGCCCAGCTGGAAAAGGAGACCAAAAGGAAGAATTAGATGGTTCCCAGTTCCAATCCTTGGGGGCGAAGATGCCGCTGACCAGCAGCATGCAGACAGAACAGAGCAGAGGCTGCCTGAGTCAGAGGCTCATGAAGGGAATGATGGCCTGCCCTAATGCTCAGTACCTCACTCACGATCCAGGCAATGTCCAGTTTCTCTTGGCTTGTCAAGTCTGGTGCAATCTTCACCAGCACAGCCGGTCTGTGCTTACCTGGGAGGGAATCCCGCTCAGCAAGAACCTGCCAGAAACAAGATGATACTTAAGCTCCAGGCCTCGGCCATCTCTTCAATGGGCAGAACAAGACCAGCACACAGAGAGGCTCACAATAAGGTGAGATGCTCTTGGGAAGGAGAGGAGGAGGAGCTGTACTCAAAGAAGCTGCTTCTAATGCTAATGGGAGACCAGATGACAGCAAAAATGGCCAGTCTGGGAAACAGGCATTCAGTAACAATGGGTGGCCTTATTCCCCAATTGGGGCCTGACATTCTTTCCGACAGTACTCAATGAGTACAAGTGGGCAGCACCTCAAAGTGTGTGCCAGTCTGCTGGGTACAGAACACCCCAACAGATTTGAAGGAAGAGAGAAGAACCTTCAAGGCCAAGGCAGAACCCTACCTTGGTAAGTAGGAGGTGCAAGTCTGCTCTGCTCTGCAGAGCCCGCAATCCTGGCGTGTTTGGGCTGGAAACATTCACCACCACATAATCAGCTAGTGGACCCAACACGCGAACTCCTGCAACGTAGTCGGCAGCTGCATCCACAGAACACTTGTTCTTGCCCAGATTTATGCCAAGGGGCATCCCCGCTAAAACCAAAGAAAATACCATGGAACAGTAGCCCTGAAGGCAGAGGCATGTCTCTGTTGTCCAGTAATTTATCACCTTTGGTTTTGGGTGGGGTTGTACTACGCCACACAGACCCCATGCATAAACCGGGGTCCTTTTGGATGTACAGTTCCTGCTGGAAGAGCAGGTGGCAACTATGGCCAGGAGGACCTTTGCTCAACTTTATGTTGTGTCCCAGTTACACCTTTTCCTGAATAGGGAAATAGGGAGGCTTTCCGGTCATTCATGCTCTATTGCAAAGTGCTCTACATGGGGCTACCCTTCAAAAACTGGAAGTTTCAGCTGACGTAAAAGGTAGCTATGCCGTTAGTTGTAAACATTGGCAAGATTCCTTAACCCAGTCTGCCCTTGCCCAAATAGGATCTGAGTGGGAAAGATAGATTAGTGTTTATTTATGTATAAACAAGGAGACACCCCTATGGACACAGTGAGAGACTCCTTAAAAAGGTAGGAAATCACTTTATACAGGTAATCCTCGACTTACAGCAGTTCATGTAATGACAATTCAAAGTTACAATGGCACGGAAAGAAGTGACTAATCACCATTTTTCATACTTATGACCATTTCAGCATCCCCACTGTCATGAGATCAAAATTCAGATGTTTGGCTACTGGCTCATATTTATGACGGTCCCAGTGTTCTGGGGTCATGCGATCAACTTTTGTGACCTTCTTATAAGCAAAGTCAATGGGGAAGCCGGATTCACTTAACAACTGTGTTAACTCGCTTACTAACTGCAGTGATTCACTAAACAACTGTGGCAAAAAGTGTTATGAGGCAAAATTCACTTAACTATTTCACTTAGCAACAGAAATTTGGGGGTCAATTGTGGTCATAAGTCAAGGGCTACCTGTATAGAGTTCAAACATATGTTTGGAATGTATTCTTTTATTGGTTAGTATCATTTAACTTATCTGTGATCTTGCGAGCATGCTCAATAGCTTTATATGTACCATATAACATTTTATAGCATCCCATAATATTCAGTATGATCTTGTTAATGGTCAATTTCATATTCAGGAGGTGTTTCCCACATTATAATCAATTCACAAGTTACTAGAGTTTAAATTTTTGCATACATCTTGCCTTTAGCAAATTCTGGTTTATATCAGAAATCACATTCTTTCTTGTTACTTCAAAGAACAGAAATATTAATCAAAAGCACTCTTAGTGAATGCAAACATTACTCAAAGGGCCCCTCTCCTGCTCCCATCAGTGAAATTCTGGATACCCCAAAAGCGTGCATGTAATAATTCTGCTCCACAAGCTGCACTGGGTGCCAGCTTTCTTCCAGGTCCAATTCAAGATGTTGGTTATAATTTATAAAGCCCAGCATGGCATAGGGTGAGGCTACTTATGTGCACTATCTCAGCCTGTCCCATCCGGTCAGCAGTGAAGTTATGGTGTAGACCTGTCAAAGAAATCCAACCGGTGGGGTCTAGGAGAGCCTTCTCTGCTGTTGCCCCTGCCATGCTTGTGGAATATTCTCCTTCTGGAGATGAGACAGACCTCCACTCTCCAGGCCTTCCAAAAGTAAAAACATGTGCTCAGTGGTCTTGCATGGGGGCCTCAGAGCAGCACACACCTGTGGAGCTGGTTGGTAACCTGAGAGCTCTCCCTTCACCTTTTTAACTAACTTCCAGAAGATTGTAATTCCCTTTGCCTCCTTTTAGTTCCAAATGTCTAAACAAACCTAGGAGTAAGAAGAAATTTCCTGACAGTGAGAAAAATTAACCAGTGGAATGGCTTGCCTCCAGAAGTTGTGATTGTTTAATCACCGGAGGTTTTTAAGAAAAGATTGGATAGCCATTTGTCTGAAATGGTCTAGGAAGCAGCCCTCAACCTTTCCAGCTCTGTGAACCACTGGTAGCAAGGGGGGATAATTGGCACACGTGCCACTTGTGCAAAGGCAGCTTCAGCCAGTCACTTTGCTTGCCTAGTCTGGTTCCAATGGAGCGCAGCCGGCATTGGACTGCAACCCAGCAGTCGGGGGGGCCCTGGTACAGGATCTTCTGCTTTAGCAAGAGGTTGGACTAGAAGACCTCCAAGATCCCGTCAACTCTGTTATTTTCTAAGCTTTTAAATTTTAAAAGCTGCTTCTCTATTTCAGCCTTTTCTAGTACATCAGTCCCTCCCTGAGGGAGACGAGTAGTTAAATAATGTGAATAAGCAAACAGTCGGGGTGGGGAAACTTGGCCCTCCCTGGGCTGCCCCAAAGGCCCGAGAGCTGCCTCACCTTTGCTGAGCCGGTGCTGAGCGATTCGCCGGGCTCGGAGTCTGCGCTCCACCACGGCGTGGCCCTGGCTGTTGAACCCGTACCTGTGTGGGCACAAGAGCTTCAGGGGCCTTTCCTCCGCCGGACTAGCGGAAGCGCTGCCCACGCCCACGCCCGCCCCCACCCCCGGAGCGCCCACCTGTTAATGATCGCTTGGTCTTCAGGCAGCCGGAAGACCCGCGGCTTGGCGTTGCCTTCCTGGGGCTCCGGCGTGACGCTCCCCACCTCCACGAAGCCGAAGCCCATCTTGAAGAGCCCGTCCACCGCCTCCCCGTGCTTGTCAAACCCAGCGGCCAGCCCCAGCGGGTTCCGAAACCGCCGCCCGAAAGCCCGGACCTCCTAAGGGGAGTCCCGGGAGAAAAGCTCAGGCCCGGCCCTGCCGCCCTCGCCCTCCGCGGCCCCAGCCCCGCCTCCCCTCCGTACCAAGATCTCCGAGTCGGCCGGGCCGGGCCCGGGCACGACGCCCAAGGCGAGCAGGCGACACCGCCAGCCGGTGGGCGGTCTCGGGCCCCACCACGCGCTGCAGGCCCGGCATCAGCCACTGGCGGTAGAAGCGCTCGTCGCCCCTCGCCACCAGGTGCGCGGCAAAGATCAGGCCGCCACCCCCGAGGACCACGGCGGCCTCCTTCAGGCGCTGCGGGGAGAGAAGCGGAGCGTCAGGCCCGTCCCGAAGCAGCCGCGCGTCTCCCCGCCCTTCCCGCCCGCGCCCCTCGGGAGCCGGCGCTGGGAAAGGCTTCGCTCACCCGCCGCGCGGCGGCCATGGCAGGCGCTCAAGGGGCGTTTCCGGCGGGCCGCCGCCTTCTCCCACGCGCGCACGCGGGCTGACGAAGCGGGTGCGGAGCTCGGGGGGCCCGGAGCCGCCCTTGCGCGGTGACGTCAGACACGCCGCCAGGCTCCGGCCGCCGAGCACAAGCGAGGCTGCAAAACTGGGGTTCCCCATGGAGAGGGAGGCTGCCTTCTCTTCCCGCATTCCGGGCGAACGTTCAGCCTCTTCCTCGGGGAAAGCGGCAACGCTTCCTTTCGGCAAGGAGAAAGTCAAGGCAGCCGGTGCAAGTCAGGAGCCCCCGAAGAAGCGGGAGCCTGACCCGCTTCTGCCCCGCCACAGCGATGCTCTCCGGCACAGGCCACCCTCTGCTTTCCCGGAGACCCATTCCCTCCTCCTAGGGCACACGGGCTACCTAACCGTTTCCATCCCGGCTGGCACCTTTTACTCTACCTTCTCTTTCTTCAGTTTTGGGTCGGTGATCCCTTGTTCAGTTAACAGTGAAGCTCAACCTCAACCAAAGCGACTATTTCAATTATGGGTTCAAAACTTGCCTGCAAGTCCAATACATCAACAGCTACTGCTGTCCAAGTCACTTGCATTTTCTTTTCCTGAAAACTCTGCTAAAGATGGGCAGGCTCTTGCCCTGCAGCCATTCTGAGACACTCAGAAGGAGTTCAAGCTATGGAAAAGTCTAGCTTTGTCAAAAGATACACCTCCGTAAGCGCCCAACCCTCTTTGAGTTAAAACATCACACCCATCTACAGATTTGAGAAAGCATCATTAATATAAATAGAATAACCAGAAAGACTAAAAAACGAGTACCAAATATATCATGACAGATATTCTATTTCTATCATTTTTTAAAAGACAAATAGCCTCTCACAGAAAATCTTTACGCAGAAAGTTCAAAAATGGAACAATCCTCTGCGGAGATGAGTGAGTGCCAACTCTTCTCACCTGAGCTTGGTTTGTACAAATCTGGGGAATACTTTTCCCTACCCAAACAGCAGTGGGCACCATTAGCTTCATTTGATTCCACAATAACGTGGAGCAAGCAACCCCTGAAGGGCATCTTGGCCATTTCAGCATCCACTTCGGTCTCCAATCTCTTGCAGTCATTTTCTTTCCTTAACTTACATACAAGTTATGACAGAATACAACAGGACAACAATAGGGATCAACCATTTTTCTATTTGTTCCAGAGGCTGAAAGGGACCACTGGGACACAGCATGGCCTCCCCCTCTGACAGTTCTCCTGCATCAGATTATACTCTCCAAGACAGACTCAGTGAAGATCACACTTTTATTCAGAACAGAGAAGGAATCAACCATCAAAACTGTCCCAGAAAAGCCATGTGAACATATTACATACAGAGGCATTACATGAGAAAGCACAGGTTTCCTCTGGGCATCATAGCAGCAGATGTCGCTATGTGGTGCTGCCATCCATGGCTTTGTCCTACAAGTCAAACATGGACTAGCTGGGGGCTTGCAGACCTAAATGTCAAATGAGGGTCCCATAACCAGCTTGCCTGACCCTGCTGAGGGAGTCTTTCCCAGTCTGTCTAAAATTGCTTTGCTCATGGCATGGACCGAACTCTCCTGCAGGACCCTCAGGGTAGACTTGGCTTTGGCCTCCTTTCCCAGAGAAAAGCCATAACTGCATCCAGCAAGCAGAGGCCTTAAGGCAGCCCTTCCCACAGTCAATGCCCAGAAGGCAAGCCAGGTGCCCCTGTCCCATCAGGTGGTCTAGACCCACCCTACTGCAGTTGCTGTGCTGTCTTCTAGGCAAAGGAAATGCTACTCACATCACCTCAACACCCCCCTCCAGAAGAGATTATCTAGGGCTACTGAGGCACAGGGGACAGTTTCTTGCTTCCCACCGAAAAGGGCTCCAAAGGACCCTCTGAGAAAGCACAATTTAGTGTAAGTAGA
Organism: Notechis scutatus; assembly: GCF_049901735.1. NCBI lineage: Eukaryota > Metazoa > Chordata > Lepidosauria > Squamata > Elapidae > Notechis > Notechis scutatus. The sequence continues at coordinate 116,956 of NC_142017.1, read as the reverse complement.
GCAAGAAGAAAGGCCAAGAGGAAGGCAAGGAAATGAGGAAAGAGCACCCATTACAGCAACAGGGTGTGTAGCTCTTAGGTTTTCTTCTTCAACTCCTCAAACCTCCGGGATAGATCATCAAAGTCAATCTCATCGGATGCAGATGTGCTGGTGCCAGCAGAAGCAGCAGGCAGTGTATCTGGCACAGATGGCAACTCTGGCAACACAAAGCGATCCCCTGAACGAGGCATGGGGACTGGTGGCTGCCCCTTGGCTTCTGGCATTACCCGGGGACCTGCAACAGAGGGTAAATGAAGAGACACTACAAGCCCTGGGCAGGCCCAAGCAATGCAGAAAAGGAGCTGCTGCTCCAAGGATTAACAGGGAGTAGTGGGAACAATGCCCACACAATTTCTACATGCCAGCAGCTTGCCTGGTGTAGCAAGCTGTATTTTCTCTTGCATCCAAGGTTTTAACAAGAGTGCTGGTGCTTTTGAGGCCTCCCAGGGCTGTGTTGCATGGTGTGAGCTTCTACAGCTCTGGAGGAGTCAAATTGCTGCCACTTTACCCCAAGCCAAGTGCAGCAGCTCAGTGTGTCTTACCAGAGTGACAAGAAAGGCATTGGCTGGTGCTTCCTGACCTCCTCTGGACTTACCAGTCACAATATGCAAGGATGGCACTTCCTTGTCAGTATTCCCATCATTTACCTGAAACAGGCACAAGTGTATTAGGCAGAAGGTCCTGGCATGCAGCACACTTAAATACCTTTGTTTATTTGTACAGGCTGAGAGGTTTCAGAAGCATATTTTTCTCCACCTCAAGAATCAAAGCTCAAAGTTCTGCTGCTGGGCAGGACAGAAAATCAAACGGGAGAGAGGTGCAGGGAACACAGCCTCTCTCTAGGAAAATATGTTATTATTGGAAGAGAGCAAAGCTTGAAAGGCAGGTAAATGTAGCAAATTAAAGGGGATGTTCTGAAAAGCAACTGTGGCACCCAAAACAAGCAGAAAAGGTATCTTACAACTAATGTTTGACCAGACCCTTAACCCAAAATCTCAGCAGCAGAAAGGAAGAAACAGAAACAGCAGAGGACAATAGGAATATATACAACCGTCTGGTGTGAGCTGTTCCACGTAGATATTGGGAAGATGGCTATGCAAAGGAAGAGGGGGCGGAAAAGAGCAATATGCCCTCCCAACTCGGATTCTAAATTTAGTTTCTGCCAAACTGCAGCCAGTCTGAAAGTTTGGTAGAACTTGTGGAACATGACTTTTTTGGGGTCAGCTGTGAAATGTGTTTTTCATTTCATGCCGTTTTAGAGGACTACATTTTTCTTGGGTGACACTTACAGATTCATATGTTGGAGGAATTGCTGGAATCGGAGGAGGGTGAAGGCCAGTGAATGGTTGGTAGGTGCCCACAGGTAGCCCATTGAAGCTCTCCTGCAGGAATCAGAACATTTGTTAGCCAAGGCAAATGTAACTCATTGAGAGATTAAGTAAGCAGCAAGAAAAGTTGCTGCCAACCCACATGCCGGCAACAAGATAAAAGCAGAATTACTCGCCTCTAGAGCCCTGCATGAATCAAGATGTAATTACCGTTCCCTTCGTATGTGGGTAGGAGAAAGGAGGAACTGGAGATGGCATCGGCAAGACTCCTTCAGGACCAGGTAGAGGGGCCATGAAGCCACCGCTGCCACCACCACCACCTTTCTTGATGTCATCCACAAATCCTACATCGATCAGATCTGCTTCTACACCTGCAGGAGCCACAGCCTGAGAAATGAGATGACTCAATCTCACAACCAGGAAAGTTACTGCTTGCGTACAGTCACTTTTTCAGCTTCGTGGCTATACAAATGGATTAAATGAAAAGAAACACAACTCTGTGACAGTGTTCGCTTCTTTGGGGTTTTTTTGAACGTTTGTGTATCTTTGCTACTGAATGTTAAAGAGTTTCATGTATCCCAGTAATCCATAAAATGAATTTTAAATGAAGCAACACAGGTGTTTTATTTGTTTCATTCATTACCTAAGAACATCCAACATATGATCTGCAAAACAGTAGTTGTCAATGTGACTCAGTAATTGGTTGCCTTTTCCTTAGCTGCAGTTAGTGGGACGAAGCACTTCCTTAACCAGTGACCAGTTTCTCATATCACTATGTAATAATTATTTAATTTATTCCTTTATGGTGAATTGCTTCAGCACAATAATAGTTGAGCTTTTCTAGCATGAACTGCCAGTTTTAATCCTGCTACGATGTTTCTATGTAGCTTTGACTTGGCCACACCAAAATATTAAATGCATTCCTTTTCGTTTGTCATCTTGTGGACTTGCTTCTATGGATCACTCTTGCCACATGACTTAGAAAAAAGGTTCTTAGAATTCTGATTTGAATCAGAACTGATGCTTTCCTTGACGTTGTAAATGATCCCAGTAGCAAACCATTGCTAAATCATGACATCTAATAAGTGATTAAGATAATCTTAAGGCATAAGATTTTTGTGGAAAGTTTGGATTCCACCAGATGTTTTGCCTCATCTGTCCACAGAGTTTTGCCAGAATCTGGAGGTTATTGACTGGCATGCAGATCCCCAAAAACGGTTTGGTTGTGGCTTTTATGTTGCATTCTAGGGAGGAATTTTTGAAAGATAACTACTCTTACAAAAAATGTCTTCTCCAGTTCAAGGCTGGATCAGCAAACCATAAATTGCTGGAGTTGTCATAAAGTATTTCAGATATTGTTTGAAACCTTTTCCAGATTGAGGTCATTTTAAGTAATCTCTTTTCAGCAGGACATGAATGTATATAGTGAAAACTTCATTGGGATGGGGCGAGCACAGGTTTTGTGATTTCTTTAGGACAAGATTGCTCCAAAGCAGTCATGATTTTACTTATACAACTGGCTATATAGCCAGTGAACATCAAAGAAACTAGAATCAAATCTTAGCACTATTTGTTCACTGAGACTCCATTTGTGAATTACTAATACTCAAATGAAGCTCCAAAAATGAAATACAGGAAAACTGAATTTTTCACTCTTTTTCACATAACTGTGGCAGCCAAGAACAGACCATCCACATCACAAGAATTAGGGAGCCTCCTGCACTTCTACTTACCATGACCACTGAATCTGGTTCATAGGGCACATTATAGTTCTTGGCAATCTCAATCAAATACCTCTCCACCAGGATTTTAGGCGGTGCTTCTACATTCAGTTTGTGCATTAACTAGAAGGCAGGGAGGAGGAAAAACAATCTGTTACCTCCATAGCTAAGCAGGGCTAACAGTTTTTATCTGGAATCACCCAAAAAAGAAAAATACAAAATTCAAAGAAGATACTTATCACTTCTTTGTGTGGATCACCAACATTCTTATTCTGTAAAACTTCTTGAGATATACTTTATACAGCCACCTTACTATCAACAGCATGGCTCTTCCCATTCTCACCCTGTCATTGACTGTTCCAATCTGGTTGCTTCGGCATAGCTTGCCATATTCCTTGCTGTATTTGGCACACAGCTGATCAGCAACCTAGTACAGAAATAGCACAATTAAAAACTCAACAGCTATCCCTAAAGTCAAGCACAGAAACACTATGGCTCTTACCTAGTCAGAAGGCCTAAGCTTAGAGGCAGAGGAACCAATTTTAAATCTCAAGCAATTCAAGAAAATTCTCAAGGGATTTGGAAAGAGTCTTATTAAGTTCAAAGGATAGTGAAGAGAAGGCAAACTGTTTTGGCAATTAATGCCCCAAAACCTTCTAGGCAATTGGGCAAAAACCCAGAGTCCACTTCCTCTCACATAGCTGGTATTACTCACTATTTTCAATTCAGCTACTTCTGACTGTAGCCGAGGAGCTGCCCAGATGAGGGTAGACACTGCTTCTGCCAGGCCAGGGTCCAGCTCCCTGCAGAAGCAACATAAAGTTATGCAATACATAGATCCCAAACAGTTTGTATCTCAAAAAGCAGCTCTTCGTGTGAAAAGGACGCCAGAACACTGCCTTTCCTCTCCCAGAAGTTCCTTTCTGCTACTTACTTCATCGAATGAATGAGGCCAAAGCGAGCTAAAAGCAGGTCACAGTACAATTCCAAGATCTCCATGGCCTCCACCAAATAATCCTCCCGAATAATGTGCTCCACACGGATACGAGCCCGTTCATCCTTGCCAGCAGAAAGATAGTCAGCAATTTCCTTCCTGGCTTTCTGGGCCAACTCAGCTGTAAAACAGGGAAGAGGGAAGCCCTCCCTTAGTGCTCCGGCCCTGGGATTCCCCCGGGCGAGAGCCCCCTCAGCCCTTCCCCCGCTTCGCCCTTTCCCTGGCTGGGACGGGCAAGGCGCGCCACGCAACCCTCGGGAGGAGGGAGATAGTGGGACGGCGAAGGGGCCCTTCCCCCGCTTAGCCTCCACTTACTTTTCTTCTTCTCCAACAACTTCAGGCGATTGATGACCAGACGGAGATTGACGCGCAAGCGCTCGGCCTTGAACCCGGAGCCCAACATCCTGGCCAGTCCCGCAACTGGAGGGCGAGGCAGAAACCGTCGGTCAGCCGCGCCCGAGACCTGCGCCGCCCCGCCGTTTCCGGGAAGGACCCAAAGAGGCGCCACCCGCCGCGAACTCCTCGGGGCCCTGGGCTGGCTCCCCTCCCCCCGGGGCTCTCCAGGGGGAAGCGACCGGGACAGGCCCAGGAGGGGCTCCGCGGACGGCACGGGGTAGACGCCTCACCTCCGACAGGGCCGCAGCACGGAAGTACCCAGGCGGACGCCGGAAGCAGCCGAAGAAGCGGCGCCGCGCGCGGGTCCCGGGCGGAAGGCGCCTCCTGCAGGGGAACGGAAGCAGGAACGCGAGGTCTCTGCGTCACCGTCCTCAGTGCCCCGGCGGCTCCCTCGGCTCCCGGTGCGGGGTTCCGCCGGCGGGGACGCCTTCATACCTGCCCCGCCTGGGGCGCTGTGCTGGGCCGGCGCCCTCCAGTATATGCTGCGGCGGGGGCGGCTGCTGGAGGCGCTCGAGCGCCGCCGGGGACAGGCAGCGACTCCCTACGGCTCCCCGCGTCGCGCCGGCCCTCCCGTGTCCTGCCCGAGCGGCTGGCGGCGGCTGCGCTACCACCGGGCCGGAGCCGCGTCCCGCCGGCGGAGGCAGGATCCAGCGCGGCGCGCGCCCGACGGACGGCGGGTCCCCGTGCACGAGCCGGGCGCTCCCGCCGCCGCGCCGCCATCTTCTGCTGGCGCCCCGCTGGGCGGCTCTTTGTCCGCCGCTGCTGCCACGCCGCGAGCCCAGCCCGGCGACGGAGGGCGGCGGCGGCGGCGGCGGCCAGGTGAGGGCCGAGCCGCGGCGGGCTCCCGAGCGGGGCGGGCGGCGGCCCTCGCGGCGCGGCGTGACGCGGGGCTCTTCTCTCCGCAGGGGCGCCCCCGCGGGGGAAGCCATGTCCCGCCGGAAACAGGCCACCCCCAATAAAGTGCGCTGTGAGTAACGGGCGGGGCTGCGGGGAGGGGGCCCGGCCCAGCGCCCGCCTGCCGAGCCGGAGCAGCGCCCGTGGCCGTGGCGGCGCTGGCGGTCGGAGACGGCCGGGCAGCCCCTCCGCGTCCGCTTCCCGGGGGCCGCGGAGCCTCCGGCCTGGGAGGGCGGCCCGGGTGACGCGCCCTGCCGCTTTTGTTCGCAGGGGAGCAGGTCTTGGCCGGGCTGGAAGAGCACAAGCGGCGGGCAGCCATGAGGAAGAGCCTCCCGGGGCTGCTGGGCGTCCAGCCTGCCGTCGTGGGGCAGGAGCTGCCCCCGCCCCCGCCAGGGAGAGCCTCCAGCAGCAGTGAGTTGCCTTCGCTGGCGGGGGGTGGGTGCAGGGTGGCCCGAATTGGGGGTTGCGCCCTGCCGGCCCGCCCTCCCTTCCGAGCCACTGCTTGCGTTGCAGGTGAGAGCGAGGAGGAGACCACCCAGGACGAGGCCTCTTCTTCGGCTTCTGAAGTGGACGGAACAAGCGGGGCTGAAGTGAAAAAGGAGCAGGGGTCCGCGGAGCAGCCTGAGGAGGGCAACCCCGGGATCCAAGCCCAAGAGGCAAGTGCTCCTCCCCTACCCGGACTGGCCAGCCAAGACTTTTGATGGGGCAGCTTTGCTGTTCCATCTTGTTGGTTCCATAGGCTGCATGGTTTGGTTTTGGGCTAGGCTGTGAAAACATGAGGTCTGCCTTAAACTATATTAGTCCAACTTGCTAGAGCTAGATGGGAACACCCTTCAAATGAGGTTGGGAAAAAGAACAGCCTGCCTTTCCAAGCTTGCTTGTGAGCGGATGCCGCTCAAGAATGTGCAGTTGATCACTATAGGACAGATTGTCTTTTTTTCCTGTTCGTAGAATGCCCTGACTTTCTTGTGCAGTTCCTTTGTTCAAACCAGCAGAAGAACCGCATGTCATGCTTATTGGAGCGGGCATGATCCTGCCTGATTTTTTTTCATCAATCTCCTCTCTCTTATAGATGGGATTCAGCACTAACTCAGATGCCTTGATGGGACTCTCCCGCTGTCCTCTTTGTCAACTAGAATGTGGCAGCAGGGAACAGCTTGTGACTCACGTGTACCAGGTATCTATCTGGAGGGGTGCCTGAAGCCGTTCTGCCAGCTGGCTGCCCCGCCCTTGCTTCTCTCTAGCCTGAGCTTTTTCATCCTGGTTGGGAAAGATGTAGTGCTTGTGGGATGCCATTTCACCAGCCATCTTAGGGAATGCCTTGTGGGTGTCTCTCCTTCAGTCCAAGGAAGAGGGATTTCTTCCATGGCTTGGCTTCAGCCTGCCCTTGTAGGGACAGGGCAGTTGAGCCTTTACCTCACAGCCCGGCCTCGTTTGCAGCACACAGCGGCTGCAGTCAGTGCCAAGAGCTACCTGTGTCCTGTCTGCAGCCGAGCACTCAGCTCCCCAGGGTCGCTGGGTAGGCACCTCCTCATCCACTCTGAGGACCAGCTGTCCAACTGTGCAGTATGCGGGGCGCATTTCACCAGCCACGCCACTTTCAACAGGTGAGAAACTGCGGCAAAAGGAAGTCGGAAGTCTTATTTTGGTGGTTCTTGGCCACTGTGACCCAGGTTGCTATAGGATATCCTTGTGGAGCCTTGGTGGAAGGTGGAAAAGCAGCTTCACCCGAGAGATCTTTTGGCTTCCCTCAAAGTTTCATGATTCTTTCCCAGAGGACACGCGGCTGACTCAAGAGAGTTGTTCTTGCCTTCGCTGATTCTCTCTCTTTTGTAGTGAGAAGGTGCCGGAGGTGCTGTCTGGAGATTCCCTGCCTACTCCTCCCCAGGAGGGTTCTTCTAGCACCGAAGAGAAAGCTGCTACTCTCAGCCCTGCTGTGTATCCTGCTGGCCTCCTCCTTGTGTGCAACAGCTGTGTAGCTTACCGCAAACTTCTGGAAGCTCAAGCTCCAGGGGTGCGCAAGTGGGCTTTACGGCGGCAGAACGAACCTCTAGAAGCAAGGCTGCAACGTCTAGAACGAGAACGTACAGCCAAGAAAAGCCGTCGGGACAATGAAACACCAGAGGAGCGTGAAGTGAGGCGCATGCGGGACAGGGAGGCTAAGCGCCTGCAACGGATGCAGGAGACAGACGAGCAGCGAGCACGACGCCTGCAGAGGGATCGCGAAGCCATGCGCCTCAAACGTGCCAATGAAACACCTGAGAAGCGGCAGGCTCGCCTCATCCGAGAACGTGAAGCAAAGCGACTCAAGCGGCGGCTAGAAAAAATGGACATGATGCTGCGTGCTCAATTTGGCCAGGACCCCTCAGCAATGGCAGCACTGGCTGCTGAGATGAACTTCTTCCCACTCCCTGGGGGAGGCATGGAATTGGACAGCCAGTTGCTCAGCAAAATGTCCTTTGAGGAGCCAAGCCCCAGCACACTGCATTGAATCCTTCCCCTTGAGCTCTTTGGACTGGGTCTTTTTGCTGTGCCAGTGGACCTGGAATGTGGCCAGCAAATTGTTTCTGCTCTATGGGTGCTACAGGTCACAATGGAAATGGGCTGCAGGGAGGAAAAAATAAATTGCCTGTATGTGTTGCATGCTTCTGGTCTTGTGTACTGGTTGCATTAGTCTGAGCAAGGAAGCTTATAGCTCTTGGGAGGCTCAAATCTACATCTTTCTTCCTCTTGGCTGCACACCATCATTTGTAGTCTGCTCCATCTTTCACATCCATAGCATTACAGGAAAGAACACTACCTGTAGTTTTTTTTAATCCCACCTTGCAAAACAGAGGTGCCCAACTCAAGGCAATGTGCATACTTAATATTCCTGCCTATTTTCCTCACAGCCCTGTGGGTTGGGCCAAGAGAGTGACTGGCCCAAAGTCATCCAACCAGCTTTTAATTTTGATACAGTAGACATCATGACATTGGAACATTTTTTCCCCCAAATTCATTGCTGCCTACCAAGTGCTACTCTGCAGCATATTTTTTATCCTGCTTCCTTCATTATTGAGTCAATTCTGAAAGGCACAAGTAGTCCACAACACCTCAGAATCTTCACTGGCAGTTCTAAGGCTGGCCTCTATTCTTATTAAATTCTTATTTAATTGTAGCCAATTGACTTTGATTAGTAGAGTTTGCAGAAAATTTCCTTTTTCAGTTATTGGAGTAATATCAATGTAACACAGGTGCTTGGTGTTTCTTCCTCTGGTTTTAAAACTCATCTTCCAATCTGGTCTCCTTCAATAAATATCCAGCATATAGGTTGAATTAGGGAAGCCGGTGTCTCTCCACATTCTATCAGGAATGTGGCTTCCTGACTTGTGTGAATTTCATGTGAAGACTAAGATGTTCTGGTATTCCTTTTTTCTTAAGCACACTCCACAGTTTAACATAGCCAAAGATGTCTCTATAATCAATGTACGCCCCAATTTCTTTTTGCTATTGATCCATTATTCAGTATGGATTAGCAATGTCTCTTGTTTCTGTCTTTTCTAATGCAAGCTTGAACATCTGACATTTCCCTCTCCATTCAGGGCTCTAATCTGTTAGATAATCCTAATTATTTTGTTAAATGTGAAATTAAGAATACTGTGCAACAGTTTGCTCTACTAACTCTCTTTGGTACTGGTGTGTAGAATAAACTCATCCAACCTGGTGTTCACTCTGGCATTCTCCAAATTTGCTGTTCAATTAAAATCTTTACTAATTGCTTTCAATTTAAATCATCTAATCCCTAGCAACTTAATCACTACTTTAGCACTAGAGGTTCTTGTAAATAGAGAATATCTTCTCAGATGGTAATTATCCTTACCAAATAGAATTTCCTTCCACTTTTGCTTGATAGTCTTTTGAATTATTACTGTTTGTCAACCATATCTTTAAGCAAACCAATTTGAGCTTGAAACTTTGAGGTAAGAGATCTTTTGGAAAATATTCTTTGTTTTTGCATGTCTGTTTCATCTTCAATATCTTCACAGATGTGATACGACTAATCTCTTCCAACAAATCTCTTAAATTCTTTCATGAACTCTCAGGTTCAGATTCCCTTGCAATTTCCAGTCTATACTGACATTCATCTTACTTTATTATGTTGTTTAATCTTTGGCAGGTTTTTTTCACATTAATCCTTAACAACTTCGACTTCATTACACAGTTCCTCCTGCTTCTGGGCAGTAGGTCTTCAAAGGATGGATATATGAAAAGCAAGCATATATTCTCTTTAAAGTATGATCAGATAGTCATTCTATTGTCTAGCATGTTTTGGTTCACAAACTAAGACTTAAGCCTTTTGGTTTTTTCTTTTGAATCCTAAATGCTTTGACATTAGCTGCAGTCTAAAAAATCCAAACATGTCATGAACCAACTCTCTGACAGTCTTTTAAAACAAGTGAGTTTTGCTGGCTATAAGAAAAATCCCCAAATCCATCTTACAGCAATGTCTTTATTAGGCCATCACACAAATATGCAATCTTTTAAGAACGTTGTTTAAAAACTCTGTTGTTTGGGGACAATCCTAAGTGCTGTCAGTCTTAACATATTACTTGCTAACAGAAAAATAAGCTAAGAACTGGCTAGGTTTTGATGAGCGGCTTCTGTCCATTTTGACCATATCAGCATCAGTCTTCCTTTTTCACATGAACACAGACTGTATAGTCAGAAGACAGCAATAACTAAATGTCTTTGGCATCCATGTCACATTTGAAGACCAGCTGTTATTACCAATATGGGGGAAATAATGAAAAATTATTGAAGGAGAGTTCTACATGATCTGTCCCTGTGCAGCACCCTGTTCTCCATTAATGCATCTACTGTGAATATTACTAACAGTCACGTTAAATTGTCAAAATGATGCTGAGATATAGTTGGCGTTCCAGTCCTTACCTTCTGGGTACAATTTGCTCCACAAGGCAAACAACAGAGATAGCAAAAGAAAAACTATTGGCATATAATTAGGTACATATGTGTGTATATGAGTGCACGTGCATATATATGTGTATATGCCATTTATAGCCAAGTTAAATGGAACAAATTCGAAGAGCTTAACAATAAAAGTACAGCCTGCATTTATAGCAATATTAAATCATAAAACAGGAAAAAGGATCTCACCCCAAATACAAATATACAGTACATGTGGATTTATTTAAAACAGATACAAAAAAGCACAATAAAATAGATTTATCCTCCTTAGACTGTTATGTGGCATTAAAGATCAGGGAGGAGAAAAGCAGTTGGGGGTTTGGCTAGTCCTAAGGCATTTGCCAGTATATCGCTGGCTAGAGTAAAAATAATGATTGGTTGTAGGGCTGCAACATGTATAATTCTGGTAGCATCCGGTCCTCGCCAGCTAAGGTGCTACCTATGGAAAAGGTCCCAGGGAGGAAGAGGGACCCTCAGAGGAGTTTCTTTTGGGCCTGCCCTGGCTCCATCATGATTGGTAGCAAAAGGCTTCCCCTTTCACAAGCCCTTCAGGGAGCTCTCCTTTAAGGCTAAGGTGCCCTTAAAGAAAGGGGCAACTGAAGCAACTCCCAAGAGGAAAGGGCATCTGACAAATGCCCTGTCAGAGATGAATTGTTCTTAGGGTTCAGGGCAACAGGACAGCCAGGGAGATGCCAATCCCACGGTATTGGGTATTAGGAAGCCTTCCCTGCAATTGCTAGAATTGGGCACAGCAATTTTCTGTAGTGTCACATGAGAGAAATAGCTTATTGCTCTAAGTAGCTGGCTCTCTCAGGTCTCTGTGGGCCTCACGGAGCAATGAGTAAAGAGACACCTGCAACTTGTAACTGTCTTGTCAACTTGGAGACATGCCTCTGAAAACAGGAGGGCAAGCAGTCTGCCATGTAGATACAAACAAAACTTTGGACCCACATGGCCGAGCTGTCCAAAATTGAGGGGTTGTTTCAACAATTATGGACAACTGGCATTGCAACCTGGAGACAGCTACCCACTTTGAGAGAAAGGGTTAAACTTGTTTGCAGCCATGAAATTACTGCCCCTTTATCTGGCATCAGACAGAGGAGAATTCAGCACAGAGATTAGTCAGGAGGCACACGAAGGAAGTTCAGGGGACCCTGAGAGGAAGTTAAGAAAGGCAGATATCTTGGACAAAAGGTGGCTATGAATAGTGCAAAGTGCCAGGGTCTTTGGGACAACACAGGAAAGAACCCAGCAGAGAAAGCAAGGTCACCTTTCATCTAGAGTTTGGGATGGGCTGATGTAGAAACTCAGCACTCTGACCCAGCAGAATTGCCAAGCAGTGGAACTGAAACCATGCTGGGTCAGAGAACACCCATGAGAAATAAGCCATTAGAATGATTAGAAGGGATGGTTGTAACAGCTGTTTTGGAGGGAGATTTTGTCATCATTACAACAAACTAGGCAACGTAGTAAACCTCTGCTTAGAGCTAAACGCACAGTAACAAGACAAGAAGGTGCTCAGCATGGCACCATGAAATGAGGCAATTCTGCATCATTTTCAGCGCAACAGACTTAAAACTGTTAGCCACTTGCCTTTTTTTTACTTAACATACAAAAGTCTTATGATATCTACTTCCCCTTTTTAGTCTCTTTTGAAGCCAGCAGTTGATAAAGGGCACTTTCCTTTGTATGCCTGCAAAAGCAGCAGCTATACAGTTAAACCCTGTCTCAGCAATGGATGTTTGAGTAAGTACTGGCAGCCAAAGCAGAAGTGGAATGCAGCTTTCATGGAAGAACAGTATTACCTGGGCAGGGATGTAATAGCAGAATGGATGTAGAGCCAGCAAACTAAGAGCCAGCAATAAGCACAAATCCTTGTTCTGCTTCTATCTACTTCCCCTCCTATTAAAAAAGGCCTTAGCTCTATGTGGCAACAGCGTTACAAAACTATGCACTGGGTAGCAGATTTGCTGAATGGAGAGTGCTAGATGCTTCTTCTCAATACAATAAGATGTACAAACATCTCCCTGAGGAGACACGGAGACTCCCAAACTGGACTACTGCAGTGCCCAGACCAATTAGTCAAAATACCTTGACCAAGACCTGAGCAGAAGACTGGACAATTCCCTTAGCCCCCACACTGACATTCTTTCTCTCTTGATAAAAGCACCTTGCTACCTACGAGCAAGTGTCCGATTAAAGTGCTTGCGTCTTAAGGGACCTGGTTATCCCTCTCTTCATCTTACCTTGCAGAAAGCAGGGGAAGATGGGAAGAAGTTCTGCCGGTAGAATGGTTTAGGCACACAGCTGGAGGAGGATCTGTACATCTCGTGGGTGTCAAGAGAAACTAGTGGCCAGACTATCCAGCATGGCACTGGTTCACCCACAACCAGAACTCACTTCCCTGCATTTGAACGACCCTCTATGGACAACTTGACTTCCTGGGGGATAAATGAAGGGCGAAGCAGGGGTAAACGAGGCTCCTCCACTAATTTTTGAAAGCTGGGACCTGCCCAGCCATATACAGAAATGGGTTCCAGATAGGGGGATTCCTGGGATAAGCCTAACACTCCTACTCTTCTCTGTAATGGAGTCTTCTCCCTCACCTGACCTTGTGGCTCCCGAAGGATCAGTCCACTCTGCTCTGGCTTCTCTTCGATAGTGCCCTGCGAACTACTCTGTGGAACCAACTTCCCATTCAGGCTTTGTAAACTGATGGAAATGCAAACATCTCCCACCTGAAGCTTATGACAAGGGAGGGAGAAAAGCCGAGCAGTCCTCTCTGGGCTGCATGATGACCACCCTTGACCATACACAAAGAAAGGGTGCTCAGGGGGGACATCAATGGTCACTTTACTCTGCTGCTCTCCCACTACAAAATGTAGCATTACAAAGCCCTGCCAGGGGCTTTCCTGAATGTCCACCACTGTGCTGGAATCAATCTTGAGGCCGCCACTCACCTCTGCACTACGCACAAAGTCTTGGGTTTGAAGATCCTCGACTCGCTTGAGTTCTCCAGTAGCCAACTGAATAATAGCTCCTTTCATGAAGTGAGAGGGCAACTGGCCCTGGGAGTGGACAAAAGCTGCTTCCGGCTGCATCTCTTGGGGTGGTACATCAGGGCTCACTCTTTCCAGGCCCTCCTGAACTGTAGGCTGAAGGGGTCCTAAGACTACTTTGCCATTGACCAGAGTCAACCTTTTGACAGCTTGCCTAGAGTAGAGTTGCTTCTCGGGAGACTTCGCAGACAGTCTTTGCAAATGGCTCTTCTCAGCAGCAACTTGTACTGGGTTTCTCCCTGACTCCTCTTTCTGCTCTGCAGCATTACGATGAGACAGGTTAAGGGGGCTGAAGTTATCTTTCTGCTCAACAGGACAAATAGGATATTCTGAAAGAACTCCCACTACTCTCTGCACTTCTAGGTCTGGGGTACTTGGCTGAGATGGCACCGATACCTCCATTCTCAAGACCGGAGTACTTCCACTGTACTCTTCAACAGTCCTTGGCCACTGCCCTTCAGCATCGCTTTCCTTTGCCCCCAAAGCAGACCTTTGTGGCCCATTCATTGTGAATCTTTTGGGATCAAGCTGCTTCTCCTGCAAAGATTGGTCTGAGTTCAGACCAATGGCAGCCTCAAATGTCGAGTAACCTGCTGGCACACGGGACATCTGGTAATAAATTGGAATCTGACCCTGCGAAACATCCAGAAGGTGGCCTCCGATATGAGGCTGCAGAGGGCCTGAGGGTGAAACAGAGGCAGAAGTTTTGCCAAAAGTGTGGGTCACCTGTGAGGGACCCGAGTCACTGGACAGGAGATTTGATGCATAGGGCACAAAGTGAGGGATGTGAGAGGTGGTGAGGCCAGCTGAAGAAGACAGCAAGTGGCTGGGGAGGAAGCCATGAGGCACAGCGTAGGGCAGTGAGTAATGCGACCCCACAAACTGCAAAGGGCTGGCAGGGAGCTGCGTGTAATGGACGGGCGGATAGGGGACTGCTGGATGCTGCCCTTGCTGCTGCTGCTGCAGCAGCTGCGAGGTCAGGCCGTAAGCAGCAGGCAGCGGGCTCACGTTCACCACCGGGGCGAAGGTGGTCGGGGGCGCGGCCACCTTGTACAAGCCGTACTGGTCCACGGTCAAGCCGCCCAGAGTTTCGCTGGGATGGTCGCCCCCGCTGGGTTCGCTGTAACGCGAAGGCGCGCGGCCCGGTCTGCCCGCCGCCGCCTGTGACCGCTCTGACGAGGCCTCCCCCGCCACCGCATCGCGCTCGGCGGACCTGGCCGGTTCCTCGCCGTCGCCCCCGCTGGCGGACGCCGGCAGCTCTCGCTTCTTGGGCGGGAGGCGACCCTGGCCGCGTTCCTGGGCCGCCCGCATGGCGCTCGCTGGCGGAAGCGGGGGGGCTCACCTGCGGAGGCAAAGAAACCAGCACTTTAGAGGCTCGGAGGCCCGGAGGGCGGACGCCCGGCACCCCCTTGGCTCACCTGCCGCCTGGGCGCCCACCTGCCGCACTTCTGCCGCCGCCGCCGCGCCGCGACCGGCCTCCATCCCGCTGCTGACCCGGCCCCGCCCTCCGCTCTCTCGGCGCGCCGGAAATGCTTCGGATGTGATGCCAGCGAGGCGCGAGAGGGCGCGCCGCGATGACGTCACTCCCCAGCCGGCCGTCGCCGTAGCAACTCCACAGGAAGCAGCTGGGACGTGACGCTACCGCCGCGCGCTGGAATCTCACTCGCCGGGACCGCGATTTGCTTCGAGTAGCCGGCGAGCTGCTCCGATTCCTCACGGGATGGAGCCCGGTCAACCCGCCTCTCATGGCTTAGTTCCGCTCTTAAGCTGAACTCTGCCTAACAGTCTCGCGCCGTCTAAGGCCGCTGCGAGCGCCCCCACCGTCCCCCACTCCGGCGAAGGGCAGCTCCGGACAAACCTTCCGTGCCAGCGGTGGACACGCGCAGCCACCGCCGGCCTCGAATCTTGTCTGGACGTTTTCTCCTCCCCGCGCACCTTGCCTGGGACGGAGCGTTCGGGCTGGGGTTTTCCGCTCCTTGCCCAGCGCGCTGGAGGCTGCCGCTCGACGACCGAACTTTTAACCGTAACGCCCTTGCCCCCCTCCTCCCCGAGGGGCAGAGGGACCTGTTCCGGAGGGCGGGGCCGTCCGCGACGCCTCTTCACACTAGCGCAGCTCCCATTCGTCCCGCTTCACAGGCGCCCAAGAAGAGATGTGCCCCGGACGGAACCTTCATACTCGGCAGCGACTTCCAGTCGGGCGGTTATGGTGGCGCGACAGCCGCGGTGACTCGGCAGGCGTCTGACGTCATCAGTGCCTGCCGCGGAGCGGTCTTCGTGTTCCCCACCTCGGACGCCTCCGCTTGAGAAACGAGTCCTGCGGGCGGGTGCCGCAGTCGCGCGCGCGGCGAGAGTTGCCGGGGCTCCGAAAAGGGGTCATCCCGGGGGCCGCCCGCCGAACAGTCTTAGGCGAACTGCGGCCTCCAGACGGAGATAAGCCAGCAAGTGCCGGCCGCAGAATTCCTCCGCCTGCGGTATCGGTGCTTTGGTTCCGCCGCCGCCATTTTGGATGCCAGGCTCTTGCCGCTGTCGCCGCCATAGCTGCAGGGACCCGGCCCGGTGAGTGTGCGCTCGGGGAAAGGCGGGGGACTGTGACGGACCGACCCCCGACCCCCAAGGCGGCCGGTGCGTCTCAAGTCCCGTCTCGCGGCTGGCCGAGCTTTTCTAGGCGTCTTGGCCTGGCCGTTTTCCGCAGGGGAGGCCCGGGGCCCGGACTCGGCTCAGCCCAATACCGTCTCCGGCCGTCGTGCCCCGGAGAGCCGGGCCGGCCCCGAGGACACAGCCCAGGCCCACCTTCGCTGTCCCGCTCGGGGAAACCCGGAACGACGGCGTTGCCGGGAGGGCGGTTCTCCTCCGGAATAGTCGGATAGCTATGAGGTCGTCAGCGACTTCCGACACTGGGACCGGGACCGGGGATTTTTCTCCGAGGAGAAGCAGTTTGCGTTCTTTTTGATCGTGTTCACCTGAGTGGCCGTTTTGCAAGTTCTGAGTGTTCTGGCTACCCCTCCCGCCTTAGTCCAAGTGGTTCAAAGCCTCAATCTTTCTGATTGCCTTCTTCCAGCTCATTCCTTTTTCCAAGATCGGCATGTACAATTTCAGAGCAATTGATTAGCTATGAACCTGAAAAACTAAGACCCACAAAGAAGGGAAGGAGTTCCTTCCAAAACTTTGAAGATAAAAGGAGTTAAAGTTAAATGTTACGATTATCGTATTGATCATGGGTTACCTGCCATGCTTTTGGTTTAAGCACTTCTGTTGATCTTGCCACGTGGGAGCATCTTGTGACAAAACTTAAGTTTATTTGCAATACTGGATATTGCGATGTGAGTATTACGATTCTCCTCGGGCTCAGATATCAATGATTTGAGCATTCTCTTGAATTCATGGCTCCTGTTAGTAGCAGCTCAGGCCTATGGCCTATGGCCTTCAGCTGGTACCCCCAATTTTTGGAGACAGCAGTAATTTCCTCATATTATCTTGTTTTTTTATTACCACAACACATTCTACATGAGGCCTCCTTTGATGATAATTCAAGAATTGAATTAGTCCAGAATGCATAGGTGATAGCAGGGCCTACTATAATCTGAAGATTCCAGAACCAATTAAAAGTACTGGTCTTAATCTATAAGACCAGGACTCCTAGGTACTCTCATCCAATTCGAATCAGTCCGTCCTGTGCATTCATGTCCATACCCCTCATAGGAAGGTAAGTATTGGGACAGGGAGCAGAGGCACATCTCAGTTGTGGCCTCAATATAATGGAACAGCCTCCCCCCTCATTTGCATTTGTCCCGCATCCTTGAAGAAAATGTGTGCTGCTGAGCAAATCAGACATTCTTGCTTTCATCTCTCCTCCTGTACCAGCAGACCCCAATATTTTGGGCACCGGTTGGGGACCGGTTCTATGGAAAGAGGTTTTTCCGTGGACTGGAGGATGTGTGGTTTCACATACTGCCTGCATCCCATGGATGGGGCTTCGTTTGTTTGAACAGACGGGTACCAGTCCACAGGCTAGGGTTGGAGATCCCTGTTCTATACAATTGTCTATAAGTAGATCATTTAATTTGTTCCTTCACGCAGTTTTCTGTATGTTACAGTGTTCTTTGTTTACTTTCTTCTCTGACTCAATGTAATACAGTATAATAAATCCTAAACTAATCTCAAAAGAATAAGTCTCTAAATTTTCGTGTTGTGGAGGGAAAAGCTCCTAGGAATGTGTATGATATTTTGCAGGAGCAAAAAGGGAACTTTGTCATAAGCAAACTCCTCTGAAAAGAATTTGTATCTGAAAAAATTGCCTGTATCTTTGAAAATGGATCTTGTAAAATACTATCTGGGTTAGTTCATCACAACACATTGCTGGTTTTTATCCATGGTTTGGTGAATATATAGCATGCTACAACACCAAATAAATCATAGCATACTAAGCTATGTAACTTGGTACATTGTGTGAAGCATCCTGCTGACTGATTTTGTATCCTGTGTTTCTTCAGTGAGCTCAAGGTGGTACATGTAGGAGTCTCCTTTTAATCTTTCCCCCAAGTGACCATTTTGTGACGTTGATTGGGCTGGAAGAGTAACAGGACCAACTGCAATGAATGTAATCCATGGATGAATTACAAAACTTTAACCTGGTCCCATTAGATTCCACTACCTTTCAGCATGAATATTTTGGATTAATGTAATCAATTAAATCACAGCCATAGAAGTTACATTTTAGGGCAGGGGTCTCCAAACTTGGACACTTTGAGACTTGTGGACTTCAACTCCCAAAATTCATTAGCCCGCTTTGCTGTCCACAAATTTCAAAGTTGCCAAGTTTGGAGATCCCTGTTTTAGGGTGATGCATGAATCCAGCCCTAATAACACATATTTAGGATTCCCATTACATCTTATAGAAGCATTACTGAAAGTTCACCAAGTATACCTTGGTGTACCTTCAGTAATGCTGCATCTGCTGAATGGCTCCCTAAGTCACACATTGGATCTAAATTATGAAAATAGTTTGGAAGACTGCTAATACAGATGTCTTTGAACAATCCTTTTTGACTTGGGTTAACAGAGTCCTGTCCACGAGTAATGGGGAATACATTTTAGATTTGTCATCTTAAATTTAAGATTTTGGAAGAGCTAGTCCTAACTGTAAACAAAACTTGCTTCTGGTAGCTGGGGAAGGGAATAGTTGTTAATTAACAAAGTTTTTGGATCTCATATCCATCTTCACTCATACTGAAAAACAGTATGATAAGTTTGCCCTCATGATGTGAAGAGATTGCAGAGAGTGTTGAGAGAACGCAGATATATGTAAAGAAGAGTGCTCAGAGAACATGAAGTAAACAAGTGAAATTGTGTAATAAATATACTTGTATTGATATTCTTTTAGATTTTAGACAAGACGTCTGTAATTCTGTAGTTTGGTTGGCATTGATCTAGAGAAATTGCTAGACAAATCACAGATAATTTGTAAAAACCACAAAGTAACAACCATTGGAATAATCATCCCAAAAGGTGCTTGATGGGTTGTTAAGCAAGAACCTTCTATGGCCTTGACTTTGGACTTCCTGCCAACTATCAAATTTACTTTGTTTTTGGGAAGCTAGCAGGGAATATCAGAAATCAAGTAATTGTGGCTCACTGCAATGTGATAGTTGCAAACTGGGGACCGAGCACCCAGACTGCAATGACACGATCACAGAGACCTGCAGTGGCTGCAACTCCAATCACTGGTAATAACTACCAGTCATAATTTGGTATTTGAATAGTCAGTGAACAAGTGGTCCTAACCTGAAGACCACCTGTATCTGTCTGAAACAAACATATCCATATTTTGGGCTGCTGTGAATACAGCATTGTTTTTTGTTTTTACAAGAAGGAAATAGAGATACATTCTATTTTAATTCTAGGTGGTATTCTTTGTCAGTAGTAGAGGCATTGTTATTTCCACATATCCATGGGTTGCACTCTATAGAATAGTCTGAGACTGCTGGCTTAGAATGGCAGCCCTGAATTAACCATAAGAAATACTGGAAATGGAGACAAGATTACCAAAGAGGTTGTTACTTGGGAAATTCTGCCACAGTCATATATCTGCAGCCATTGATTTCATCTATTTTCCATTTATTTTCCATTTAGAGGATGCCAGCCCCCATCAGACTCCGGGAGTTGATCCGGACCATCCGGACTGCACGCACACAGGCAGAAGAGAGAGAGATGATTCAGAAAGAATGCGCTGCTATCCGATCATCCTTTCGAGAAGAGGACAACACATACCGCTGCCGGAATGTAGCTAAATTGCTGTACATGCACATGTTGGGCTATCCTGCCCACTTTGGACAGGTGAGCCACCTTCTTTTGGAATGTTAAGCAGGCAAGCACTCACAGTCCTTGAAATCTAGACCCTGGACATACAGCATTCACCTTTGATGAGCAGCTGAGCACCTTACAGGTTTTACCCTTCTGAGTGTGGGATAAAACTTCTAGAAACCCCTACAGGGGGAGGGATACTACAGAGGAAGAGGTTCTCAGTTTCTATTCATGGCCAAAAATGTTTCTCCACATTATACAGTGGCATGGATTTTGTTTCATGGCAGCCCTTGTTACTTCAGAAAAATAGGAGAATGGGTATTATTTAGGCAAAAGGCCCTTCCCCAGGTTGATGTCTTCCAAATAAAACAAATAGGTCACAATTCCTGCCCCCAAATGTGAGATGATGCACCTTTACCTTATTCCTCATGCCATACCATTCTGCAGAATTTATCAAGCATATTGAAACTGGACTGCAATTTGTACAATGGGGGAGCAGAAGCAGCTGCAGACGCCATCCATCATTACATAATCCCCCCACCCCCAGTACATTATTTCCCTATTGCCTGATTGGTGTGGTTGCTCCTTCAAAACTGCTCATGGAGCGCACAGTGAATCTACCTTTGCAATATTTCTGTAGCAGCAGCCCCTGCAAATAAAGAAAACCAGCATCGAGGCTGCACATTAGATCTTTAAACCACACCTTACTCCTGTCAGCCTCAGTTATGCCAAAACCACATCAGTATGCAGTTAAGGTAACTTAAAGCTTTCTTGTTTAATTTCTCCAAATCCTCTTTTGAGATGGTTCTCAGAGTACTTTAAAAATATTTGAGATCCTGTGAGCCCAAGGGCAACATGGGTAATTCACATTTCTGATTTAGTAATCTTAATGTGGATATAATGATTATGCTATAGGTTTTACTTTTTCTTTGCTTGATGACCGCTGTGGATATCCTGTGGATTTTTGTTTTGGACATGGGGAGATTTGACATCCATGCTTGGTTTTCCTTTTTTGTAGTTGTGTTTTGAAAACTAATAAAAGTGAGGTTTTTGCAATGTTATAAACTGTAATTGCCCTAGAATAGGGGTTGAGCTAGCAGATTACTGTTGGTTGGTCTGGTGATTGGTAGGATTGTTCAGTTTTAATTATGTTTTTATTGAATGTTGTGAGCTGCCTGGGATCTCCATGTGAGAGAGCCATATATATATATATATATATCCTATAAGCTTATATGAATAGTGTAGAAATCTACAATCTTTTTATTGGCTTGCCAAGGCAAGGGAGGAGCATGTGGAATTGGAGATGCTTTGAGCATTTCCATTCATTTGCAGCCCAACTGACACTCATGTTATCCTTTTGTAAGGGGAATCTTGGTTTTTGGTCATTGCTGCCCTGTAGACACAGATTTTATTTCTCCAGCAGCAGCCGAGGCTGATCCAGGCATTGGAAACACAAGAGTATCAGGCAGCCAATATTCTTCAAGTTTATTCACAGCCTTGAATTTTTGGGTAGAGATCACTTTGGCCATGTAAAGATCTTCCTGTAATAAAAATGCTAAAGCTTATTCGGGCTTCCACTGTCCCCCTTATAGCTGGAGTGCCTAAAGCTGATTGCCTCTCAGAAATTCACAGACAAGCGCATTGGATATCTTGGAGCCATGTTACTCCTGGATGAGAGGCAGGATGTTCATCTCCTCATGACCAATTGCATCAAGAAGTAAGGCTGCTTGCTTTCTTGGGACTGAGGGTGGAAGTAAGAAATCTTGATCTAGTGCTCGGGACTTGATTCTGAGCAGTCTGTGAAAAGAGAAGCGTTCCTGCATAGGATATAAGAGACAGCCAGATAGTTGAGTTGAGCTGGGACAGAGCACAAACTTCCCACTCGTGACATGTAGGCGCCTGGTATATCAATATGTGCACAACGTAGCTTGGCATTCAAACTAGTGATTCTTGGCCAGAGGCTTCCAGAGACTTTAACTCTCTGTTGGTTGAGAAACTACTTCATTTGCAGTGCACACACAGTTGAGTTTGGCTGTCCAGAAACAACATCTGATGCACTTCCTCCTCCGTTCTTGGCCTCTTCCTGGCAGTCCTTTGACCCGTTGCTTTCTCCATCTGCAGTGACCTTAATCACAGCACACAGTATGTGCAGGGTTTGGCACTCTGCACCTTGGGCTGCATGGGCTCTTCTGAAATGTGCCGGGACCTTGCTGGGGAGGTGGAGAAGCTTCTGAAGACTTCTAACTCCTACCTGAGGAAAAAGGTATCTCACTGAGAGACTAAGTGGCGTTTTTCTGCCATTAGTGGCTGGTGAAATTGTCTTTCTTCTTAATGCAGAATTTGACTTACTTCAAATATCAGGGGAAGGAGGCATTTCCCTAGTTGTTGCCTTTCTCTTGGCTATGTATATCTCCTACTGCTGCAGGCTTCAAATGTTCTCTGTCCAATTTTGTAAATTCCAGAACTTGAATAAAATCCAAATAAAATCCTATTTCTTTGGGGAGCACTGAAGGGGTACTTAAAATGTGCTGATTCATTTACAGGCAGCCCTATGTGCAGTTCATGTCATCAGGAAGGTACCTGAGCTGATGGAGATGTTTTTGCCAGCCACAAAAAACCTGCTGAATGAGAAGAACCATGGTAATAATTCTTTTTAGCCACAGCATCTTTCCATAACCTTGTGCTGCAGTAGCCACATAAAATGTGGGCTCATGTGCTCCTTCACACAGGTGTCCTTCACACTTCTGTTGTCCTCCTCACTGAAATGTGTGAAAGAAGCCCAGACATGCTTGCCCACTTCAGAAAGGTGAGGCCATGTGAGAGTTTTGTGCAGTTGGGTTCCTGTTCTTGTCCTTTGAGTGAATAAGCTTCTGGTCCTGGTTGTGGGCGAGGATGTGTATTTCACACCCTGTAGACACACCCACAATAAGCGGCACCCCTTTACGCCTGTTCGAATATCTTCGGCTTGTTCCGGTTTATGAACAAATGGCCTTATCAGATATAACTGAAAGCGATGTATGCCAAGGCAGGAGCTGCTTCTGCCGCTGCTTCCATCGCTTAGCCCTGAGGTTGGAGAGGACTAGCCTTTGCCCGGCACCAGTGGATGCAAAGGGAAGAAGCCGTTGTCACTTGGGGAAGTCTGCGGTTGGGAGAGGAGAACCCTCGGCGTCTCGAGTGTCCTGGCTGCCTGAGTCTAGGCTGGTGATGGTGGTTGAGGCTGCAAGCTGAGTCTTCTCTGCCCAGTACTTACCTTCATCTCTTTTGTCCCCTTTCTCTGCTTGGAATCCTGCTCTGGTGGGTTAGAATGAAAAGGTAAGAAGGTGCTTCCAATTCCCTGCTTCTGTCCCATCCCACCCCTCAACGCAGTGCATGCTTTGCTATAAGCTGGTCGAGGCCAATGCTCTTCCTGCTGCTCTTCCTGCTCTCTGCTGGATTGACCCTGCTAGTCTAGCCTTGGAGAGACTCCTCCGCATTGCTGTAACTGCCACCCCTTGGCTATCCTTTTTCTGGTGGGTTTTCACAGGACGTGTGTAGTGGGAAAAGAGGCAGATAGGAGGATGGGCTGGGTTCCAAACCTTTCAGAGCTGAATTCAGGGGGCTCCTGTTAGTAGGAGCCACCTAGGGCTGCCGCCTTTTTTTAGTTTCTGTGCTGAGATACAGACTGCTGCCATCCAACAGTACTGCATTAAAAAATAACTCTTTTTAAGTGTTAAATATGCTGGGGAGAGGCTAAGCAAAGGGGCTTTTCTTTGTGAGAGAGTCATCAAATAGAGTCCAAAATCCAACTCTTGATATCTCTTCTTTTCAGCTTGTACCCCAGCTTGTACGCATTCTGAAAAACCTGATTATGTCAGGCTATTCTCCGGAGCACGATGTTTCGGGGATCAGTGACCCCTTTCTGCAGGTTGGTCGTTTCAAAGGCAGGGAGCAAAATCGGCTTGCTCTGTAAGGCATCTTCAGGAACCTGAAACAACAAATGTAATATTTTCCAGGTTCGAATCCTGCGGTTGCTGAGAATTCTGGGCCGAAATGATGATGACTCCAGTGAAGCAATGAATGACATTCTTGCACAGGTGAGAGGATTGTGGGCGGGTGGTTGGAAAGTCTTGGACTGGAAACCAGAAAATTGTAAACCATCCTCTGTATTCCAGGTGGCCACAAACACGGAAACAAGCAAAAATGTGGGAAATGCCATTCTCTATGAAACCGTCTTAACTATCATGGACATAAAGTCTGAGAGCGGCCTGAGAGTACGTCACTTTGGCTCTATGGGTCCCCAAGGAAAAATGGCTGTCACATTGGAGCATCGCTTTTCCAGGCTTCCTCAGGAAAACCAGAACTTTTCAGAAGGAAAAGTCTGATTGGGCACCAGTGGGATTTAGCTCTATGCTTTAATTCCTTGGTTGATCAGTGTCTTGCCTTGCGCCACCCCCACCCCCCACCCCCCCCGGCAGATATTTTCTTTTGGAGAGGTTCTTTGTGACCTTATCTGTCTGTCTGTCTCTGCAGGTGCTGGCCATTAACATTCTTGGTCGGTTTTTACTCAATAATGACAAGAATATAAGGTAAGACTATCAATGCATGTTAGGATTGGAACTGGCCTGACATCCTGGTCAGCACCAGGCATCTCTTAAGTGTGGCGAGGAACATGTTTTCTGCTCACTCCAATACAGTAGTTCAGTCTAGGTTCTTTTGCCACGATGAGAATTTTTATTGCTTAGCTGGCCAAAATTGATTCTGGGAGCCTTGATTAGATTTGGCTGCCCCTTTGCTCTCTGCGGGAGCCCTTCAGTGTGCTACAGGGCAGAGCAGCCACCATTATCTAAAGTATTCATTTTTTGTTCCTCAGATATGTAGCCTTGACGTCCTTGTTGAAAACTGTGCAGACTGACCACAATGCAGTCCAGCGACACCGGAGCACCATTGTAGATTGCTTAAAGGATCTGGATGTCTCCATCAAACGGTGAATGAAGCTGGAAGGAAAGGCCAGGCTGTGACCACAGATTGCTCTTTAGCTGCCCTGTATTTCTTCTGCCTTTTTTTTTTCTTTTTTAGCTAGTCTTTCCCAGAGAGCCAAGTACTATATCCAAAGTATTGTTTTCCCTATGGTGGCTCCTGTAGGATTCTGCCTGCTTTTTGTGTCAAGATGTCAGCAGCCCTAGAGATTTTTGGAGTAATCTACCCATTATAGTAAATTTCTTTGTCCTTTGCTCTGGAGAAAAAAAAAATGATATGCCCTAAAAATAGCTTGCAGTTTTGCTTACTGTTTAAATGTTTTGATGTTGAGAACTAAATATTCACTGAAAAACTTACCCAATTTGGAAGTCTTAGAAAAAAGGGTAGAGTTGTAAGAGCCAGCAGGGATAGGTAGGACAGAGGCCATAAAATTTAATTTTTCAAATCTCACAGCATTTTACAGATGCTACCCACAGTTTTAAAATGCAATCCCACAATTGAAAAAAATAAAATAGAAATTTTTGCACTTTTAAGATACATCAGTAATTTTCAGGTTAGGTCATATTCACTGATGTCTTTTTCATCCTTTCTAGCATTGAGGATATTGGTTTTGCATCAAAAAAGAGATCTGCCTCCTACAGAATTTCAGCTTTGTGGAATTTTGAGTTAGTTTTGGGACAGATTTGATAAATTCACTCTTTGTAGATAGAGATTTAAGATGCCAGAAGAAAGAAGGGCTGTCTAACAACTTGTCATGGCATGTTATTGAACATAAATATAAAAAAGAATGGTTATCTGATGCAGTTTTAATGGATTTCTTAATTTTTCAGTGACTACTTATTGCAAGTTCTATTGGTTGTTCATTAAGCTGTCCTAGCAAATCACTGTTGTTGAAGTATTGAAATGTCAGAGGTTGGTAGTCATTACTGCCTTGGAGATGATCTCAAAGTTTAGGAAATTATCAGAACTGGGAATTGAAATGCACACATAGTTGATTTTGCTTAGCCATTGGGGACAGGAAGGGTTCTTTCTGGGTTGGGACTTACTCAAAAATTGATAATTTCATTGGTGGGGAAACAATCTGGCAGCGCTAAGAGATGTGGCCTCTTGATTCATGCAGATGTAGGATGACACTTGAGAATGACTTGGTAGACACAAGTCACTAAGCAAGCATACCTGTGGCCCCAGAAATACTCTCAGGTGCCACGGTTCTTCTGCATCAGGTGAAGTTGGGTGTCATTTCCTGATGATACTCTATGGCTAATGAATCCATTTCATCTTTCACCTTTCACAGGCGTGCAATGGAACTCAGCTTTGCTCTTGTGAATGGGAACAACATTCGGGGAATGATGAAAGAGTTGCTATATTTTTTGGATTCTTGTGAGCCTGAATTCAAGGCTGATTGTGCATCAGGAATATTTCTTGCAGCAGAAAAGTAAGATTTCTTAAGAGCTTTCATAGATTTGTTTATGGCCAGTCTTCCTACCCATTCTAGTCCTGCCATCAACATTTACAGCATGGGTGTCCCACCGTGTGGGTTACCTGGGCCACGTTGAGGGAAAAGGAATTGTCTTGGGTCTCATATAAAATATACAATATAGTATATAAGTCACATGTTAAAAGTTTACGATCTTGTGGAGCTGCAGTATTAGCTGTCCAGGGTCCCAGGTTGGACTTGCCTGATTTAGAGGCTGTGTTGTAGGAAAGCCTGCTGACCAACTGGTTGTATAAGAGGCTTTATCTCAACTAAAAGGGCTACCTTGGTTTTTACTGGTGTCTGGATCAGAAGCTGTTGACTGGAGAGACCTTTGCACTAAGCAAGAGTTCTTCACCCTTTGCAGTGGAACTCTCTTCTTGCTCTGCCACTCCACTCTTAGCTGCTGTGTTGACTTGAACAGCTACGGAAATTGCTCTCCATTGGAGAAAGAGTGGTACATTTGTGTGCTGGAATCATGCCCTTAGGCCGTGCTTCCTGCAAGATTACCCAGATGCCATTGAGCACTGAACTAATGATAACGATGATGATCATCACTTTCCCTAGAAATCCCCCTTTGTCCCAGTGCAGGGTTTAGCTTCAGTTCACAAGTATCTGCAACCCAGTCCAGATTACTCCAGTGTTGTGCTTGAATATGTGGGGAAATATGGAAATTGACAAGCAGATAGTGGCATACAATCCTCTCTGAAAAGATGTTTGTTGATTTTCCAGATATGCTCCTTCTAAACGCTGGCACATAGATACCATTATGCGAGTCTTGACAACGGTAAGTATGGCTTCTACAGCGGCTTCACCATCATTTCATGTATGCCAGGCAACAGGCCTTCCGGTGCATCCTTGTTTAGTGGCTGCAGAGTGGGCTTGTGCTCTGCTCATCATAGACTGACTGGCTGCATTGAAAGAAGGCTAGGGCTCCTCTTGCTGGATGTAGGCAGGAGGGACCCAGTTAGCCAAGCATGCCACAGATGACAGGGGTCTACCCTGATTGTGAGTTTGCTTCTGGGTGTGATTCAAGTGCTGTCCTACATGGCCTGGGACGTTACCTGAGGGACTGCTGGTCTCCTATAATATCTGCCTGACAGGTTCAATCTGGCAGGGTTGGCATGCTTCTTCCAACTAAATGGTGCCATCTAAGTGCTTTCTCTGATCAGTACACCCTTTGGAAATTATATTCTCCTCAAGATTTGAACAGCCCACCCAACTGGCGTTTCAAAGGGCCCTGAAGGCCTGGCCCTTCACAAGGCCTTGAACAAGTGTGATTGAACGCCCACACACCCACATCTTTTCTTTTTCTTCCTTCCTTCCTTCCTTCCTTTCTCTCTCTCTCTCTCTCTCTCTCTCTCTCTCTCTCTCTCTCTCTCTCTCTCTCTCTCCCCCCCCAAAAAAAAAATCTGGGTTTGTTAGCCTCTGCTGCCTCTGTCCTTTTTATTTATGTTGTTTTCTTGTTTAAAATGTCTCTAACAATTAGTAAACTGCTCAGAGTCATTGGGAGTCAGGCATCTCATAAATTGAATAGATTATTTTTATTATTTGTAATAGTCTGCAAATAATGCAGATTATTGGAGACCATTTTAAATAGTTCATGCTTTGTCAACTTCTTTAGAAGCCCTTTCTCCTTCTCGGAACTGCATGGCCACTTAAGAATCCCTCAGCACTTTCTCTGTTTATTCTACCAATGTGCTGCGGAAAATCGCAGTAGTCTTTTACTGACGACAGCAATTGGGAATAGAATTTCCATTGCTAAGTAATGCGGTTATAAAGCACCCTCGTCCCCTGCTATCCTGATCGTACCATCATTCATTGAATCCCACCCCTATCAGGCAAGGCAATCAAAGTCAGTAGGGAAGCCAGCAGGAAACTGCAGGACTGATGCTGCTGGGAGGTGGGGAGACGAAGTGGCAGGGGCTGCAGGGTGCAGGAGTACGTTGGGGGGAGAGGCGGAGATCAGGGAGGTGCAATGAAGGTTGGAGGGTGTGTGCAGTACTGCTACAGCGGCACTCCCCAAGCTTTTTGCCTCCACTGACTGGCAGAGGCAGCAGTGGGGGGGTGTCACGCATGCAACCTAGATATCCTGCACATGGGCAAATGAAGCTTCACACACTCACCTGCCGCTTGCACGCTCGGCTCCCTGCAGGCCGGGACTGGTAGCCATCTATGGAAAGGGGGTTGTGGACCCGTGTGCATGAGAGGAGAAGATAGGCTTGTGGCCTGGCCTTTGTTGCTGGCTTTGCTGCTGACTTTCTGTGGATGCTGGCAGGGAAGGTCACAAATAGCAACCGGGGGTGGGGGTGGGGGGTGGCGCGGCAAATTAGTTGCCAAGTGCCCAGATCTTGATTGTGCCTATGAGAGGATGTTGGAATGGGCAGAATGCTGAGGACTGGTCATAGCCACCATTTGTTCAGTGCCATCGTAACTTCCAACAGTCACTTACTGAGCTGTTTTGAGGAGAGTTGGACTATGGAATTATGCAAATTATATTATCCTGGTATAGCATTTTATTTTATCAGTTTAATCACTTTTATCTGACCACTTGGAATCAGTCAGATTGTAAGTGGCTGATAGAGTTGAACTTTACATTCTGTTATATTTTTATATAACAGACACACATACATACACACGGGTATATAATTTGCTGGTCCAACATCTGTAGCTTCCCCAATAGAAACTTCTTACTAAGTGCCAAACCATGGCTAAGGTGTAATGCCATCACTTTTTCCCACCCACTCCAGGCAGGGAGCTATGTTCGTGATGATGCTGTGCCCAACCTTATCCAGCTCATTACCAACAGCATGGAAATGCATGCCTACACTGTACAGAAACTCTACAAAGCCATTCTGGGAGATTATTCCCAAGTAAGTCCTGTGAGGGTGGGCAGGAACACTCTTTTGATTGTCTCCAGGTAGAGAACATGGCTGAACTGTCACCTTTCATTCTCCTTTGCTAGCAACCCCTGGTACAGGTAGCTTCCTGGTGCATTGGTGAATATGGAGATCTCTTGGTATCCGGTCAGTGTGAGGAGGAGGAGCCAATCCAGGTTTGTTGACTGGAGAAGGGAAGAGGATGATTGTGGTTTCTGGGGTGTGAGCTTTTGGCCAGGTGGCTGCTTTCCCTGCTTCCTTACCCCTGTCCAACCCTTTGGCTTGCCCAGGTCACAGAGGATGAAGTCCTTGATGTTCTGGAAAGTATCCTTGTCTCCAACTTGACTGCATCAGTCACACGGGGCTATGCCCTCACCGCCATCATGAAACTGTCAACACGGTTCACTTGCACAGTCAAGTGAGTTCTCTGGGGTATGGAAGGGGTTTGCCTTTGCAGCAGAGTCCTAGTGCTCAGCTGAAAAGATTCTGAAAAGAACCAAACTCTCCAGGAAGGTGGCATTTGGAAGAGGAGTCTCCAGTGCCATGTTCTCTGTTGAACCTCAGAGGAAAACTTGGTGAGAGGCCAGATGTTTCCATGGGCAATCCATTCAATGCCACGGTAGTTGTGTCTCGAACCCACTGTAGCGAAAAGCTTGCGACTGGCAGGCCTGCTAAAGTAAGCTCTTTGCTACCTTCACCGTTTCTTCTCTTTCTCTCTCTGCAGTCGCATTAAGAAAGTGGTCTCTATATATGGCAGCAGCATTGATGTGGAGCTCCAGCAGAGGGCAGTGGAGTACAACGCCTTATTTAAAAAGTATGACCACATGAGGTGAGTACTGGAGGCCCAAGACTGGTGGTCTTGTTGCCTTTCCAAGCCCTTCATTGTCCAGTGGTGCACTTTGAGATGCACGTGATAAGGCTGAAGAGTGACTCCTGTTGAAAGATAGATATGATATCACAGCTCTTCGTGCATTATCTTTGCTTAGTTGGGTATCCTGCTGTCCTAAAAGAATGAGCAGCTCTGTTGAAGAGCAAATATTTCTTTGGAGGATAGTTATTGTCTTCTAATTTTGTTTACAAGTCACATTTCCTGTATGGGCAGATAGTAGTAGACATCATAAGATTATCTAAGAAACCTGAAATTTAAGAATATTTATCATGCATTTCTCAGTATCAATTGTAACTGGCCACTTCCTAAATTCTTCACAAAACTACATCTCTGGCTGAGTTCACATAGCCTAAGACATGTCCTAAGACAAGATAAAGTAACACTGTTTTTGTGCAGTATGTTGTGCCAAACAGAATCCCCTATTATTGATCTGTTTGCTATATCCTAAACACACATCACAAGTGCCTGCCACCAGCTGAAAGAGCTTAACTGGGGGCATGATGTGCCTCTGCTACAAAAAGGCAAAAAGGCTTTTTTTTTTTTTTTTTGCTATTCTTGTCCCTTTATCAGAGAGACCCTCTGCAACAAGGCAATTGCCTTCTACCCCAGTTCTCCATGTAAATAGAACCATAGGATTTGGTTACCTTGCTCCCTTACAGGTCAGCCCTGCTTGAACGCATGCCAGTTCTGGAGAAATTGGCAGCTAACGGTCCTACAGATGTTACTCAGCCCAATGGGGAAGCAGAGCCAACCATCTTGGAGACCAAGCCGCCTCTGTCCAGCCTGCCACCAGCCAGCCAGGTAAGAAAAGTGAACGTTATGTGGAATTCACGCTCTCAACAAGAGTGGCTGCAAGAGTGACTTAAACTATACCGTAAGATCAGAAATCCCCCTGCTTAGCTGCTTCCCTACTTCTTCTGAGTTGCATGCTCTTCTGTCTAGATAGATTAATGGACTGCTATCTCCGTGTTTTTTGTTAGGCCAATGACCTGCTGGATCTTTTGGGAAGCAATGACATCACTCCTGTCATATCAACGGCCCCTTCCAGCAAGGCAGCTTCTGCTGGTGGGGAGCTGCTGGACCTCCTTGGGGATCTCAATCCAACAACAGGTGAAATCCTATGTTCAGGTGGGAGAAAAACCGAATGGTGGGAAGCCCACTTTTGGGAAGCCATAGGGCTTTCTTTGTTGCTTTTGCAGGTCCTGCAGCTCCTGCCCCACAGATACCACAACCTCCATTTCTGTTGGATGGACTTTCTTCACCACCCATCTTCAATGATATACCTTCTGGTGAGAATGTAGAATGCTCTGGACATGAGGAGCTAGGCTGATATATAGAAGGATATATCTTAACATATAGAAATGTGCATCGCTTGTTTCTATTGAAGGTATTTCTCAAGATGACTGAGAACCCCAATTAAAAACAGGAGTGTATTGCTGATCAAACCTACTCCAGCAAACAGGCCAGCTTTTTGTGGGGTTGTGTAATATTGATTACCAGAGTCTGGTTTTCTAGAGCAAGCATGGTGTCATGGTGAAGGTGTCAAGACTAGAAACAGGAGCCTGTGATTTCTAGTTCCACCTTAGGCACAAAGCCAGCTGGATGGTCTTGGGCCAGCCTTAGGAAGGAGGCAGTGGCAAACCCCTCCCAAAAACCTTGCCAAGAAAACCTTAGGGACCAGTCCAGGCAGTTGCCAGCACATCATCCCAGAATTAAAAGGAGAATGAAACAAAAGCCAGGCTTTCTGCTGCAGCAGATTCCTCACATCCCTGTCTGTGAGGGTGTTAGAATCCAAGCTTCTAAAAAGTAAGGGAGGTTGTAAGCAGCCCCAGGACTTGAGCAGTGCTGCTTCTCCACAGGCATTCCTCCAATCACAGCCTACAACAAGAACGGGCTGAAGATTGATTTTGCTTTTGAGCGCTCCAACACCAACCCCAGTGTCACCGTCATCACCATACAGGCCTCCAACAGCACTGATGTGGACATGACAGATTTTGTTTTTCAGGCTGCGGTACCAAAGGTGGGTCAGGCCTTTCAGTGGGGGTAAGGCTAACCTGAGATGTGGTTTGGCCATCAGAAACGTGCTGCTAGCAACCGTGCAGAATGTTTCTGTGTGGGCATGGCCTGGAAATTGGCATGGCTCCCTTATTTGTTCTTCTCTAGACATTCCAGCTTCAGCTTCTGTCTCCGAGCAGCAGCAGCATCCCAGCATTTAACACAGGGACCATCACACAAGTCATCAAAGTCCTGAATCCGCAAAAGGTACCCAAGTGAGGCAGCTCTCCAGCCTCCCTTCAGATGGCCTTTAGCGGGGTGGTTCAGTTTGAAGAGAGGCACAAAGGAAGCAAGAGAGCCTTGGGCAAAGGAAGATGCAGCTTTTGCTTCTTCTTCACTTGACTCCCTCTCTTGGTATCTTAACTGGCCAGGGCTGGACATTGGCTCCTCTCCACCCCCTGCTTAGTTTTCACCTCTCTGGTTTTTTGCAGCAACAGCTCCGCATGCGGATCAAGCTGACCTACAACCACAAGGGCTCAGCAATGCAGGACCTGGCAGAGGTCAACTCTTTCCCCCCCCAGTCCTGGCAGTGAGCTCTGCTCTCCTCACCCTACCTGGTTGGCCAAAGGAACATTGGGCAGAGCCTGCGACTCCAGAAGTTCCCCAGCCTCCCCGTGGCTGGGGCAGCTGCTGCTGCTGCTGCTGCTGCAGCAGAGGAGAAGGAGCACTGACCTTGCTCATCCTGAAGCATTTCTTTTTCGAACCTTGCGCACTCTCTCTTCCCCCTCCTGAACTGCAGAGCCCCATCCACCACAGACGCCACGTTCCCTTGTTTGGGGAAGGGGGGGGGGCACATTGGGACATGTGCTCTCTCTCTCCCCCTTCCCTGAGAAGGGGGCTACTGCTGCTGCTGCTGCTGCTGCTATTGCCGCCTTGTGTCCAGCAGATGGTGGGTGAGATGGGCTTGGGTTTGGCTTGGCTCCTTCTTACCGGGTTACCATCTTTAGACGCTTTTGTTCAAGGAAGCTGGTGCCCTTCTTTTCTCCTTGGGTTCCCCTGACGTTGGGGCCCTTTTCTACACATGACTGCACCCTTGGTGAGCAGTGAATTGAGCCCTGTATGGATCTGCTGTTCTGGACAAAAATGCTGCTTAGAGGATTTGGCAGGACATTAGGCAGTGAAGCCAAGCCCATTTTGGGCCAGTGCCTCTTTGAAGAAGCATCATGATGGACAAGACTGACTGCTCTAGCAAGTCATTTTTCAATGTGTCCCCACCCCAAATCTCGGACCTCCTTTTGTCTGTTCCTTGGCTGTCAGCTGTGGTAGGATGAGTAGAAAGGAAGAGTGTGTTCCTGGGCAAACGTCTTAGAGATGAAGGGGGGGGGGCATTAGCTGCAGAAAGACTCATCTCAAGACTCCACTGCAAAGCTGCTTCCCGCTCCGAACCCCTCCCCCCTTTCATTTCCGGAGTCTGTCAGTCCTGGGTTCCATTTGAATTTGTTCTTCTGGGACATTTGTGTTGTATCTGTAATACTGGCACTGAAATAAAGACCATCTGGTTTAATGAGATGTCGTGCTTTTAATAACTGGTTTGGAACTTCATGTCCCAAGTGGGGATGCAGTGATCCAAAAGTTCAGCAAGATTTCACGAACTAGTCCTAGTGGAGAAGTGAAAGACTAAGAGAAGTGTTTATAAAGGAGTCCTTTGTGTTCCTATCCTGGATCCCTGCCTGCTTTGCAGAAAAAGCAATGGATCTGCTTCTAGTAAGTATGAGGGGTCTTTGTTTTCCAAGGACTGGGCACCGTGGCGTAGCAAATCTGTACATAATACAGTTTGATTATCAACCAAGTTGATAGTATTGCACTCCTTCCCCAACAGACTGGTGCTCTGAGTCAACTCCGCCCTCCACCTAGGATTTATGATGTTACCACATAAAATATTTTTACTACCCATGCTGTCTTTTATTACTCAATTCAAACAAAAGCCTTTCCCAAAGTTCTGGCGATAGTTGGGAGGAGCTGCTATTTTACTGGTTGCTCCTTTCCTAGTTGCTATCAGGCTTTAGGACTCCCACTGCTCATGCTAGTTTGTGGATACAGCTAGGCCTTGACTTAGGACATTTATTATGATCAGAAAGGGCAGTTTATGGGCCACAAAGTACTTCTGACAGGTACAAGGCTGTGCCCATACAATCACATCACCACATTTCAAGTGCTTGGCAACCAGCTCACATTTACATCAATGGCCAAGCCCCCACAATCACCATTTGCAATGTTTTCTGCTGGCTTCCCCACAAAGTCAGTTGAGAAGCCAGCAGGGAAAGATTTCAAGTGAAAGGGATAAAGGGAGCTGAAATCCTTAGAGGGCTGAGGGAATGGAGCTGAAATTTTTCAGGATTTCAGCTCCGTTCCTGGACTCCATTGAAGGATTTCCCCTCCATGCATGAGAGTAGCTGAAATCCTCTGGTGGGTTGCAGGAACTTTTGAGAGCAAAAGGGTTGCCTGCCAAGAGGATTTCATTTCCAAATGGGCAACTCGTTCGCTCTGTCTACTTAACCCAGGAAAGTGCTTGAAGTCTACAACTGAAAGTACCAGTTGTACTTGAGCAGAGAATGAAAAAGCTGTCACACTATTTCACTTAAATGACTGCTTCACTCAACATTTGAGATTCTACATCCAATTGTATTTGCACATTCAAGTTTGACGATTAATCCTGGCATGTTGGGTACATATAATCAATGCTTCTACCAGTGGCTGCCGTGAGGAAAGCCATGTCCAAATGAGAAGGGTAATTTAGTCCATCTGCTTATGTAATGAGACATGATTTTTGTGATGTGCCTGAATCTCCTTCAACTCTTGTATAAACCCATGTGCTGCAACTGGAATTAAGCTTTGCAATCCAAAACAACAAGATTTGAGCGTTCGTAGAGTACCTGTACGTGATACATGCTTGAAAGAAGTTATTTTGTCACTTAGTTTTTACTTAATAAGTAAAACAGAAATTGGGTCAGAAAGTCCAATTTGCCACAGCTGGATCTCACATCTAAGACTTTGTCTAGTCCAGCTGTTGTGTCTTAAATAAATGTTAAATGTTTAAATATATAGCACAATTATAAACCAAATTCTCAGATCTTGTAATAACTTGTGCTATACGATAAGTTCAAGATAGACTGAGCTGAAGGGGATGCGCCTTTTGGTCAGGGGCCAATCCCATCTTCACATGGCTCTGCAAAGAAGCTGATGAGCACCAGATGCTGAGTGCTAAATGTAGCAGCCTCAGGACAATCTTTCTCAGACAAAGTTGGCCCTGGATAATCTTTGGCAGTCTTATGTGCTGCCCTAGATATGAGGCAGAACCAAGGGGGCAGTTTGGAAAATACAGGCACATGGTCTCCCCAGAAGGGTAGAGGAATACAGATCTTTCAAGCTCTTCAGTCTTCAACAATCCACCTATGGAACAGAAGTTGCCTTCAGAAGTTGTGGGAGCTTCATCACTGGAGGCTTTACGAAGAGATTGGACTGCCATTTGTCAGAAATGGTGTAGGGTCTCCTGCTTGAACCGGAGGGTTGGAGTAGATGGCCTACAAGGTCCCTTCCAACTCTGTTAATCTGTAAGCCTCTGCACAGCAGCTACATCCTCCCAGCTCTCAATTGGAACCTCGTGGAGACTTGAAAAAATGGCTACAGCAAGACCCCAAAGAATTGGTTCCTAGGGATCGCCTCCGAGCTGGCAGTTTCTGGACGAGGGAGAAGCAGCAAAGGGGGTCGCTGGCTTTGAAGGCGAGTTCCTGCAAGATCCAGGGCAGAAGTGCTTGGGCGGGGGCGGGAGGCCTTCGGGGGTGGGGGGCACAGTTTTCCTTCCCGCCCGACCAGGCTGGTCCCTCTGGGTTGCTTTGACTTGACGGTCCCGACTGATTCTGAAGCCACCCATCAAAAGGGAGACCGCGGCGGCCGGCGTGAAAAGCCTCGCAGATATTGTTGCTCCAAATCACCTGCAGCCGAAGCCGCCGCCGTGCCAACCATTGTGGCAGAAGAGCGCTGGCGCCGAGCCGCGGCCTACGCTTAGCCAAGCCGGGCACCGGGTCCTGGGCTTTCTCCCCGTGGCTCCGCTGAAGCCGCCGCGTGCCCTTCCGGACTGCTCGCGGTAAGTAGTCCCGCGCCGAAAGGAGGAGGAGACGGAGCAGGTGGGAGCAGGCTGGGCTGAGAGCTCGAGGGGCGGAAGGGGGCCTGGGGGCGCCGCCACAAGTGCCAGGCCATCCCTCGCTCTCAGCCAGGAGGGCTCGGCTCGCCTTGGCTTTCCAGACCAGCCGGAAGGCCTTTCCCGAGCCCGCCATCGGCCGCCCTTCGCGTCGGGTCCACGAGAGGCAGCTGCAGCCCTCGCCGCCGGCTCCCCACGCAGAGCCGGCAGACCCAGGACGCTCGGCCGCTTCTCCTGGGCGCCGAAAGCCGCCCTGCCCCGCGTAAAATTCCCCGCAGCCCCTCCCGGAGGGCGCCAAAAACGCCGCGGGAATCCCGACGGGACATTTAACCCTCCAGAAGTTGTGGGCTAAGCTTGAGCAAGCGGGTTGGACTAGAAGACCTCCAGGATGCCTTCCAACTCGGGTTAGTCTGTTAATCCGGCAGCTCAGTCCGCTTGGCGCGGGGCGTCGGCGCTCTCTGGCGCCGCTCCTGGGGCTCCGTTCTCGGTCCTTGCCCCGCCGGCCCGGCCCCTCCTCTCCTTTTCCGCGGGGAGCCCTGAGGGGTTCGTCCTCCGCCAAGCGGCGCCCGCCGCTCCGCCGCCCTTGTGCCGTTCTCGTCTTTCCGCCCGGAGGGAGAGCCGGGGCGATTGGGGGTTTTCAGAGGGTCTGGGGAATCTCTCGAGCTGGAGGCCAGTCGGGAGCCCCGCCAGCAAACGAGGGAAGAGCAGTGCGCCTTGGCGGGCGAAGGAACTGGGGGGTGGGGCTCGAGCCGACCTGCTCGTCGGTGAGCGAGCGCCCAGCTAAGCCTCTGCGTGGAAAGCCGCGTCCCCACTCGGTCGCAGCGCCTGCCCTCGGGGATCCCCCCCCCCCAGGATCTGGCGCTTCTCCCAGGCCTCGGGGTCTCCGCTGCAGGTGGAATGTTGGGGGGTGGGTGCTGGGTGTTGCTCTTTCGTTTGGTTAGGTTGACGGCTACTTATTATGCTGCTTTTGTATTCTCAGGCAAGTTCAAATATAATGTAAATTTGGACATAAAATCATAGGACTGGAGAGCACCTGGGAGGTCCTTTAGCCCAACCCCCTGCTCAAAGCCTTATACCATCCAGCCAAATGGTTGTCCATCTATTTTTGAAACCCTGCAGTGATGGGGACACCTGCAACCCTGGGAGGCAAGCTTAATTGTTAATTGTTCTCACTGTCCGAACATGTCTCCTTACTTCTAGGTTGGACCTCTCTTTAACAAGCGTCCATCTGCCTATATTATTTCTCATGCTGCCTTCTGGTGTCTACTTAGAGAATCCCACCTTCTCTGTGATAGGCCCTCAAGTACTGGGAGGCAGTTATCACATATCTCAAAACAGTCTAACAAGTAAAATATTTAATAAATGTTTCATAGGACAACAGCCCCCAACCTTTGGGGCATCAAGGACTGGTTCTGTGGAAGAGGGGGCATGGTTTCCCATGCTGCCTGCGTCTCACAGATGGGGCTTCACTTGTTTGTGTGTTCCAGTTTAGGCATGCCATGCCACAGCCCGGTGCCGGTCCTGTCATAACACACTTAAAATCCCAACTAAGTGATTTATTATTAAAAGCTTTGTATTTATAGCAATAGTTATTTGCCTGATAACTGAAATCTTAGGATTTTCATCCACAAGTACAATTTTTATATATCCAGAATTATTTCATCCTGGTTTGGATTTTAAAATACGGCAGATAACTTCCTCCTAGATGCACCTAGTTATACATCGTTTGTCTCACCATAATGGGTCTCCTTGCAGAGCTTAAAGTCTGAAATGACCTAGTTGCTCAGCTAGGAGGGAGGGAAGGCTGAGGCACCCAGGAGAACTCTGAGTTGATGGCCGATGAGGAAGTTCCCGGATGTTTGCTGTTCCAAGCACAATCAGATAAGTTAAGCTGAGCAGGGCATGGGTAAACCTTCCTTAATATGACACAGTGCTGACGACAATTCATCAGAGCATTTTAAGAGCACTCCTGCATTTCACTTTAAAATATATTATGATGCTGTATCATTCCAAAATTCATACTGGTCAATTGTGAGCTTTTATAACAGTCACTTTAAGTCATTGTGAGGCACTCCTATGTTACATTTATTTATTTTATTTTATTTATTTATATTGCCACCTATTAGCCCATGGCGACTCGAGGCGGCTTACACAATGTAAAACCAAAGCATACATTTGGTCAAGACAGTATCATAAATCCATGAGCAAAGCTATCTCAGAATTGTTCACATGTCCAAGCTCAGTTTTTTTGTTTGGCCATTTCTGGTTTGAAATATTAAGTATATAACTATCCTTCATTTCTTTAAGGATTTCAATTAAGCACCAGAATCTTATTTTTGTTACATTATCTTTTGTGGTTATATGCATGACAAAGGAAAAAAGTGTCTAAAAGAAAACAAATTTTATACATTTTCCAAAGTAGCTGAACATTGCAAGTAAGAAGAGAGACTCTGTCCCAGTGGAAGAATGTAGTAATGGAGGGTGAAACAAAAAATCTCTTCACTGTGTATGTAGGAAATGACTGTTTTTCTGTATTCTGTACAGTGATGGATTTGTAAGCTATACAGATGAAGATAGATGAACTCAACAAAACATCCATAACAAAGTACTTTTATGCATTTCCTTAAGGGGACAGCTCACAATTGCTACCTAACTATCCAATTCCCATACACTGGCTGGACAGCACAACTGTACTGTTCAGTACTTATAAAACAGCCAGGAACTTTATTTCCAATAAACAATCCTGCTTTGCTATTTAATCCCTTTTCAATTTTCTCCAGTACAACAGCCATCCTTCCTCATACATTGTGTGCAAATTCTCAAGAATAGTTTTGCACTGTACAACCTAATTACATTTTTCAGTGCTGAGCCAAAGTTTTAACTCTTGTCAGTTAAAAAATGTCTTTGTAGACTTGGTCTCAAGACTTTTAATTCTGAGAACTCAGCCAAGGATGGCTGAATTGAATAGGATGCTAAATTATGTTTCAAAAGAATAACCGACATTTGTTCCCCAAAAGATTTATGAAGTTCCCCCCATGGGGAGTTTTATTCTTTGCATCCTCCCCAGCAGAGGAAATGAACTATTCTCTAGCAAATTTTCTTTCTTTTTAAAAAAATAATGTTTATTGAAGGTTTTTTTTTTAAAAAAGAATATTTAAAAAAAGAGAAACGTGTTCTCATATTTTTGCAACATTTTCATAGCAGTGTACATTTCTATTGGTGTCAATTAAAGTCATTTGCTACAAGTAAATCTATAACTTGTTTCTTAAATCCTTATTTATGTTATTATTACATTTATAATACAATATTTATTTAATTATATCACTTTACATATATACATAGCTATATATACATTTATCCTTATTTCCATTTTCCCTTGTTGTTTGTTTAATCAATTTCACTAGACATCTTTGCTTCCTTTTTATACAACCATTTGTACCATATATTCCAAATTGTAAAAAACTCCCCCTCTTCCTTGTGTTTTAGTAACATGGTTAGTCTAACCATTTCTACGCATTGGTGGATTTTATTAGCTATTGCCAGGTTAGCAAATTTTCACTGAAGCAT
Organism: Notechis scutatus; assembly: GCF_049901735.1. NCBI lineage: Eukaryota > Metazoa > Chordata > Lepidosauria > Squamata > Elapidae > Notechis > Notechis scutatus. The sequence goes on along the minus strand of NC_142017.1, from coordinate 77,302 downwards.
TAACTCTAGCGGAATTCACAGGAACAATTTCATGTCAGGTTTTCATAAAGCTTCCCCTGTTGTTATTGGCTGTTCATTGAAGGTGGAGAAGTTCTATCTTTTTCATCCAGAAAGCTGATGGAACACAACTATTTTCAGAAGTAGTTAATGATTTAACTGGCTCTTAGATAGGCAGTACAGGGACGCAAATCTCAGTCTTTTGAAATCAGCTCACTCAGCGACCTGCAACAAGTTGACTTACAAGCCAGTGCTTGTCCTGTCCAAATGTCTTCTATTGCCAAAGTGATCATGAAGACCAATCAAAATGCTATGAAATTATGCATAGCCTTTCAATTATCCAGAATGCAGATGCAATTTTTGAATATTTGCCTGAAGAAATCTGATTAATATATCCATACCAGCATTTGATTCTAATCACAACCTTCATATTCCATGTGGCACACAAAGTAGTATTTTACTGTCCAATTCTCTGGTATTGAACCTTGAGTGGAATCTGGAACTATCTTATTTTCTCACCTTAAACTAAATATTTTCTGAGAACTTGCATATTCTTTATTATGATGGTTGTAGTTCACTGCCTTGAGGATTTAGGGCACCTTGGATGTATCTGGAGTGTCTTGTCAACATTTGCCCTTCAATCCCAGCAGGTGTGTTTAGTTGGTTCAGAGAGCTTGATAGCCTCCTCTTACTCTCCATGGTCCTGCCTATTACATATTAAGTGGGTGGTTAATTCCAGATACCCAAAAAGCTCCTTTATATCAGTTGACAATTTTCATTAAATATAATCCTAAATTTCTGGGATGTGATTCCTAACTATGCCATTTCTCCTGGTAGAGTTATTTGCAGGGATGTTATAATTATAAAAATAATACCCAGAGAAGCAAGATGATATTAAAAAATGAGTCCATATTGACAATATAGGTGCAGGTCTGTAAGACTCTAGTTTAGCTGCAGGTTAAAAGCCAAAGAACATGTTTCTCCAAATTTCTTTTCTTGCTACTTTCTTTGATCATTTTTATTGTGCTGACTACAAATTCTTTTGTGCATGTTCTGCAGCATATGAGTCTAGAGACAAGATATTTTGATAAACAGGGCTGTAAGGGAATGAGTATGTCCCTGTTTTTGGAATTGAGCCCTAAGCCAGGAATAATATCGGTGTGGCGCAGCAGTATAAATTAGTGTTTTCCACACTGATTCTAACAAAACAGGCATAATTATAAGCAAGAGGAATAAGCAAAATGACAAAATAATGTTTTTTATAAATCAATTATGGCTTAGAGTAGTGTGGAATGTCAGCTATCTAGTCTTAAATGTTTGAAATATTAAGGGGAAAGCCCCACTTAGACTAAGCATTTCCTCATTCTGCATGACAAATGCTGGTGATTGGTTCAGTCTCCAATACATCCATTATGGGAACTGGACTCACCTTCCAAAGCTTTGTTATGATGACATCTCAAGTTGCCTCCACACACCCATGCATGGTCTTGGAAGTTTACGTCATCTGCTTTGTGAGATCTGGGTTTCTACTCTCTGTTTCTATTGTGTCTCCCTGATGGCTTACCAGATTATTTTCAAGTTCAGGATGCCCCTATTTCTATTTGTATTTCTTTGGAGTTTAAAAATACTGTATATAGTTATTAGTTGCAGCATGGGGCCTCTGTGGGGAGAAGAGAAAGCAATGGTAGACTTAGAAGTTGGGGTGGGCTGCACATCTAAATAGGAAACTTCAAGGCCAACAGTATCTTACAGGAATTGTTCAGTGTAGGGGTTAAGATCCATAAGCTTGCCAGTGAAATCTACTAGAAAAATAGCTGAGGAAAGGAAAGATTCTTAAATTCTTGAACTAAATGGTTGAAGAAGCATATTTCTGTGTTCTAAAAAATAGTCTGACGTCCTGAAAACAACAATTTTTGAACTTATTTCACTTTAATAAAAGAGTATACTGAAACTGCAGTCACTCCAGCATTTTAACAAGAAAGATAATTGGCCCAAACCAGAAATATCCCCCAGCCAAGGTCACATGTTCACTAGAGGAAAACAGGAGGTTTCATAGTTTTCTGTGTGGCCAAAGGGAACCAATCAACATCGAATATGTATGTTTCTGGAGGCATTCAATGGTCTAGTCAAGTTGAATGAATTTGAAACGTTTTTATTTTATTTTATAAACAGTAGAATTTTGAGGAAATGAATAAAAACTACTCTGATTTAGACAGACAGATAGTCAGTGTTTGAAAAGGAGAACATTTGTGTGATTCACACATATTAACTGCAACACTGTTTGCTTTGGGTTTTGTGTCATGCTTTTTAGGAAGAGAGCTGTGTTAAACTATGGTAGCAAAAGAATCAGGAGTCTGCACCTTACAAAAACATTGTGTGGTTTCCAACTAATAGCTTTTATTAAACATTCATAAAACCTGTTAGTTGGAAACCACACAATGTTTTTCAGATCTGCATTGTCCTTTCCTGAATGTGTCTTGAATACTTGTCAACCAGATAAAATAACTTCTGCTTTCTGCTCATCTTTAGCAGAAAATAGTTACCACCTATCTTTTGGTAGGTGAATTTGAAGTAAACAGGTTAGAACCAAATTTACCAAACATAAAGCAAAGAAGCCTTGCTAAAGAAGATTTAACCTGCATTCTGCAAAACTAAGTCAACATTCATTGACTATTTATCAGAGTATAACAAGTGCTGTATGTGCATAGGCTTAATTCTCCAGATTTTATTGTTCTTGTTTTTTCACAGTGTTTGCAGCAGCACACAGATGTCTTGCCAGCTGTTTTTTTAGAGGCTTGTGAGAGTTCTCACACAGGTAGGGAAAAACAAGATGACAACAAATGCAATGGTTACAAAATCAAAGTTCAGATGGAGACAAATCAGACCAGCCAAAGTAGGGTTATGTAGGGTGGGAAGAAAACTAAACAGAAGAGGCCATTTGGCCATAGTTTTCATACATAAAATCACACCAGTTACTTAAATTCTTCATTTATGGATTCTTAATATCCTTACATCCATAAAATAGAATCCATAGAATTCTTGAGTGCTTGTCTTAGGTGGTTCATTCCTGCCCATAGGGTAATGCTGACCTATCCTCATGATGAAGCTTCAACCTTATCTGCTGATGTGGCTAAGGTATAATGCATGATCCTGCATCTGGGGGAAAATGTCCAGCTATCTTGTCAAAAACATCTGATCAGAATTAGCATCCCTGTGAGAAGAGGCAATTTTGCTGATAGTACAAAGAAACTCTTGGCTAGTGGGCGGCTGCTGCTGCCCCCTGTAGGGCCTCCTGGCCAATATGCAACCAGAGGAGTGGCAGGCTCGTCCCTTCTGAGACTGCTTTGGATGCCAGCTCTTCCTCTGCAAAGGTGCGTTATTCTGTTGAGGAGTTGCCCTCTTAGAGGAGGCCTGCAGCTGAAGTCAACAGAGACCTCCAGTGTCTATTTGCTTAGCTCACTGGGACTTCAAGGCCATAAAGGGGAAGAGGCCACAGACAACAGGCTTTGCAAGTGGATAGTAATAGAAAAGCACATGTCAAATGCCAGTGATGAAATTAGTCAATATTGACTTTGGCTTCAAAGAGGGATTTGGCGCAGGAGGAGATGGAGATATGGAAGGGGCTTTCGCCTGTCTGCACTCCCTCCTTTCCTGTGACTCAGCCACTTGCTATGGAGAGTCTTTTGCTGTCTTTATCTTCCTACTCAAGGCATTGGGTGGGTGCCTGGAGCTGCTGATGGACACAAATAAGATTTTTAGCAGTACAGCTTGAGGGATGGCCAAGAATGGGTGTGGGGAAGGCATTAAAGCAGCCAAGGAGGAATGAAATGTACTCATTAAGAAAGCAAGGAGAAAAGATAGATAATGCAGTGCTAGGTGTTGGGGAAGGCCACTACTTAGTTCCTTTGCCATGACTTATGAAATATTTCAGTAGAGTCCAGCCACTTTTGGATCTAAAAGCAGAAATCTTCTTGGGATCTCTTTTTCCTTGGTGATCTGGGGTTGTGAAAGAGCAGGGAGAGGGGAATCAGATTCATCTTGAAGATGGAACATGGAGGGGCTGTTCTGATGATTGAGAATCTGACACAGAAGGATTGCCCAAAGCAGGATAAGGATGCTTGCAGAAGCCCCCATATATGATGGGCTTTGTAATTGGTTAATAAGCAGATGGTGTGGTTGGAAGGGAGGATGAATCAGGTAGAGATGAGGATTTTGCCTGTTGCCATCTCCACTGATTTCCCTCCTCCTACTCCTACCACTTTGGGCCTGCAGACACAACTATTCACATGCAGGCGGTTCCTGAGTTCATCTCCCAGCTAAAGCAAAGGAGTTAGGCTTTGGGGCAAGGTACATGTGTGGGATGCAGCTGAAATGGTGCTATGTGCTATGAGGGGGTTGGGGAGCCTGTTGTCTGTGTTCCTGCCATTGCTTGACACAAGAGTCCTTGCAGAAGGAGCAGCAGAAACGTGAGTAGTCTCATGTGCATGTTGGAAGAATGAGCAAAGATGGCTGCATTGAGGTATTTCTGTCCCCTCCGTTAAGCAGATTCAAGCCTGAGCTGTTTTTTGGATGAGGTTGTGGACAGATCCTGGGTTGCCCATCGGGGCAAGAGCATGACTGCCTGTGAGGGTTGCAAGACCTTGTCTACTGGAGTCTGAAATTCTGGAGGGAGACCTCCACAAGACTTGAGAAGGGCAGAGAAATAACTGTCTTGGAGGTTGGTGGAGCCCTGACCAGGATCTGCCAGAGGCAGAATGCGAAGACTTGAAGGGGGAGGATAGATATTAATGGGGCAACCCTCCCTTTCCTTTCTTTGTTGTTCAGTATTGGATTCTTATGATGACCTGGAAACTCTGGCACATAAATATTTACCATCCATGTCCATCCTCTGCCCCACACACAGAAAGTGGAATTTTGGAGAAGTATGAAATCCCTTTCCCCTTTAGGTATTGGTCGATAGATTGGGTTACTGACGGTTGGAGGAGAGGGCAGATCTGTTCATGATGTGTGATGCCTTCCCATTCCCAGCTGGTGCTTAGAACATTTGGGATCAATTATTGTGTTTTGCAACGTGGAGCTGATGAGGTGGGCCTCATGGATTGCATCAGGCTGCCTTAAATGCCAGGCAAAGCATTGGACCATGCCTGAAGTTAACTCTTTGGGTTTCACTCCCATCATTGCATCACATAGTCTCTTTGGTTAGATTCTGAAGGCATCCATTCTTCCACCCACGGGGCTTAAATTAGGTTGGGGGCTTTTCCTTACCCTGGAAGCAGATGGATCTCAGGGGTCAGATAAGCCCAAAAGAATTCTACCCAGATTAGATGGTTGGCTCTGGAAGGGGAGCAATGTGGTTCCAGCAGACCGTTTTGGCCTTTGTCTGAAAGAGTTAACATGCAGCCCATGTTTGTTCCAGATGTTTGGAGCCAGATGGAGTCAGAGTTGGGGGTGTCCCTGGGTGGGAAGTACAGCCCTCCACCTCAGCCAATAGCTGGAGGACTCCAGGCTGACACCCAGTTCTTGACTCTAGGCGGGTGCAGGCTTGCCATGCATAAAAGGACTTGTGTTCTAGCACTCTGGCTCTGCCTTTGGTTCAACCACATTGGACGTTCCTCTGCGCAGCTTCGCCGTCACACTGAGCTGTAGCCACATCTTTGGGTGTCTCAGGTAAGTCACCAACACCTGGGTTCCTGAACCAAGAGGCTCTACAAGTAACAATAGAGGAGAATCTTTGTAGCTCAGGGTTGAAATGAGGGGTCCTTAGTGGTCTTTGAGCTTGATTGTTTTCTTGCAAACATTTCATTGGCCAAACTAGGTAACATCATCAATGCCAACACTGAAAAGAAAGAGGTTCAAAGACACCAACGACCCCTCTACAAATAAGTTTAACCAAGGGTCATTTCAAAATTCGAGCAGCATTTGGTGCTTGCTGAACTCTTCCTAACCTTCCCTCTTGCCAGCATGCCCTCTCTGGTGAAGACTGTTGGGGATGACCTGGCCTCGTACAAGCACAGAGCCAGAGAACCCCAAAAGAAAAACAAATGAACAAGAGGACACTGGACAGTGTCAGGACCAAGGAGCTGACCTACAGTTTCCTGATTAACTGGCAGCTCCAAATGGAGTACAATCTGAGCATACTGGATGATTTAACATGGCACAATTAGTCTTTGGGTAATCAATTCCTCAGTCAAAGTTTTGCAGTTTGTTAGGAAGATTTTGCCAATATTCAATTCAGATGTGCCTTCTTGTAACTTGTGTCCATTATTCTGTGTTTGTCCTCTGGAACAAGAGAGAAAAGGTCTTGACTTTCTTCTGAATTTATTCTTTTGTAAATGGGAGGGGGAGTTTTTATATTGCTCCTCCCCCTGTGGTCTCAAGGTTAAACATATTTGTGTCTATTCCCTGATCACTCTTTTGTCTTCGGAACTGGTTTCAATTTCTCTGAAACCTCTTTGCATTGCAACCAGGACTGAAGGCAAGGCATGACTTACGCAACATGAAGTGGAACAATTTCTGCTGACAGTTTGAAAACTATAGGATGCAACCTTAAATCTTTTTGCACACAGCTGATACATACTCCCTTTGCATAAGAAATTGGGAAGTGTTCTGTGGTTTTTCATTTATATCTGGATATTGTGTGACCTCATTCTAAAAGATGGAAGAACAAATTGGGTTTAGGTGCTTTATCAGATTTTTTTGTACTGGGTTTTTATTTCCTGGATTTGGGAGGGGAGCAGCTGGGTATGTTGCTTTCCTGGCAGCCTTCAAAATGTGAACTTGGATTATCCTGTGCACAAAAGCCCAGCTTTTCAGAGGCTAAAGTGTGTACTCCCAGAGTGAGTGAGTAGGGAAAGAAGCAAGGACAGCTCTGCTGCGTTATCTGCTGACCTTTCTCTCCTTGGTTGTGCTGTGGCTGCTAAACAAGAGGAAGCCTGCTAGCATCACCCCAGGTAGCAGTTTACGTCCCTGCCCACCCCGACCTTCATCCCTCTGCTGCCGGGATCGATGGCCTGGTGTGTTTCAATAGTTGATGGCCGGCACCGGGACAGCTTTGGGATTGGCAACAGCCTCGATCTGTGTCCCCTGCAGGCTCTCCCTTCCTGAGATGGACTCCTGCCTGATCCAGGTGAACAGCAACACCACCCTGTCCTCCGTCCTAGATGTCCACGTCAACCTCAATGGGAAGAGCCCTTCTTTGCCCAAGGGAAAAGGCCGTAAGCCCCACTGGGCAGTCAGGGCTTCAGAAATGTCTAGAAGGACTTTCAATCCCATTCGAGCCATTGTGGATGCCATGAAAGTGGAGCCCAACCCCAGGAAAGCTCTGATATCTTTGTCCATAGGTGAGTAGGTGGATCTGGCTGGCCCACTCTGACCTTTTTGATACAGTCCAGCCACTGGCAATGTAGGCACCTCACCCTCTCCTTTTCTACAGGAGATCCAACTGTCTTTGGAAACCTTCCTACAGATGATGAAGTCACACGGGCCATGAAAGAAGCACTGGACTCTGGAAAATACAACGGCTATGCCCCGTCTGTGGGTGAGACTTTGGGCGCTGTGGAAAAATTCAAGGCAAAGCGGGGGAGGGTGGGGCGGCAACACTAACAGACATTGGCCTTGAGATCCCATACAAGGCCTTTTTGGCCCTGAGAGGGAACTGGGTCAAAGGGGAAGGCCTCTCCTACCTGAGCTGAAAGTCCCAGACCAGAGTACCTTTTTAATTTGCGGGAATCCTTGGCAAAAGAATGGGGGAAGGCACTAAATAACAACCTGTGTGGGCTTCTAAATCTGGAATTCAGGAATTTTCCATTTTATAAGTTTTTTTTAATTCAGCCATAACACTGTTCACCCCACCTCCCATCCATCACAGGTTACCTGTCTTGTCGAGAGGTAGTTGCAAGCTACTACAATTGTCCAGAAGCACCTCTGAAAGCCCAGGTAACAACACTGATATGTTGAGAAAGAGTAAGAACATTTTTGGGGAGAGGGGCTTGGGTCCTGAGTCCCCATCTAATTTCAAGTGTGTAATAATCATTTAAGGTTCAAATGGCTCTGATCTTTATGTGGGTCTGTTGAACTGAAAGCCATGGAAGTGCCCATTTGACTCACAGCTCCCTCCCTCCCCCCTCCCTTCCTTCCTTCCAGGATGTAATTTTGACCAGTGGCTGCAGTCAGGCTATTGAATTAGCTTTAGCAGTCCTGGCTAACCCTGGACAGAACATCCTGGTGCCACGCCCTGGCTTCTCCCTCTACAAAACCTTGGCTCACTCTATGGGAATTGAAGTCAAGTTCTACAATCTCTTGGTAAGCTGGACCTAGATGTGGGGAACCTCACCCTAACCCTTTTTCCAAAAGTGAAACGGAACCAAGGTTCAAGGCTTGGAGAACTGGGCTTTGATGGAGGAGTCCCAAAGAGAGCTGGAACAGTTGCAATATTAGAGTCAAAACCAAAGCCATATTTAGGGTGTGCATAAGAATAGCTAGAAGCGGTGGTATTCAGCCGGTTTGCACCAGATCGGTAGCAAGAAATTGGGCATGGGTCGCCGAACCGGTAGTAAGTTCTGGCTGGCCACACTCCCGACCCGGTCACCCTCCCGCCCGATGCTCACTCACTCCGCCTGCCCGCCTGACATTCGCCTAAGGTATTTTTCTCTTTTTCTTCCCTCCTAACAATGAGCTGTAGATAAGATCAGCTGTGCCGGGATTCCCCTTGCTGAGGCCCAGGAAGGCAAAGAATGGCTCAGGCCCCCCCGCCTCCATTTTTTGCTTTCCTGAGCTTCAGAGGAGCCTTAGGGGAGCAAAAACACCGCCCCCCCCCCAGAAGGCCCAAAAACCCAGTGGGGGCTGCAAAAAAGCAAAAAAAAAAAAAGCCACGCCCACCCAGTCACATGCCTTCCTGGCCACGCCCACCAAATCACGCCCACAGAACCGGTAATTAAAAAATTTGAATCCCACCAGTGGCTAGAAGCCCCTGAGATAGCAGATTGGGTCACCAAACAAATTGTTGGAAAAGAGAGAGGCTTTGCAAGAATTAGAAACAAGCTCTCTCTGTTCAAATTCCCTTATTGTACAATTCTCAGAGAAAGAGGTAAGTTAAAAGTAACTATGATAAAAACCAGCTGTCACCAACTGGTGGTTCATGGACCACTGGTGGTCTGTGAGAAAAATTTGCTGGTTCACAGAAAAATTATTTGCATTTTTATATTGCACTGAATCAGGGATCCTCAAACTACGGCCCCTGGGCCTCATGCTTGCAATGAACGTTCGTTGTGCTGCAGAGAGTCTCCCACTTTGGGATCTTTTTGTGCAAGTCGGATGGGGGCACAAATCCTGACTTGGGGTCTGCTTCAGCCCTCTGGTGCAGGGCTTTGGGGCTGGAGGGCAGCGCCACTGGTGGCGAAGAGCCTCCTTGTTCCAGTGGGACTGCATCATGGCCTGGAACTGGCTGACCATCTCAGCCCACTGAGCCTCCAGGCACCAGTACCTGGCCTTGCACTCCCGCAGGTTTTCCCTCTGCTTGGGAAACCTATGCTCATAGTCCTCAGTGAGGTGCTTCTGCTGAGCCTCCTTGGTCAGATCCAATTTGAACTGAGCCAACTGTTTTGCCAACTCTTTCTCCTGGGGGCTGCTTAGCTCCAACAACTGCTTCCTCTTGGGGCTCTAAGGAACCTGGGCAGGCAGGCGAGGAGTGGCTGGGAGGGGAGGGGCAAATAGGGGATGGCAAGGCACCTCTCGACGTGAATGACATCGCGTTGGCCATGCCCACCCAGTTACATGACCACCTAGCCACGCCCACCCAGCCGGTCATTAGGCAGATCATATTAGTGGTCCGCGGGATTTAAAATTATGAATTTAGTGGTCCCTGAGGTCCAAAAGTTTGATGACTCCTGATCAAAACCAAAGTTATTCTTATCTTAGATCAACCATTGTTTATTCCTGTGTGATATGTTTATGACCAACATGTTAAATTGCTTGCTTGGAAATTTTTATCTTTTCCTCCAAGACAACATCCTGCAGCTACTGGTCAACAAACTTCATAGTACTCTTCAGCTCTTGATTATATGAGCCATATATTGGGATTGAGAAAGAAAGCTTTCCTTATACAATGCTGTGGTTCCTTGGCTGGCCACCTGTCCCTCTTGCTCTCCCCTTTACCTGCCTATCACTTTTGACCCAGGCAGGGAGCTAAACCCCCATAGCCAGAGTGAAGATGATTGTCATTTGATTTCAGACTTCCTCACTCTCTTCATCTTCCTTTCCATTTTGCCACCAGCCAGAAAAATCCTGGGAAATTGACCTGAAGCAAATGGAATCTCTGGTGGACAACAGGACAGCTTGTCTGATTGTGAACAACCCATCCAATCCCTGTGGCTCTGTTTTCAGCAGAAGTCACCTCCAGAAGATTCTGGCAGGTAATTCCTCTGACCAGCTTTGAAACTGCCTCATGCACGTGTCCCTGTGCTAAACTCTGTGCTGCTTTGCATGGGGTAGGAGTTGTTTCAAGAGGCTCCAAGCTATGGAGTCCATCCAAGTTGTGGACACCCAGTGAATAGCTGAATATCTTCCTTCCTTCTTCTTCTGTTGCCCAGTGGCCTCTAGGCAGTGTGTCCCTATTTTGGCTGATGAGATCTATGCAGAAATGGTGAGCGAGGAGCACCTTTTGTCTGTCTAGAGGAATGGAGAAATGTCGGCGGAGGGTGGTGGTGGTTCTGCTGGAATAACATGACAATGGCAGAGGGTGGCCTTTAAGAGAGGCCTGCTTTTGTGTCAGAGACGGAGTATGGGACGCTATTCTCCGGGTCTTGACCAGACACTAAATGGGATTCCTCCAACTCTTCTTCCATACTCAGGTTTTTGAAGACTGCAAATATGAGTCCCTTGCAAAGCTTAGCACTAATGTCCCAATCCTGTCCTGTGGAGGCCTTGCCAAGAGATGGTTGGTGCCTGGCTGGAGGATGGGATGGATTCTGATCCACGACTGCCGGGACATCTTTGGAGAGGAGGTAGAGAAATACACACTTGGCTGGTGGGTTGCCCAGGTCTGCTCCAAGAGGGAGGAGGAAGAGCTGGCACTCTTGGTTCCAATCCAACCATTGCCTGCAATGTTTATCCCTACTTCATGTGCTGCCCCTCTTAATGCTGGGCAAGAGGGTTGTGGAAAGCCTGGTGGTGGTGGTGGTGTGGGGGGGGGCGACCTATAGGCAGGAATCTGATGCTTCCCTCCTCCTCCTTTCTCTGTGTGCCTTAAAGATCAGGGAAGGCCTCCTGAGGCTGAGCCAAAGGATTTTGGGGCCCTGCACAGCTGTCCAAGGAGCCCTTGGGCATATCTTCCACCACACATCCCCTGAATTCTATCACAACACTCTCAGCTTCCTCAAGGTAGGTAGGCCTCAACTGTTTCTAAGAACACATTGCAATAGAGGTTCTTCTCAATAGAAAGATGCCAAGGCAGACTCAGTTTCCACTAGGCTGAATGGGTCAATTGTGACGGGGAGGTTAATAAACTCAGTAGCTCAAGGGCACTAAATTTAATCCCAAACAGGTCCAGTCATGCATTGGCTTCAATCAAGCGCACTCAGTCATTTTTATTGTGGGAACATGTAGACCTGGACAGTTGACCTGTTCGTTTTCCAACTTTGTTCTCCAAGAAAAATAGCAGGAGAAAGAACAGGGAGAAGCCAAGCTCACCCATTCAGAACTTGCTGCCAACACCTGCAGCAGAGCGCCCTTCCAAAACACGGGTGCAGCATTTTTTTCCTTTTTCTGATTGAAATGAAAAAGACAGTGAAAGCCAAGGCAGTCCCAAGTTCGCAGAGCTCCTGTCTGACGGCCCTGAACTTGGCAGTGATTCCTTTCTGCCCAGCAGGTGACCTGCGGTGGGAGATGGACACTAGTCTTCTTTTCAATGTCAAAGAGTTAAAAATGGGGCATTAATATATTTCTGAAAAGACACTGAAGGGAGAAAATATTTTGTTTTGTTTTTCACCAGTTTGAAAACAAACTGCTACCAAGGTGGTTTCAAGAAAAGATCCCTTTAATTAGGAAATCTGGATTCTACAACACTTTCTGTTACTAGGAAATCTAAGAGTCCAAAGGGATTTCAAAACACAGTGCCTGCAGCTCTGGAGATGTGAAGGCCTGTGTGCCAGAGGCCTCTTTTTCGTTCTCCTTTATCGCCTAAAACAACTGAGCAGGACCCACGTGTGCTCACATTACATCTGTTGCAAGCAGAGATTCCATATTTCACCTTTCTGGCAGTCCATGTTTAATCACTCACTGTCCTCTTTGGTGGGCCTGGCCAGTTGTGTGAGTGAGGTTTCCTTGTCTGTTATTTGACTTCCTCCTGATTTGCTCTTTCCAGTCCAATGCTGCCCTTTGTTATGCCGCCCTCTCCACAGTCTGTGGGCTGAAACCTGTCCGGCCCCAGGGAGCCATGTACCTGATGGTGAGCTACCTGCATGGAGGGAGTGAGGGAAGGGCTGTTGGTATGGAAGGTGCTTTCTTTCCTTCCCCAAAGACACCCCAGCAAGGGCTCTTCTCTGGGGGAGGTCTTTGCTGTGACCAGTTTTCTATCCCTGTGGCTCTAGGTGGGGATCGAGATGGAGCATTTCCCAGAGTTCGAGAACGATGTGGAGTTCACAGAGAGGCTCATTGCGGAGCAGTCGGTCTTCTGTCTACCTGCCACGGTGAGCTTGTTACTCCATGGGAAGACTGTGAGTTCTCCTGATGGAAACTCGGCCTGGCCTCAGCTCTCCTCTCAGCTCATTTTCTTTTCCCTAGTTCTTTTTGCTGGCAGTGATCCCAGGTCCACATTCCCGGAGGCCGGTATGAGAGGTGCTACAGTGTCCTTCTGGCCAAATGTTCGCTAGGATACCCTGGAGACTTCCATGTTCCTTGCTGCACTATCTCTTCCCTCCAGTGGATTTTCATATTAGAAATAAATGGGGGTGGGATCCTTCCCTCTGCAGCTATGTCTGCAGCTTGGTGTCCTGGTAGCAATCTTGGAAGCTATGGGAGATGAAACAGAAGCAAGCTTTTCTTTGAAAGCAGAAAGAAAACTATATCTGGCCTTGGACATGGGCTCAAGGGGGAATAAGCACAGTGGGATTTGTAAAATAAAAATAAAAAACAAGCTCTTTCTCTTGTCCCAGCTTTCCATAAAAGGGGTCCATGGTAGCAGCAAACAAGCAGATTTACAGGGCATCAACCCCCAGGGCTCTGCTTGGGAAGCTGGGAAAGCCCCAAGGGAGTCCAGGGGCTAATGGCTCAACTGTCTCTCCTGACAGTGTTTTGAGTACCCCAACTTCTTCCGTGTGGTGATCACCGTGCCCGAAGAGATGATGACAGAGGCTTGCCAGCGTATCCACTACTTCTGTGAGAAGCACTATCAAGGGGGAGAGGGGACCCAGGACCTGGAGTGTGACAAGTAGGCCTGAGCACGTGCCCCTAACCTTCTACTCCCTGAGCAGCCTGACTCGGCACCACCATTCTTGTTCTGGACTCTGAACTGCTAGGGCCTGGCTAGAAGTGGGCTGTCAGTGACACTCCTACCTGCCCAGCAGGCTCAAGTAACTCCTGCAGCAGCCCTGGGCATGCTTGACAGCCTTCAATCACCTGCTGAATGATTTCTAGATCCTATGGGAACCTGTGAGAAGGAACCTGCAAGCCAGAGCAGAAAATGCCCAACCCTTCCTCAGGCACAGAACTAACCCCAGTGCTACACAGACCTCAAAGAAGGACCATGATTTCTCCCCCACCTCAACGGATTACACCTGCAATCTGTTTTCTTGTACACACATTTGAAGTTCATAAGTTATTGTATTTTTGTACGAATAAATGCATGGTAAATTTCTAACTGCGTGCAAAAGTTATGCAAGCTCATCTTGCAGCAGGGAAGGTGTGTTACTTGGGCAGAAAGGTGTGTTACTTGAGGAAAGTGGCACAATTCTTACAGATTTCACTTGTTTAAAGCACTCAATGACATTCGTGATTCTCTTGGTTGACTTGTTAAATCAAAAGTCAGCTTTCGCCATTCCACTGGCAAACTCAAAAAATGGGGAGAGGTGGGGAGGGCACTCCCAGGGATTAGTGCACAGTAACTAAAGAGATGTTGGCCTGGGATGAAATGAGGAGCTGGAAGCCACTGGGACAAACTTGCTTGAAATGTCAGGAGCCAGAGACTGCTATGTTTTATGCACAGCAGACATGCATAAATTGGGAGGGTTGCCTTCCTGGTGGGTTGTTAAAAGACATCATTTTGGCCCCTTGTTGGACAGGAATTGGGTTGTGAGGATTGGTCCTAAGTCACTCACCTTCATTTAGCCTGGCAATGTACCACATTCCAGTTCTGTTGATATTGGAAAAAATACCTATGTTGACTTAGAAAAATTATTTCTCCACATGCTGCAAAAGTTGCTTTTAATAGGGTCAGCAGCTTGAATTTTATATAAGAGTCCACTAAGAGGATTGCTGTAAAAATCTTCTAATATGCAAGCTAAAAATAAAAAAAAACAATTTATAATATGATCATAAACATTTTGAACATTCAATCATTATTCTCACCTTTCCTATCTCTGAACTCAATAGCAAGATGCCACTTTCTGCCACTGTTGTCAGAGTGCTGGCTTGCTTATCTCTGTGTAGCTAGCAAATGACCTAAACCTTCCAAGTTGTTGCCCTGTAATCTCTCCCAGGAGGATTCCCTGGGGGGATTTTTTTTCTGGAATGTTTTCCAACAGCTCACAGCTGGATCAGGCCATTTTTTGCACCTCTTGCAAGTCAAATTTGTCTGTGTTCTGATCAATTTCTGGAAAGTTAACCATGCTGTTTGTCAGGCATTGGTGAACTCTGTACATTACTTGTTTCCAAATTCTGCTTGCTTAGGTCAAATAAATGAAGCCAGCTGATCCTGATGTCAGCTCTGGGTCTTGCTGAAGTCTTAAAGACTCGAAGAGAGTTTTAATAAGAGGGATAGAAACAAGATTACATGAAGTGTTATAATTCTTTGATAAGATCATACATAGAACATTGCATACAGTTTTGATTGCCATGATATAAAAAGGATGTTGAGACTAGAAAGAATGCAGAGAAGAGCATGATTAGGTCTGGAGGCTAAAACATATGAAGAACAATTGCAGGAATTGGGTATATCTAGGGAAAAGAAGGACCAGGGCGATATGATAGCAGTCTTCCATGACTTTAGGGGCTGTTCACAGAGAACATTGACCTATTCTCCAAAGCACCTGAAGGCAGAAGCAGCAACAATGGATGGAAACCAATCAAGGAGAGAACCAACCTAGAACAAAGGATAAAATGGCTGACAGGACAATTCATCAGTGGAACAAATTGCCAACAGAAGTGGTGGGTGCTCCAACACTGAAGGTTTTAAAGAAGAGAATGGACAGCCATTTGTGTGAAATGGTGTAGGGTCTCCTGCTTGAGCAGGGGGTTGGACTAGAAGACCCTTCAAACTCTTTTTATTCTGTTAGAGCTAGGGAAGAAGGGAGGGAAGAGGAGAAGGTGGAAAAGTCAACACCTGGCCAAAGGCATGCTGCTTGGAAATCATCTGCAATTAACTTTCCTGCCCCCTTTACTCTTCTGGTACATGAATGAATAGCTGTGCCCAGGATAGCTGGTATGCATGGGACCATCTCCTCTGGCATCTGGGAAGAGAGGCAGGTAGTTTACCACCAGTCATCCTTCAGAGTTGTGTCCTTGGCCTTGGCATGGCCCAAACTTTGATTCACAATGCATTCAGCCTGAGTTTTTGACTAAACTTGGCATTCAGTAAACCTGTTGTGTCCATTTGTACTGCAGATATAGCATGAGCAGGTTGAAAGGGAGCCTGGCTTGCATTCCAATCATTGTCTTCAGCTCTACATGTGGGAAGGGAAGCGTAGAGCATCCTTCCTAGATTTTAATTTTGGGCCAACCTCCTCAGGCATTTGTAAGGACATCCCTATTTCTTCTAGCACCTATTCTTTCCGTAGCGTAGAGGATGGCCTGGCCTAATGAGGCTCCCTCCCCATTGGCTCTCCTCCCCTTTCCTCTCCATTGTAATATGACTTCCCTTTTGCAGTCTTTTCCTCCTAGCAGCTCCTTCTCACAGCAGTGTACATTGAATCACAGCTGGCAAGCAGTGCGTGCTGCCCCTGCTCTGGGAAGGGAGAGGTTTTTTTTTCCCTAGCTGGCTACAGCCTATGAAAAAGTTGTGATCTTCAACTCCCAGAGGCTCAAGAGGTAAGTGAGACAAGTGCTAACACGTGAAGACCAAGCTGCACGTGGGGAAGAGGGCCCTAAACAGAGGTGTGAGATGCAACTGGTTTCTGTTGAATGAAAATAGCAGAGGCCAGATTGAATTATGACCCTTGCAAAATTAACAAGTATGAGATGATAATTGTGTTTACAACAGCCACATTCTGCTTCATTGACCAAGCCAATAACTACCAGCTGTCCATGCTTACCCTGCACTGTGGCCAGCAGTAGAATAAAGATTGGGCTGTTACATTAAAGAGTTGGAAACTTCCTTCTTACAATTTTATGGAGCTTTCCAAAAATCAGTTGGATCACTTATGAGATCCTATGAACTGGATATCAAGATTTGCCTTGTCGTGTAAGTTCTACAACAACTAGTGCCATTAGAACTGTAATTTTCTGATCACTCTTGGACTTCCTCTGCCTTAGAAAAGGGTTTGAAAGTGGGGTCTAGGCCTATTTCTATAGAACAGGAATTCTCAAGGCAAATAATTTTTTTAGCTGTGATAAGCAAGTGACTGTATGGTTTATAGGACAGCTACCACAAGCAACTAATAGCAGCAGCTATTGAGATAACAAGGAAACATAGTTTAGCATTTTGACACTTGTCTGTCTTCTGCTCTCACTTCCAGGCAGCCATGTTGAAGCTGAACAAGACTGACATCCTGGTGATCTTAGCAATCCAGGTAGTTCTCCTCTGTTTCATTTTTCAGCTTCAGCACAGTCCCCAGGAACAGTTGTCTCGGAAGCATATCCTCATCCTCTCCTCTTGGAGGTCTGGATCATCCTTTGTAGGGCAGCTCTTCAGTCAGCACCCCAGTGTTTTCTACCTGATGGAGCCAGCCTGGCATGTATGGGCAACTATGTATCAAAACAGTGCCAAGGTCTTGCACATGGCAGTGCGGGACCTTATTCGGTCAGTCTTCAAGTGTGACATGTCCGTCTTCGATGCCTACATGAATGAGCACAGGAATAAGTCTGTGCTTTTTCAGTGGGAGACCAGCCGAGCTTTGTGTTCTCCTCCTGCATGTGACCTTTTCCAGCGCAGTGACATCATCTCCAAACACTCCTGCAAGACACTCTGTGGAAATTATCCATTCAGCAAAGTGGAAGAGGCTTGTAAGACATATAGCCATGTTGTCTTAAAGGAAGTCCGTTTCTTCAATCTCAAGGTGCTTTATCCTCTCCTCACTGACCCCACCCTGGACCTCAGAATCATCCACCTGGTCCGTGATCCCAGGGCTGTTTTCCATTCCCGTGAGAATGTAGCAGGTGAACTTGCCCGTGACACAAAGATAGTGGTTGGGCATAAGAATATAAGGGACATTAAGCCCTATGCTGCCATGAAGGCAATTTGCAAAAGCCACATTGATATATACACCGAGGTCAAGCAGTCCCTCAAAGATCGCTACCTCTTAGTGCGCTACGAGGATATTGTTAAGACTCCCTTGGAAAGAGCTGCTCAGCTGTATCAGTTTGCAGGGCTTCCCTTCCTTCCCAATCTTCAGTCCTGGGTGCAGCATATCACACACGGCCAAGGCCTTGGTACCAAGGTTTTTGACACTGATGCCAGAGATGCAATGAATGTGTCACAGGCTTGGAGAAAGACTCTTTCTTATCTCCAAGCAGCAATGTTACAAAATATCTGCAAGGAAGCTATGAAACTTTTGGGTTACCGGCCTGCTAGATCTGAGGATGAGCAAAATAACATGGCATTTGACCTCTTTGACCCAGTTGAATATAAAAACTGCCTGTCCAGCTTCCAGTAGCTCAAAGCTTCCCAACTAGACTGCCCCAGGAAGCTGCAGCCTGTGTAAATGGATCCCAACATGAAAGGATGAAGGATCACCTGGCATTTGCCCTGCAAGCAACGTTGGAGTAGCTGACAAGGAAAAGCACCCAAAACCTCTATAGTAACTTGTCCATCGGTTCACAATCTGCACTCAGTCTGCTATCTGACTGGCAGCTGGAATGCTTCACATGGCCATGGATCTGTTCTCTTGACCTGGTTTCAGCCCCCCCACCTTCATTGTAGATAACATGTATTTCTTTATTTTTAAATATAGCTTACTGCCTAATAGAATGTTTTTGTCAATTAACTGAGAAACATGGATGTAACAGAATATATAAGACTGTTCTGTAAAACTTTATTGTCAGATTCACATTGACCATTCAAGAACAACTTCAATCCTAATTAACAGTAAACAGTTTACTCTGGAAATAAAAATTGCACAAAAGACAATTGTCCCTACTGCAGCAGCTTTGGTGATTTTCACTCCTGGCACAAACTTTTCCTGAACAACACTCGTTTATTTACATTTCCTACTCCGTATTTTGTTTCTAAGTTATTCCTGGCTCCCTCTCGGCCTTTCAGCAAGTCCTCATCGTCCTGTCTGTTCCAAACAGGCCGCCCGTCCGGACGGCGGCCGGTCCGCAGGCAGCTGGCCACGGCGGACACTTCCCCGCTGTTCTTCAGAAAAGCGTGAGTGACCGTGGCCAGATCCACGCCGAACTCCCCCATCAAGCGCTCCATGTCCTTGACTGCCAGGGCCACGTGGGCAGCCGGGGGAGCCGGGCGCTCCTCCGGCTCCGGCGACCGGCGGCTGGCGGGCACGGCACCGGCTGCACCGATCTCCACCGTCATCTGGGCGTCCGGGGGTGTCCGCCTTCCTCTCGAATTCCCAAGGCCCGGGGAGGCGGGGGGCGCGGGCTCTCCCCAGCCGGATTGCTCGTCGTCTCCCTGGAAGGGAAGCAAATCAGAGCCCGGCAGTCAAACGTTGAGATACTCAAAGGCGCAGGTGGGGGGCGGGCAACAGAAAACGGGATTCAGAAGTTGCAGTTTCCCTCCAGTTTTACTTGCTGGCCCACCCGAGGCGCCCTTGGACGGCCAGGCAGGCTCGACGGCTCCGCTGCCCATCGGGGGTCCCGAAAGGCCCGCCCGCTTCCTCCACGCACGGGGCCCGAACTACCTGCTCGAACTCCCGGTTGGCTTCCCGAAAGAGCGCGGGCACCTCGACCCCTCCATCGGAACTCTCCAGCAGGCAGACCCCTCCAGCCTGAGGGAAGGGCCGCTTCGGGGGTTTTCTTGGCGGGCGCCAGCCGGAAATGGAAGCCGCCACAGCTCCGCCCGGACCCTCGCAGCGCTCCTGGCGCACGTCGCCCTCCGGCCGCTGGGCGGAGCGCTGCGGCTGGACGCCCCCCCGTCTGCGCGCCTACTCCTCGCTGGGCGGAAGTCCCTCGCGTGCTTCCGACCGGCAAAGATGGCGACGGTGCCAAGCCTCTCCACGCTGAGCGAGGCCGAGCCTCGCCTTAGTAAGAAGTGAGTGTCGCTCCGCCAGCCACTCATGCTGGCCCTGGCGCGGCTGCTGTCGGGGGGCCGCCCGGCTTGGGCTCGGCGGCTCTTGAGCGGCGGCCGCAGACAGCCGAGGTGGGTGGCTGAACGGCGGGAGGGGCGGCGGGGCGGCGACCGGAGGGCGCCTCTAAAAATCCCCGGCTTTTCTCGCAGCGAACTGAAGCGGCGCCTGAAGGCCGAGAAGAAGGCGGCCGAGAAGGAGGCGAAACAGCAGGAAATGGGCGAGAAGGTCTCGTCGCACCGGGCCGACGCCGCGGGCGCCGAGGAGGAGGAGGACCTTGACCCCAACGTGAGCGGGCGGGGAGCTTGCAGCCGGCGGCAACGGGACAGCCGAGCCTCCAGCGCGGTCGGCCAGGCTCGCGCATGGCCCCGGCCCAGTGGTTGCCTTCTAACGGCCGGAAGCGAGTCCGGCGTTGCTCGGGATGGGGAGGGCGCGAGGCGTGGATGGAGGGCGCTTCTGCTTGCGAGATCGTTCTCCCCTCGCGCCTTTTCGTCCTTCAGAAGCCTTCCCTCGTTGTCTTGACAGCAATACTACAAGATCCGTAGTCAGGCCATTCAGCACCTGAAGGGTACTTGCGAGGATCCCTACCCGCATAAATTTCACGTGGATCTCTCCCTGACAGACTTTATAGAGAAGTATAGCTTCCTGCAAGCAGGGGATCACCTAACCAACATCACGGTGAGAGTGGCAGGTAAAGGCTCACTTGGGATACTGGGAAGACAGCAGCTTTCAATGCAGATCTTGTTTCCTTTCCCCCCCAGAAGACGCTGTAGTTGAGATTTGAGATAGCATTCTGCTTCGAAGTAGTAACAAAAGGGGGGAAAAAACCCTTTAGTGTGTTTTCTGATGGAAACCCAGATGTCATGTTCTGTTAAGGCTCTTTTGGAATGGAAGAAGTGTGATGATAATCGATATAGCCATTAGGGTATGTTTTTCTTTTCTAGCTCACCTTGCCAGATTGACCTTTGATGAAGAATGCAAGGGAATAGTTTGCTGTTTTTTGTTGCTCTTGTTCCTGGTTTGCTTGTTGCCTATGATGGTGTGCTTTTTTTGTGATAATACAACAACTCTTTTTGGTTCTGTTTTTGGAGGTCGGATCCATGCAAAACGTGCCTCTGGAGGAAAGTTGATCTTTTATGATCTTCGTGGGGAGGGGGTTAAATTACAGGTGATGGCAAACTCCAGGTAAGCATTAATTTCTTTTTTCCTGATCATATATTTTAGTTTTGCTTTGGTGTGTATATTTAAGAATGAGAGCCAGTTTGATGTAGAGGTTAAAGCACCAAGCTAGAAGCTGGGAGACTGAGTTGTTGTCTCACCTTTGGCACAAAGCTAACTGGGTGACCTTGGGGAATTTACTCTCAGTCCTAAGAAGAATGCAGTAGCAAGCCACTTTTGAAAAATTTGCCAAGAAAACTGAAGAAAACTTGTCCAGGAAGTTGCTTGGAATCAACAGTGCCTTAAACGCCTCGCTCTCCCCAAAATTTTTGAGGAAAGGTAGAAAGAATATGAAAATAAAACCATGGTCTGATAAGTGGTTCAAGATTGCACTAAGTAACGGTGTCCCAAATACATATATACAATCCTCTTTCCAGAAGAGGATTAAAGCAGAGTTAATCATATATACTTCTTCAACATATTCTGATGTTTGTGCATGTTATTTTAACAATTTAAGAAGGGTTGTGAGTTCAACCCCCCTTGTTTTAAGAGCTAGACTCAAAACATTTTGATAATTGTTGGTTTTGAGCTCTTAGCATTTTTAATATTGTGCTGATTTCTGTTTTTTAACAGTCGGAATCTATCTATCTGTATATATACACAAATGAAATACCACTCATCATCGCAAAATCTCCAGAACTGTAAAGCCTACAAACGTGAAATTTGGCACCCATGTTCCTCTTGGCTTCTAGGTGCTCACTAAGAAAGGATTTTTCGAAATGACCATCAGAACATTACTATTTTGTATATTATTATTAACATGCTTTGATGCTAAGGAGTTCTACTCCCCCTCCCCACCTGAAAAGAAATCTCTTCCAAATGCAAAACACAAGCAGAAGAGGAGTTTCAGTTTTAGTTTCACAGCACCAAGCAGCTTTAGTACAGAACAGTTGAGCTAAGCCATGCCCAGGCTCCTTGCTGTCTCCTTGCTCACACAGCAAATACTGTTTCAGTTTCCAAACAGTTCTCAACTCTCACACACTGACAGGATGCTAGCCAGATGAATACCGATGGATGCTGGTAGGCAGAAGCAGATTCCCCCCCTTATTTTCCTCTTCAAAAACTAAGCCCGACCATATAGTTTCATAATGAAGCACGGATATCGAACTAGTATCTTAATATATGTTCAGTAACATTCCAGTATATTTCATGAATTAAACTAAGCAGGCAACTCAATATACTTGTGGCACAGGGGAGACAAAGATGACGGTACTACACAAGGAGAAGTTTGTTAATATTTCTCAAGGAAGTTGTCTACCTGACTGTTACTTATCTTAGTGACTGCTACCTCTGGAATCCCAGACATATATCGTAATGTCAATTGTTGCAAAACAGTTCTAGAAGAGGGATATTGTCCTGCTGTCCAAGCTTACAAATCTCCAAAATCCATCGGATTGTGTGATATAGAATGCTACACTAGATGATTGCTCCATTTGATCCAGCATGTGTTTAAACAAGTCCTTGTGGCATGGCAATCAGTGTATAGTGCCTCATTAAAATAGTTGTATGTAGTTAAATTTATAGAACAAAATTCAGATCTTGTAACTTAGTCTGAGATTGAAATTCTATTTCTATTTCTATTTCTTTGGCTAGGCTTGGTATGTAAATATTTTTTCACTATTGGAGAATCAATTTGGGGAAAAATAATCTTTATAGAAATTTCCCCTCAGCAATATAGAATAGAATGGATTGTGAATATTTAATTGATAAGGCTGAAAAGATTTACCTAGAAATGTTGTTTACTGAATTGTAAACATTCTTTCAGAAACTACAAATCTGAAGAAGAATATATATGTGTTAACAACAAGCTTCGCCGTGGAGATATCATTGGGGTCCAGGGGAATCCTGGAAAGACCAAGAAAGGGGAACTGAGTATTATTCCTTATGAAATTGTTCTGCTGTCACCATGCCTGCATATGCTCCCTCATCTTCATTTTGGGCTCAAAGACAAGGTATCAGACATGCTGCTGCTTTCTTGGCAACTTACTTGATAGTCTCCAAGAGTGCCTTCTTGCGGTATTTTATTATCTTCATTTTAATTTATTTTTAGGAAACCAGATTTAGACAGAGATACCTGGATTTAATTCTTAATGATTTTGTAAGGCAAAAATTCATAATTCGAGCAAAAATCATAACATACCTTCGAAATTTCCTGGATGAATTGGGCTTCTTGGAGGTGGGTATTTGCTTTTATATGTTAAAATGCAGTGTAGTAATTGCTTGTAGATATCTCAAAGAGCAATCTTTTATAGGAATTTACCTTGCATTGTTAAGCTTAAATTTTAGAGCAAAGACCCCAAAATACATATAAATTGTTAGAATAAAAATACATTTATAAGAGGCCAGGCAGGGATGTTATAAAATAGATTGTGGTTGGGTAAGTGATCTTCCAGGTCCTCTTAACATGGTTTGTTGAGGATGGTCAAATGCTTCAGTGCCACTACTTGGTTCAGAAGATACTGTATTTGCTGTGTGCCCAGGAAAAAGGCATTTTAGAATAGAGGAGGAAGCAATGGCAGCTGCAAAGTGGTTATTTAGAGAAACAGAGAAAAGAAAGCATTGCTGGTATTGGAACTACATTCCCTTCTGCAAACATCAGTAGTAGCAATGGGAAACTGTTAATCTCTGTGCCCGAGAGACAGTATATAGCCTTCCTGACAGAGGACATTTGTTTGAATATCTCTGAATAATTTCCCTTGATAGTTTCATCTGGCTGTTGAGTACCTGGATGAAGTGCCAAGGGATCAGGTGCCTTCTTTTAACACTTTGGGCTGGGAGATATCACTCTCTAAAATGCTGAAGTGATGTATGTGGGAAAACCTGACATAATCGACAGCTCAGAGCTGATCTATAATTTCAAAAATGGAACTGAGCAGAAATACAAGACTGAATGTTCTGAATTGCAAAGTAGTAGTGGCTAAAAATATATACTCAATTTAATTTTAATTTGACACATTTTAAGCAGAGAGTCTTAAGGCTTGTGTTTTCAGTCATGCTAATTTGATCTTTTTAGTAATCATTTGGAACTAATTTTATGTATCTCAGCATACACTACTACCTCAGTGCCTTACTACCTCATTTTTGTCATTAATAGATTATGTTCTTATTGCAGACTTTATCACTGCTTCTCTGCTTGCCTGGAATTTGAAATCTTTGGTAGACTGGATGAGGAATGTTTTCCCATTTGTTTTTGCCATCTTGTTTGTCTTCAAAATCGATTTCTCGAAGGTTCTTTATAAATGTAGAGACAATATTTTCTGTCTGTTTTTTGTTCCCCAACTAGATTGAAACACCTATGATGAATATCATACCTGGTGGGGCAGTGGCCAAGCCTTTCATCACCCACCACAATGAGCTGGACATGAACTTGTACCTAAGAATAGCACCAGAGCTCTACCACAAGGTGAATAAGTATATTGTATATTTCTATATGCTTTGGAATCTGGTTCAATATGCGGGGCCTTATCAAAACTTAGCTATAAAAATAGCTAGGTTAAATACAGGATAGTAAAAGATATTGTGTGATTTAGTGATTTGGAAATTGAGTTAGAAATTGGAAAGACTGGGTTGAATTTAACTTCAGTCTGGAAAATCACAGGATTATTGTCAGCCTTGGAGGCCATATTTTACTCAGAAGCTCGGTGGCTGACACTCTTAGTGCCTGGGAATTTGGGAGGGGGGATTGATAGAATTGATGGCTGAAACAGAGCTTGCAATAAAAATAAAAACTGGGATAATAAAAATGTAAGTAGCTCCAGTCTGTGCTTGTTCTGTATCTTACTATATTGCACATGACCTAGAGGGAAAAGCAACTCTATTTCAAAAACAACAACAACAACCCTTTAATTTCACTAGTTCCAAATCTGGGCCAATTCTAGCATTAAAATCCACACAATTAGTTAAATCTGCACTTGTGAGATGATGTAACATATCAATTAATGCTTGTTCCAGGTCATCCCAATTTACTTGCTTAGACAGGACGTAAAAGAAGGGGAGTCAAATAATATCAAAACTGCTGAAAATCTTAAAAATAGTATCTGGCAGCGAAACCATGTTTTTGTGGAGCCTAGCCATAGCAACGTGGTTGGAACAAATGTTATAAAATCTGTGAGTTTATGGATGGCATAATTCAAGCTCTACCAAGTAGACCCAATATTTACTCTCTACCTTTTAAAAAAATTCTAGTTTCTATTTTCCCTCAGTTTCCACAGATAGAGGTTGATTCACTACTATTAATTTCTGTGGTACAAAAGGATGGGGAACAGATTATTTCAAATGCTTGAAATGGGAAACAGATATTATCAAACAGGTCTATGGTGCTCCTGGAAGCAATTTGTGATCCTGTGGATTTGTCTTCTCATACTGACAGGGCTTGTTAATTGCTATATTTCAGATGCTGGTGGTTGGTGGAATGGACAGGGTCTATGAAATTGGGCGGCAGTTCCGGAATGAAGGAATTGATTTAACCCACAACCCAGAATTCACTACTTGTGAATTTTACATGGCATATGCGGATTACCATGATCTGATGGAGATCACAGAACAAATGATTTCAGGTTGGTTACAAGTGTTCTTATTTTAAAACTGCTCAGGAGGTCATTCAAACATCCATTTGGAAACTAGCTAGGCTAAAACAATGGTTTTCTCTTGTAGGAATGGTGAAACATATCAGTGGTGGATACAAGGTGACTTACCATCCTGAAGGCCCAGAAGGCCAGGCTTATGAAATAGATTTTACACCACCATTCCGGAAAATCAATATGGTGGATGAGTTGGAGAAAACACTGGGAGTGAGACTGCCTGCAGCAGATCAATTTGAGACTGAAGGTGAGAGTGGAAGATATTTTATCTCCCTCTTTAATTTAAAGAGACCATTATTACAGGCAGGAAGGGTGGGCCTGCATTCTAAGTTTTCTTCCAAGACAGATCAATTGTTTGGTTTAGATTTGACTGGACAGTGTTACAGTGGGCTCTGTGGCGTCTTTTGGTTTACTCCTACTGTTTCTAGGAATGGGGAAAGCATGAGTAATTACAGCCCAAGTTAGGGGAGGGACTCGTGCAGTAGTGTCATGTCTGATTTCACTTTTTTTTTCACAATAAAATAATGCTGAAGGCAGCTCAGTCAACATTTGATATCCTGCCATTACAACAACTTCCAGTTAAAAACTAGATCATGATCAGGCAAAGAAATGTGAATGTAGCAGAAAAAAATTACAAACATCCCTTAAAAATAAGTTGATCCTGACAAGTGAATACACATTCTAAGCAAAGGAGAAAAAGATTTAAGAACAAAGAAAAAAACCACTCTATTCTGGAAAGAGAAATTCAAAATGTAATACTCAATGTGTGACAAGATAAAACTGTATAAAGTTACATATTAAATAATATTAACATCATAATATAATATGTCTGATTTCACATTATGCATGCAGAGTCTCGTTCATTTTTTGATGCTATCTGTGAAGAACGTGGCATTGAATGCCCATCCCCACGGACAACAGCCAGGCTTCTAGATAAGGTAAGGAGGGGCTATTTCTCCTGATTCTTATTTGAGGTGGATCTCGGATGGGATCACACTGAGTTGGGTTTCCCAAAATCTTTCTTACAGAGATGCTAATTCAAAGTGTTATGTATCTTACGGGCCTCCGAGAAATGATCAAATAAAAGTTTTCCTTGGGATAGGTGACATTTTGACAATGGCAGAGGAATGTGTCCTTTTTAAAGGCTTGCTTAGTTATTTAATAAATTATTAGGTATTTATTTGTACCTTACCCTTATTATTTTTACAAATAACTCATGGCAGTGAACATATCCAACACAACTTCCTCATCCTATTTTCCCCACAACAATAACCTTACGAGGTGGGTTGGGCTGAAAGAAAGTGGTTGGCCTGAAGTCAGCCAGCTGGCTTTCATGGCTAACACAGGACTTGAACTCAAAATCTATTTTCTAGCCTGGTGCCTTAACCACTAGACCAAGCTGTCATTAATGTACTCTAATCTCATTATGTCTTACAAAGATCCTGTCAACCAAAAAGAATGTTTATATTAATGAATAATTCACAATTAAAACAAACATCCATGGTAATTGTTACTGTATCATCTGCTGTAATTACATGAGTATTGTGCAATAACAAAATATCCAGATTAAATTGTAAACCAAGAGGATTATAAATAATTGCTGCATATCACAATAGTCTAAGAAAAAAGATACTCCATGTGTTCAGTTGCCCTGAGAGATGCTGTAAAACTATGGTCCTGAAGCTTTGCTGTGGTACAGTTATGTGAATGAACCTTGTTGAGGTAATTCCCCGTTAGGAGAATGAGTGCATACAGGGAGATGTAGTGAGAATAGTGAAGAATAATACACACAGCACACAGATACACTGTACAGTAAATGTAGGTTTTTACTTCCCATAAACGTTTAAGCAAAGTTCAAACACAGTCCAAGTCATTCACGGTTAAATCAGTCAGTTTTCAGTCCAGGGATAATCCAATAACAAAGTCCAGTTTCAAAAACAGTTCAGTAACAGACTTACATCAACTATCAGTAACAGTCAGGCAGCTCTCTCCAACAGAAGAAACAGAGAGACTGAGACTAAACAACCCAGGTTTCTGGCTCCATCTTATGGCCATTTGTGGAACCACACCCAATTACAGTTTTAGTATTCTCTTAAAGACATAGTATTAAAATGTCTATCCTAGTTTATATATTTCCAACCCAAATAACTGTTAGGTGACTAACAAACCTGAAAAGAACTTAACCATGTTATACAGTTTTTAACAGTGATGGATTATTCCCAAATAGTTATGATGTTTTGCTTTTTCCCATCCTCATTTTTAGCTGGTTGGAGAATATTTAGAAGTCACCTGTATCAATCCGACATTTATTTGTGATCACCCACAGATCATGAGTCCTCTAGCCAAATGGTAAGCAAAAATGCCGTGGTTATGAAAGTATGGATGTGCAGCATATAATCCGCCCAATCCACCCACTTTATATAAAATAAACATTTTAACACATTTGGAAACCTTGGGTACAATTGCAGAAGGTAGAAATGTTTTATCTTATGGGATGTTTCTAGCCTCTGATAAGTTTGATATGATGTGCAAAAAAGCCAGCTGATTCCTAGGGCTAAAGATGTAAGCAGTTGTTCAAATCTCTTGTTCCATCTCATGAAATAGAGTAAATAATGCAGACCATCTGACCTGGTATCCCTGGTCGCAGAATAATTATTTTTCTCTGTGTGGTCTTCAGTCTTCTCCTTTGGTGTTTATTCAGGCACCGTTTTCGACCAGGATTGACTGAACGATTTGAGCTCTTTGTGATGAAGAAAGAAATCTGCAATGCCTACACAGAACTGAATGATCCCTTTCGGCAACGACAGCTTTTTGAAGATCAAGCTAAGGTGAGTGAGGGTGTAGGCCTGGGCTGGAGCTGCCAGAACTGTTTTGTATTTTTGTTGGAATTTGTCATAACTTCAATTGGTCACTAAGTAACTAGTCTAACTAGTCATAAGTTGAGGACTATATGTAATGGGGGAAGAAAATGCTGACCCGTGGTATGGGGATGGAACTTAACTGGATTGTAAAACTGATCTGCGATTGGGCCAGTATTACAGGTAGCAGAGAAATTTCTTGAGTGGGAATTTTATTTGTTTGTTTTTAAGACTTCAGTACATCTCCCTTCCAAACTGGCTCTGGGCTGCTTGCAAGAAAACTGAGGAGAAAAATCTGTCTATACTAAATGCACTTTCTCTCAGGGACTGTCCCAAAGTTTCGCAGCACTACACAAATCCACCAGGGAGGACACAGTTCAGATATATGAGGGCAAACGTTTCCACAGTAATGGGAATGAAGTGCCAACGAGCATGGTTATAGGATTAGTCCATCTGTGAGATGACAGCATGAGTGAATAGAGACATTGCTGCCTGATCCAAGAAAGGAGGCAACTGGTACCCTAAGGGTCATTGTGCCAAGATTTTCCTAGCCATTGGTTCCATCTAGTGTTTAGAAGGAGCTGCAAATCCAGGCAGAACTCAGGATGAAAGAAGCAGTTGGAGAGAGATTGGTTTGAGTAGCGGTCAGTACTTTTTATTTAGAAGTGTCAAATTAGAATCCAATTATTGGAAGTAGAAATGGGAAATGTTTTTCTTTCAGGTGTTATATATAAACATATATAATCGTAATATAATCCTAACTCCCTCCCCCCAAGTCCCAGTTGCCCTGACTGGCTCTGCAGATGATCCTTGTCTTCCTGTTCATTTCTAACTCAGGCAAAAGCTGCTGGTGATGATGAAGCAATGTTTATCGATGATAACTTCTGCATGGCTCTGGAGTATGGGCTACCCCCCACAGCTGGTTGGGGCATGGGCATTGACCGTCTTACCATGTTCTTGACGGATTCAAACAATATTAAAGTAAGCATTCCATAGATGGCTGCTTTCTGTCTATTCAGGGCCTGCCTGGGTAGAGGATGGGCTGCTTCCTACATTCTAAAGCAGCAATTTTAGATTTGCTACTACTTTCATATAAAAGGGAGAGGAATAATTCTTGTGCTTTAATGCACGCACTTGTGAGAATTAATGAGCTGAAAACATACTTGGGAATGTGAAAATACATTACTTTAATGGAAAGCGTAACATTTCTTAAAATGTTTTTTTTTAAGACATTTCGCTTGTCATCCAAGAAGCTTCTTCAGCTCTGACTGGGTAGAGAATGGAAGGATTTATATTCCTTGTAGACAGCTGGTCATTTGCATTCTTTTAGAGAGTCACTGAGGCTACTTGGGTGTGGCTTTTTGCTGCCCACATCCTGGCGACGGCAGGGTCTGAGTTCAGAGCCCTGGGCCTCTCATTGTAGATAAATAAACACACGGACACAATGTTTACTCAGGATGAAGGCACTGAACAAAGGCAGGTACCTCCTTTTATTAGGTTGCTTGCAAGCGTCATAGCAGGAACAAGGAAATTTTCCTTATAAGGTAATCTACATAATTATGCTAATGCAAAAACTATACCATTGCTGGGGTCTTATCACCTCCGCTCTTAGCCCTGCCCAATTACTTTTGTTTCCCATATAACTTTCGTTTCTCCTACTTTCTTTTCCCATAACTTTCGTTTCTCCAGCCAGTATTTTTCCACACAGTCAGCACTTTACCACATAGCAACACCAAACTGTCCATCTACAAGGTTGACCATTGCAACTTTTAGCGTCCATTTATTGTAACAGTTGTACATTGCAACACTTGGGGGTTTGTCCATCACCTGAATAGTGCAAATGGGTGTGGAGCTTTCTTGGAACTGCTGAAGGGACTGTGTTGTGGAGCTATGCTTTCTGTAAGGTGTTTTCTGCCCAGTGTCCCTTCACTGTTGAACATAGATGCAGGCTGTTATGGATGAGTCTGCATTGTCTGTATCTCAAACGGAAGTGCATATGGTTCCTGTAATTTTTCTGGAAATCTGTTCATAGTCCTGTACCATTCGAAGGGTGTTCATCCCAAAGTGCATAGCTAAATGTCTATGGAGATTGTCAGCCATCCAGGTTATGGCTGCCCCAAAGGTGCTTTTTCAAGAGGCAACTGGACTTTGTTTTTCTTTGAAGGCATTTCACTTCTTCAGCTCTGACTGGACAGTGGGGAATGGAGGAAATTCTTCAGAGCTGAAAAAGCATCTTGGATGAGAAGTGAACCATCTTCAAAGAAAAACAAAATTCCAATTGCCTCTTGAAAAAAACACCTTTGGGACAATCATGACCTGAATGACTGAGAATCTACATAGACATTTCTTAAAAGAGCTTAGGTGGAAATAATGTGGCTCGGGGGATTTCTGATGAGATCTTTCCTTGGAAAAGAAGCTGTACTGAATGACCAGAAATCCCCTTTTCTTGCAGGAAGTGCTGCTATTTCCCGCCATGAAGCCTGAAGACAAGAAGAAGGATCCACTGTCAGATTCTAGTGAGGGGACTTCAGTGTGACACAGCAGCTTGCACAAGAAGCATGGAGGACAGGGAAAGTCGTTTCTAGATTTCAACAGGCCTGGGCCACTTTTTTTCCCTCCAGCCATGAATAAATGAAGTCTGTAATTTTATTTTGATAGTAAGCACCTCATTGTGGCCACTAGCTTGCATTGGGCCATTTCTTTGTCCATCAGATTCTGATATGATTCTTGAGATTTAAATCTACCAGTGATGAGCTTTGTTTGCTTTGCAGCCAAACTGAGGGTTGTAGTGACTGTCAATCCAGTTCCTGCTTGACCATCAACTTGAGTTCAGTTCCAGCACATCTTAATTTCACTGAATGTAAAAGTTAGGATACCAGTGATTAGATGTTCCAGTTTCATTCTCCATTTGTTACTGGCCAGTACATTCCAGTGGCTTATGTTGGTAAGCTAACAGAACCAAAGAGAGCCACTACAGCTTCTTCCTTGATTCTTCCCATAAAAAACCTACTCAGCACCAGGTAATGCTGAATTCAGAAATTGCTTTCATTATATTAAAGCCTGCAGCAGCCTAGTCCATGAAGCAAAGCTAGAGTTTGTTTTCATTGTTCTATTTACATCAATCTGCGTTTCACTTCTAGCAATTAGTTGATACAGTAAAAAAAAAAAAACAGTTCTCGGTCCATCAACCGTCAAGAAATTGTTTAATGCAAAATATTTCACTTGGGTGATGGGGAGATTTAACTTTGCAGCAGTGCTTGTGAAAAAAATCAGTGTCCTTGTTGACCAGACATTAAACAGAGTGACATATTTCCTAAAAAGAGAAAGGATATTTTGAGATACACTGACAGAAGTGTCAAAATCGCAGGAAGTAGAAAGAACACCTCTTTGAGAGAGATGGATGATTAGAAATATGAAATGTAAACAATTCCACTGTGCTCTGCTCTGGCTATTCTCCATTTGGAATACCATATCCAGTTAAAAGTAGCACAGTTCAAAATGAAGCAGGTTCTGAAGAAGGCTCACCAAGATAGTGAAGAGTCTGTAAAGCAGCCCTTTGAGAACAGTTAAAAGGATCTGGGCATGTTCAACAATCAGGAAAAGGCAACCAAGATGTTTATCAATTGCCCAGAGTGGCCACTGGGTAAGATGGGTAGAGAGCGAGCAAGATAACAAAATCTTCAAAGAGCGGAAGGATTGTCACATAGAGTAAGTGGACTTACTCTCTTACTTTTAATAATTTTCATTAAAAATCTCTTCAAAATAAAATCAAAACTACGAATAGGGAAAACTACGCTCTCAACATGGCTGAAACAGTTGCATTGAGCTGGCCGCGCTTCCAGCCTTGACTAGCTGCTCCCTGAAGGCGACGCCTGCCATTAGGCAGCTCGCTCGGCGGGGATCGGGACGGCGCCAGCCCAGCGAGACCACCGAAAACCAGGACCGGGTTCCGCTGCCTTTAAGTGCCGGGACGACGCCGTGTTTTTGCTTTGGGGGAACCTTTGTTCCGTCTTTGGTTCCCGCCGGAAAAGGGAGGGGCTGCACTACTTCTGGTCCGTTCCGCCCTCCTTCCGCCTTGGGCCATGTGGGACGCCGACGAAGTGGCGGCCGTCTGCTACCACCATTATGAAGCGCGGCTGCCGAAGCAGGGGAAGCCGGGACGCGGCACGCACGAGTGGACTGAGTTGGCGGCGGTGCTGCGGGTGGAGCGAGCGGAAGGTGGCGGGCCGCCTCCCGGTGAGGCCCTCGGCAGGGAGTCTAGTGGCAAGCCGGGGACGATGGGTAGGGTGCCCGGCCTGAGGGGCCGTGCTCCTCTCCCGTCGTGTAACCTGCCTTTCTCCCCTCAGCCGTGAAGGAAGTCGTGGCCATGGGAACCGGCACGAAGTGTATCGGCCAGTCCGAGATGAGGGAGACGGGTAAGCGGGGCTCGGTGGGACGCGAGGAGGGCCCCTCCGGCGCCTTCTGACCCGGCCACGCTGTTGCTTTACAGGGGACGTCCTCAACGACAGTCACGCGGAGGTGGTGGCCAAGAGAAGCTTCCAGAGGTAGGTGCGAGAGAATTGAAAACAGCGGAACTCCAAGACGTGGCCGCCGGGAGGGCCTCATCCTTGGGCCGGGGCTGCCTGAAAAACAGTTTGGGAAGGCTGGGTGATTCCTAAGGGAGCTGCCAGAAAGAGTAGTCGGGCGTCATCTGAAAGAACTGTGCCCAGTTGCTTCTCTATTCCTAGGCTGAGCCCACTTCTTATACTCCTAAGGGGCTTGAATCTGGTTATCCGTGTGAAGGCCTCTCTTGCTTCTGCAGACAGTAGATCTCAGCTAAACCTGATTTCTCCCAGCTTCTGGCAATCATGCTTTGGAAGCATGCAGTTGCAATCATTTTGGATTCTGGTTAAGGTCTGTCTTTTGGGGCCAAATACCAAACTATCCTGTAGTTATGCTGAGAAAGAGCATCTGGTTTAACATCTGAGGGTAGGCTTGAATTTGGGCCTCCCCAGTCCTAACCCAACACTTGTACATCACAGCAATACTCATTTTTTCTACTTTCTTTTGAAGGGAGATTGATTTTCTTATTGATGCTCTTCCTACCCCTTGGGGTCCCAAGTTGCTTGGGCTTTCCTCCCCAACCTGTGATAGACTGCGCACTTACCTTTGGCACCACGTCTTGAGAGCTCCACACTGCCCACACTCATAGTCATGAGGGGGCTGGAGCCCTTGTCCAGACAGGTGAAGGTCTCCCCTTCCCCGCTGAGCCCCAGCTTTTTTCACAAGTGGGCGCACCGAACTGCCCGGATTTTTCACTTGGAGCACCAAACTGCCCGGATTTCAGCAATTGCCCTACCGCAGAGCTGGAGATCATGGTGTGCCTCCGTCCTGCGCCATTCACTTGCTGGATGCACTGAGGCCTTTTTCAAGAAGAGCTCCTAATCAAAGCTGCTTTCTAGTTCCGTTGTGTTTCTCCAGGCAGCTCAAGGCACTCTTCTTTCGTGGAGAAATGGAAAAGCTGCGTCACAAAAGGAAGAAACACACAGGGAAACCAAAGAAGAATCCTCCAAAGTCATTGCTTTCCCCAATGTGGACCAGGAGAGTCCATGCACAAGGCAACTTCCAGAAAGGACTTGCAGAAAGTTGAAAATGCTAGTCTTCCTTTGCTTTTTAATTTTAGCCCCAAGGAGGAAGCTTCCAGGCAACGGGCTTGGTCTTTCTTGTTTGGTTTCCCTACTCATTTCATCCTTTTGCAACGTAACTTTTATATTTTTCCAGTGAAAGAAGAGTGTCTTGAGCTGCAGGGAGAAAGAAATACGATGGAGCTGGAAAGCAGGTTTGATTAGGACCCCTTCTTATGATTTGGAAAAGGCCTCAGAGTGCATCCGGCAAGGGAGGGGGCAGGACTGCATCCACTTATGCGAGAGGCTGTGGCTCAGAAGGGAAGGGGAGAGACCATCCCGGTGCTTCTCCATTTGGCTGGACAAGGGCTCTGGCACCCAAGGTTGCACAGGAGGTGAGCATGGGGCTCTCAGGCTTGGTGCCAAAGGAGCATGTTGTAGCATCTCTACGGTCATTCATAAGGGCGAATGACTGTTGTGGTGCAAGATATGTGACTTTGGGATCTGATTGTAAGTACTTTTGGCGGGGATGTCTTAACTGAACATTCACTAAGTGAATGTTCAAGGAATACCTGCATTGGTTTTCTAAAAGTGATACTTATTGCAGGGCATTTTTAGGAAAGGTGGATTGTAGATGAAAATAAATGTAAGTAATGCCCCCAACTACAGTAATTGTCCTAAGTTATTCCTGGCAGATACCAAATTCTATTCTCAATTATTTCTGGCCAAAAGAGCCCTTTGTATTTTTATTAGTCAGTTTACTTGGCTTTTTCTTTTCATCAGCAAAAAATAAGTTTTCATAATCATTTCACGAAGTTCTGGGACCATATTTCTCTCCCATGTCTTAAGAGTGGCATTTATTCTGTGCCTTCTAAGGATTCTATCCTCTTGCCTATAGGTATCTTATTCATCAACTTTGGCTAGCTGCTGTAGGTCAGGAACCTAGCATTTTCACCCCTGGAACCAAAAAAGGGAAATGGCTTCTCAAACCATTTATCAGCTTTGTTTTTTTCACCAGTCGCACACCTTGTAAGTATTACTGGAATAATATCGACTTATATTTGAGAGAATTACTTCTCTTTCTTTAATTGACTCCTTGGTAGGCGACTTAGTACTGCTACATTTTATTTCAGTATATGTTGTGGTGGAAAGAAGGGAGTTAAAGTTTAGGTAGTGGAAGAACTCAGTTTCTTAATGGGACAATGGACAATGACTGGAGAGATCATGAAAGTTATTTGGATCAGCAGTTCACTTTGATAAGTCACCTCAAAACTTCTTGAGGTCACAAAATGGGACATGCCATTACATTATCTGTGTGGAAAGACTGGATATAAATCTTTTTTTTAAATTACAAAATGATTGACTGATGTGTGTTTCATCTGTTGCAAATTAGGTCCTTGGTACTCTCTGAACTTGGTTGTTTTCTTGTAGACGTTTCATTACCCAAACTAGTGCACTGATGATATTACCTAGTTTGGGTAATGAAATTTTTGCAAGAAAACAAGCTCAAAGAGCACCAGGGACCCCTCATTTCAACCCTGTGCCTCAAAGGTTTTCCTTTATCTGTTGTAAATAAAATGCTGTTGGTTTGATAATTGTATATATTATTGAATAAATATATGTAAAGGTCCAGACATAGAGGTTCAAATCAGTTTAAATCTTAAAAGCTATTACAATTTACATATGCTTTGGATATGAAATCACAGAATCATTCAAACACATTTTTATTAGAAAACTAGCCCTATAGCTAATTTCTGGTAGATCCACTTCACTTTGTCTTTCTGAAATTTCACTGATGCTTGCAGATAATGTATCTTGGCTGGTCTTACATACTCTGGCTAGAAGACTGTTAAATCTGTTCATAGAAAGTGGTGGTTGCAATTCAATTGTTATTTTTTATTTATAATACTGTATTATAAATAAAAGCAGCATTGTTACTACATTCCTATTTACTAGAGAATATTTTTGTTCCTGTGCTTTTATTTCATGGAATTTAATAATGAAAGGAAATTGCCTAGGTT
Source organism: Notechis scutatus (assembly GCF_049901735.1). Lineage (NCBI taxonomy): Eukaryota > Metazoa > Chordata > Lepidosauria > Squamata > Elapidae > Notechis > Notechis scutatus. The sequence goes on along the minus strand of NC_142017.1, from coordinate 41,421 downwards.
TCTCAGGAAATTGCATAGGTTGGCCTCTTACCAAGACACCATTCCTTATCATTAGATAATCATTCTCTGATGTTGAAAATATGCCTGTTCTTCTGTTCTTTTAAGTTGTATATCCTCCTGTTTTTTGTAGGTGGGGATGGCTCCATTATTCCAATGATGGAAATGGATGCCCATCCATGTTTGCTCCTGAGCCCCAAAAAAGTACCCAAAATGGACAGCAGTGACTGTAGGGCACAAGAGAGCTATAAAAGGGAGATTGAAGAAACAGTCACTGGTTCCTCTCCCAAGAAACCAAGAATGGATGCTAGCAATTCTATCAGTAATTCAGAGTTTTCAGCCCTTAGAGGAACCCAAATAGTGGATCTGCATAGAACAGGGGCCAAATGTGTCAAAGGAGAAACAACGGATTCCCGAAGGCCAGGCATTGAATATCATACCATAGGGCTTCTACGGATCAAGCCAGGCCGAGGAGCCCAGACAGCCTCCATGTCTTGTAGTGATAAACTGGCACGCTGGAATGTTCTTGGCTGGCAGGGAGCACTTCTGATGCATTTCCTTCAACAGCCTATCTACCTGCCAGCTCTGGTGGTGGGTCAGTGCCCCTACAGTTGGGAAGCTCTGCACCGAGCCATTGTGGCAAGGTGAGTGAATTATAACTAGGCGACCATGATGGGACAGCACAGCACTTGCGGTTCCTCTTCTTGTTACACAAGTGCAACACGATGGGATACCTTGTCCCTTTTGTAAAGCCTCTCCGCATTGGAGTAGTTGTGATGGGATGGCAAGAGATGTAGTTACCTGGAAGAACAAACTGCCTCTTGAGTTTATGGAAATTATTCATGATGAAAAAGATGTATGACCTAGGCCTAAATTTTCTGTTTGCTTTTATGCTAGCAATGTCCTGGGTAACTGACATCTTGATGAATCTGGAGAATGGTTGTTTTCAAAAATAGGTCATCCTGGTAATAGCGCTGGATGGTTTTTTCAAATTTATTTTACCTAGTCTGTCCCAACTTGTGTATAGAGAGAACCTGTTGGGCAAACCAGTAAGAAAATGAATGGATTAAGCTTTGTGCAACTGTTTTTCTTGTTGGCACAGTCTGTCTTTTTTCCTCCCCTTCACTCTGGTGGGTAAGCAACAAAACAAACATTCTGTCCTAAGCATCCTGAATTTGGAGAGGTCTTTATATTGCAAAAATGTGTGACCTTTTTATATTAAGCAAATTACTTATATTTTATTTGGCTATTGCTGGTCAGAACGGGTAAATTAATTGCTGAGGGACAGAGAACTGTTACTTTTCTTGTTTTCTGCTTCTCCCAAATCTTGTGCTGCTTCCAACATTTAGCAAGAATGACTAATAATTCTACAACTCTTCTTTACAGCTTGAAGAGATAGAAACCTGTTTAAAATAAGCAAAGGACAAAAGTGACATGTCTCGGATCATTGATTGTCTCGCTTCCATTGCCACCTTTTTAACTGCTGTGAAACACATGACTTGGCCTAGCCTTAGTCTGTCTCTGTCTGTAAAATTAGCTCTGTATGCAAAATCTTCCCTATTCTGAGGATTTGTAAACACTAATATAGAAGATGTGGCCAGAATATGTTTGCTTTTTTACACCAAATGGATGACCTTTTGTTATTGCTGAACAAAAGGCAAGATTGGCAGTAAACAAGTCTAATATAAATATTACATTATTCCTCTCCTCCTTCCTAGGTGTCATCTAGTCTCACATTTGCCAGATGGTTTCCAGGTTCAAGAGTTGAAAATTCTACAGTCCCGGCTAGGTTTCATTCATGGTCGTGAAGCAGCCAAGTCTGGCCATGTTCTAGGACAAGGAAAGTTAGTGTCCTGTGGCACAGGTAAATATCATAGAAGGAATATGAAGGGGGTGAATTTGTGAGACTTCTCTTTTGCCCTTTCACATCCTTGCTTATTAGGATAGTGAGCTGGTGGTGAGCTGGTGTGTTGTGGGAACTGCATTTTTGGTCCGTTACAAAAGCTGTGCAAGCCGAGGCTGGGTCTTTGAGCAAATTCCTATAATGATCACTTCCAGTGGTGTCACTGTGACATAGGAAAGACAACTGATGAGCTAAGAGGAGAAGGCTTGATTAATGACAAAGAAGGTGGTGAGTTTTTATCTTTCACATACATGTTGCATGTGCACTTACCTAATAAACATGTTACTAGTTGATGAACTGATTCTTGATTTATACTTTATTTACTTTGTACACTGATTCCCAACAGCTGTGGGCACTTCATAAAAACAAAACTACACAACAAGAATGCTGCAATAAAGAAGGAACGGAAACAGCAAAATGGGGCAGCAACAAAATACACTCACTCCTCCAAAGAGGCTTACCCATCCTAGCCAAAGTCCTGTTCAAAGAACCAAATCTTTGGGGTCCTTTGAAATGCCAGTAGGGTGGAAACCATCCGGATGTGGGGGGAACTTCATTCCAGAGGGCAAGTGCTATGGCAGAGAAGGTGCACTTTCAGAATCCTGGCATTGTTGAATTGAAGGAAACTAAATTATGCCAAGCCTGCCTGATCACAGCAGCCCGGGAGATAGGCAGTCCCTCACATAGGTGAAGTCGCAGTCAGTTCTGGGAACTTCAAAAGGGTCTTGGAAATCAGTTATTCTAAACCAATAGAACTGTGTGGTGAGTCTAGACCTTGAAAGAAGGAAGATCCTTATCTTGGCAACAATCAGATAAAACTTAAACCCAGGCCAAGAAAATGGTTTAGAAAACTTCTTAGGCCATCCCCTTAATTCTCATGAAGATAAAAGGGAGGAAGTAGCACATTTGGATTTGCAAGATTTTGTTACTGTAGCAGTTATAATAAAAATAGCTACATAGCATCTATTTTTTAGCCTGGTATTTATAGTACTGACCGGTTATGAGAGTGACTTTACTTCTAAGCCTACTTTCTAAGAAAACTATAATCTGAATCTTATGTAAAGTTATGAAAGAAGCTCATGCTCCTTGGATACTGTCCGAGATGGGGTGTTGCTTGAAAATTACACTAAAGCCCCTGTGGAAAAGGTTAAATCCTATAAGAAGGAACCTATAAGATTTCTAGCACTGTAAGAGTTGAAGGAAGGGACTTCTGGAAAAGCTGGTGAAATAGGAGATTTCCTGAACTTTAGAAGCAAAATCATACTGTGTGGGTCATCAGTCTGAAGGAATTGTTTTGCAGCAATAGAGATAGCCACTGTTTCTTTGAAAATAACCTCTCTAACCCCATTTTCCAGCTATCAGTTGGAGTGCTGTTCCAGAACATCCATTAGATGTCACTTCACATGGTTTTAAACAAGGGACTTCCAAGAAAAGGATTGGGAGCTTAGCATCCAGGTATATGTTGCCTGCTAAGATTTGAGTGTTCTGGCTGTCAATACTTCATCCTGGATCTCTTTTGAAAAAAAAATATTTGAATGATTTACTTATTGTTTGGTTTCTTGCAGAGTAGTTTGATGGTCTTATGTGTAAATTTGACATTTACAATCTGACTTTAAAGCATGGCTCTGAAAATCCATGCTGTTGATTGGAAAATCACAGAATGGTTTCTTTTTAAAAACAAACCATTCTCTGTTGAAAATGCCTTCCTTTTCTTTTGCCCCTGCTGTTCATGCTGTTGCAGAGACTGGGCAATGTTTTAGTAGCCAGGGACTTCCTGATTTTCCCTCCAATTTGTGTAGGGGCATGACCTGAAGTCCTAGTGTCACCTGAGTGAATACAGCGAATTTTGGGTGGTAAATTTAGGAGTACATTTTGGCCCCTTGAAACCCACATTGGGGAAAATAGCGGCGCATGGGATTAGTAGAAGTGTGTTAAGGAGATTAAATGAAGACTTCCATTTTGTTTGCCCCTTAAATCTTCTGAGTGAACAAGGCCGAAGTTTTCAACTGGTAGTGCTGGTAAGTGAACTGGGGAATGTAAAATAGATGGGGTGCAAGTATGGGGAGTTGTTTCCTCCGCCTGTTATAAAAGAATTGGAAAACGGCCATCACCTTGGCAAAATGTCCTAAGAAGGGTTAGAATTCAGATTGTGAAATTCTGAAGAGTTTATGAGACTACTGCCTGAGATAATTCGGTGCAATAGGATGAGCTTCTGGCTAGGCTGTGGTCCACTTATCGATGATACCCTGAAGTTTTGCCAGCAACTGTGGCTGGCAACTTCATAGGTGGAAGTGGTCTGCTTTGTAACACACTTGTGATTGGTGCTGGCCTGACTGAAAATCAATATATGTAGATTAAGTCAATTGATTAAAGAAACAAACTATAAATGCACTCTTAGTATTCTTTGTCCTTATTTGGTGATTTTGGATTCAAGTTATAGTTATTAAATATTCGCTTGACAACAGATGGATTTTTAATTTCCTGTTGCATGTGCTTGACTTATTACTTAGGCATGTCATGTGCCTCTTCTTGCCAACAAATCCTTGTCTGCCTTGGCTCTGCCTAGAGAGCAATGGATGTGTCCTTCTTGCAATTCAATAGAACCAGCCACTTGGATGACAAAACGGGGGATCTTTGGGTTGATTGAGAAAAAGCAGAGGTTGGAGCAAATGCTTTAAAGCCTTGCATGAGCTAACAAGTGACTTTTGCTGACTGTTTTCTGGAGGAGGGGATAAGCCATGCTGACTGTATGATGATCACTTCTTCCTAGGACAGTCATATAACATAAATTGCAATTACTTCCTCCCACATAGGGTTTGTTTATGACAAAGCAATTAATAAAAGTGTGCATTTAATAAGGAACGAATTCACCTGAGCTATACCACATTATGTGGTATGAATTCCTGTAAACTTTGCAGCTGTAAAACGATTTGTGCAAAGGTCTAAAGTCATTTGAGAGCATATAGGGAAGTGATAAAGCAGCAAGGCTCAAAGAGTGTTTATATGCCTTTGTGTTGCACTTTGGTGTTTTTTTTTACTGGCCACTTTGCAGAAGACAGAAACTAATAATTAACTTTGAGAGGACAGAGTTTGACCCGGAAGATGAACTAGGTAGAACTAGGTTAGCAAATTTGAGTAGTTTTTATAGGATAAAAGTTCCATCTGATCACTAGGAGGAAAGCTTTTTGATTCATGGATAGTAGAAATGTGCATTTTTACTGCTTAGAAAATGAGTATAGTTTGTCGGAAACTGTAAAATTGTAAGCAATCTGTTAACATGTGCAGTCTGTGAGTGAGCGAGCATCTAGGGATATTTTGTCCCAAATGTCATTCTGGAGAGGGTATTTGTGATTGTTAAGAGTTAATATATTGCCTTGATGACTCATAGTCAATTGGTAATCATCTGCAATACTCATGGTTAACACTGAAAGTGTCACAGCAGGAGTTGGATTTGATGCGTGCAAGATCTATCCACCACCCAGTCAATACCAGACTATCTATAAATGGAGCCTTCAGTAACAGGGTGATGCCTACAGTTACTTGATGTTACTAAGCACAAATATCACCAGTGTGTGTCATTTCTATACCCTCCAAAATCATTTGGGCCAAATATATGTGGCATATAATAGTATAATACACCTGATATTTGATTATGAACTATGAGGTTTAGGAACAGTTAAAAATAAATCAACAATGATTAAATGAGTATCTTTTGGTAAAGCATTCAGATACTGGATTCTCTTGTAGTCAGCCAACTACACCAGTTTGATTCCCCAATATCAATTCTCTTGGTAGCTGGGCATCTTGTAGAGAAACACAAATATTGGAATAGTTATTGTTGTGGTCTTTTGCTATGGGAATTTACCAGAAAGTATATCTGACTGGAACTTGCTCTGCTTTTACTGACAGGTCTCGAATTTGCAGAATGGAACTTTTCCATGCTTTTCTAGAGGTGGTGGCCAGCATTCCTCTGAAAAACCTACCAGAAACTCTCACGTAAGACTTTTAATTTTCCCAAGACTTGTTATGACATCACCTTATTCTCTTCTCAGATCATGGGTCATTTCAGGGTTTCTTTCTCTCCTATATTTAACGCATCCACTTTTTGGTTTTCAATTGCTGTGCATCGTATGTTTTGCTCTGTTTGCTGTTTTGAACCCGAATGTGCACATGAAGGCTTTAAAGATCAGTTTCTTTATACTGTGTCTTCCCTGTTGGGAGTGCTGCTTTGCCTCATGCCCACAGCAGCCTAGCTTTTCTTGTCTCTTACCATCCCAAATCTACCCGATAGAGCAGTAAATCTTTCTAAGGGATTGACTTTGGGTATGATGGAGTGATAGTGCATTCCTTTTTGGTCATGTGCTATTCATGTTTTCACTATCCCTGCCTTTTTCAAAAATATTTTTCGAAACTATCACTTGCCCTAGACACATTTCCATGGTGAGCAGGCAGCTACTTTCTGCTTTATATTAGCACGAGATTAGATGAAATCTAAACTACCGAAGATAGAGGATTTTATTTTATTTTTTCTGCTTCTGAGAAGGCAAATATTTTTTTTTGTAGTCCTTGAAGGTTGACAACTGTCACTTTCAATACAGGTAGTTCTTGGGTTACAATGGCAGTTAGGGCTGGAATTTACATTGCTAAGCAATGTGATAACAATCCTGGCTCTCCCCATTGCCATTATTAAGCAAGGACCTTGTGGGATGGCAACTTGCAGTTTCATGCTGGCTTCCAAGAAGCAGAGTCAGTGGGAAAGTTGACAGGAAGCCACAAGTCTCAGCAGCTCACAAACAGGCTGCTATACAGGCGAGTTATGCAGTGTAGGCGAGGGTCATACAGCTAATAAAATGTGAGTGTAAACTAATATAAATTAGGAAGTATTTAGAAAACCTTAGGTGCCCCTGTAGAGCTTTTCTTTCCAAACTTTAGTGAAACTGAGCCTGCTTTTGTCCACCTTCAGTTTCTTTTCAAGGCAGTGAACACTCACCCCGGATTAAGGCCCTATTCTGTAGTTTTTTCTGTGCAAGAGGCAGAACTGCCAGTGAGCTTTCCCCCTATATACAGTAACATATTTTAGCAAACAGATGGTTGCAGCTTTTGGTAAGGCCCCAAGTCTGCTACGAAAGGGTAGCGTTGAATGGTTGTCCATCCACGCCTTGAGCCAGAGAGCAGGAGTTCATCCCAAGTGTCACTTGCTCTCTTTAGAGCCAAGAGACTGCGGACATACTGGGAGTACAAAGAAGCTGCTGCTTCATACCAAGAGGCATGGAAGGAACTGCGTAGTCAGGCCTTTGGTGCCTGGGTGAGGAGCAGCCGCCATTACCAGTATTTCACATGAAGGAACAGAGTGACTGTGTCTGACTATCACTTACGCATCTCTCAGCTGTTTGGCACAATTAATGTTTTTTTTTTTAAAAAAAATCATAGCCAATACTAAGAACATGTCAGTGCTTTTGGCACTATTCCTCTGAAAGTAATGTTTTCCTCCAAAACACATTGGGAAGATTTTGGAATAAAGTATATGTACTCCTTTCCTTCTGCTTGGCTGAGTGTTTATATTCTGTTGATCCACAATTTTTGGTGAAAATTTGAGGCTACACACATCCCCATCCTGAAAACAGGACAACATTCTGAATTTGCAAAGAAGGCATATACAGTTTTTCTTGCTGCCCTCTGGACTTGGAAGCTTAATAATACTATAATAACTCTCACCTCCACACCCCTTCAATATTTACTCCCTGGATTGTTCTTTCTCCATGTTGGTTTTAAGAATATAATTTTTGACAGAGCCTTAATGAATTGTGATCACCGTTACCAGCCTGTACTATCATATTGCCACTGTGATAGTAATGTGGGATTGTAATAGGGGATGTTCACTTATCAAGAGGCTGCAAATTTCAGAGTTGTGATAATTGTAAAGACTAACAACATGAAACAAGTTCTCTCAAACCTCCAAACTCAAAAGCGGTCCCAATCTCAAACTGATATGCAGCAGGATACTAATGAACAGATAGTGACAGATTTGAGGAAGATCAAACAAAAATTGGAGTGTATATTGTATCCATGTACAGCAGGACTATTGACATCCAAAGTACCTTAGAAATATTCCTTATTTACAAGAACTTCTAGTAGTATTGGTGGAAAATCAAGTTATATTACCATTGTTGTAATTATCAAGTCAGAAGGCTACAAGATTTGATGGAATATATTTGGAAATATAGCAAGCAACAGAAGAATCAGTAAAGTCTGTAGAACCAAACCATATTAGCAAATCTGGAGCTCACAGATTGTTAGAGGTTGGTTGACGTATCAGTATTAAAGAAGACTTAAGTAATTGTGCAAACCCTCATATAGTTCCTTAACGCTTAGAATGAGTTCAGTTTAGAGTCCTGCATGAAAAAAGAAAGTCCAGATGTTAAGCTGACCCTAGGAAAAAAACGGGAACAGACATTGTTGCTGATGCACACAGTATAATTGAGAAAGTCTGAAAATAACCAAAAATAGTCAATATGTTTCAATGACTATGGAAAGGTGTGCAATTGTGTCAACTAAGTCAAGCTGTGGAATGTCCTTAGGAAGAATTCCAAAACAATATTTGTCTTCATGTGAAACGCACAGGGTAGGAAATGACAATCCAGATTGTGAAACAGACTGGTTTCAGTTTGGGTTAAGGACAAGGACAGAGACAACAAAGATGATGACCCTGATTCCAAATTTCCTCCCAGCCCGAGAGTGCTACGCTTCCAAGAAAGATCTGCATGACCTGCAGCAAGGGCAATCCACTCAGCACAGGCTTCATTTAAAAAGCATCATTGCCAGCCTTTCTCTGAGAAAACTCCTTGGAACCTGCAACAGTTGATGATCTGCCTTTGGATTTTTTGGAATGTGAACTGTGACTTGATGCACCTTTTCCTTTGGGCTTGGACTAAGTGCACTAAAGTTAGTAAATAGAATTTGGAACTGTGGTTGTGTGCATACAGAACCAGTTAGCCCTGCTTCTGAGTTAAGACAGGGTAAAACTTACACATGTGTAACTTGAGGTAGAATATATATTGAAAAGATGAGATTACAATTTAATTACAAATACCAATTTAAGGGCAACAAGGATAGCAAGCAGCTTTAGAGTGCTTTAGACAATGAACACTGAATAGTTTCAGCTTTGACTGGCCTATCAACTAAAGGAATGGGCAGTTAGGATATATAGCAGACTAGTACTTGGTAGGGTAAAATGAAGTCATTGGTACATACGCACAAATGAAACCAGTTGCCTCAAGTAGAGGGGAAGAGTTTCAGGCAGAGATACTATATTTAAGATAAAATGATCGACTATTCAGCTGAATAAACAATTTAAGGTTCATCTCCTACAGGAGTAAAAATAATTTTGCAACCTCCCTAGGGTGTCCCTGAATGATTTTATATTGTCTGAAAAATGTCTTTTGTATGCTTAATCTTAAAATGCTATTTTATTTTTTTAAAAAAAACAAATACAAAGCAATATTGCAAAATTTTTGTGACAGTAACTTTAATTGTTGCTTCTTAAGCAAAATTCAATAAAAGCAACACGCTAACCAAGATAAACATATCAGCATCCTTAGGGTAATACAGAAACTGCCATTTCTATGAAACTGTAATTATGCTAATATTTAATTTCAAAATCCCTCTCCCATCTACGGTTGCATCCGTATTTGAATAATGTCATTAAATATGTCCCAGCGGAAAGGATGCAATAAAATTTACAGCTATGGTTATACGTGTAATGGAAAAATAAAATTTTATAAATTACTAAGCTAACCAACAAAAATCTATATCTTAAATCAACCCAGTGACAAATGAAAAATGCCCCTCAGGGTCATGATGAAGAACAAGAGGCTATTTACAAAGCAGCAGGGATGGAGATGAAATCAGAAACCAAAGGTGTTTTCTCCACTGTAAGCCACGTACAAGAAGCCATCCTCATCTTTCTCCTTCTCATAAAGCTGTCCCATGGTTAAACTGTAAGAAAAAAAAACAAAGCAGCAAGAAAACCATCACATACTAACAAAAGGGGAATGTGCAAATCAAAAAGCAGGGAGGGTGGATGAGAGTGAGGAATGAGTAACCCTGTCAACTAAGCTTTGCTGCCTGTTGAGCTTTAAATGTATGAATTTGGATACCTTGTTAAATACATTAAAGAGACTTAAGCTTTTTTCCACTTGACTGTCTCTGCCTAGAGAAACCATAGAGAGCAGAAATTTGAGATGGTTAGCTTTTTTGTATTTTGGTGCAAAGTGAAAAAAATTGGGAAGCAACAGAAAACAAGGTCCTGTATAGTGGATTAAATAGTGCAGTAGACTGAAAATGGAAACTTGATAACAGTTTCCTTAAATTAACCCCTACCCTGATCAGATTTTCATGTACAAGGATTGGCAAGTGGTGCATATCCTACCCTGATATCTTGGCTCCCACAATCTTATGCCACTAACTATATTGGCTAGAACTAATAGTTGAGTTCCCATTGTAAGCACTTTGCACAGGGACAGGGACATCAAAACCAAACATTTTAATTATTGTGAAATGTTAATAGAATTTAACCTGAACATCATCTAGGAAATGTAAGCTCTAGCTAATTGAGAGAAGAAACCTTTTCTACTTTAGGAAGTGGCTTCATCTACTATCCAAGATTTTATGGGAGGACTCCACAATTTCCAGAAATTAAAAGCCAACTTTTGTCCTATTACTACACACAACCCACCCACCAACCCCTCACCTAGACTGGGGGACAGTCTTGTCTACAAAGAGAAATATGGCCTTCTCGGAGGGCAACTGGATCCGCTTCCTGATGATCCACATAAACTGAGCCACGGTTATGTCCGAGGGAACCAGGTACTTCCTCTTGTCGATGTCCACGATCTGAGATCCCGAGACCTTTTCCACGATCACCTGCATCGAGACGGAGGAAATTTATCTCGGCCAGCACCCCTCCCCCCACCCGGCCTTCTTTCAGCCCCGCCACTGAAGCGCCGGGAAGGGGAGACGAGCAGCGGCTCCGGTCGCGTGTTTGCCCGAAAGAAACACGGGCGCGTCAGTTTTTCTAGGGACGATCCACCGGGGGGAAAGGGTCCTGGCGCCTCCCGTTCCCTGGGAAAGAAGGGCCTGCCAGTCTTCGCGGAGCCCTCCGCCCCCATGGCGGGCCGCTGCCGGGAGGCTCGGGGCGGAGCCTGCGGAAAATAACAAGGCCGCCGACGTCCGGCCTGGGCACCCCGGGGCCCCCTCGGGCGGCCTCTGCCCTCGAGCGAAGCCCGCTTGCCGTTCCGCCGACTCACCGGGACGCGGTCGGGGTACTTGGCCCGGATCTTGGCGGACTCCACGCACCGATGCTCTGCGGAGAAGACGAGGAGAACCGCGTCAGGCGGCCGAGCCCGGCCCCGCCCCGCCCCTCCGCCCGGCGCGGCCCGCTTACCCAGCGCGTGGTCCTCCTTGAACATCCACTTCATGGTCGGGCGAGGCGGGCGGCGAGTGGGCGAATTGGGCCTGTTGTCCTCAGCAGCTCCTCGGCAGCCGCAGCAGCCCCTCTGCGCACGGGGGGTGGGACTTCCGCCGACGCTCACGCGGATGCCCCCTCCGCCGCGGCGATTGGCTGGCAGGGCGGCGCGTCCGTCGCCGTGGAGACGCGCAGCGGCGGCATGGCCTGGCTGGAGGTGGCGGCGGGCGGCGACGGGTGGCGTGGGCGAGTCCGGCTGTGCTCCCTGGCGGCGCTGGGGCTACTGCTGCTGGGGGCACTCACCTACGTGCCGCCCCTGTTGGTGGCCTACCGGAGCCACGGTGGGTTCGGCGGAGGGGGCGCCCCGGGCAGAACTGTCGCTCGCCCGCCCGCCCGGTCTCACTCGCTCTCTGTCTCCGCGCAGGCTTCTGGCTCTCGCGGAGCAGCTACGCCGAGCAGCCCAGCGTCCGCTTCCGGCACGAAGTGCTCCTGGCCGCGCTGACGGAGAGCGGCGGCGGGCCGGTGGGCTGGAGTTCCTTCGCCGCCTTCAACCGCCTGCTGGGCACCCGGCTGCGCGTCCCGCTCGTCTCGGTACGGCGGGGGTGGGGGCGGGGGGCGAGTCCCCCTCCGGAAAGCCCCGGGGCCGGAGTCCGCGTGGTTGCCCGTCCGCCGTCCGTGGAGTGGGGGGGCAGCCGTAGACGGAGGTCTTCCAAATGTTTCTTCTGTGTTCCAGGCTCGGGAGGAAGACTCTAACCAAGATGGAGTAACGGACCTGCTCCGTTTCCAGCTGGAGCTTCCACTGCTCCCCTCGGAACGAGTGGTGGGGATTCAGCTCCTGCTGACTTTCTCCTACGAGTTACATGTGAGTGTCCTCAAGCGGCAGCAGGGAGGGTCTCCCCAGCAGCCCTTTAGGTGTGAGGACGATCGGGCCTTTCCCTGGTCTTCGTTTGAAGCAGAACAGCGTTTCTGTGCAGTTAGGCAGACTGAAGGCCTTTAGCTTCAGCGGAAAGTGAGATGAGCAGAAAAACTGCTTTGCTGAAAAGGAACCTGTTGCATAACTATCAAGTGATAGAAACATGTACTGATGAACAGTATTGTTGATTATCAGAGGCTCTGGATAGCTAATTATCATTTCTCTCCTCCAAAACGGAGTGATAAAGCAGAGCCAGTTTGGTCTGGTGAAGGCTAGAAGCCAGGAGACCCTGACTTCTAGTCCTGCCATAGGCACAAAAGCTGGCTGAGTGACTTTGGATCCGCCACTGTCTCAGCCCAACTTACCTAATAGGGTATTTGTTATGGAGAAAATAGGAGGAGGAAGGAGTATTGTGTGTGTTGGCTGCCTGGAGTTATTTATAAAAATAATAAAGGTGGGATATAAATAAATAATGTAGAGTGCAGGTCTGGAGAGAATCTGAGCAGGGAACTTAATAGTTACAGTACTCAGGATACTCAGTTTGAGAAAAGACTAGATAAACAAAACAATGCATAATCTAGGAAAAATTAACATGGGAGCATTTTTAGCAGAATACTGAAACGCTTTCATGTAATAAAATTGAATAGTGGGAAAATCAGAATGGATAAATGGAACTCTATTGATTGGTGCCAATTGGGGTGGTTTAAAAGGCAATCGTATTTACAGAGGACAGTGCTTCCTATATATAATGCAGCAGGGGATGTGGTTTATACAGTATATCTAAATGCTTTTTTCTGAGGAAATGTGCAGCTCTGTTCATGTCCTATATGGAGTTTGTCTTGTGATTGGTATTGAAATAGAAATGTTGTGGATTGTACATCTTTTAAAATGTCCTTGTACCATAAATTTAAAAATTGCAACCACTTCTATTTTTTCAGATTCTTTAAATCTTTGGGAATTCTATATATAGCTGCTTGGTCTAACTAAGAGACTGTATATTTCTCAGTAGTTCTGATCGTATTTTTTGTGATGTGATGCTAAGATTGTGGCATAACAACTCCCTCCCCATCTTTCTGTTTTATTTGCTGCTCTCATTTCAGAGAATGTCCACCTTTGTGATGCAGAGCATGGCTTTTTTACAGTCTTTTTCCCCTGTGCCAGGATCACAGGTGTTTGTAAACGGAGATCTCAAACTTCATCAGAGGCAGCCCCTTCACCATGCTGGGCTGGATAGCAGATATAATGTGAGTGTTGTCCCTCTTATCTCACTTTTTTCAGCTGGTTCTGTTGTCCTTTAACTATTTTTTTCTTCTGCAACTGCTCTGGCTGAAATTATGTTTGAATTTCTGAACTGAGAGATTTTTTTTCAGAATATTTATCAATAATAACTGTTGTTTAGTTTAGTGATCACAATTGGGACTGGCAACTTGGTTGTTAAACGAAGAAGTAGCTAAGTAAAATTGAGATTATGATTACAATTTACTTCAGCCTTACTTTTTTAAAATGTTAATTTTAAAGATAAAAAACTGAAGGAGAAAAAGTATTGTTAGATGCAAAATTAAAAAGAAAGCAAAGCCATAAAAACATATAATCTCCCTCCTTAAAAAGAATGTTATTTGGATGCATATATCTTGCTCAAAAAAATAAAGGGAACACAAAAATAAGACATCCTAGATCTGAATGAATGAAATATTCTTATTAAATACTTTGTTCATTACATAGTTGAATGTGCTGACAACAAACTCACACAAAAATTATGAATGGAAATCAAATTTAGCAACCCATGGAGGTCTGGATTTGGAGTTACACTCAAAATTAAAGTGAATGGCATGGTCTACAGGGGAGAAAAGGGCCTTGATCCTCTTCATGGGCTGCAGCTGTGAGAACTGTTTAAAAGGACGGACATGCGTATGGGCCAGTGCTGGAAACAAAGGATGAACATATCTCTGTCTGTTCCTATCTGAGTTTGGCGTCCTTCCCAGTGTGTTCTGATCTCTGTGGACATCTTCAAGCCCTTATCTTGCCTGGTTCCCTTAATTGCTAGTGTGGTTTATGTTGTTTTTGCTATTTATAATTTATAGGCATTTCTAGTTTTAAATGGCATTTCTTCTTTTTTTGTCTCCAGTAAAGGATATTTGGAGCTGTGAAGCCAAGTTGAAGGAATAAAAGGGGCTTCACCTGTTTTTGTGGCTTTTTTGTATTTTGTATCCCACCCTGTGTAATCACAGAAAGGCTTTTTGTTTATATGAAACCAAGTCTTTTTACCCAGTAGAGTATTACAAGAATACAAGTTAATCCAACATTAAAAACCTGTATGGTATCATATCACTTGTTATATGCCTAAAAATATTCATCATGTGTTCTGATGCAAGTTAACAATTAGTAAGATCCTGTGTCCAATGCAAAATTCTCTCACTATGACAGGTATCTGTGATCAATAGTACAAGTCCTTTTGCCCAAGATTATGATTTTGTGAACATTGTTGAAACATATCAGAAGAGGAATGGTGAGTTTTCACAGAAGTTCTAAGTTTTTGTACGCAAAATGTTTCTGGTCTTTCTCAGATCATTTGCCTTAATATTAATTACAATTATTTCCTTTACAGTTACAACAGTTTTGTCTGGTCCCAGTCCCATTTGGGTGACTGGAAGATCACCAGATCAACCATTTGTGATCCAGGCCTTCATCCATTATCCGATGGAATTGATTGTATATCCTTTGGCTACCAGTTGGTAATATGGTTTTGGTTCTTTGAATGATGGTTTATGGCACTTGGCCTCAACCACTAATACAACTATGGCTGTTGTATCAAGATTTGTAGCTTACCTAATATTAGGTAGCTATGTAAGAAAAATGCCATGAAACTCAAACAGGATGTATCTATAGAGAATATTTCTAGTATTTAAAAAGAAAGCTTAAAAGTTTTATGGTACATTTTATATTGATCTGGGGGAAAGGAGATCTTGGGGATTCTCATTTCTTGACTGTCCCTGGCCACTCTTGGGAAGAGGTGGGATGCTTCCCAGTTCACATTACTAGCCAAAAGAATCGGAAGTACACATCCTTGCCTTTGCATGAAGATGCTTCAGATTCCAAATACTCCTTGACTTTTTAGTACATATCAGCCAGGCTTCTGGGAGATGGTGAAATTTGCCTGGATGCAGTACATTAGCATCCTCCTGATTTTTTTGTGGATTTTTGAAAGGATAAAAATCTTCCTTCTTCGAAATCAAGTGCTGAACATGGTGCAGATGTCTCCACTTCCCCCACTGTTGTCCTATAAAGAGCACAAATCCTGACCAAGCCTGCACAGGAGAAAGAACTTTGCTCTCGGTGGCTTCCACTGCTTTGCATTTGGCAGATGAGGCTTTCCACAGGTTGGGTGTATATATTATTTTGCAAAGTTTATCGGTGGGTCCTCAGTATAGATTTTCTTTGCTATCCTATTTTTATAAATCTCATTGTTATGATTATCAGATGGCATATCAACCAGAATCCATAGTGACAAGATAAACAATTTAATGAAAGTTATACAAATGAGTTTTGGTACATAACTGAATCCCAATCTTGATGGCAAAGTCCTCTAAAAGGAATTAACTACAGAAACAAAAAGAGTTCTCAATTCTCTGAAAAGGCAGATTTTCTCTGCAAGAATACCGAAATAAAGAACACCTTTGTTCTTTTTCCTTTCTGTTTGCAATATCCCAAGGAGAAAATCAAGGGAATAAGAGCCATCATCAGCCAGGAGCTGATATTGTCCCAGAAAGTTTGGGTTCTTTCACCTGGAAAGCAAGTCCAATGAACCATGCCAGATAGATGGATAGGGAAAAAAACTTACAGGCAAATAAAAGGGTTACTCTGAAGCAAGTTCCATTTGCACCCTTGCTTGGAACAGACCTTTTATATACAATTTTGAAAGGCATTCATTGTCATGGAAACACATAACATCATTGACCAGTCATTAAGAGCAGTATCACGCGTAGTTATATTAGGTGGGCATAGTAACTCAGTTTAACTAAAGGTTACAAGGTATGTTAAAGGGTAGGTTGAAACCTTTGTCTTATCGATCTTTTCAGTAACAACATTCCTAAGTAATTTGGTACCACGGTCTCATCCAGCATGCTAGGGAGCCAAGGATTCCCGAATAGAGGAAGACAGACTGTTTTTAACTCAAGAGCATTGTTATTTCTGCCTGTAAAAAATGTTCAGCGCTGCTGTGGGTAGATGCATAACGATTATCTTTTAGAACTGAGTGCAACAAAATTTTATTTTAATGTATGCTGCTTAGTGTACATTTAAAGTGACAAAAGTTTTTATTCTCTATTATATTAAAACATTTCAACTCGTTGCAAGTTGAGACCAGGCCAGAACCATTCCATCCTTATCCCTTTGTGCTAAGCAATAAACAGCACTTTAATATGTGACTGTTTATTAAGATATAAAGGTAATTGGATTAAGGCTAAATAAATTGGGTCACGAGCCATTTTTTGCCAAACTTCCTCATCCTTTGCAAACATGGGCAATAAAGAAGAAAGCAGAACTTCTCCCACAGAACTTTGGGTGTCGCCTGGTGAAGCTGCTTTTGTCGATTTAAGAATTGGGGTAGGGGAAGCTTCCTTTTCTTCAATGGCTGTGAGGTAAACGCAGCTTCTCATCACGGAGAGGTTCTGCCAGGCCCCTTTAACTCCTGCACCGAGAGGTTCGCTGCTGCGGGACGGCCGGCTGCGGTGGGGCTGGAGGGAGGGAGCGAGCGAGCCTGTTTATTGGGCACTGCAGTCGGCCCCCCTCTCCAGTCCAGGTGGGAAGAAGCGCCCCCCCCCCGTCTCCACCCTCCTTAGGGCCAGTGCCTGATTGGCGCCTCCCCCGCTGACGCCCCCCGCCCAAGCCCCCTCCTCCCAGCAGCCGTAGGGGAAAGGCCACGTCTGAATGCCGCTCATTCTATGCGGAGCCGGCGCTGCAGCCTCATCTTCCTGCCACCTCCGGACCAGCCGCGACCTCGTTAGTCGCCCACCGGCAGATACCGAGGTTAGGGCCGGGATGGGCTGGTGCCGGGGGTGTAGCGGCTGGAAAAGTCGTGGCGCGCCTTCTTCCTCCGACCGGGACGCGGAGCTTCCTCCCCGCGGGTGTCTATCCCATCAGCTAGGTTAGCAGAGGCGCTGGCGGACAGTCGCGCGTGCAGGACCGGGCGCCTTGCACGGCTGCCGAGCGTCTGAGGATGGACCGGGAAGAGCGTCCGCATCAGGGCCTCGGCGCCGGCCGGCACAATTCTCAACAGCTGCGCTATTGCAAGCGTGGAATCTCCCTCCGCTCCGCGATTTTAGGCTAAATTTCAGGGCTGGGCGGGGCCGACTTCTGAATCCCAAACCTTCTAGTGGGAACGGCTGCAGCTAAAACGAGCCCCCTCCCTTCAAAAACAGTCGTGGAGAGATTTTTGCGCAGGAACAATGTGAAGATTTTTTCCCCAATAGCAGTTAGGCTTCTGTACCGCTTCATAGTGCTTTCCAGCCCTCTCTGAGCACTTTACAGAGCCAGCCTCTTGTCCCCAACAATCTGGGTCCAGGTTTTAGCTCGGAAGGATGGAAGGCTGAGTCAACCTTGAGCAGGTCAGCATGGAAGGAATCAAACTCCTGGCAATGTGAGCAGAGTTAGCCTGCAATACTGCATTCTAACCACTGCACCGCCATGCGTTTGAAAATCTTGTACCCCAAAAAATATTCTTGTCAAAATCTTCTTGTACCCAAAGAGCAATTATTTCCCTTTTGTATTTTACAAAAACATAAACTGCAAACTCTTAAGTGTGTTCACTCCCATAATATTAGAGAGAGGCTGAATTATGTCCATATCAATTTTAAGGCTGTGTAAAGGAAATGATACTTGCATTGTTGCTAGAGTAAATAATCCATAGAAATTGGAATAGCAGAATTATTATATAGCTTGTTTATTAACACCCCATACACATTTCTTTTAGCTTGTCTCATCATTGTGGATCCTTGACACAGTAATCTGGGATTCTCCATACAATTCATTTATCCACCCCCAATCTGTAATTTGCAAAACTGCTAAAGCATAATTCCATCAAACTGATGCTATAAAAAGTGGCGATCCCCTTCTCGCCATCATTCCAGTCATACTCAGCTTCACCCAGGATGCTGAGGCTCCGCCTTTCCAATGCCACAATTGCAATTATCTTGGCAATCCAGACAGGATTTCTAGTCTTTCTATATACTCAGCAAGGTGGCTTCCTTCCTCAGTCTATGGAAAAACCTGCTCAGGTGCACATCCTCATCCTTTCGTCTTGGAGGTCAGGCTCTTCCTTTGTGGGGCAACTCTTCAGTCAGCATCCCAATGTCTTCTATCTAATGGAGCCAGCCTGGCACGTGTGGGCAACCATGTACCAAAACAGTGCCAAAGTCTTGCACATGGCAGTGCGGGATCTCATCAGGTCCGTCTTCAAGTGTGACATGTCAGTGTTTGATGCCTACATGCCCTGGAAGAGAAACAGAAATTTGTCTGATCTGTTCCAGTGGGCTGTGAGCCGGGCATTATGTACAACACCTGCTTGTGAATTCTTCCAACGGACTGATATTACTGGGGAAAGTGCTTGCAAAACTCTCTGCGGCAAGTATCCTTTCAGTAAAGCGGAAGAGGCCTGCACGACCTATAGCCACATTGTCCTAAAGGAAGTCCGTTTCTTTGACCTCAGAGTCCTCTATCCACTCCTCGCTGACCCCTCGCTGAACCTCAAAATCATCCATCTAGTCCGTGACCCCAGGGCTGTCCTGAAATCTCGGGAACAATCTGTCAAAGCCCTCGCCCATGACAATGGAATAATTCTGGGTATAAACAGCAGCAGAGCGGATGGCGGTGGATTTAAAGTCCTGCAGGAGATTTGTAGAAGCCACGTTCAGATCTACGAAACAGCTAGTCAGAAGCCTCCATTATTTTTAAAAGATCGTTATTTATTGATCCGATTTGAAGACATCGTGCGGGATCCTTTAATGGAAATTACTGCAATGTATACATTTACAGGTCTTCTATTGACCCCAAAACTTGAAAATTGGATCTATAATATTACACACGGACAAGGACCGAGTAAGAAGAAAGAAGCTTTCCAGATTACTTCTCGAGATGCAATCAATGTTTCTCAGGCATGGAGAAATGTTCTTTCATTTCAGAAAGTCCAAAAAGTGCAAGAAGTTTGTAGAGGTGCTTTAAATATACTCGGTTATCAATTTTTAAATTCTGAGAAAGAGCAGAAAGATTTGTCTTTAGATCTAATATTACCTCATCGGAGAACCCAATTTCGCTGGGCATTGTTTCGTGAAAACTAGATCAAATAACTTGAAAAGATTTGTTGGTTTCAGTACATCCGAGTTCTCTTAGAACTTCATCTTATCAAACCAAGGAATTGTATGTTTTTTGCGTTTGCCTAACTTCCAGACTAGCCTCATAAAATAACAAGAAATTACTTTTCATCTGCGCACAGTTATAATTTTGATATGCTATCAAACACCACCTTGCTTTTTGTTTTCTTCCTAAGAAGAAAAAATGTGATTTTTTTTGCTATATAGTTTGAAATCAATATTCGCGAATCAATATTATCGGGCATATTTTTATCATATTGACAGTAGCAGTATCCTACACCAAGCAGATGAATATTGCATATGTGTGCAGTTTATTTATGTTATATGCTAGCATAACAAATGGGGCCGACACCACAGATCATTTGCGAAAAATGTGCATGTTTAGTTTCTCACATTATCTATGCAGATACCCTAGTAATCTCTCTCTACTACCTCTGTCTGCACTAGGCTTTGGGATGCACTAGGAGCTGGGAATAAAAAATAATTTAGATTGGAGGAGGAAGAGGGGGGGGAGGGGAGGAGTGGCAAATATGGGGTTGGCAGATGGGAAAGTCTTAAAAAGAACCCAGGAGGTTCATGGGAAGAGAAGGGGATTGGAAGCAGAGATGACAGTTGGCAGCTAAAATGATCAACATACACTTAATTCTAACATCCGTTGAAGATTGATTTTAATTTAGAGAAAAGGGAGCCGATCATGCTTTGAACAGAGGGGGTTCTGTTTCTGCTGAAGGCTTGTTACTTCTTAAAAGATCATAAGTAACTGAAAAAATTATAATATTAAATTTAAATCTCACTAAACATTAAATGTAATCATAACTCAGTTAATGTCAATCAAAATCACATTAACTTCTGTTTGTTCCATCATCAAGGCAGCTTTAATTCGTATAAATAGAATGGAGAATTCTAAGCTAAGGGATCACCGCAATTCGCATCAATCTTAAATGTTGGAATAAATTACAAATGAAAAGTTTGGCAGAAGCAAAGTTTTAGCACCTGGGTAAATGCTGGAGAACAGGGGAAGAAGAGCCTTTCTCTGAAGACCACCTTTCCCACTTTGGGACACAGCAGGAGAGAAAACCGCCGTCATCTCTCTACTAAAAAGCCTGGCTCCTGGCAACAGCTGATTTTCCAAAGGGCCTGTCTCGCTGGGCAGGTTCACAACCAGGCAGGGGGATGGAGGTGCATTTGCCGAATAGTCACCAAGGTAACCAATACATTAATCAGACTTTCTGTTGATTAAACTTCACAGGTAATCTGTATATCGTATCATTTGACCACTTACTTATTGATGCATCACACATATACAACGTACGTATCATTTGTTTCTTTACACTATAACAACTCGATCTGAACTGTTAGCTTTGCCTGAATTTCTCGGCGATTTGTATTTTCAGGAAACCAAGAAGCCCCTTTGCACGTTTTCTCTCTCAAATTTGGAGGATAGGTCTTTAGCTCCATGCCCATTCAGGGGGCCTGGTTTTTGAGACAAGGCTTGGTTTCCATTAATCGGGATGTCCCTTTTTCAGTAGCACATTTTAAGGAGCTGATACTTATCTGATTTGCTTTCTGGTTTTAAATTTAACTCATGTAGAGACTGAGTCCTCGCTCAGTCCCATTTGCCACAGTGTTTAATTACAGAAAGAGTACGTATCGGAGGGGAGCCCACAAATAAAAGATACGCACTGATATTTATAGATTTCAGAAAAGAGAAATAAGGCCCACATACTAAAATTACTTCTTTTGTAATACCTTCAAAAAGTCCGTTTCCATGTCCAATATACAGGTAGTTCTCAACTTATGGCAATTGAGCCCCAAATTTTTCTCAGTAGGTGAGACTCAAAAGGGGATGCACGAACCTGGCATAAGCACACGCCAGTAACCAAGCTTCCCAATTTTGATCACGGGAATGCCGTAAGTCTGTGAAAAAGTCACTTTCTTCAGTGCCATTGTAACTAAACATTCACCAAATGTACTGTAATATTGAACAACCTGTTAAAGGGTAGCAATTCAGTTTCCAAGGGAGGAACAATGTTTTATTGTTTAGGAAAAACCAAAACAGGGAGGACAACCCAGTGACAATAGCTCACTCCCCCTCCCACCCACCCGCATTTCACTCAGGATCATGGAGGCCGAAAAGCGAGGTCTGCAGTGCAGAGTGCCAGGAAAAAAGCCCTGCCACTCTATGCTGCTCTTAAGGAGACGATCCAGTGCCTTTGACAACGACCTTCCCAGTATGACCTCGACTATGTATCAGAATGGTCAAACAAATGGCAACTTCAAATCTCAACAAATAAATGCTCTGTCTTACATATTGGCAAAAAAAATCAGAAAATAAAATACAATCTGAATAGTCAAGACCTTGTTGATGATCCAAACTCTGTCAAGGACCTTGGAGTACTCATCTCTAATGATCTAAGTGCTAGAGCCCACTGTAACTACATAAACAAAAAGGCATTAAGAGTTGTTAACCTAATCTTATGCAGCTTTTTCTCTGGAAATATCACACTACTAACTAGAGCATACAAAACGTTTGCTAGACCAATACTTGCATACAGCTCATCAGTCTGGAACCCACATAACATATCAGATATTAACACAGTTGAGAAAGTCCAGAAATATTTCACAAGAAGAGTTCTCCACTCCTCTGCTCGTTGCAGAATACCTTATGCCAGGGGTCCCCAACCACCGGTCCACGGACCGGTACCGGTCCGCGGAACAACTCCTACCGGGCCGCTGGCTTGCTGGGCGCCGCCATCTTTTTGATGAAAAAGTGCTTCCGTGAGCTTTTCCGGGTAGAAAGCTCACCGGAAGCACGCTTTCATCAAAAAGATGGCGGCAGCGCTTCGTGAGCTTTTCGGGTGAAAGCTCACTGGAAGCACGTTCATCAAAAAGACCGCGGTGCCAGCACTTCGGTGAGCTTTTCCGGGTAGAAAGCCATTTCTCCCGAAAGCTCACCGAAGCGCTGGCGCCACGATCTTTTTGATGAAAACGTGCTTCCAGTGAGGTCACCGGAAGCACTTTTTCATAAAAAAAAGATGGCGGCACCCAGCTGATGCCGCTACCGGGCCGCAGCGCCCAGCTGATGCTGGTACCGGGCCGCGGCGTAAAAAAGGTTGGGGATCACTGCCTTATGCCACCAGACTCGAAATTCTAGACCTAGAAAAGCTAGTAACTACGCCGCCTTCAGTCCGATCTAAGTATAGTATATAAAATCATACATTGCAATGTCCTACCTGTCAATGAATACTTCAGCTTCAACCATAACAACACAAGAGCAAACAATAGATACAAACTCAAGATTAACCGCACCAAACTGGATTGCAGGAAATACGACTTCAGCGAGAGAGTGGTCAATGTCTGGAATCCTACCTGACTCTGTGGTTTCTTCCCCAAACCCCCAAAACTTTAACCTTAGACTGTCTACTATGGACCTCACCCCTTTCCTAAGAGGTCTGTAGGGGGCGTGCATAAGCGCACCAACGTGCCTACCGTCCCTGTCCTATTGTTTCTTTTATTTTTCTTATATGTATCGATGTATTCATAACTATGTTTTTACTTATACCTATTATCTTGTAAGCAATTGACAAACCAAATAAAATAAATAAAATAATATGGCCGACTTCCTGTCCGTTTTCCTTGGCCGTCCTCTAGTGCCTTTGGAAAAATAACCTTCCCATCATGGCCGACTTCCTGTCCCTTCTTCTAAGTCGTCACCCCCAACTTCCTTTCGCAGCGACCTCCTCGGCACGGTGCACTTCCTGTCCGTTGTCTGTGGCGTCCCTCAGTGCCTTTGAAAAATGACCTTCCCATCATGGCCAACTTCCCGTCCCTTCTTCTAAGTCGTCCCCCAACTTCCTTTCGCGCGGACATTTTCGGCACGTTGAGCTTCTTGTCCGTTCACCGTGGCTGTCCCCCCGATGCCTGAGGAGAACGACCTTTCTGTGGCGGGCGACTTCCCGCCCATTCTTTTTAGTCTTCCCTCCCAGTTCCTCGCGCAGCGACTTTTTCGTCACTCGGGGATTTGAAGTTTATTATTCCGAATCATTAGTAATTGAAACGCCTCATGGTGAAGGTTAATACGGTATTACGAAAGCTGGAACCCTCTCGTGAAGGGACAGAAAAGCAGGCACCGCAGTCTCATTTTTAAAAAATAACTTTTGGGGGGGCTTTTTTGAAACTGTTTTTTCACGGCCGCCTTTCTGAGGGAAACAGGAAACAGTGCCGTCCTGTGGTGCAGGAAGGAATAACAGGGAGAAGGGGGGGGACCCTTTTAATAGAGTTTTTTTAGGCTATTATCCCGTATGTTTATTATCAATATGTTATTAATAGGACAACACGAGACCGAAGGCCGCAATAGATGAACAGAAAAAGATGTCCCAGAAAAAGATGGGGTGGTGGGCTTAGAGGGTTGGGGTTGGGGTTGGAGTAAGTTAGGGTAAGGGAGTTTAGGGTGGGGGTTGGGGTTGTCCGTTCACCGCGGCTACCCCCCCACCCCACGATGCCTGAGGAGAACGACCTTTCTGTGACGGCCGACTTCCCGCCCATTCTTTTTAGTCTTCCCGCCCAGTTCCTCGCGCAGCGACTTTTTCGTCACTCTGGTTTTAAAGTTTATTATTCCGAATAATTATTAATTGAAACGCCTCATTATTAACATTAATACGGTATTACGAAAGCTCAAACGCTCTCGTTAAGGGACAGAAAAGCAGGTACCGTAGTCACATTTTTTTAAAAGAACTTTTTGGAGGGCATTTTTGAAGCGGGCTTTTTTTCTCGGCCGCCTTTTTAAGGGAAACAGGAAACAGCGCCGTCTTGTGGTCCTGGAAGGAATAACGGGGAGAACAGGGAAAAGGGGGCTGTTATCCTGTATCTTTATTTATTATTAACACGTTATTAATATCAATAGGACAACACGAGGCCGAAGGCATCAATCGATGAACAGGAAAAGACATCGCACTTCAAAAGACCGAACCTGAAAGTGAGGTAAGAAGGAGAACGATGGCTTCAGCGTTAAGAGGCAGAACGGCTAAGGGGGTTAAGGGTGGGGGGTTTAAGGTGGGGTTTGGGATTTGGGGTTTAGGGTTAAGGTTTTGGGGTTGGGGGCTAAGTTTATCTCCTCAGGGAATTCTTGGATCCGAAAATGAGGGTTTTCAATGTTTTCCACCCCGCCGAACATAAAAATAAAGTTCTTTTCAAAATCTGAGCTCTGCAATAAAAGTTGTGTTTTCTGGCTGAAATGGGTTAGGGTTTGGGGTTTAGGTTAGGGGTTAGGGGTAGGGGGTCAGCCCCTCTTCCGAATCTCTCTGCCTCTCTGCTTATCTCTCTGCCTATCGCTCACCAGCCAGACTAGGAGGAGGGGCCAGCAGAGGAAGGGGGAAAGAGCGGAGAAGGAGGGGGCATTGGGACCGTTCCCCATTCCGATCCCATTGGCTGATGCCCGGCCAGGGGAGCAGGCTGGAACCTCTAGGGCCAGGAGAGCCTCCCCGCCGTGGGTTTCCTTCTATTGTCTCACGGTCGCTCCGCTCAGCGCGGGGAAACTCGCCCGTTTCTAGCGGCGCTTCTCGGGGAGCGACTGGCCGAGCGGTGCGAGCTGGGACCGGCGGGAAGGGTCTCCGCTTTCCCCGGCCTTTGCGCCTGGATTCCCTCCGCGGGATGGGGACTCGGGGCTCTGAGCGCGCTGCTTTGTTCCGCCGCTGCCGGAGAAGCTCGCGGGCCGCGGAGCTGCGCGGAGACCCGGCGGGCGCTTGCGAGCCGCGGCTTCTCACTCGCTTCGGTCCCGCCTACCCTTAGCTCGGGTAAGGGCATTCGGCCGGAGAGCCTCTCCGAAGGCGCCGGGACCGGTTTCCTGGGCGTCCCTGGCAGACTCCGCCTGTCCCGCTCCAGGACCGGCAGGGGCGCTTGGCGAGTCTTCGGCGAAGGGAAATCCTTTCTAACCGTGCCGTTCACATCGCTCGGCTCGGACGGACTCTGCCTGGGGCGGGGGCTTTGAAGAAACCCCGGTCCTCTCTTGGGCCACTTGCCCTCCCACCATTACCCCCCAACTGAAGGATCCCGGGAAGAGGAAGGGAATGGGGAAACGTTTGCCCAGGGTGGAGACTGAGCGAGGGCCAGGCGCTTCCATTGCGCGCCCCCCACCTGCTGGCTTCCTCCCAGAGGCTAATCGGAGGGGTCACAGATCCGCCCGGACCCTCCCCTTGAATGCCCGCAGGGGAGCACCTTCGCATCTGCCCCCAGGACTACACCTGCTGCGGCAGCGAGAAGGAGGAGCGGCTCAGCGAGCAAGGGCAGGCGGACCTCCGGGCGTTGTTGGGGGAGACGGGCGCCTTCTCGATCCGCACGCTGAGCTCTCGCCAGCAGCGCTTTCAGGGTGAGCGAGGGGAAGCCCCACACACACACCTCTGGCCCTCTTTTCCCAGCCGGCTGCTCTCTTTCCTTTTCCCTCTCACTTCCTCACACCGCATCCCCAACAGAACATAGAGACCAAGAGGGCTGGAAGGGATCCTGTCCAGTCTCTTCCCGAGACCCTCCAGAGATGGAGCAGCCCGAGTTTCCCGAGGCCAGCCTTTCCACCCCACTCTTCTCCCTGTCAGAAAGTTCCTCCTTCCTTTCGGGTTGGCTCTCTCTCTTTCCACCCGTTGCTGCTTGTCCTGCCTCCGGGTGCATCGGAGACCCAGGCAACCCGTCGTCCCCTTCTCCTCACATACAAACCGTGACGCCACCTGGGGTCACTTCTCCACCTGACCCCACCCCAGGATTTCAGTCGGCAGCCCTCGCTGCTGGCACTGCCTGTTGGGCAGCCTCTCCCGTAAATGTGGGAAAGGAGACGGCAGCCACCCAGGACTCTCCCGTCATCGCGCTGCTCAAGTTTCCTAAGGCTCCGCTTCATCGTACTCTCCTCGGGGTTTGTTCTCCCACTTCCAGACTTTTTTCAAGAGCTTCTTGCTGGAGCTGAGCGGTCCCTCCAGGCCGTGTTTGCCCGTTCCTATGGGCGCCTGTATGTGCAGCATGCCTGCCTCTTTGTGGAGTTGCACCATCACCTTAAGGGGCCTCAGCCCAGCCTAGATGAGGCCCTGAGTGGCTTCTGGTCTCAGCTTTTGGAGCAAATACTGCCTCTGCTTAACCCCCAGTATAGCTTCCCAGAAGGGTACCTGGAGTGTGGGGGGTGCCAGGTGGAAAGCCTCCATGCCTTTGGAGACAGCCCCCACCAGCTCCGGGTGCAGGTGAGCCCTGCTGCTCCTGCCAGAACAGCACAGAGAGAGAGGAGAAAGAGAGGGAAAAAGAGAGAGAGAGAGAGAGGAGAAGAAGAGAGAGAGAGAGGAGAGGGAGAGAGAGAGAGAGAAAGAGAGAGGAGAGAGGGAAAGAGAGAGAGAGGAGAGAGAGAGGGAAAGAGAGAGAGAGAGGCAAGACAGAGAGAAAGGAGAGAGAGAGGGGGAAAGAAAGAGAGAGAGAGAGAGAGAGAGAGAGAGAGAGAGGGAAAGAGAGAGAGAAAGAAAGAGAGGAGAGAGAGGGGGAAAGAAAGAGGAGAGAGAGGGGGAAAGAGAGAGAGAAAGAGGGAGAGAGGAGAGAGAGAGAGAGGGGGAGAGAGAGAAAGAGAGAGGAAAGAAAAAGAGGAGAGAGGAGGAAGAGAGAGAAAGAGAGGAGAGAGAGAGAGAGGGAAAGAGAGAGAGAAAGAGAGAGAGGAGAGAGAGAGGGAAAGAAAGAGAGAGGGAAAGAAAAAGAGAGAGAGGGAAAGAGAGGAGAGAGAGAGAGGGAAAGAGAGAAAAGAGAGAGAGAGGAGAGAGAGGAAAAGAGAGGAGAGGGGAGAGAGAGGAGAGAGAGAGGGAAAGAAAAAAAGAGGAGAGGGAAAGAGAGAGGAGAGAGAGAGGAAAGAAAGAGAGGAGAGAGAGAGAAAGAAAGGAGAGAGAGAGAGAGAGAGGAAAGAGGAGAGAGAGGGGGAAAGAAAGAAAGGAGAGAGAGGGGAAAGAGAGAGAGAGAGAGAGGGGGGGAGAGAGAGAGAAAGAGAGAGAGGGAAAGAAAAAGAGGAGAGAGAGGAAAGAGAGAGAGAGGAAAGAAAGAGGAGAGAGAGAGGAGAGGGGAGAGAGAGAGAAAGAGAGTAGAGAGAGAGGGAAAGAAAAAGAGAGGAGAGGGAAAGAGAGGAGAGAGAGAGAAAGAAAGAGGAGAGAGAGGGGGAAGAGAGAGAGGAGAGAGAGGAAAGAAAGAAAGAGAGAGAGGAGAGGGAGAGAGAGAGGAGAGAGAGGGAAAAAGAGAGGAGAGAGAGGGAAAGAGAGAGGAGAGGGGGAAAGAAAGAGAGAGAGAAAGAGAGGGGAGACAGGAGAGAGAGGGAAAAAGAGGAGAGAGAGGGAAAGAAAGAGAGAGAGGAGAAAGAGGAAAGACAGAGAGGAGAGAGAGGGAAAGAAAGAAAGAGAGAAGGAGAGAGAGAGGGAAAGAGAGAGAGAAAGAAAGAGAGAGGGGAAAGAGAGAGAGAAAGAGCGAGAGGAGAGAGAGAGAGGGAAAGAAAGAGAGAGAGAGGAGAGAGAGGGAAAGAAAAAGAGGAGAGAGAGGGAAAGAGAGGAGAGAGAGAGAGGAAAGAAAGAGAGAAAGAGAGAGAGGAGAGGAGAGAGAGGGAAAAAGAGAGGAGGGGGAGAGAGAGGGAAAAAGAGAGGAGGGGGGAGAGAGAGAGAAAGAGAGGAGAGAGAGAGGGAAAGAAAAAGAGGAGAGAGAGGGAAAGAGAGGGAGAGGAGAGAGAGGGGAAGAGGAGAGAGAGAGGAGAGAGAGAGAGAAAAGAGAGGAGAGAGAGAGAGAAAGAGAGGAGAGAGGGAAAAGAGAGGAGAGGGAAAGAGAGAGGAGAGAGAGGGGGAAGAAAGAAAGAGAGAGAGAAAGAGAGAGAGGAGAGGGAGAGAGGAGGGAGAGGGAAAAGAGAGAGAGGAGAGAGAGAGGAGAGAGAGGGAAAGAGAGGAGAGAGAGGGAAAGAAAGAAAGAGAAAGAGAGAGGAGAGAGAGGGAAAGAAAGAGAGAGAGGAGAGAGAGAGAGAGAGGAGAGAGAGGAGAGAGGGAAAAGAGAGAGGGAGAGGGAGGGAGAGTCACAAGGGGAAGGAGTTGGGGCACCTTTTTTCCTCGTTGCCCACCTTCTGCCTCGTCACATGGAGTCGCAGTCTATAAGCTAAGCTGTGTGGAGCCCTCCTTCCAGCCGACATCAGAAATTACCCTAGGAGAGGTGAGAGGCGCCCCCTCCCCCCCGTAACAGCCATGCCTTCCCCAGGATTGACTCTCACCCAACCAGGTAACCCTTGATGCTTTCAAAACAATCCCTTGCCAACAAAAGAGAGAGGTGCCTTCATAGGGATCTCTAGGGTGCCTCGATTCCATCACTACCCCCAAAAAACCTCCCTCTTTGGTCCCTGGCTGGTCTTCTAGCCAGGCACTGGGCCAGCTCAATTGTGGCAATTGTCCATTACTGCTATTGCTATTCCCTCAGTAGCAAAAGAGACAAGAAACTTGAAAGGTTGTCCCTGCCC